>NW_020837971.1:20391001-20418805 GCF_003676395.1 Aethalodelphis obliquidens | reverse complement strand
AAAACCAGAAACAAATTAGATGCAGAAAGCAAATCCCAAGTCTACAGTTACTCCCAAAGTCCACTGCCTCAATTTTAGGATGATTTGTTGTCTATTCAGGTATTCCACAGATGCAGGGTACATCAAGTTGACTGTGGAGTTTTAATCCACTACTCCTGAGTCTGCTGTGAGAAATTTCCCTTTTTCTTCTTTGTTCACACAGCTCCTGGGTTTCAGCTTTGGATATGGCCCCTCCTCTATGTGTAGGTCTCCTGAAAGGTCTGTTCTTCACTCAGACAGCTCAGAGTTAAAGTAGAAGCTGATTAAGGGGTTCTGGCTCACTCAAGCCAGGGAGAGGGAGGTGTACAGAATGATGGGTTAGCCTGCGGCAGCAGCTGCCAACGTGATGTTGCACCAGCCTGAGGTGCACTGTGTGTTCTCCTGGGGAATTTGTTCCTGGATCACGAGACCCTAGCAGTGGTGGGCTGCATAGGCTCTCGGGAGGGGATGTGTGGATAGCGACCTGTGCTTGCACACATGCTTCTTGGTGGCTTCAATAGCAGTCTTATTGTCTCATGCCTGTCTCTGGGGTCCATATTGATAGCCGCACCTTGCACCCATCTCTGGAACTCGTTTAGGTGATTCTCTGAATCTCCTCTCCTCATGCACCCTGAAACAATGGTCTCTTTCCTCTTAGGCAGTTCCAGACTTCTTCTCAGACTTCCTACTGGCTAGCTGTGGTGCACTAGCCCCCTTCAGGCTGTGTTCATGCAGCCAACCCCAGTCCTCTCCCTGGGATCTGACCTCCGAAGCCCGAACCTCAGCTCCCAGCCCCCACCAGCCCCAGCAGGTGAACAGACAAGCCTCTCAGGCTGGTGGGTGCTGGTTGTCACCAATCCTCTGTGCGGGAATCTCTCCGCTTTGCTGTCTGCACCCCTGTTGCTGCACTCTCCTCCATGGCTCCAAAGCTCGCCCCCCCCACCCCTGTCTCCACCAGTGAAGGGGCTTCTAGTGTGGAAACCTTTCCTCCTTCACAGCTCCCTCACACAATGCAGGTTTCATCCTTATTCTTTTGTCTCTGTTTTTTCTTTTTTCTTTTGCCCTACCCAGGTATGTGGGGAGTTTCTTGCCTTTTGGGAAGTCTGAGGTATTCTGCCAGTGTTCAGTAGGTGTTCTGTAGGAGTTGTTCCACATGTAGATGTATTTTTGAAGTATATGTGAGGAGGAAGGTGATCTACACATCTTATTCCTCTGTCATCTTGAAGGTCTGCACCTATTTTTTTTTTTTTTGTCAGCTTTTCCTTTATTTCAAAATCTTCTGTGGAAATTTTTACTTCTTATAATTTTGGAAGTTCTTTAGTAGGATTAATTTCAAAGTAAACTCTTAATTTTTTTTGTCTGAAATTATCTTTATTTTGCTCTAATTTTTTAGAATATTGTTTTGCTACACATTTTTGAAGTGACAGTTATTTTCCATCAACACAGTGAAGGTATCTTTTCACTCTCTCCTGACTTACAATGTGCACACACACACACACACGTTCATATTTATTTATTGTAATTTTTTTCTCTAACTACTTTAAAAATTGTTGTTTTCCTCACTTTCATTTTGTGTCACAATTTTCAAATTTTTCATTGATGTGTTGTTTATTTTACTGGTATATGTTATGCTTTCTGTGTATGTAAATTCAGTTGGTCATTCATTCTGGAAATTTATCAGCCATTATGCTTCCAAATGTTTACTCTGATAACTGTTCTCACTTACTGCAGAGCTAGGTATAACACTTCTATCCTCACCTCCATATCTCTTAGCCTCTATGTCTCATATTTATCTTCTCTTTATATCTTTGTGTTCCTTCTGACTATGGCTTGATCAATACTCCAGCTCAACAAATCTCTTTTAAACTATGTATACTCTCACATTTATCCTTTCCACTGAGTATGTTTTGATTGCTATTTATTAAAATTTTGTGATATGCAGTTTTCATAGACTCAAGTCAAAGATTTTTGCTAGAATAATCTAATATTCTAATATTTTTAAAAAGTCTAAGACTAGACGTTAATACCAGGAATACTATGAGGACATTTCAACTGTGCTCTAACAGAAAGAGGTAGAGTGTGTTTGTTTGTTTGCCTGTCTGATTGATTTGTACCCATTCTTTTTATTTCAGGATGTAACCCCTTCAAATGGCCTAAATTTATGTGGATGTCTCAGATCTGGTGATCTTTTCTGTGTTTTGAGAATTAAAGCTAAACCTCTATTATTCTTGGGCTTTTGTCCTAAAGATATCCAGGTCTCTGGTTTCATATTAGTATTGATCTCCTACCTACTTTGATATATGTTTTATATTCCTGAAATCTTAGCTATGCATTCAGATGTTTGTTTCATGTATTTTATCCAGCAGTATTTTTAGGATAAAGACTTTGGGACTCTGGAAATACTATTGGAAGCTGAAGTCCATTTTTTTTTAAATTTGTTATAGATCCTGGTCTTTAGGGACCCAACAACTGAATCATTACTTTCATGGAAAAGAAATGAGACTTTTTTCTAAGTACAAACTTCCAACTGTGATTGAAAAAATATAATATCTCAAAATTTTAGGATTTTGTTTATTATTGTTGGTCCAAGGTTTCACACAGGTAAACATTGTTCAGTCATAAGTATACATGTTGACATTATGTACCTTATAAGATAATTTCAGAACAGCTTCTAGATAAAATTTGCAACACAATAAACATTAAGGAAGCTGTGCACTTTCAATTTTCACAAGAAAATTAATTTCAATCTGTAAAGGATCAAGTTCCTGGATAATAAACAACATAATTAAATCAAATTCTATGAATTTAAGTTTAGATCCACAAAATTTCAAGACTAAATATTACTTGTAATAAGAAATGAGAGCTATTTTATCATTTCCTGTAGCATAGTCTAATAGAGTTTGAAGAACATACATTGTCAAATTGGCTTTTATGTCAGAAATGTATGGAATCTTTTAAGCAAATGCACTGGAAAAGGAATCAGTACATTAGACAGGAGCCTCAATTATTTTGTATATGGTTATTGAGCATAAGATATTATTAGAAGCCATTTTTTTAATGTCTGGGATGCAGGCTTACAGTTTGAGTCTTTTCTTGGCCTATTTCAAATGTTCAAAATAATTTTTAGTTCACATATTTGAATATAAGAAACTATAATAAACAGTAAACAATGGAAGGCAATCAATCCTTTGATATGTATTTTAAGAAATTTCTAAAATAGCAGTTTTAGAGTAAGTGTGATAAAACTATGCAAAAATAGCAGTTACTTCATTAGTTTGTTGATTGCTTATATTCAATGCTGAGGACTTCCCAGATATCACCTGTTTTGATTGTAGCTCTTTTTATGGAGTGTTAGAAGAGCAGGAAAGATTAATTTTGGACTTTAGAGGTAGACCTTTAGACTTAGCCGATTTGGGAAAAGGTGAGATATATAATTATAATTTGGAATGAACAAGGCAAAGTGAAACAAATCTATATAATTATTTATATTTTCAAATTTCTACTTACTGATAAAATATTGGGATAAATAGTCCTACATAGGCTTAGTTTTCATTCTTTTGTCTGAAAATGTAGACTGACTCACAATGATAGTAGATTAAAATAAAACATAAGGAACTACTAATTATATATCTTTTAGTGGTCAAATATGGAGCATATGTCTCATTTACAACTTACTATTGATAAATTATAAGGATGCAATGCATGGATTTCAGCAAATAAATATCATAAAAGAATAAATATGATTTCTAAGTAAATTATGTTCATTAAGATTATATGCAGTTTTCTCTCAACATTTTTCTTTGCATACAAACAACATTTCTTAAAACATTAGAGAGAACTCTCTCCTTATTGAGAAAAATACAGTTTTCCAAAATTTTAAGATTCTTAGAAGAACCATAAGTAACAGTTTTACACCCAAAATAAAATGCTTTCTCAGCCTGACTTTTTAATGTGATATTCCTTCAATATAAAAACTATTTTAGAAAGAGAAAAATGATTTTCAAGGGGTGCCACCTCCTTCACACATATAATAACAATATAGGCCAAATACATTAAAAATTTCTGAGGCAGAGTTTATTAGTTATTTGACATCTTAGTAAACAATAAATGCTACCTTCATGTTTTCTTATAAAAAAATAAATTACTCATAAGGTTAAATGTTTATTTTCTCCTTTAGTTTAGTTTTTAAAGTGAAAATGAACAGTGTATCCAATTTTTCTCTAATAACTCATGTTTTCTCCAATACAGTGGTGGTTGGTCAGGTACGCCACAAAAGGAGACGTAGGAAAGGCTCTGGAAAACATATCTTATTGCATTACAGGTCCATGGACACTACAAGACTCTCCTCTGGTCTGGGTTGACTGGATCAGTGATGGACACTCGAACCAAGTTGAGTCAATAAAATTCTCTTTCCTGGCAAAAACAAAACAAATCAAAAGAAAAAAAAAAAAGAAAAAAAAAAAAAAAAAAACAGGAGAAGGTAAGGCATGCCTGCAGAGCCACATGGAGAAGCACTAGCATTGGTCATTAGCCAGAGGGAAAGGATGGAGGGGATAGCCAAGGCTAAACCTGTTTTGGAGTTTTCTTGGGAAAGGAAGGCTGATAAACCCCTTATGACTTGCTAGTTTGAAGAGTTTCAGAGGGCTCTAAGTCATGGGCGTGCTCCCTGTTTGCTTGATATCTGGCCCTGGAATGATTGAGGCAGAGGAATATTGTTTCCTGGAGGGTATGGGCCAAGTATGGGAGGTCTAGCTCCAAATTGGTTAGTTTGTATATCAAAGGGCTGCTTCTTCTGAGCACTTTGATGTTTCTAAGAATTGTCTCGTCTTCAGAGGTACAGTCTCTCTCCAGCTAGAAATGTTGTAAAGATGTCAAAACACAATAATATAAAGTAAATAAAGAATATATAAACAGTACAGTGTTTTATTATTTTTTATTGATTAATATAGGGCATGTTATTTTACATTTAATGTGAAATAATTTTAATTCACACTGTGCAAAGTATAGAACACAAAAATGCTATTTTATTGTGCAATGTTTCCTTCTCTTCAGCATATTGAGTAGATAGAGGTGTTAGTGTAGGAAATTCAGAGATGCTATGTGTAGACACATATTGTCGTGGGGAAAATGTTCAAATTAGAGCAGTTGAAGATTTGCCCTGATTAAGGCAGAGATTGGTGGATCTAAAAAGTTAAATAACTCAGAGGCAGGATCTCCAAGCAAGTGTTTAATAAATACATGTCCAAGGGCCAAACCCTTAGAGCTTCTAATGAGAAAGAATTATGATTGGAGCATCTGTTGCTCAGTAACTGAAACAGCATTGTCAGTAAAAGGCTGTAAGCAAGCTGTCTAGCCCTGATCACATGATGCATCGAATCCTGCCAGTAAGAAAACCAGGACAAGACCTTAACCTTGGAGTGGATACTTTCCAAGAAATTCCTGGGGCACTAGGGACCTGGAGAAATGGGAGAAGGGGAAAATAGTGCAGAGATGCTAGCATAGCAAGAAACTCCAGAGTTTCTGCTGGTTTGCCTATAGCTACAGCAGAGATTTTCCTTGACTGCTCAACATTCCATGTAGTGTGAAGAATCACAATTACATTCTGTGACAATTACAAATAGATAAATCTTGGTTGGCAGATTGTTCATAATGAGAACTTCTCTCATTCTAATTGTCTCATGATTGTATCCTTGAATGTCATCTGCAAAATCTTAGCATTGGGATAAATAACAGTCAATCCAGTCATTATAACTGTATAACCACAAAACTGTGTGGACCCATGCATGTATAGTCCAGTTCTGGCCAAAGCATCATTGACCAAAAAAGATCTGTACACAGTAGATAAAGAATTACTCTGAGTCAAACACCAATTCCTTCATGACAATTACCCTAAAAGTTAAATACTTAGTAAATCAGGGCATGAGAAGATTTAATATGATCCATGAAAAGTCATAGGCTGTAAAAAGAGTTTAGTCAAACTGCATGTGAAAGCTTATAATTTATAATTTTACTGCATCTGAACTGAAATATTCATGACAATATACAAAGATGTAGAATCTACTGCATGTTGCAATATTATTCCACAATCCATCAAATTATTGGGATACTTAAAATAAAGGCTTTGTATGTAGTTCTGAGGCAATTATAGTAGGGGTGCACAGTGGGAAAAGGTAAAAAATTTGTATTCAGTAGTTTCCTGTAATAATAACATGAGCAGTATATAGTTATGGAATTCTTATTATGTGCCAGGCATTGTGTTAAATGCATTATCTTATTCAATCCTCTCTTAACCCAATTAGGGAGGAACTGTTATTACAGTCAATCTACCAATGAGTAAAGAGAGGTTAAGAAACTCACTAGGATGGTACACCAAGTAAGTTATAGAACCAGAAACTAAGCATCTGGCTGTAGAGCTCACAATTAGAAGGCTAACACACAAATATAGGCATTCGCCCTCCAGAGAGTTTTGATGCCTGTGCTACAGTGGAAAAGGGTGCTTTTCTATTAGTCCAAACAAGCACTCTCTTCATTTTCCACAAGACAACCATTTGATGGAATGTCGTTGCCTGTGTGCAAAAGTGGACGGAAGTTGCTCTCAAAAGTGTACAACTGGAAGCAGACTGTCTCTAGAAAAATGAAAGAGAATATTTCTTAGAGATTGGTGTTTCATTTATTGACTTTAGCAGGAAGAGAGGTGCTTTTTAAATTTTAAAGTAGATGTTTTGTTTGTTTTTCCATAGAGCATCTTTTAATCTTCATTAACTTTTAAGCCAGAGGCTTGCTTTCCTACCTCCGTAGAAGCAAAATCTCAGGCACGGAATATAATTTCTTCCAATTATGCACCTGGCCATGAGCCTATTTAGAATGGACATGGAGAAGGAGGTGCAAGCAAATTTCGTTCTGGTAAATGATGTTTGGAAAGACATCAAGCTTTTAGAGATAACAGTGATGAGTGTTTTGGAGGTTACATTGCATATCCACAAACAACACAGTGACACAGTTCTACCTATCAGTTCAGTGTAGGTCCTCCAATACCCCTATCTGCAGATGCTTCTTATATTGCACTTGTCTGTGGGGCTTCTAAACATGATTCATATACATCAACCAGGGCTTCCATTAGCAATCCTAATATGTATACACTTTCTGCCTTTATCTGATAATTTTGTTGTTTGCAACAAAACATCCTAATTGGCCTGCCCAAGAATAAATTCCTTAGCTTATAATAAGGCACCTGTTCACAGATATTTCCCAAAGAACTTATTGAACACCTGCTATGTGTCAGGGATGTTATTGTATTAGTATGAGAGACAAAGATAAATAAAACAATGATTGTTTTAAGGAATTTAGTAGAAAATAGATATAAAAGTCAATTTTAGGAAAATTAATTCAAATGTAAGTAGGAGAAAGATAAAGGGGATGCTATGAGAACATATAGGAAGTTCAGAAAATCAAGTCCCAGGAAGGCAATTTGGAGTCAGAAAGACACAAAACAAAACTTTGTGGGAGAAGTGACAGAGAGTTCTGTGAATTTATACTTTCATCAGGAAAACTGGGAGAGGAGAGTTTTAGTCAGATAAACACACAGGTGCAAATCCTTAGAGATGAGAGAAATCACAGCACTTTCAGGGAGCTAGTAATGCTTCCAGAATAGCTCTTACCTAGATAGTGAGCGGGGGATGCAAAGAAATGGAGATGCAGAGTTTTGCAGGGGCCAGATAATAAAGATCCTTATGAGCTGCTAAGGTATTTGGAAGAGGAACGAGCTTTATCAGACTAGGGAGCAATGTTAGCAGACAACCCAGGATGCAAAAACATGTAAATGAAATAAAGGGTAGAAGCCAACAGAATCTTGGCTACAAACTGTGCACATCAGACATAATTTCAAATTAAAAAATAGGAAGATTTAATTCTCTCAACAACCAAGGGGCATTTTAGAATTGGCTCATTTAATGGCATTAGCAGTAAATTCCAACACTAGCTAAAGCTCCAGAAAAACGGTGAGCACACAGGAAAAAATGACATCATTTTTTCCAACAAAATGCAATGAAATAATACAAAGAGAAAGAGAAATTTTCAATATAAAGTTTTGCTTCAGGTAAAGGAATTACATTATAGAAAACATCTACTTTGTAATCTTGCTAGGATTCAGGGAGAAATGAACTCTACCCAAGGTAAGAATGATATGCTGATTATAGGTATTTGTAAACATCTCTAAGAAATATATGACAACCCTAATAGGAAAATGGTTTTTCAGTGACTTGGTGTGGGAGTATTAGATTTCCTATTATTCCTTTTCTTCCACACAAAAGTCAAAGGCCTGGCAAGAATTTCAATTCTGCAAGTATGTAAGCCAGATAACATTGGCCTCAAACACTTAGAAATCAAAGACATTTACAATAAAAATAAGATGATGTTTACCTTCCATCCCTATTAATAAGAATGATAATTTTCAGGGGAATAATCCTTCTCATACACTCTATGCTGACAGTAGCAATTTAAGTTAGGCATATTTGAAAGAAAAATTGTTTATAACAATAAAATTATTTTTTATTTAAAAATTATTTTAACAAACTCTTCCATTTCTTTGAATATATTAACAAAAAGTTATCTGTAAGAATGTTTACCAATGTAGTATTTTAAATTATAAAAATTGGAAGCAATTTAAAATACAACATGGAAATGGATTAAATAATACATTATATGTACTTAGGGAAGAGCAGCTCTCAAAACACAGGTAGTGGAAAAATACACTATACAATCCTTAGACCTTTATATTGTCAAGTGAGGAGAGTGATTTCAAAGTTATATTACAATATAATTTCAAATATGTAAAATCTTATGTAACTGTACTACTGACTTCATCTGTGGTTTTACAATAGACAATTTTAAATTTTGTCCAATTTTTGGCATATTATCAATATATGAATCACATATATAGTCAAAGTATATATTACCCAAAAGTTTCATTTGATGGATATTTATTCAACTTTTACTTCATTTTACCACAAAATTATTTTATGAAAAAAATAATTACAGGAAAATTGAAGGGAATTCCATCACCATTTAACACTGAAATGAATCAGAATGTCTGCCCACTGTTCCACCTTCCAACAAATTCTGATTTATGTGAAAAACATCTTATAGGAACTTCTGTGTCTCGCTGTGGTTACTTTATTTCCATGCCTTCCAGAGAGATGTATGCTTCCCTGCCAACAAGCTCTTGCAAAAAGAAATACTGATTTTCTTGTATTGTTTAAATAACATTACTTCTAGAAAGCTCCCCCTTTCAAATCCAATTGACTGCCAATAATTTGTGCTGAGGTATTTACAATTATTATTAATTTTTAAATTCTCCCAAGAGATGGAAATATCATTTCTTCTCATTTTACTTCACCTAATGTGTCCATGGGAGTTTCAGGATGAGCTTCCTGGACCTCACAGTTCCAATAGACTTTTCCTGGCAATACTTCACACAAACGCAAGGTAGAATGGAAGAAATTTGACTGGGATATCTGTTGGCTTGATGGCTGAATATCTGAATCACTTTTAAAAATAATTATTAACAAAAGTTTATGGGATTTTAAAAGAACATGAAGAATGATGTCGACTAGATTATTATTTTTAATGATAGTTAGAAACCTTAATAATCCCACAAATGTTTGTCCTAGGGAAAAGTTATTGTAAGAAAAAAGTACCTGATAAGTTCTAATGGAATGGTTTTTTTAAAGTTTCATATAAAATGCCTCTAGATTATATAGTAAAGGTAAAAGTGTTTTTATTGGCAATGAAGTTTTGCAAGGTTCAGCACTGTTTTTCTCACCTCTTCATGCTCCCAGTCCACTTAAACTTTATTTTCTCTTCACTCTCTCCTGGCCCCAGCACTGACTGCATGCTCCTTACTTTCTTACTCTTAACAGAGCTCCCAGCAAGATTCCACCACCAAGTCTCCCCACTTGTCAGCACCCTAACCATCACGTTAGCTCCCTCTAAGAATGATCTCTCCTTTAGGCACTAGCTCCCAAATCTGCTTGCCTCCAAAAGGGATTGCTTCAGCATCTCCTCCCACCTCTCTTTCCCACAACATCAGTTTTTACTTCTCTACTGCTAATTCCCAAGTGTATACAACATTTTGCTACTTCCCCCATCGTGGAAAAAATAAATGAAGCAACTCAGTTGACTACACTTCCAGCATACAAATAGCATGCTGTTTTTTTGTCCTTCAGTTAGAGCAAAACTCTTGAATTTTTGAATTATTTTGAATTGCCTTCAGTTGTCTCATTGTCTCCAAACTCACAAATTCAATTTCCTCTTAACCCTATTAAAATCAGTGGTTCAAAGGTGTCATCCACTAAATCTATCTTACCAGGCTGAAGCTGGCCAGTGACTCTCTCCTTTTGTCTTACTGGATCCGTTAACAACACCCGACCCAGTGGATCATTCCCTGTTTCTAGAAACCACATTCACCTGACTTCTCTATTGTGGTTTCTTTTTCTTGTTCCTCATTATGCCCTGACCTGCATTGCCCCAGATCTCAGCCCTTAGGACTCTTTACTTCTCAGACACTCCTTGGTGAGCTATAGAATCCCATACTCGAAACATCATCTGTGCTCTAAAATGCTTATTTCATCTCAGGTCTCTCCACCAAACTTCAAATCCATACATCAAACTTTTCCAGGCATTGACATTGAACGTCAGACTGCTCAGCCTGAGCACAGCACCAAGATCTGCCCCACCCATGGTCTTTCCCTCAGTTCCTTTAAACTAAATACCACCAATTTCTGTTGTGAAAACATGTAGAGTTTTTTTGTTTTGTTGTGGTTTTACTCCTTTAATATATTTATTTTCCTCACACACCCAGGAGATTTGCCTTCCCATCTTTTGAAAGTACAACCTGACCATTATCATCGTGCACATCCTCCATTGCCGTTCACCTAGCTCCAGCCTCCTCTCTCTTGACTGACCACTGCAGTGTCTCCTACTTGGCCCTGCACATCTATTCCTCCCTTTCTTGCGTACATTTCTGGCAGAGCAGCTGAGTCAGCTTTACAATATATGGCAGTTTATGACAATTCTCTGCTGAAAATAAACTCATGGCCTCCTCCCTCACCTTAGGGAAAACGCAACTCATCTACAAAGGAATTCAAAACCTTTGAAAACCCGGTGAACCATTAATTCTGTGACTGCATCTCTTGTTGCTCTCTACCTCACCGACCCATTTTCATGACATTAGTCTCCTGGCCTTTCCTCAAACACACCAGGCCTAGCTACCTCTGGACATTTGTGCTTGCACTTTCCTCTTCAGGAGCACCTTCCTCTGAGGATATTTCCAACAACCTTAATTGCAACTTTTCTTAACATGTCTGCTTTATTTTTTTTCATAACATTTATCATCATTGAATATTCTCTAATTTACTTATTCATCTTGCTTATTGCCCATCTCCAGCAAAATAATAATAAATGCAGAAAATTTGTATTTTTTTAACTGCAGCAATCCATGGTTTGAAAATTATATAAGACCTAATATGTACTCAGTAAATATTTGCTGCCTAAAATAAGAATGCAAGCTTTAAGAGTCTTTTCCAAAGTATGTATGTTCTTGTGTATAGATGTTCTGCTTAAAGATGGACTGTCTACTGTGGACTAGTTAGATGGTTAAGCATGGGTCATCATGGTACGCATTGTGTTGTCTGGAATCAGATTCCCAGGTCTTTCCCAGATCCAATAGTCCCTGACATTAGGTCTCAGTTTTTTCCCTATAATAAGGGCATAACAGGACCCAAGTCATATGGTTTTGGGGAAAATTGAATGAGTTACTTTAAGTAAAAGCAGTTAAAGGACTGAGTGAATTTTACAAACTTGTTGATTGTCACAAATTCCATTAATCTTTCAAGTGTTATTTTCTCTGCCAAAATTGTGCTTGAAAAAAAGATTTATCTATATTTAAATTTCAGTATAATACACATGAACACAAAAGTAGATAAAATTCTATAATAGAACAGAAGTTAAACTCAGTTTGCCCATTGTTAGCTCATGAATATTGGAAAATAACTTAGCTTCTCCTTATCTGTGAATAGAGACATCTATGTCTCATGGTTGGTGTGAAGAGGAAAAAGAAAATGTAAGTAAGACATGAGTATTATGTTCAATACGGCATTAAAATATATAAATTAAAGTGTACATATCTATGAACATACACTAATTATCTGCATGAAGTGTCTACTACACATAAGGTCAATGGAGTCAAATTAACCACAACATTCACTGAATTTCCAAAAGAAAAAAAAAGGAAAGCAGTCCATCTTTCCCATAATATCTCCTTCTTATCACACAGAATGTGTTTCCCTAAAAGCCTGAAAAATGTGACAACAATCTGTTATTCACGATTAAATTTTTAAAGATAGTATGTCATATTAGAAGTCATATTTTTCTTGATTATAAAATAGCACAGGTTTCCATTTAAAAATAGAAGATGAAAACCTTTTCTTCTCCAGTATTACATCTGAGAGCAATCAAAAACAAAACAAAAAATAGAGAAGAAAATTTATTTCCAGGGACCCCAACCAAAAATATCCAATTGCCAACACAATCTTGAGAAAGAAACAAGAGAAAAAGCATCATACTTCTTGATCTCAAACTATATTACACAAAATATGGTTTGTGTAATATAATAGTAATCAAAATAGTATGGTACTGGCATAAAAACAGATAAATAGTTCAATGGAGCAAAATACAGAGCCCAGAAAAACATACACACATATATAGTTAACTAATCTTTGACACCAGAGCCAAGAATACTTAATGGAGAAAGTATAGTCTCTTTGATAAGTGATATTGGGAAAACTGGATATTCATGCATAAAAGAATGAAACTGGATCCATATCTTATACAATACACAAAAATTAACTAAAAATGGTAAATTGTGACATCATTTAAAGACTTAAATGTAAGAGCTGAAGTCATAAATCTCATTGAAGAAATCATAGGGAAAAAGCTCCTAGACATTGGTCTTGGTAATCATTTTTGGACATGATGTTAAAAGCACAGAAAACAAATGCAAAAATAAACAAGTGGGATTAAATGAAACTAAAAATCTTCTGTATAGCAAGGAAAACAATCAACATAATGAAAAAGCAGCCTGTTGAATGTGGGAAATATTTGCAAATCATATATCTGACAAGGGATAAATATTCAAAAAATATAAGGAATCTATCCGACTCAACAGCAAAGAAAACAGAAAAACAACAAAAATAAATAAACAAACAAGGGAAAAGCAAAACAAAACCCTAAATAACCCAATTTAAAAGTTGGCAAAGAACCTGAATAGACATTTTTCTGAAGGAGACATACAAATATCCAAGAGTTATGAAAAGGTGCTCAACATCATTAATCATCAGAAAAATGCAAATCAAAACCACAATTATTTATCACTTTACACCACTTAGGATGGCTATTGTCAAAAAGGCAAGAGATAACAAGTATTGGCGAGGATGTAGAGTAAAGGGAGCACTTGTGCACTCTTGGTGGGAATGTAAATTGGTGCAGCCACTTGGAAAACAGTATGGAGGGTCTTCAAGAAATTAAAAATAGAACTACAGTATGATCTAAATATCCCACTTTGGGGCATAAATTCAAAGAAAATGAAATTGGTGTCTCCAAGAGATATGGGTACACTAAAATTCATTGCAACATTATGTACAGTAGATAAGATATGGAAATAACTTAAGTGTCTATTGAAGGATGAATGGATAAGGAAAAGGTGGTATATATATATATATATATACACACACACACACATATAATACCATATATATATACATATAGTACCATGTATAATAATAAACAATATATGTAAATATAATATCTTCATAATAAAATATTTTTCAGCCATATAAAAGAAGGAAACCTAGCCTTTTGTTACAAATAGATGAACTTGGAGGTCATTATGCTTAGTGAAATCAGCCAGGGACAGAAGGCAAATACTGTATGGTATCACTTATATATGAAATCATAAAAAAGGCAAACACATAGAATCAGAGAATAGAATGGTGGTTTCCAGGGGCTGGGGAGGTGGGAGAATATGCAGAGAGATGTTGGTCCAAAGGTACAAACTTCCAGTTATAAGATAAATAATTCTGGAGATCTGATGTACAGCACAGTGATTACAGTTAATAATACTATACTGCTTACTTGAAATTTGCTAAGAGAGTAGATCTTAAGTGTTCTCATCCCAAAAGAAAAGGAAACTGTGAAATAATGGATATATTAATTAATTTGATTGTGGTCATTTCCCCATGTATTTGTATATTAAATAACCATATTGTACACTTTCAAAAATCACATCATGCAATATAAATATGCACACATTTTGTCATTCATATCTCAATAAAGCAGGGGCAAAATTTAAAAAGAAGAAAAAATTATTTTTACAGGTGAAAATTAAAAGATAGTCTCAAAATTGGTGAAAAGTGCCCCAGAAATATGGCTAGGGAATCAATCTCCTCCAGCTGCACACAGATTTCTGCATGGATCTGAAGGGCCAATTGCTGGATCACCCTCATACAGCATGGAGACATCAGCTCATGTGGGCTACAGAGTTCACCAGAACTCTGAGAGCAGAGGAGGCAGTGGAATAAGAAGCATCATGTTTTAGAAGCAGGCTGGTGTTTTTCAGGGTGGTGGAGACCTTGGGAATAATCATCTTATCAGCTGATAACTCAGATAACAGAAGAGAAATGTGCTAATAAAACTGTCCCTGTTAAGCACAAAACCCCCACCAGTGGCTCCCCTCCCCTCCTTGGGATGTGTCTGATGACACCATGTGTGGGGAGCCCTAGGGTGACTGGGCAGGACTGGTGATGCTTTGTTCTGATGTAATTCTACATTTGAAATGCTTGCTGTTCTCATGTCACTTCTCTGCGTAGTCCCTTTCCCTATTCACCACACACACCTTTTTTTAAGTAATTTTTGACCCAGATAGAGAGGTCCTTTCTGATCTTTCATAAAACCATGGCTTTATGCCAATGAACAAAAATGATAAGAAAAATATAAGTACCACATAATTTAAAACAAACAAATAACAACAGAAAGGAAAATCATTTAAAAAAAGACTTGTTGGACATATCCTTTCCCAGAATGGGAAAGCATATATCTCAGAAGTGAAAGTTCAAAGATTTTAGTCAAAGTACAAGGGAGAGGTGACCTGGCAAAGTTGAGGAAAAAAGCAGAAGAGAAAACTAAATACTTTACAGAAATAAAAGCAACATTAGATAAATCAAAATGGAAAGTAGATATTGCCAAAAATAAAATCAGAAACATGAAAGATAGGCATTGCTAGAATCAGGTATAAGGAAATGGGAAAGGGAAGCAAGTGATGAAGGAATTAGAGTAAATATGGAAGATATGAAATGTGGTCAGACATGATTTATTTTCCTAAAGAAAAGCAGCAAAAGAAAAAAAAAACCCACAAAATTAAAGGTAAAAGAAAAAGTTTTCTGAAAAATATTATGGAGTCAATGGGTATACTCATTCTGGATGCATCAATAATGAGATATGTCTTAATGAAGCTATTATTGTCTAATTAAAAACAAAAAAGGAAGGAAATGCCATTATAAAATAAAATACCTAGGAATAAACCTACTGAAGGAGGGAAAAGACCAGTACTCAGAAAACTATAAAAAACTGATGAAAAAAACCAAAGGTGACACAAACAGATGGAGAGATATACCATGTTCTTAGATTGAAAGAATCAATATTGTGAAAATGCCTATACTACCCAAAGCAATTGACAGATTCAATGCAATCCCTATCAAACTACCAATGGCATTTTTCAGAATTAAAACAAAAAAAAATGTACAATTTTTATGGAAACATAAAAGACCCTAAATAGCCAAAGCAATCTTGAGGAAAAAAAAAAAAAAGGAGCTGGAGGAATCAGGCTACCTGACTTCAGACTGTACTACAGACTATACTTCAGACTATACTACAAAGCTATAGTAATCAAGGCAGTATGTACTAGCACAAAAACAGAAATATAGATCAATGGAAGAGGATAGAAAGCCCAGAGGCAAACCCATGCACTTATGGTCACCTAATCTATGACAACGGAGGCAAGAGTATACAGTGGAGAAAAGACAGTCTCTTCAATAAGTGATGCTGGGAAAACAGGACAGCTACATATAAAAGAATGAAATTAGAATACTCCCTAACACCATACACAAAAATAAACTCAAAATGGATTAAAGACCTAAATGTAAGACTGGACACTGTAAAACTCTTAGAGGAAAACATAGGAAAAACACTCTTTGACAAAAACCATAGCAAGATCTTTTTTTTACCAACCACCTAGAGTAATGAAAATAGAAACAAAAATAAACAAGTGGGACCTAATGAAAGTTAAAAACTTTTGCACAGCAAAGGAAACCATAAACAAGACAAAAAGACAACCCTCAGAATGGGAGAAAATATTTGCAAATGAAGCAACTGGCAAGGGATTAATCTACAAAACATAGAAACAGCTCATGCAGCTCAATATCAAATAAACGAACAATCAAAAAAACAGGCAGAAGACCTAAACAGACATTTCACCAAAGAAGACATACAGATGGCCAAGAGGCACATGAAAATATGCTCAACATCACTAATTATTAGAGAAATGCAAATCAAAACTACAATGAGTTATCACCTCACACCATTCAGAACAGCCATCATCAAAAAATCTACAAACAATAAATGCTGGAGAGGGTGTGGAGAAAAGGGAACCCTCATGCACTGTTGGTGGGAATATAAATTGATACAGTTATTATGGAGAACATTATGGAAGTTCCTTTAAAAAATAGAAATAGAACCACCATATCATCCTGCAATACCACTCCTGGGCATATACCCTGAGAAAACCATAATTCAAAAAGAATAAGTACCCCAATGTTTATTGTAGCACTGTTTACAATAGCCAGGACATGGAAACGACTTAAATGTCCATTTACAGATGAATGGATAAAGAAGTTGTGGAACATATATACAATGGAATATTAGTAGCCATAAAAAGGAATGAAATTGGGTCATTTGTAGAGATTTGGAAGCACCTAGAGTCTGTCATATATAGTGAAGTAAGTCAGAAAGAAAAACAAATATATATTAACACATACATGTGGAATCTAGAAATATGGTACAGATGAACTTATTTTTAGGGCAGGAATGGAATAGAGACCTAGATGTAGAGAACAGACATGTGGACACAGTGGGGGAAGGGGAAGGTGGGACGAATTGGGAGATTAGGTTTGACATAAATACGCTACTATGTGTAAAATAGATAGCTAGTGGGAACCTGCTGTATAAAACAGGGAGCTCAGCTCAGTGCTCTGTCAAATAAACGAACAGACATTTGGGTGGGATAGGGGATTGGGGTGGGAGGGAGGCCTAAGAGGGAGACGATTTATGTATACATATAGTGATTCATTTCACTGTACAACAGAAACTAACACAATGTTGTAAAACAACTATACTCCAATAAAAAAAAGTAATTAAAAAATCCTAGGCTTTTTTCTCAAATTTCCATGTAATGTTTACCAAATTCACTAGGTAAGTGAATATGACTCTTGTAAAATGACTACCTTTGATAGGCTATCTTTGAAAGAGAAAGACTAAAATTAGAAGTCTATAGAATAAGCAAAACTTTATGTTGGAAATGATATTGGAAGGATCAAAGTTGTATACAACAAATAATAACAAAAGCACAATTTATAATACCTGTTTGTAATTGCCTATCATGATCTAATTTAAATAGATCTTAATGAAGAAAATATTGACTCATTTGAGCAAAATAACTTTTACATAATTATAAATGCAGATATCTTTTTTCCTGGATGCAAAAAGTAATCCTTGTAAACAAAGATTTTTTGATGTAAATACTTGGTTACATCTCTTTAAATCTATCTAATTTTTTTCTAATAATATAACAGCAGATATTTTTAATCTTCACATTTTTTTTCTAAAAGTCATATGAAAAATTAGATGTTGGAGAATAGCCAAGAGTATTTTTAAAAAACAAAGGATTGACAGGGCACTAACATCAATAATTAATATATATTAAATTTGCTGTAAGAAAAGCACCTTATGATTTGCATATTAATAGAGAAACTAATGATAGGAATAGTATAGTTATGAGTAACACAATAATTTAGTCCATGAAGAGAAAAAAATATCAGTGGGGAATATGCCATTTGAAAAATTGAATTCTTTTTAAAATTAAGATATAATTTTCATGACTAAAATCATCCTCTTCCGTGTACAGTTAAATGAGTTTTAACAAATAGATATTGTTACTTAATCACAACCACATTAAGATACAGGCCAGACCCTTCTCCTCAAAATCTTTGATCATTATTCTCCCTCTCTGAGCTCCTGGCATGACTGACCTGGTTTTCACCTCAAAAGTTTTGACTTCTCCAGAATATCCCATAAATTGAATGGTAGAGTATGAGTCTGGCAAGAGTCTTTGTGATGTTCTATGTACATGATCATGTCATCTGTGAATAAAGTTTTATTCATTCCTTCTAATCTACATGTTCCCTTTGTCTCTTTCTTGCATTCCTATCCTGTCTCAGGATGCTGAGTTCAATAGGGATGGTGACTGCACCTGCTTGACTTCCCTCCACACTAAAAGGAAAGAAATCCAGGCTCCACCATTACCTATGATGTTAGTTGTAGATTTGGGTAGTTTCTTTATTCTAGTCTGAGGACTTTCTGTTTCTAGTTTCTTGATAATTTTTATCATGACAAGATAGTGAATTTAATAGATATTTTATCTGTCTCTATTGAGAGATACCCTATGGATATCTTCTTTAAAATCTATTTACAAAGACAATGACATTCATGGACTTTTGACAGTCTGACCAGCTTTGTATTCCTCGTATTAATTCTTGTTGGTCATATGTTATCCTTTTTACATATTGCTGAATCTCGTCTTCTAAGAAGTTGTTAAGGATTATTTGTGTTTATTAAAAAAGGATATTTATGTCTGGTTCTATTTTCTTATAATTTTCTTTTAGTGTTGGTTGCATAGAAAGGCTGTCCCTATGAAATGAAGCATTCCCTTTTTTTAATCTTCTGGAAGATTCTGTGTGAATTGATATTATTTCATCCTTTAAAGCTTCACTGAACTTGCCAGTGAAGTTATCTGGGAGTAGAATTTTCTTTGTTGGAAGTAATTTAACCACAAATTCAAATTATTTAAGAAATATGGAACTATTCAGGTTATATTTTTTATTTCTTCAGTGAATATTGGTACTTAGGGCCTTTAAAAGAATTTGTTCATTTAATATGAGATTACAAAAGAAAGAAAATAAAAAGTATTAGTTACTTTTCATAACTAATTATATTTCTGATATATTCAAACAATACTGAAACTTTTAGAAAAATTGAGCTACTGTCAATATGGAAAACTTTAGTATGAAGGTATAAGACATATAATCCATATAAACTGTATAAGTTACAATTATATTATACATTGGTACATATTAATGCAAATGCAAATGACAATCTAGAAAATAGCTTTTTGACATCTATGACAAAACAATGATTTCCTTGCATATAAAGAAATTTTACAAATCACTAAGAAATAGAGCAACAATGAATAGAAACAGTGTCCAAAATATGAATAGGCAATTGACAGAAGACACATTCAATTTTACAAAAACATATAAAAAGTTGTTTATTTTCTCTCCAAATTGAATGTGACATGTCATAGTAGCAAAGAGATATTACTTTCCACTTCTCAAGTGGGTAAAGCTTTTGTATTGTGTTTATAATTTTTATTTTGAAGATAATACACAATACTAAAGGTCAGGTTGTAGGTAACATTCAATATTATTCATTCTTTTGAAACTATAATTTGTTGTACTACCTTTAATGGTACATTCTTGGAATATAATAATGAAACAGATGACACATACCTTGTATCTCAGTATCAATAATAAATTTCTGGGAGGATAAAGGCACATTTTAATGCTGTTTTCCACAGTGTAATTGGATTACAGTTTTGAGAAAGTAAGAGGCACATTTGAAATGTTTGATGTTTTATAGTTTTTCAATGTGCATGCATTCTTTTCATAATAAGAAAACAATTTGTAAATTTTCCTACTTGTTAAAATTTATTTTTAACTCCCAGATCAATACTCTTGGAAAGGCACAGTGGTGAGACTCTTCAGTCTCCAGATGTGCACATTCCCAGCTGAGGGTGAGCATCATGATGCTCTGTCTCCTCTCAGCCCTTATACTGTAAACAAGTGTCTTTCTCACGATCTATTTGGTATCACATTTTTTGCATTTTTGGATTCTCACTGTGAGTTCGTTGTCTAATGTATCCCTGCTGGCATGATGCTGAGGTGCTGTCTAGTGTTCCGAACAGCAGGAAGGCCGTGAGGTGCCTTATTGAGTAAATGTGTGTGTTTGAAAAGCCATGTTCAGGTACGACTTGGTGTGAGTTCCATGTTAATAAATCAACAATATATATATTACATAAGGTGTCTTTAAACAGATACACATAAAACAAGTTTATATGTTGATCAGTTGACAAAATGTTGTGATTAGATGCTCATAGGAATCTAATTCTGTATTTTGTCTAGGAGCAATTGTTCAGTATTCACTAATTCAGCGTTCATGAGGACCTTATAGAACACAACTACTGCTAATAACAAGAACTGACTACATTTAAAAATTACATCATGAACATTTTTCCATATCATTAAAAATAATATTTGTCTAAACAGGAATTCATGCTTGAAAGACATTTGTTCAGGTGCTTATAAAATGACATTAATAAACTTCTCTACAGACAAATCTCTTTCAAAATTCAAAGTGACTGAGCAATATCAAGGCAACTAATATAAAGGTCCCAAAATTTAACAATTTAGTGTCACATCTAAAGGTTATGGCAGCTCTATTTTTAGTGCATTTTCTTCAGCACTAGGTATTAATACCTTATAATTACCTTTTGATTCATGGGTTACCCCGTAGTGCTCATAAGAATCAAGGCAAAAAAAGAAAAAAAATCTCAAGACTAAAGTGAATTGAAATAGTAAAAACATGTTGGTATTAGAGACATGGTTGTGAGCCTCAGTAGAGCTAGTAGAGAATGTCTACAAACCCTCTGTGTTGGGCTCCCCAAGAATACCGTCAAGATGAGCAATTAACTGGGACTGTCAAGACTCAGAAGTTCTTATAGTCATGCTTACAGTTTATTACAGCAAAAGCATACAGGGTGAAATTAGCAAAGGGAAAAGTCTCCAGGTGTGAGAACACATACGAAGTGTTACCAACCAGAGAATCTCACCTGATCCTTGATGTCCAGGGTTTTATGGGGAGTCAGTCATGTAGGAATCCAGCACCTGTGTTACCCATGCTTTATGCTCCCAGAGAAAGGACAGGTATTCTTCATAAACTATAATGTTAGCATAGACTATCTGAGCATAAATTGTCCAACATGAAAACACTGTAATCGAACAGGCTGTTCTTGGAAATGCTCAGCATTATTGCACCCAGGCCTGCCATGCTCACTCTTTCTTACACACCATCAAGTCCAGTTTCCATGTTCATGCTAGGTCTACAATCATATACACAGGTCTTCTTTTCCTTGTGTCATTTTTCACCTCATAATATGTGTGTTGCTATTGACATACCTGACAAAATAAATGTTCAAAAAGTTTGGCATTTTACAGACAGCCCTCTAGATTTATATCAGCTTTTTAAAGTCTTCATGCAATATGAATTAACACTTCACATCAATAGTATCATCTCCTCTAAAAGAGGGAAAATTGTATTCATCAGAAAACATCATAAAAAATGCCATTATCAAGACTGAAAAAGACTTGACTTAAAGAGCAAGCCATGGTGTATATCAGATAGGGAAGGAGAATAGGAGTTTGTACACAGTCTTCTTCTGCTCAAGCTGCCTCTCTGTTTGAACTTGTTTATCTGATAACCTGTCTCTATGCTCTGGATTATTTTCTATGACCATTACTTTTAATTTTGTATGACACAAAACTATGGTGCCTGGTAATTCATAGATATTGTATTTGAACTTTGGAATCTAAGACTTAAATTTTTTACTGGGAATTTAAAGACTTAGCTCTTGGCTCATATGTAATTGAATACCCATATTCACTATGATTCAACAATTGAAGGTATTTTAAAGACTTTAGTATAAAATGTCTGATAATCTATTCATAACTTAAAATGGCTACCAACATTTTCTAGTGAATAACTATCATTTTGCTCCACAAAACCAGATCAAGCAATATGCAAAAAGTTAATTTCATAGATAAATGAGCAGTCATAGTTTTTGAAATAACTTCAGTTAGACCCCCAAGAGTTCTATTCAGTGTGAAGTCTTTCACAATTCAAAACTAAGCAAAACTTTTTCTAGTACTAATTCTGATATATGTATATATATGTATGTATATATGTATGCATATATATATAACATTTTTCTGGATTGCTGAAGCAGTGGGTTCTTCTTCAGTAGTAGCCAACTTAGTATTTTAAATTTGATTCGTAAGTATGCTTATTTTCAACAGCTAAGAAAATACTAAAATTACAATAAATAGACTAAATTAAATACTAGTATTTCAATAAACAGCAGCAACTGTTTAAATTTAGAATTTCAAATATATAAACCTTTACTCTCTTTAAAGAACATTTATCATTCTCATAAAACAGAATTTTTCATCAAGAAACTTTACACCCTGTGGTATTCTTATGATAATTCATGCACTGGGTCCTCTCTTGACTATAAGAAAAAGGTAAATTTGTTTAATGGTATATTAGAAAGAGTTATCTGTGTTCCCATCAGTCATTTGTATTCAGCTGCTTCCAGTGACACACGCCTCTTCCCCCAGCCCAGGAGGAGTTGCTAGGAAAGGCATGGCAGAAAAATTGTTTAGCTATAGTGAATTGAAAACTAATAAATCCTCCACTGATGCTTTTCTCACTGCAACTTCTCCTCAGCTGTTTCCCTTGGCATTAACTCTGAAGTGAACTGGCCTCACCATAGACCCGAGAGAAGGGAGAGAGAGTTGCAGTAACTTAAGGAAAGTGTCTGAAGAAAATAGGCTATCTTCTGTCATAGGTGGAGATATACCATGAATATGAATAGGAAAATGCAGTATTACATGTACATGTGAATTTTATATGAAGATAACTTTTCTTAGGGTAAATCAGAAAACAGAAATATCAATACTTATAATTTTTTTAAAAAGGTTTTGTTGTAATTAACACTACAGAAACACACACATATACACACCCCACAAACATACATACAAAAAATAGACTCACCTTTGTCTTAAGGATAGTTTTCCTTAGTTTTTGGCTTATTATACATGTTTCATAAAGGGCGAATATAGTGTTAAATACATGTGAAATAATATCATGTGCCCATTTCAAATGGTGACATAAATCTAGGTTGCATTGGAATATATTCATAGAATTATATTTGTGATAATACTGTTTCAAAAGAGATGTCTAGTATAGTTTCATTTTACTAAATCATGTATGTGTGGATACTTACAAAAAGAAAAAAATCAGAACGAAGTTAAGAGTGAAATTATGGTTGAGTTGTAGGAGTTTAAATTTGTTTGTAAATTTGTTTATCTGTTTTTACTAAACCATGTAGTTTCTTAGGTTAGTAAAAATGATAATATGAAAGTACAAGTTAATGATTTTTAAAGAGGGTGTCAAAAGATGAGGCATGTTAAAATTTTCAGGAGGTTATTTGAACAGACACCTGTTTGAACCGGACAGTCCCAACCTGAAAAGACTTGGGAGCATTCCACCAAGAGGAGCTGGGGGCCAGGCTTTTATAGAGGAGACGCCCAAGCAGATCAAGGATGCAATTTGATTGGCTACAGCTTAAGTTGTTGCCTCATCTGGAAAAGCTCAGTTGGCTGTTTGTAATTGGTTTCCTTCTCAACCTTGAGGGGTTCACAGGAAAGGACACTGGTTTATGTTTCAGTTTGCTTTACTTAGGGTAGGAAGCCTTTAGAGCCACCTCAGGCTAATGGTTTCCTGGTTTAATTACTTTAACAAGGGAAAAGACATCAAAAGGAAAAGGAGGTCAAAAATGAGTGGCATATTTATACTTATAATTGCATTATTTATAAATATAGTATAATATCTATAAATCTATCTATTCATCTATCAATCATCTGCCTGATTATGATCTTTTAGCCAACAATGGCAGAATACACACTCTTTTAAGTGCTCAAGGGACATTATGAATTTAACCAAAATATGGCCCATATAAACCAAGTCTCAATAAACTTCAAAGAATTAAATTAATTCTCAGTATTTTATTAGATCATAGAGGGATTAAGACAGAAATCGATAACAAAAGTAACTAGAAGATTTAAACATTTCAATATCTTTTAATATGTTTGTCTTTTTAAGTGATTCTCATATAGATTTTTTAAGTGCTAAGTTCAATCTCAAAACCTGTATAAAATATCAGGATACTACACACTTGCTCTGCCAAAAGACTGAGGTGAAGCAAAACACAGTAGCTGGGCAAACTTTTCCTCCAAAGTTTTTGTCCTCTTAATGTCTGCTTCTTGATGTTTAGATTCCTTGTCTCTTTCCTGTTCTAAAAGGTTTATGGGAAATAATATTATTCTATATAATATAAAAATATAGACATTTTTGAGTGTGGGGTGTCACACAGATGACACATGGCTATTTATTTCACCCACCACAATGGAACAGCAATAAATGAAACAAAGGTCATATTGGTGGGTATGAAATGGACTTTGAAATTATGTATACAAATGAAGGAATAATTATACATGATATATTTGGAAAATTACCAGTGTTTTGTTATTTGTATATTTTAAAATCTATAATATTATAGTGTAGTACCGATACGTGATTCATGTATAAGAGATTATACACAATGAGATGTATGTGTATATATGTGAGATTCATAGAGCCAAAGGGACATAGAATTTAGTTCATCAAACGTGTACTTTAGCTCACTCACTGGGAAATATTATGGTCCATTCAATATCTCACCAATGTCTCACATTTATACTATTTTAAAAAAATCTAAGTGACAATGCATTGTTATCTTCTGTTACATACTTAGAGAAATTCCTATTTTAAGGCCTTTTGTGATAATTCTTTCTCATTTATAATCAGCATGCAAAGCGTCATCTGTATTTGTAAACCTGATATGATGTTTCAACTTATTTACTTATTTAAATTTTCTTTTTATTTATTTTTTTATTTTTGGCTGCTGTTGGGTCTTCGTTGCTGCACGTGGGCTTTTCTCTGGTTGCGACGAGCAGGGGCTACTCTTCGTTGTAGTGTGCAGGCTTCTCATTGCAGTGGCTTCTCTTGTGTGGAGCACGGGCTCTAGGCACGCGGGCTTCAGTAGGTGTGACACACAGGTTTCAGTAGTTGTGGCTCGTGGGCTCTAGAGTGCAGGCTCAGTAGTTGTGGCACACGGGCTTAGTTGTTCCACGGCAAGTGGGATCTTCCCAGACCAGGGCTCGAACCCGTGTCTCCTGCATTGGCGGGCAGATTCTTAACCACTGCACCACCAGGGAAGCTTTCAACTTATTTAAAAAAGGATATGGTGATTCACTAGTCAGTGGTATAAAAAATTGACCTACCAATTATATTCAAGGTAGCTTTACATCTATTTAATAGACAATATAAATGAATTACTAATAAAATCTTAGAATATTATACCTTAAGTATGCACCGACCAACCCAGCCAGGCAAAATTAATTCTTATGTAATTGAAGCCAGCAGGAGTAAAACATTGGCTATTAGTCAATTTCTGTGAGCAAGAGGAAGCTGGGCAGTCCCCAGCTGCTGTAAGTAAATCCCTTTTCACTATTTTTTCTATCTTTGCTGAAGCTAAATGAGCAAAAGACAAAAGTCAAATACACACAAACTATGTTTCTCTATGTCATCCTATTCGTTCTCTGAAACTAAGAAATTGAACAGTGAGGCCTGCTGCTCAGGTTATATCTTTACTTCTAAGAGTAAATGAAAGAAAAAGAAAAGTCCTGAGCTCAGGCCAAAATGCATAAATAAGTGGTATTTTACTAATATTGATATTTACCTAACAATTTGAATTTCCTGTACTGATTAATTATGTTATTAACATTATAGAAATTCATCTATCAAATTCACAGTAGGTTGTGAATTAAAATGGAAATATCTTGGACTTTCCTGCTGACACAGTGGTTAAAAATCTGCCTGCTATTTGTAGTGAGGTGGATAGACCTAGAGTCTGTCATACAGAGTGAAGTCAGTCAGAAGGAGAAAAACAAATACCGTATGCTAACACATATATATATATGGAATTTAAGAAAAAAAAAACTGTCATGAAGAACCTAGGGGTAAGATGGGAGTAAAGACACAGACCTACTACAGCATGGACTTGAGGATATGGGGAGGGGGAAGGGTAAGCTGTGACAAAGTGAGAGAGTGGCATGGACATATATACACTACCAAACGTAAAATAGATAGCTAGTGGGCAGCAGCCTCATAGCACAGGGAGATCAGCTAGGTGGTTTGTGACCACCTAGAGGGGTGGGATAGGGAGGGTGGGAGGGAGGGAGACGCAAGAGGGAAGAGATATGGGAACATATATATATGTGTAACTGATTCACTTTGCTATAAAGCAGAAACTAACACACCATTTTAAAGCAATTATACTCCAATAAAGATGTTAAAAATATTAAAAATTAATAAATAAATAAATATTAAAAAAAAAAAAGAATCAGCCTTCCAATGCAGGGGACACGGGTTCAAGCCCTGGTCCGGGAAGATCCCACATGCCATGGAGCAACTAAGCCCGTACACCACAACTACTGAGCCTGCGCTCTAGAACCCATGTGCCACAACTACTGAAGCCTGCGTGCCTACAGCCCGTGCTCCGCAACAAGAGAAGCCACCACAATGAGAAGCCCACCACCGAAACAAAGCGTAGCCCCCGCTCGCCGCAGCTAGAGAAAGCCCATGTGCAGAAACGAAGACCTAATGCAGCCAAAAATAAATTAATTAATTTAAAAAAATAACAAAATAGAAATAAAATAAAATGTAAATATCTTGGAATGATTTAAAAGAACTAGATGGATGTGGATCAAACGGCAAAGTTAAATGTATTTACCTATCACCTATGTGCAAGTAGATTAGGTCTCCTCAGCCTTGGTACTCTTGATACTTTGGGCCAGATCATTTTCTGTGGTGGGCTGTCCTGTGCACTGTGGATGTGCAGCAGTGTCCCTGGTCTCCAACCAATAGATGCCTGTAGCATCTCCTCCCCCCTCAAACATCTCAACTCAAAACATCTCCAGACATTGTCAAAGGTCCCTGAGAGAGAAGCAAAATTGCTTCTGTTTGAAAACCACTGCTCTGGGAATAAGCATTGTCTGAGTCAGCAGAAGCTTGGGTTTGTAATATTTGCAGTTCTGCCAAATTCATTTCTGTCTCTCTTTCTTTCCCTCCCTCCTTCCTTGCCTCCTTCCCTCCCTCCCTTTCTTCCTTCCTCTCTGTCTTTCTTTCTCTTTGTGTCTCTCCTTTTCTTTCCTTCTTCCTTCCTTCTTCCCTTCCTCCTTCTCTCTCTCTTTCCTCCCTTCCTTCCTTTCTTCTTTCCTTCCTTCCTTCCTTCCTTTCTTTCTTTCCTCCTTTCTTTATTTCTTCCTTCCTTCCTTCCTTCCTTTCTTTCCTTTCTTCCTTCCTTTCTTTCTTTCTTTCTTTCTTTCTTTCTTTCTTTCTTTCTTTCTT
>NW_020837971.1:20077446-20390991 GCF_003676395.1 Aethalodelphis obliquidens | reverse complement strand
TTCTTTCTTTCTTTCTTTCTTTCTTTCTTTCTTTCTTTCTTTCTTTCCTCTTTCTTTCTTTCTCTCTTTCTTTCTTTCTTTCTTTCTTCTCCATTCCATTTTTTAAACTGACATTGATGTTAGGGTCATCTCAATTTAAGGCTTCATTTCATACATGGTTTGCCCTGTGACCAACCTTTACTTCACTCTGTATAATTTTTCTCCGGCCTACTACTTAAGTAAAAAAATTCATATTCCTCAATTCTACCTTCAGAGGCCTAATTTTTCAAGCATCTCACAACCCCTGGGGCCTGCACAGACTGGACTTTGCTGAGGATCACAGCCTGGTATGTCTCATGCATGGAGCATCCTTAATGCGCTGTGGGGCTCTGACCTCCCAGAGTCCCACGGAGCCATTCATCTGCCCTTCTTTGCCATGTCTCCTTGCAGTAGGCATCTTGCTTAGGCCAGTGGTTCTGAAAGTTCAGCATGAATCAAAATCACTGGGAGGACTTGTTAAACACCGGGTTACTGGATATCAAGCCCAGAGCTCTGACTCAGTAGGTCTTGGGTAGACTGGACAATTTGTGGAACTAACAGGCTCCCAGTGATGCAGACACTGCTGCCCTTTGAGAACCACTGGTGCAATCAGACCCTTTGCAGGTGGGTGGGTGGATTATTTCTCTTGATAGGGAACATGAATATTACTTTTAATAATTGATTCCTTCAATGGTTAACCTTCGAGTAGAAGTTACATCTGAAATGATATAGTTCAACTAATCTCCGTGAAGCTACACTGAGATTTAGACTTAAGGGAAAGTCTTTTTTTTGAAGTAGGACAATTACAGATTAGGCATGATATTAGCAATTAGTATAAATACCTTACTCTGAGATCTGGGACTTATGTCCAGGATATTTCTGGCCCTGGAAGCAGGGGCCATCTGCAGTGTCTCCTCTCATGAAGTAAGACCCACCTTGTGTGCCCTGGGATTCTCAGGGGCTTACGACTGCTGGGTTCCAGAAAGGACTTGCCAATCTGGGTGCTGCAACTACAACTAGCCTGCTCTTTGTACCTGCACACTTATACTGTCCATCTAATGTGTAGTTAATGCACACTACAAACCAGGAACTTTGCCTTAACCATTTAAGCAACAAAATGTGGTAGATATTATTATCATTATTACTTTTATAATTTTGTTTTGAAGAAAAATCAATTTAGGCTTGAAAGATCAGGTTACACACACAACTCTGGTCATTAACTTAACTTCTAAAAGGGGGGCCATTTTCTCTTTAGTTGTTATGTAAATGATAATATCCATTGGAGCACTCTTCTATTTAGAAACCAGTAATCTGGTTACTAAAGATCCAATTAATGTGAGCATGTGAGCTATTAGTATACCTGTGCTCACTTTATCTTTCATGAAATCTGTGTAAGATCTGTGAAAAGAAGGTCAGTCACATTCTTGAAGACCATTCTATACTACCCATTTTCCCCTGGATCTTTGTACATAATATCTATAGATGAAATAAACTAAAATCATAAGGTTCCCCCCGTTCCCCACACACACACTTTTCAAATGTCTTTTCATATTGAAAGAGAAAAAAGAGAAAGATAAATAATGTCAGGAGAATGAATGAATCAGTAGTCAGTCCCGTCACACGTGGGGTTCTTTCACACCCCTCCCCCTGTCCCCCACAGGGCACCAGGCAGCACTGATTTCCTATCCTTTCCCTGTACTGCCCCAAAGAGAACCCCAACTCTGCTCATTCCTCCTTAAGTCACAAGACTAACAATATATATTGTACTTCTGTGACATTTTAAATGATATATTCACCACCATGGCAATGGTAGGGGTGGGGAATCAATAATCTTATGTCTCTTCTTACATTTACTTCCTGGTTATAATGTTCCTGACAAAGCAGTGAGATGTGAATATTTCCTTTTGGTTTTTGTGTCAACTCTGTGTGTTGGTGATGTTCTGTGAAATATACAAATACTGCCTTGAATAGCAGGTGAAGGTATCAGAGGAAAGAAATGGAGGAAGTTGTTAAGCTCACTCTGGAAACAAAGCTGCTTAGCCATCTAGACAGATCATTGACAGGAAGGAAGTTTGAGGCTAATCTAAAGCTTCGCACCTGACCCAGTGGAAGATAATAAGCCAGATAGGTGGGTGTGGGTGGCCTCACAGCCTGTCAGGCTGAAAATATCTGAGCCATATAGAGTCCCATTTCAGCTTACAAGGTCCTTTGATTCTCCCTCTCCTTACTTCTTTCTCTATTAAACATGGATTTTGTCTTTAAGGAGATTGCAGCCTGGCAAGGCAGCAAGCACAAGCACGCTGAATTTCTACGCAGAGCCTCAAAGTATCCGTGGACACTGTGCATTCTTCCACTCCCCCTGCTCCAACCACACTGGAGCCTCAATTTTCCAAGTGTACCTTGGGGAGTCTGAGGTCTCCAAGAACCTTTCCAGAAGTCTGCTAGGGCAAAACTACTTTCAAAACAACACGGTTTTATTTTTTTTCTTGTTCTCATTCTCTCACGAGGGACAGTGACATTTACCAGAGGCTATAATGCATGCTGTTTCAACAGATTTGCTGCAGAAGCAAAGTTGAGAATCAAGTTATCTTTGATTCAGCCAGATTTTCGAATTGTAAAGCAATGCTATTCTTCTCAATATATGTTTTTTTACTTTGGCCATAGAGCTAATTTTTATAAATTGTGCTATTTGTGCTCTCCTTTAATGGGTTTATTATTATTTCAAAACAAATTATTGCATGCATGCAGTCTGAATTTTTCATTTTAATTTCTAATATGGCTAATTTTGATGGACATATCCCTAATTTTTTTTTTTTTTTCGCGGCAGATGGGCCTCTCACTGTTGTGGCCTCTCCCGTTGCGGAGCACAGGCTCCGGACGCGCAGGCTTAGCGGCCATGGCTCATGGGCCCAGCTGCTCCGCGTCATGTGGGATCCTCCCGGACCGGGGCACAAACCTGTGTCCCCTGCATCGGCAGGCGGACTCTCAACCACTGCGCCACCAGGGAAGCCCATTATTTTTATATTTTTATCATCTATGGAACTACATTAAATGTGTTTATGTCTTATTTCACCCAATGTATGGCATATGTCACTGACGTCGTGCTATTCTAGTGTATGAATAAACAACAGTTTATTCTATTCCAGTGTTGTAGGACATTGAATTGTACACAGTTTCCAGCTATTACAAAGAATATTGCTATGAATATGCATGTTCATATATTACTATGCATATATACCCCGTTGTACAACTGCATGAGTTTGTCTAAGGCAGTGATTCTCAAACATTTTGGTCTCTGCACCCCATTATAATTTAAATGTTACTGAAGACTTCAGAGAGTTTCTGTTTGTATGAGTTGTATGATGTCAATACTTGCAAATTAAAAATATCAATAATTTAAAAATATTTATACATCCATTTGAAATAATAAGCTCATTATATGTTGATATAAATAATAAGCTTTTTATTAAAGCTATTATTATATTTTCCAAAAGAACAACAAAATTATTTTATCTAGAGATTTTGCAAATCTCTAATGTTTGGTGTAATAGAGCCGCTCTATTCTGCCATCTTCTTCTGCACTAAATTCCCTATAATATGTTGTTTGGCTGAATAGGAGAAAACCAGGTTTCACACAGATATGTAGCTGGCAAATGGAGAACCACCTTTTTTGAACATTTTGTTTTATTGAAATATAATTGACATACAGCACTGTGTAAGTTTAAGGTATACAACATAATGACTTGATTTATATGCATCATGAAAGACTATCACAATAACTTTAATGAACATCCATTATCTCATATTATACAAAATTAAATTTAAATATATATATTTTTTCCTTGTGATGAGAACTCTTAGGATTTACTCTCTTAACAGCTTTCATATTTAACATACAGCAGGGTTAACCATATTTACCATATTGTACATCATATTCCTAATATTTATTTATCTTATAACTGGAATTTTATACAGTTTGAAAGCTTTCATCCAATCCCCCTCCCCCCACACCCACCACTGGTAGCCACAAATCTGATCTTTTTTTCTATGAGTTTGTTTTTGAAGTATAACTGACCTACAACACTATGTAAGTTCCTTTTATAGAACTAGTGATTCGATATTATTTATACCTTTCAAAATGATTACCACAATAAGTGCAGTTACCATCTGTCACCAAAGATATTATAAAATCATTGACTATATTTCCCACACTGTACATTTCATACCCCGACTCAATTTATTTTGCAACTGGAAGTTTTTATCTCTTAATCTCCCTCATCTGTTTCCCTCCTTCTCCACCATACAATCCAGCAATTTCCCTCCTGTGTATTTATCTGAAGAAAACAAAAACACTAATTAGAAAATATATATGCACCCCTATGTTACTTGAAGCATTATTTACATTAGCCAAGATATGGAAGCAATCTAAGGGACCAACAATTAATGAATGAATAAAGAAGATGTAATATATATACACAATGGGATATCACTCAACCATAAAATGAATAAAATCTTGCCATTATGCAACAACATGGATGGACCTAGAGGGTATTATACTCAGTAAAGTAAGTCAGACAGAGAAAGACAAATACTGTGTAAGTTCACGTATATGTGGAATCTAAAAAAATATACAAATGTACAAACATAATTAAAAAGAAAGAGAGTCACAGATTGAGAGAACAAATGGAGAAGTATCTCAATATCTTTTTAATAAAATTATGGGTATACTTTGATATTACACTATACTAGGCAAGTAGTTATTTCTCAAAATTTAATTGCAATATGGGATTAGTGAACATTTCAGTCTCTGTTACATTAAAATCTATTGATCTATCTTGAACTTTGAATGACCTTTAACCCATTCATGATTTTGTAAATGCATATGTTGGTCATTTGGAAAAAATACTGGCTCATCAAGTAATTCAGCTCTTCTAAGTGTTGATGCCTTTTATTGAAAGATATTTTTAAAAGATCAAATTTGTTAATATCTCTACTGATCTCATAAGAAAAGTCTTTATGTGTAGGGAAGCTATCAAGTTCATGATGGTGGATATACAATTTAAAAAAATGTAATTATCATTTGAAAACTCACATTTTATCATGGCAACAAATACTATCAAATGCTTATCTTGAATGACAGGCTCACTGTGTTCAGTTGTATGTAAATATCTGCTAGGGCATTAGTTTGCCTGTCAGTCATTCCTTCAAGTAAAAACAATATTCCATAAGAGTGGTTAGTTCAGCTTGCAACACAAACAATTGCATCTGAGGCACATAAGACATTAAAGACATAAAATCAATGGTTAAGATTTAATGAAATTAATTATTTTTGCTTCCTCATGTTGGAAATTCTAAGTGAAACTGGCATTTTTTTTTTCCAAATACAAGTGTGGTGGAGAATAGTACAACTAGTAGTACAGATTGGTGACAATGCCTTCATTTTTCTTAGATGTCAGCAGTGTTACTCACATTGCTTTTGCACCATGAGTTCAAATGTTAGCACAGTGAAAAAACAGAGTAAAACATCTTTGTGCTACTGTGTAAACAGCTTTGAAATCATAGTTCCCACATAAGAAAGGTCTTGGGGACTCTCATGGGCGCCAAGACCACACCTTGAGAAGTGCAGCTTTAGGACATGCATTGCAATTGTCCCTAATGTTTTACAGGGAATGTATAATTTCTAATTCACAAAATTGTGCCAAGCTGTTCTTTGCAAAGTGATTATATACCAATTTATATTAACTTTTTTATCTACATGACTGATCATGTTGTAACAGAATAAACTCCTACTATATGATTTTGTTGGTTTAAAAAATATCCATTTATATTTTTTGTTAGATGTCAAACTATGTTGCAAAACGATACTTCCCAATATAAAGTTTTAATCAAAGGTCTATGAATGACTGATTCTCAAAGTTCTTTCCAAGGTTATATATAATTAATACATTTTTTAAAAAATTGACTGATTAAATAAACACAAAAAGACCTTAATTTGCCATTGTTTTAACTCGATGGAGAGATTAAGTAATCCATCTTATTTTCTCCATTTGCATTTTTTCCTCTGAATTGAATGGCCATACCCCTTGTCCATTTATTTCCTTGGGTTGATTATTTTTTCCTCACTAATCTGTAAGGCCCTTTAAGATACTGTGGATATTAATTCAATCCATATTTTTTCTACTGCAAACATTTTCTCCTATTCCTTTAAATTTGTTCCTAATTTCTTACATCTAACATAATTTAAAATTGCCAATAATTCTGCTATTTCTCCTCAACTTTAGCCTGGTCCTCAGAAAACTCTATGAATCCATAGATTTGAAAAAAATATCTCACACTTTCATCTAACATTTTTGTAATTTTTTCTCGTCTTTATATTTAGCCTACATAGTATTTATTTTTAAGTATAGTGTGAAATACCTTTAAAGGATAGACTGTCAAACATTTTGTTGTGCAACATCTTTTTATGCATTTTCCACATAATGTTCTGTAGAATTACATTTTATCTTAATAGAAAAGGGAGGGGAGGGGAGTCTTAAAAACGTAAAACTGCTGAAAATGACTTAGTCAATTGGAAATGCTAAGTTTAAGTTTTCTTCTACCAAGGGGGGGGAAAAGGAAAACATGGAATAATTTGAGTTCAGATGGCAAAGAATGAAAATAAAAAAATTCACCAATAAAGCCTGTTTACTTTTAGTAGAGAGTGGGATTTAGAAATTAAGATTAAGAAGTAGAGGTGTTAGGCATGTGGAATGTCATGATATCTTTGTTGGCTTTTTCGGTGAGCCATGCGTGAAAATACATTTTAAAAAATCATAAATTGATAATAATGTGTGAATTCAAATATACTATTATCATGTTTTTCAGAACCTTTGATTTTATATTTTCTAGCTTTTCTCCTACAGTGAGACCTTGACTTCTAACAAAGCTGATGCATTTACTTGTGTGCTTTATCTTTCAAAGTACATCGTTATAATACTAATATAACTCTCACCAGTAGACCTTTGGGGTGAAATGTCATATTAATTTGCAGGTCTTCTTATGCTTGGAACATGCCTGTTAAAGATGGGCACTGTGTTTACTCCCTTAGAATCATTCTTTTCTCTGGGTAGGTATGTTGATTATTTGATTTACTGTTATGGTCACTCATTTGTGTTTTATTTTAGGATTTACTGTTGTATACTTTTGAATATATCATACATTTACAAGTTTCAAAAGCCAAAATTCTATTAATTGTCATCCCTGGAGTAGTTTTGCTTTTATACTTGTCATTTCTATTCCATCCTCCCCTAGTATGTAATTGTATCAGTTAGCTTGTATGAAATCTTCATTATTTTTAGCAAAAAATAAGCATATAATTCTGAGCCTTTTTATTTTCCATGGTTTCTTATATAAATGTAAAATACTATCTTCCCTTCTTCCATCTGCATTTTCTTTAAACTGCTTAGTGAAATATCCTGAATGGAAATAGTTCTCGTATTTCTGAAGGCTGTGAAGTACTCCATTGTATGAATGCTCTTGCTTTATTGGGGAGTTCTTAATGGATGGTCTTTCAGGCTGTTTCCAAACATTAGTTATTACAAATAGATTCTTCATCGCACTGGGATGGTACCCTAAGCTAAGCCTATTTTTTCACTCATTTTTGATGCATCAGTGGCAGTTTTCTGTGTGCTCTGCCTCCCTACAGAAGAAGGCTCTTTTCTTCTCTACAGTAAGAGTCTGTCCTGATGGCCAAAAACTTAGTTTCAGTCATCTCTAGTATAGTTTGGCTTATTTATCATAACTATGTAGCTTTTAATTTTTTTTATTTTATATTGAAGCATAGTTGATTAACAATGTTGTGTTAGTTTCAGGTGTACAGAAAAGTGATTCACTTATACATATACATGTATCTATTCTATTTCAAATTCTTTTCCCATTTAGGTTATTAAAGAATATTGAGCAGAGTTCCCTAAGTAGCTTTTTGAATCAAAAATAGACAACAGATATTACTATATCTTCTTGTGTAGAAACTTTTGGTTTAAATTCATTGTGAAATCACAAGTCTATATCCCTTTACTAAAATCATTTAATCCTACATGTAGAGAATATCTTTATTAAAATTTACATAGATCAGTCTATCTCAGTTATTGCTATAACCTGCTCAGATTACTTTTATACACATTCATCGACCATTTTCTCTTGAAAACATGTTAAGTCTCATTCATTAGAAATGGCCTTGCATTGGGCTAAGATATGCACTTTGACCTATCCAGCCATACCAATTCTATGCAAATGGAAATGTCTTCCTGATTATAAAAATTGTGCTCCATTCCCTAGCTGTTTACACTGCAGATTCATTTAAAAATATTTTGTGTAACTAGTATATATCTCAAAATTATGCCATATTTTAAGATATTTTGTAGAGCTTTTCCAGGCATTTGGAAATGTTAAGAATTATCTGAAGAGGTTAGAAGGTAGAGTGTGAGAACTCTAGCTGTGAATGGAAATGTCATTGTGTAGGTGTATTTTGTTCAGTTTAGCTTTTATATATTAACAATTATGTGTGTTGCAAAAATAAAGTACTCTTTCTTTTTTTAAAAAAATATCTTTATTGGAGTATAATTGCTTAACAATGGTGTGTTAGTTTTTGCTTTATAACAAAGTGAATCAGCTATGCATATACATATATCCCCATATCTCCTCCCTCTTGCGTCTCCCTCCCATTCTCCCTATCCCACCCCTCTAGACACTCACAAAGCACAAAGCTGATCTCCCTGTGCTATACAGCTGTTTCCCACTAGCTATCTATTTTACATTTGTTAGTGTATACATGTACTTGCTGCTCTCTCACTTCCTCCCAACTTACCTTCCACCTCCCCGTGTCCTCAATTCCATTCTCTATGTCTGCGTCTTTATATCTGTCCTGCCCCTAGGTTCTTCAGAACCATTTTTCTATGTTTATTTTAGATTCCATATATATGACTTAGCATACAGTATTTGTTTCTTCTCTTTCTGAATTATTTCACTCTGTATGACAGTCTCTAGGTCCATCCACCTTACTACAAATAATTCAATTTCATTTCCTTTTATGGTTGAGTAATAACCCATTGTACACATTTGCCACACCTTCTTTATCCATTCATCTGTCGATGGACACTTAGGTTGCGACCATGTCCTGACTAACGTAAATAGAGCTGCAATGAACATTGTGGTATATGATTCTTTTTAAATTATGGTTTTCTCAGGGTATACCCCGGTAGTGGGATTGCTGGGTCGTATGGTAGTTCTATTTTTAGCTTTTTAAGGAACCTCCATACTGTTCTCCATAGTGGCTGTATCTATCTACATTCCCACCAACAATGCAAGAGGATTCCCTTCTCTCCATACCCTCTCCAGCATTTTTTGTTTGTAGATTTTTTGATGATGGGCATTCTGACCGGTGTGAGATGATACTTCACTGTGCTTTTAATTTGCATTTCTCTAATGATTAGTGATGTTGAGCATCCTTTCATGTATTTCTTGGAAATCTATATATTCTTTGGTGAAATGTCTATTTAGGTCTTCTGCCCAATTTTGGACTGGGTTGTTTGTTTTCTTTGATATTGAGCTGCTTGTAAATTTGGGAGATTAATCTTTTGTCATTTGCTTCATTTGCAAACATTTTCTCCCATTCTGAGGGTAGTCTTTTCATCTTGTTTATGTTCTCTTTGCTGTGCATAAGCTTTTAAGTTTCATTAGGACCTATTTCTTTATTTTTGTTTTTATTTCCATTTCTCTAGGAGGTGGGTCAAAAAGGATCTTGCTGTGATTTATGTCATAGAGTGTTCGGTCTATGTTTTCCTCTAAGAGTTTTATAGTGTCTGGCCTTACATTTAGGTCTTTAATCCATTTTGAGCTTATTTTTGTGTATGGTGCTACAGAGTGTTCCAATTTCATCTTTTACAGGTAGCTGTCCAGTTTTCCCAGCACCACTTATTGAAGAGGCAGTCTTTTCTCAATTGTATATCCTTGCTTCCTTTATCAAAAATAAGGTGACCATATGTGTGGGGGTTTATCTCTGGGCTTTCCATCCTGTTCCATTGATCTATATTTCTGTTTTTGTGCCAGTACCATAATGTCTTGATTACTGTAGTTTTGTAGTATAGTCTGAGGTCTGGGAACCTGATTCCTCCAGCTGCCTTTTTCTTTCTCAAGATTGCTTTTGCTATCTGGGTTTTTTTTTGTGTTTCCATACAAATTGTTAAGTTTTTTGTTCTAGTTCTGTGAAAAATGCCATTGGTAGTTTGATAGGGATTGCACTAAATCTATAGATTGCTTTCGGTAGTATAGTCATTTTCACAATATTGATTCTTCTAACCCAAGAACATGGTATATCTCTCCATCTGTTTGTATCATCTTTAATTTCTTTCACCACTGTCTTATAGTTTTCTGCATACATGTCTTTTCTCTCCCTAGGTAGGTTTATCTTAGGCATTTTATTCTTTTTGTTACAATCGCAAATGGGAGTGTTTCCTTAATTTCTCTTTCAGATTTTTTATTGTTAGTGTATAGGAATGCAAGAGACTTCTATGAATTAATTTTATATCCTGCTACTTTACCAAATTCATTGATTAGCTCCCATAGTTTTCTGGTAGCATCTTTAGGATTCCCTAGGTATACTATCATGTCATCTGCAAGCAGTGACAGCTTTACTTCTTCTTTTCCTATTTGGATTCCTTTTGTTTCTTTTTCTTCTCTGATTGCTGTGGCTAAGACTTCCAAAACTATGTTGAAAAATAGCGGTGAGAGTGGACAACGTTGCCTTGCTACTGATCTTAAAGGAAACGGTTTCAGGTTTTCACTGTTGAGAATGATGTTGGCTGTGGGTTTGCCATATAAGACCTTTCTTATGTTGAGGTAAGTTCCCTCTATGCCTACACTCTGGAAGGTTTTTTCCATAAATCGGTGTTGAATTTTCTTGAAAGCTTTTTCTGCATTTATTGATATGATGATATGGTTTTTCTCCTTCATTTTGTTACTGTGCTTTATCACATTGATTGATTTGCATATATTGATGAATCCTTGCATTCCTGGGATGAACCCCAATTGATCATGGTGTATGATCCTTTGAATGTGCTGCTGGATTCTGATTGCTAGTAATTTGTTGAGGATTGTTCATCCAAAATATTGGCCTGCAGTTTTCTTTCCTTCTGACATATTTCTTTGATTTCTTCAGTGATCTCTTGGTCATTTACTAATGTATTGTTTAGCCCCCATGTATTTGTATTTTTTACTGATTTTTTTCCTGTAATTCATATCTAGTCTCATAGTGTTGTGATCGGAAAATATACCTGATGCAATTCAATTTTCTTAAATTTACCAAGGCTTGATTTGTGACCCAATGTAAGATCTATCCTGGAGAATGTTCCATGAGCACTTGAGAAGAAAGTGTATTCTGTTGGTTTTGGATAGAATGTCCTATAAATATCAATTAAGTCTATCTTGTTTAATGTACCATTTAAAGCTTGTGTTTCCATATTTATTTTCATTTTGAATGATCTGTCCATTTGTGAAAGTGTGGTGTTAAAGTACCCTAGTATGATTGTGTTACTGTTGATTTCCCTTTTATGGCTTTTAGCATTTTCCTTATGTATTGATGTGCTCCTATATTGGGTGCATAAATATTTATAATTGTTATATCTTCTACTTGGGTTGATCCCCTGATCATTATGCAATATCCTTCTTTGTCTCTTCTAATAGTCTTTATTTTAAAGTCTATTTTGTCTGATATGAGAATTGCTATTCCAGCTTTATTTTGGTTTCCATGCATGGAATATCTTTTTCCATCCCCTCACTTTCAGTCTGTATGTGCCCCTAGGTCTGATGTGGGTCTCTTGTAGACTGCATACATAAGGGTGGTTTTTTTTGTTTCCATTCAGCTAGTCTATGTGTTCTGGTTGGAATATTTAATCCATTTACATTTAAGGTCATTATCGATATGTATGTTCCTATTACCATTTTCTTAACTGTTTTAGGTTTGTTATTGTAGGTGTTTTCCTTCTCTTGTGTTTCCTGTCTAGTGAAGTTCCTTTAGCATTTGTAAGCTGGTTTGGTGGTGCTAAATTGTTTTAGCTTTTGCTTGTCTGTAAAGGTTGTAATTTCTCTGTATAATCTGAATGAGATCCTTGCTGGGTAGAGTAACCTTGGTTGTAGGTTTTTCCCTTTCATCACTTTAAATATGTCTGGCCTCTCCCTTCTGACTTGCAGAGTTACTGCTGCAAGATCAGCTGTTAATCTTATGGGGATTGCCTTGTATGTTATTTGTTGCTTTTCCCTTGCTGCTTTTAATATTTTTTCTTTGTATTTAATTTTTGCTAGTTTGATTAATATGTGTCTTGACATGTTTCTCCTTGATATTATCCTGTATGGAACTCTCGGTCCTTGCTGGACCTGATTGACTATTTCCTTTCCCATATTAAGGAATGTTTCACATATAATCTATTTTTTCAGTCCCTTTCATTTTCTCTTCTTCTTCTGGGACCCCTATAATTCGATTATTGGGACCTTTAATGTTGTCCCAGCGATCTCTGAGTCTGTCCTCAATTCTTTTCATTCTTTTTTTTTTTCTTTTTTCTGCTCTGTGGTAGTTATTTCCACTATTTTATCTTCCAATTCAGTTACTTGCTCTTCTGCCTCAGTTATTCTGCTATTGAATCCTTCTAGAGAATTTTTTATTTCATTTATTGTATTGCTCATCATTGTTTATTTGCTCTGTAGTTTTTCTAGTTCCTTGTTAAACGTTTCTTTTATTTTCTCCATTCTATTTCTAAGATTTTAGATCATCTTTACTATCACCACTCTGAATTTCTTTTCAGGTAGACTGCCTATTTCTTCTTCATTTGTTTGGTCTGGTGGGTTTTTATCTTCCTCCTTCATCTGCTGTGTATTTCTCTGTCTTCTCATTTTGCTTAACTTACTGTGTTTGGGGTCCCCTTTTTACAGGCTGCTTGTTATAGTTCCTGTTGTTTTTGCTGTCTTCCCCCAGTGGTTATGGTTGGTTCAGTGGGTTGTGTAGGCTTCCCGGTGGAGGGGACTGGTTCCTGTGTTCTGGTGGCTGAGACTGGATCTTGTCTTTCTGGTGGGCAGTACAGTGTCTGGTGTGTATTTTGGGGTGTCTGTGACCTTATAATGATTTTTGGCAACCTCTCTGCTAATGGGTGGGTTTGTGTTCCTGTCTTGCTAGTTGTTTGTCATAGGGTGTCCAAAATTGTAACTTGCTGTTCATTGAGTGGAGCTGGGTTTTACCATTGAGATGCAGATCTCTGAGAGATCTTTCACTGTTTAATATTACATGGAGTTGGGAAGTGTCTTGTAGACCAATGTCCTGAACTTGGGTCTCCCACCTTAGAAACACAGGCCTGACACCTTGCTGGAGCTCAAAGACCCTGTCAGCCACATGGATGCTAAGTAGTACCCCTGCAAGTTGGAGGCCCAGGAAAGCCGGTGGTGTAGTTCCAATCCAAGACCCAAGTCTGAAGGCCAGGAGAAACTGGCCATAAGCGAGTTTCCAGTGTAAAGAACAGTACTCTTTCTTTTCCCCCACAAACTAGATAAAGTTTGGGAAAATTATTTTTTAAAGGGCTACAAGTTGCTTTATCAGAGTACATTTTTACAAGTTCTTCTAAGTGTTGCCCAAAATGATATTCCAAGAAACACTATTTTTCCAGAACTGAATAAACATCCTTTTACAGAAAAGCCCAGTTCATTGTCAAAAATTTTGTAAATGCTACTACTCAGATGTTTATAATGCCCTAATAACTCTTAGAAATCCTTTAGTAAAGGCCTCTGTATAACTTTATTTGACACACCTCAGTTAAAACTATAAGTTCTAAGTGATTTCTTTCAAAGCAAAACTACTTAGATGATTTATTTGTATGAAAAATAGACACTGAGTTGTTATGTATACATTCTCTTGCTGTCTTCATCTCAAAATACAGATTTTTATTTATGTCAGTGTGAAATTTCATCCAAGGACTAATACGAAAGCAATAATAAACATAAAAATAGAAAATAGAACAACTCCTAAATATATGACCCTAAAAATAGTTCAAAATATTTATTGAAATTTTAACGATTATATGTTTAAAATTAATCTGGGGATTTTCAGTATCAAGGAAGTTGTCTTTCCTCTACTATACACACAAAAAGCCACTTTGTTTAATGACCATGAGGTAGAGTTTCACTTTCTTTGTTATTGCTAATTATGCTTTTCCAAGGGCTGTATATATTTCTTCTAGCTTCTGTGAAATTACATATTGCATAAGAGTTGAAGGGATTCTTTCCCTTGGCTTCTAGAAATCAGATATTCCTCTTCTGCATGCAACAGAAAAGATATTGAAATATTCAAAGATTCTGCATACTTCAAAGCTTTGTAGAGGTGAGGTATTTCATGCTGGTATTTGGAAATTACCATATCAAAAATATTGAAAATCAAACTGTAGAGTTATTTTTTTTCTTTCTGCCTGAGGATAAAGAAGGAATTTTAAAGTAAAATCTTAAATATTGTGATTTTTATTCATTATTATTAATAAATCCCATTATGGCACAACTTTATCCAGAATTTCAAAAAATAAATAACAAGTAAAAGAATGGGTATGATTTTGTAGTTAGAACTCAGTTATATGGCAATGTACCTTTCTTTTTTCTTTATAAATAAACTGATTTTTATGAGCTTCTATTTTTCCATGAGCCAAAACTGTGCTTGGCCTTTTCTAAGAAAATTCAGTCAAACTTGGAGATTTCTCTGCTCTTTCATTTGCCTGAGGATATCCACCTGAATCTTTCATCTCTCCAGGTGTCACCTCACCACTTGTAGGAAAGATCTCATCCACTTCCTGTCTGAGGGGTCTGGATCCTCTGTTACCTTACTCCTCCCTATAGAAGTTGACTTATATGGTCCTTACATGTATCAACAGTATCTCCTCAGAGATAATTGAATCATTGGGATAATCCAAAATATCCCTCCCTATCCAATATTCCCTTGTCCAGTCCAAGGGATCATGTAAACAGTTTTGTCTCAGCTAATCCCAGAGTTACAAGCCACAGGAAGGACACTGCCAATACCTTCTGTGTTAACTCTTGACCACAAGTGAGGGAGCTATCTCCAGTCCTCACAGAACTAGATCCTCACATCACCATTCCCACAATGTGTCTATAGTGCCCCCCTTGCAAGGGACCTCTCCTCTTGGATTTCCATCTGCTGGGCCACTCCAGTAACTAAGACCTTCTCATACTTTCTTTAAATCCAAAGAAAGAGAGTTCTGCTGTACCTTTCCCCAGGACCCATCACTGTCATGACAAATGCCTGGAGATCTCACTCTGTACCTTGACCTTCTTCTACAGGTTCTCCCTGGTTCATTCCCTAGCAGACACACTCAGTCTAGGAAATCTGAAAAAACAAATTAAAATTACCTTTTATTGTATGGTATCACAACTAGTTCTTAAATTATTTTATTTTACTGCTGTACCCACAGATTTAAGCTTCAAACATTAAAATTTAATACCTTTGTTTTCTAGTCACCCTCTTATATTTCCTATCCTGTGATAAATAATGGCCCAATGGTCCATAACACAAGTTGACAACAAGGTGAAACAGTGCAGATAGAAGGAAAAAAATGTATTCTTACAAATTATCTACAAAATATAGTATAATTATTGCAGCCATAGAAATTGACAGTAAGAAATTCTGTGTGTTATTCTTGACTCTTCTGTTTTCTAATAGTAAGCCTTTGTTTTACATGTCTTCAGCTTTAGATTTATCATGTATAAAATAATTATATTAACTAATGATCATTTCTATAACTGTTACCTCTTCTTTATGTCGTATAATCTTGTAAGAACCCCAGTGAGATGGGTATAATTGCCCTCATTTTGTAGGATTTATGAAATAATTCACATAAAGTGTTTTGCTGGCACATAATAGAAGGCATAAATGTTAACTATTCACAAGACAGTGAAAATAAAACTTGACTAGAGTTCAACCTAACTCTTAAAGCACATTTATTTGAACAATGTTTATTTGCCTTGATAAATTCTAAAGAAATAATATCTATTAAATTTATTTCCTGGGACTAACTCTATCTATAAATGAGTTATGTTAGTTTTTCATTTTTATCTTTTGTTCCTTCTTTTAGATGCTTGTGATTAAGGATTCATTAGTATTAATGCATAGAATAAAAGGAAAATTTCATTAAAAGTAACTAATTATTGGACTTCTGCAATTTATTTTGGGAAATTTATTTTTCCTAAGCTTTCCTAGTGAAGAACAATCTTATTTCTATATTTTCAAAAAAATCTCCCTAAGCTTGAAACCATCGAAGTCTCTTTGGTAATCATAATATCATTCCTCTATCATTTCTGTGGAGACTAATGCAAACACTGTTTTTTGGCCCACGTAGGATATTGTAAATCCAGAAGCAGTAATTTTCTAGGAACTGAACCATTAACAGTGTTGTTGTCAAGGCATAGAAGGATAGGGTAGGGTGTTGGAGTAGAGGTCAGCTAAGGGAGCTTCTAACTAAAATGTATCCAAAGTGCTGCGAGTGCTGGAAGGGATGTTAAAGGTCTGTAGTCATGCACTAAATCAACACCATGGGTCAGCAAACCAGAATATTCAATGGAATGCAAAGGGGGCTGGATGAAGTCACACCACCATGTGTGCTCAGGCAGAGGAAAGTTTCCAGGCTTCCTTCAGGACTTACTTCCTGATTACTGACAAAACCAGAACACGATGTAGAAGAGAGTCAGTAAATCTAGGGTATGAGGTGGGAGAAACCTCATGGGTTTTTCTTATATTTTTTGTGATGTAACCAGCTCTGGTCTGCACATTTACTCCACTTTTTGCATTTTGTAAGTGAGTGGCCTTGAGGAAAATAAAGGATCTACAAGAAAGTGAGAGCTTCTGACATTTCAAATCTCCCACACCTCTTCCTCCCCACACTTTCTTTCTCTTGGTGACATATCACAAACCTCAATGAGGATCTCTTTTTGCCAGCTCCCTTCTATCTATGGCTGGAAAACAATCACTTCTTATTATCCAATCATGGCAATGTTGTGTAGTTTGCATGGGAATAAAATGAATTAGGCTGAGCTCCTCATGCAGATGCCTTGTAATGATTTCATTAGAGTCCATACAAAACCTCCAGCTAGTAATATTTCCAATATGAGTTCCCAGTGCAGAGTAAGTGTCTTCAAAACTGACAGCACTAAATGAAAAATATCAGTGCATTACCCCGGTGTCAAAGTTTGGCTGAACTGAAGATGTATTACAGTTTTACTTCCTTCTTCTCTCTTCTCCTCTTTTCTCTTATATGGCTTCACACACTAGCATAGAATAGTCTTAATGTAATTGATGCAACTATCATAAAAGACAGGTTAGTACCTAGTGATGATTCTAAATGTTTCAGTGTATACATTATATGTCTATAGAAAATAATATTTTATTTGTTCAGATTTATTTGGAATACAGTTTTTGGGAGAATGTTATCTGCTTGTCAGTTGCTTAAGTTTAACACCAAATAAAAACACCAATGCTCTTATTTGCCAGTGGAGCCAGTAGACAGAGAACAGCACAAGTGTGTCTGAAGTCAGCTTCTAGTGAAGCAAGTTAGATTTGATGAAAAGTATGGTTGTGTCAACATCATCAGAAGGGCTGATGTTTAATTGACAGCTCTGGCTGTGAAAGTTCTGATTATGTAAACAAGATGATAGGGACAGATGTTGGAAGATAAACATTATGTAGAATATACCTCATTTCACTATTCTCACACACTGCAGTGAAAAATAAGACAAAAGTGGGTAAGAAAAAAATTATGAGAAAGAATCAAGAAGGTAGTTTTAGAAAGAGTCATCATTAAGTAGCAATAGTCCAGCCGTAAGCCCAAGATTTTAAAATAGAAAATTGGTTATTTCAAGATGGTAGTAAAGTCAAAAATTAGAGTAATAGGTTCTGGGCTGTTAGAAAGATGACCAAGCCAATTACCTCATAGATGGAAACAATGATGAAACCATTTATAGAGTTTCTATTTGACTCGGGAATTTGGTCACAGATAAAAAAAAACAGACTACTTTAAGTCTGAAATGCTTGGGCATTTCATTTATAATCCTATCATCCGAAATCCCCATCTGCCCATAAAGTTAGGACATGACACAGGGATCGTTTAGGGGCATGACTCACAGATAAGCCAAAATGACCTTGGCTGCCAAGAAAAAAGAATCAAGCAGACAACTGGCAGGACATGATGGCTATGAGTTAAAACTGCTCTCTTATTGTTGTAAATGAGTAAAGGGAAGTTTGATGATTTTGGAAACATCGATTTTAGTTTTATATATGAAAAATAAGTTACAGAGTAGCATAACTCATTGAAAAGGAGTTTTAGTTAAGATAAATGAAATTATGGCTTTTGGAGTTATTCTCTAAGAGACTAATATTAACTAAGCCTACATCTTATTATGTTCAAATTCCAAATTAAAAAATAAGCTGACTTAGACTTCCTTGTAATCAAATGTGTAAAAAATGCACATGACCTCTAAAGGGAATATGTTACATCATAGATGCAAATTTAGATATATTAAATATGTCAAAAATGTGAGTTAAGTTGAATTACATAGTATGTGTTCATGGAAGAAGCTTTTACATCATAATTAATTGTATTTTATAATTTCTCTCTAGTAAAAAACCAACACATTATTGTATCTCAGCAAGTCTTTGTTTCACTGAGTTTTCTGGTTTACAGAGGATTTTCTGGAGTACTAATGAATGTTTATTGAGGTGTAAATATCTCTTTTACATCAAATAGTTAATTTGTCACATAGTGTTCAACCAGCCAACAGTTGAAATATTTTGAAGTTAATGCCTATTACCACAATAAAATTATCACATTAGGATCGAGAATACAAAATAGACATGTTCTCAAATTATTCTTAATTTATGTTGTAATGCACATTGTCTAAAGTGGGATATAAAACTTACTTTTACTTTTGTTACTGAGGATATCTAAAATATAGAATAACAGGTCAACACTTTTAAGTCAACCAGCTGGTGTTCTCATCCATCATTTTCAGTTCTAAATTGTGATCAGTATATTTAGAAAATGAAGAGAACAAAACACATGTATTTCAGTGTATCACTTGGTATGTTGTCATCAGATTTTAGGGAACTCAGGGTGTCTCAGAAATGTGGCTTAGCAAAAAGCCTTTAAATATAGTCTAAGTGAATGATTATAGCAGACATTATATTAGCTCATCAGGCAGGGTGTAAGAGAGATCACATTACCAAAGCTCATTTTCTCATTTTTTATTAATATCTGGGCTGAAGAATAAGAAGCGTATTAATAAAACATGTCAGTGCTTTACAAATTGGTAAGAGACATGATATCACCCAGCCCTGGTTTACGGAGAACTCATGCTCACCACGGACCTGAGGGGCAAAATTAAGTGGCGAGAAGTCCAACTGTTTCTTCAGGAAATGCTCTCTATCACTTATAGCCACATAACTTTGAAAAGGTTCGTGACTTTCAACTTTCATAAGCCTGATGAATCTCAGAATCTCAAGCCCTGTCAATTTGCTCTTTGCTCCTGTATCTTCCCACAGGAACATTTGATTTTCTCTGTTGCTGTTTATTCTTTTGATATCTTTGACCTGAGAAGGTTAAGCAAAGGTTCTGAAGTGAACACTTCCCTTGAGGAGAAAGTCATAATCCATTAGTGAGGCTGCAGAAAACCAGGCTAAGCCCAGACATTATTCCTTAGAGCAAAATGTCTCAATGATATTCGTCTGTTGCATTTTTTTTAATAAACAGAATTTAACTTTTATATATATAAATACACAAAATGGTAGGTTCCATAAAGCCTAACACTCCCAGAACAGTTTTTATTCTTGTTTTTGAAAATCCATTTTCCCCATTTCTCTACTAGTTGAAGTTATTTCCCTAAAAGTTTCTCTCTCATTTTATCCTTCTATTGGGTAGAAGTCCACTAAAAAAGGAATCCTGAATCCAAATTAGAATCTACTATAATAGCAACTCCCCTTGGTAGATTTTCAATTATAGTAGGGGTTTTGGAATTTGAAAATAAAGGAAGGGATTTTAAAAAGATTATATATTGTAACTATTTAATAAGTACCAGTACTGTGCATGGTTGGTGCTTGAAAAAAAAAAAAGAAAATAACTTAAATTCAGGCACAAACTCTGATACTCAATTTTTGGGGAAAAATTTCCATTTATCTAAATGTATTACCTGAAATTATTCACTTCAAAATGTTTATTCAAATCCTTTTTATTCTTTTCTTTAACCTATTTTTAAGACCAAGTTAGCAGTTGTAATGGAGAGACCTTCAATTTTTCCTCAACTTGATTTTTAATGTTATTTCAGTGCAAACAACTTCCGAGTGGCAGTCATCTGACTTTTTTTTTTTACTTTAGCATTAACAATATCTATGACCTTGAACAAAACAAATATTTCTTACTCTCTAACTTATGTGTCACATTTAAACCACTAACAATAAGATATTGGATTTAGCAGTGACCACTGCATTCTCACCAGATCAGATAATCCCTTTTGAACAATATGAACAATAATCTCTCAATTTTCTTACAACAAATTCCTAACATCATAGTATTATGGAATATGTAATGTGTGTAATACTGTACAAAGTTTTATTTAATAATTTGTCTGGAAAGTTGAATAGAAACATAGAAAATCATAAATTCATTACACTACTTTCCATGAAAACCCAAAATAAATTGTAGATAATGTACAGGATTTGATCTATAAAGAAAATAAACTTTGTTGTTAAATATTTTCTTTAATACTTATATAGCCTGTCTAATATCATGAAGGGAAGAGAGCATTAAGACTGAGATTTATAGATCTTAAAAAATAATTTAAATGTTATTTTTCAAAACTATATGCAACTTTAAAATGCAACAGATCTAAATTTGTGGATATTGAAAAACTAATACCAAAACTGATAGGTAAATAAAAATAACCAAGAATGGTTAAGTAAATGTTGGAGAAGAAATATGAAGGAATTATACACCTTTTATTAATACTTATTTGAAATTGAAAATAATTAATTACCAATTAAATAATTGGTAAAGAATAGAAAAATAGACAAGTGGAATAAAATAGAAATTTTAGAAATAGTCTTACAAATATACAATCACCTAATTTACCAAACAACAACTGCAGAAACATAGTAAGTATCACTTACCCTCCTAAATTGAAAATAAATACCAGAAAAATAATTGGGTTTGATCTTGAAGCAAAGGGACAGATTTTTGGTTTACAGGGTTTGCAAACCAGGGTGACTTTTGGCTGTAACAGAAAGTCCATTCTGAGGAAGAGGTGAAGGGCGTAAGAAATTTTTAAAAGTAAAAACCACAGAAACCTCAGCTCGGAGATTTGTAGGAGGACTGGATGGCCCTTGCAGCCTGGCCACAAGTCCCTGCAGCATGATTGCAGTATTCTGTGATTGGTTGTCATAGGAAATTTTCCAGGTAGGACTGTAAGGGAGTAGGACCCTATGGGGCCTTCCCCAGACAGACCCCCAACCCCAACTCATATCCTCCACCTGCCTATTCTCTGTAGAAAAACTTTAGTCAAAGAATAAATTTAATCAAAGAAGTGAGAAAATGCAGAAGTAAAGGAAAATAGTCAAACAGACAAAATAATAATAGTTTACCCATTACACAAAGTCAAGGACCTTTAGTTCCTCCTCAAGGGCTATAGATAATATTCTGAGCCATATCCATTGAGCTGTTTCATAGATACTGAAACCTCCACCAGGTGGAAGAAGTTAACTACATGATGACCAGATGGTAGCCATGATGTAAGCTGCCACAATTCCAAGAACTGGGCTCAAGGAAATGGGAACAAACCAACCCTGGAAATGAAGACTAACTGTACTTAATACAATCAAGATGACACTGATCAGACCACTGCATGACCAATGTCAAGATGATAGTCCAAGCTGACTGTGATGTTTCTACATGTAGCTCCCTACCTCCACTTATACCCCTGAAACTTCTCATTAAAATATCTTCCCACTGATTAGCAGGGAGGGAGTTGGCCTCTGGACACAGAATCTGCTTTCTCCAAGGTTGTTGACATCCTGAATAAGACAAACTTTCCTTTCCTACAAACACCTTTTCTTCAAGTATTGGCTTTCAAGCGGCAAGCAGCCAGATATGAGCTCAGTAGCAGAACTCTTAGCAGAATCAGAAGTCTTCATAGTTGTCTGTTTGTTGTTTCTCTAAGAACACAGCGTATGTAACTGAACCCCAGGTCTTCCATGACCGCCTGGTTCTATTTTATTTTGGGTCCCTGTTAGCCACACCAGGTCCATTTTCTATGTCCTTTATTTAAGGAATTTCTCTTATTTTTATGTTTCCTTAGAGGATTTTAATTTTACTTTTTACACACTGCAATGCAATGAGAAAGGGTGGATGATCTTTTCAGTAAATGTGATGGACCAACTATATATCCACAGGAAAATTAAAGGTGACTATTGTCCCCTATCTCACACCAAACATAAAACCAATTTGAGATGGATTATTATAGAAATAATTGTGAAACTTTCAAGGCACAGAGCTGAAGAAGACATTCGTAATACATATAATTGTCAAAGAACCCATAGTCAGAATATATGATAACATTTTCACATGAATAAGGAAAAAGCATGAAATCTCATAAAAAAAAGAGGTATCCAGAATCCTGCAGCCTGTGGAATAAAAACCACATTCACAGAGATAGATAAGATGAAAAGGCAGAGGACTGTGTGCCAGATGAAGGAACAAGATAAAATCCCAGAAAAACAACTAAATGAAGTGAAGATAGGCAATCTTCCAGAAAAATAATTCAGAATAATGATAGTGAAGATGATACAGGACCTTGGAAAAAGAATGGAGGCAAAGATCAAGAAGATGCAAGAAAAGTTTAACAAAGACCTAGAAGAATTAAAGAGCAAACACCTATAAGAATTAAAGAACAAACAAACAGGGATGAACAATACAATAACTGAAATGAAAATACACTAGAAGGAATCAATAGCAAAATAACTGAGGCAGAAGAACGGATAAGTGACCTGGAAGACAGAATGGTGAAATTCACTACCATGGAACATAATAAAGAAAAGAATGAAAAGAAATGAAGACAGCATAAGAGGCCTCTGGGACAACATTAAACATAACAACATTTGCATGATAGAGGTCCCAAAAGGAGAAGAGAGAGAGAGAAAGGACCCGAGAAAATATTTGAAGAGATTAGAGTCGTAAAATTACATAACATGGGAAAGGAAATAGTCACCCAATTCCAGGAAGCACAGAGAATCCCAGGCAGGATAAACCCAAGAAGAAACATGCTGAGAAACATAGTAATCAAATTGAAAAAAGTTAAAGATAAAGAAAAACTATTGAAAGCAACAAGGGGAAAATGACAAATGACATACAGGGGAGCTCTCATAATGTTAACAGCTGATTTCTCAGCAGAAACTCTACAAGTCAGAGAGAGTGACATGCTATATTTAAAGTGAAGAAAGGGAAGAACATACAACCAAGATTACTCTATGCAGCAAGGAGCTCATTCAGATTTGATGGAGAAATCAAAAGCTTTACAGACAAACAAAAGCTAAGAGAATTCAGCACCACCAAACCAGCTCTGCAACAAATTCTAAAGGAACTTCTCTAAGTGACAAACAAAAGAAAAGAAAAGGACCTACAAAAGCAAACCCATAACAATTAAGAAAATGGTAATAGGAATATACATATCGATAATTACCTTAAATGTGATGGATTAAATGCTCCAACCAAAAGACACAGGCTCGGTGAATGGATACAAAAACAAAACCCATATGTATACTCTCTACAACAGACCCACTTCAAACCTAGGAACACATAGAGGTTGAAAGTGAAGGAAAGGAAAAAGATATTCCATGCAAAAGGAAATCAAAAGAAAGCTGGAGTAGCAATACTCATATCAGACAAAATAGACTTTCAAATAAAGACTATTACAAGAGACAAAGAAGGGCACTACAAAATGTCAGGATCAATCCAAGAAGAAGATATAACAATTATAAATATATATGCACCCAACATAGGAGCACCTCAATACAAAAAGCAACTGCTAATAGCTATAAAAGAAGAAATGAACAGTAACACGATAATAGTGGGGAACATTAAACACCTCACTTGCACCATTGGAGAGATCATCCAAACAGAAAATTAATAAGGAAACACAAGCTTTAAATGACACAATAGACAAGATAGAGTTAATTGATATTTATAGGACATTCCATCAAAAAACAGCAGATTACACTTTCTTCTCAAGTGCTCATGGAACTTTCCAGGATAGATCATATCTTGGGTCACAAATCAAGCCATGGTAAATTTAAGAAAATTGAAATCATATCAAGTATCTTTTCTGACAACATGTTATAAGACTAGCTATCAATAACAGCAAAAAGGCTGTAAAAAATACAAACCCTTGGAGGCTAAACAATACATTACTAAAAAACCAAGAGATCACTGAAGAAATCAAAGAAGAAATCAAAAAATACCCAGAGAAAAATTACAACTAAAACACGATGATCCAAAACCTATGGGATGCAGCAAAAGCAGTTCTAAGAGGAAAGTTTATAGCAATACATGCCTACCTTAAGAAACAAGAAAAATCTCAAATAAATAAACTATCCTTACACCTAAAGGGACTAGAGAAAGAAGAACAAATAAAACCCAAAGTTAGAGGAAGGAAAGAAATCATAAAGATGAGAGCAGAAATAAATGAAATAGAAACAAAGAAAATAATAGCAAAGACTAATAAAACTAAAAGCTAGTTCTTTGAGAAGATAAACAAAATTGATAAACCATTAGCCTGACTCATAAAGAAAAAAAAAGGAGAGGACTCAAATCAATAAAATTAGGAATGAAAATGGAGAAGTTACAAGAGACACCTCAGAAATACAAAGCATTCTATGAGACTCCTACAAGCAACTCTATGCCAATAAAAGGGACAACCTGGAAGAAAAAGACAAATGCTTAGAAAGGTATAAGCTTCCAAGTCTGAGCCAGGAAGAAATAGAAAATATGAAAAGATCAATCAAAAGAAATGAAATTGAAACTGTGACTAAAAATCTTCCAACAAACAAACAGCCAGGACCAGATGGCTTCACAGGTAAATTCTATCAAACATTTAGAGAAGAGCTAATACCTATCCTTCTCAAACTCTTCCAAAAAATTGCAGAGGAAGAACACTCCCAAACTCATTCTATGAGGCCACCATCACCCTGATACCAAAACCAGACAAAGATACTACAAAAAAAAAGAGAAAATTACAGACCAATATCACTGATGAATATAGATGCAAAAATCCTCAACAAAATACTAGCAAAGAGAATCCAACAACACATTAAAAGGAGTGTACACCATGTACACCAAGCAGGACTTAACCCAGTGATGCAAGGATTCTTCAGTATATGCAAATCAATCAATGTGATACATGATATTAACAAATTAAAGAATAAAAACCATATGATCATCTCAATAGATGCAGAAAAACCTTTTGACAAAATTCAACACCGATTTATGATAAAATACTCTCTAGAAAGTGGGCAATAGGTATCCTACCTCAACATAATAAAGGCCATTTATGAAAAACTCACAGCAAACATCATTCTCAATGGTGAAAAACTGAAAGCATTTCTTCTAAGATCAGGAGCAAGACAAGGATGTGCACTCTCGCCACTATTATTCAACATAGTTTTGGAAGTCGTAGCCACAGCAATCAGAGAAGGAAAAGAAATAAAAGGAATACAAATTGGGAAAGAAGAAGTAAAACTGTCACTGTTTGCAGATGACATGACACTATACATAGAGAATCCTAAAGATACCACCAGAAAACTACTAGAGCTAAGCAATGTATTTGGTAAAGTAGCAGTATATAAAATTAATGCACAGAAATGTCTTGCATTCCTCTACACTAATGATGAAAAACCTGAAAGAAAACTTAAGGAAACACTCCCATTTACCATTGCAACAAAAAGAATAAAATACCTAGGAATAAACTGACCTAGGAGATGAAAGACCTGTATGAAGAAAACTATAAGACAGTGATGAAAGAAATTAAAGATGATACAAACAGATGGAGGGATATGCCATGTTCTTGGATTGGAACAATCAATGTTCTGAAAATGACAATACTACCCAAGGCAATCTACAGATTCAATGCAATCCCTATCAAATTACTAATGACATTTTTTACAGAACTAGAACAAAAAAATCTTAAAATTTCTGTGGCGGCACAAAAGACCCCAAATAGCCAAAGCAGTGTAGAGGGAAAAAAAATGGAGCCAGAGGAATCAGGTTCCCAGACTTCAGACGGTACTACAAAGCTACAGTAATCAAGACATTATGGTACTGGCACAAAAACAGAAACATAGATCAATAGAACAGAATAGAAAACCCAGGGGTAAACCCATGCACCTAGGTCAACTAATCTATGACAAAGGACGGAAGGATATACAATGGAGAAAATACAGTCCCTTCAGTAAGTGGGGACAGCTACATGTAAAAGAATGAAAGTAGAACACTCCCTAACACCATACACAAAAATAAACTCAAAATGGATTAGAGACCTAAATGTAAGACTGGACACTATAAAACTCTTAGAGGAAAAATTAAGAAAAACACTCTTTGACATAAATCACAGCAAGATCTTTTTTGATCCTTCTCCTAGAGTAATGGAAATAAAAACAAAAATAAACAAATGGGACCTAATGAATCTTAAAAGCTTTTGCAAAGCAAAGGAAACTACAAATAAGATGAAAAGAGAACCCTCAGAATGGGAGAAAATATTTGCAAACGAATCAATGAACAGAGGATTAATCTCCAAAATATATAAACAGCTCATGCAGCTCAATATTAAAAAACAAAAACAACAAAAAAACAGCCCAATCCAAAAATGGGCAGAAGACCTAAATAGACATTTCTCCAAAGAGGACATACAGATGGCCAAGAGGCACATGAGAAGCTGCTAAAGGTCACTAATTATTAGAGAAATGCAAATCAAAACTACAATGAGGTATCACCTCACACCAGTTAGAATAGGCATAATCAGGAAATCTACAAACAACAAATGCTGGAGAGGGTGTGGAGAAAAGGGAACACTCTTGCACTGTTGGGGGGAATGTAAATTGATACAGTCACTATGGAGAACAGTATGGAGGTTCCTTAAAAAACTAAAAATAGAACTACCATATGACCCAGTAATCCCACTACTGGGCATGTACCCAGAGAAAACCATAATTCAAAAAGACACATGTACTCAATGTTCATTGCAGCACTATTTACAATAGCCAGGACATGGAAGCAACCTAAACGCCCATTGACAGTTGAATGGATAAAGAAGTTGTGGTTCATATGTACAATGGAATATTACTCAGCCATAAAATGGAATGAAATTTGGTCATTTGTAGAGATGTGGATGGATCTAGAGTCTGTCATACAGAGTGAAGTAAGCCAGAAAGAGCAAAACAACTGTCGTATATTAACGCATATATGTGGAACCTAGAAAAAAGGTACAGATGAACCTGTTTGCAGGGCAGAAATAGAGACACAGATGTAGAGAACAAACATATGGACACCAAGTGGGGAATGTGGCTGGGGTGGTGGTGGTGGTGGGATGAATTTGGAGATTGGGATTGACACGTATACACTAATATGTATAAAGTGGATAACTAATAAGAACCTGCTATATAAAAATATAAAGTAAATTATATTCAAAAATATATATATCCATGCCTCTGAGAAACATATGTAAACATGCTCAACCACACTAGTCACTCACAGAAATGCAAGTTAAAATCAGCTATATATATCCATCCAGAAGTTTACAAATGTATAGTTACATACCAAGTGTGAGGGTGTGGAAAAATGAGAAAATTTGTCACTGTTGGTGAGAGTTTAAATGGATACATCTACTTTGAAAAACTGTTTTGAGGCATCTACTAAAGTTGAATATGCACAGATACTCTTTGGGTCTCTCTTAGGCACACTTCCTAAGGAAATGCATGCACATATCTACAAGAAATTCTCTACAGGAATTGTAATAGCAGCAAGCTGGAAAGAACTCTAGTGGAACAAAGATACCTCCAACACCTCTGGACAGAGATGTCCTTTTTTTACCTACTTCTGTCCAAACAGAGCAGAACCTTAAATGCTACATCAAGCTCTGAAGGCTTCTTCCCAAGACCTGCTTCTATCTTTCTGAAGCTTCCTTGCTGTTACAGGAAACTTAAAGTCTTGTTCTTTGAATATCTCATCAAAATTTAGTGAAATATACTTTGAGTGCTGTCATCTCCTTAAAATCCTCTTTATTTATAAGGAAAGCTTTATTCTACATGGCAATGCTCAAAGAAAATCTCACAGAGGGAGCTGCTTCAATGGATACTCTGTAGCAGAAACAAATATGTTTTCTTAGCCATTTCTCGAGAAGGTACCTAGTTTATTGTTCACTATGCTGTCAACTTTAAAAATGCACAACGTGAGAGTGGTGAATCAAGTATTATTTGGTGCAAAATGAGGACAATAGCCCAGGTGACAGCGTTTCAGATAGCTATGAGAAACCTGCTCCAAAGAGGTGGGGAGAATGTCAGTATATATGTGATTTTGGTATATGGGGAGTACATACAATCAAGCACATATTTTTTGCAGAAGGTTTCTTCTAGTCATGAGAGCAGTCAACACCATGAAGGATTTTAGTGGTTTTCTAGATATGAGGAGATACAGGGCTCATAAATCTGCTCCTGAAAATATCTAACTATCTGAATATCTGTTCTGACAGTTTTTCCCAGAGCACAGAGTGCCTCATTTCTGCTCTCTACCCTGAACTCCTTTCAGGGGGTATTTAAAATCAGCAGCTGCAGCAGCACATGATTTAATCCTTGTAGAGGTAGATGGCAAGTGCCAATTTGTCATTGACAATGTCATTAAAGTGAGCCCTGGAAGCACAGCCTACCAGTCTTCCCGACATCTATACATGGAGAAAATGCATGAGCTCTAAATCACTTTATGTAAATTTAAGTTACAAGAGAAAGGTAACAAACAGATAACCATTATAAATGTACTCCTAAGATTAAGAATATAATCGGAGCTTCTCTGGTGGTGCAGTGGTTAAGAATATGCCTGCCAATGCAGGGGACACAGGTTCGAGCCCTGGTCTGGGAAGATCCCACATGTCGCAGAGCAACTAAGCCTATGTGCCACAACTACTTAGCCTGTGCTCTGTAGCCCGTGAGCCACAACTACTGAGCCCGCATGCTGCAACTACAGAAGCCTGCATGCCTAGAGTCCATGCTCTGCAACAAGAGAAGCCACCACAATGAGAAGCCCACACACCACAACGAAGAGTAGCCCCTGCTCGCCACAACTAGAGAAAGTCATGCACAGCAACAAAGAACCAAAGCGGCCAAAAGTAAATAAATAAAAAATAAAATAAGATTAAGAATATATTAGAACATTGTTTAATGAAAACAATTAGTAAAAGGAATTTACTAATTCCTTGAGTTAATTTCATGCTCATAAATTACACCTTTGTCTGTTGGAGTTCTTACCTACATGAATGGGATCGTGTACAAGAAATATCTTAAAAGCATTTATTTAGTTAGCTGCAGGTTATATGTTCCCAGTGAATACTTTTGGTTTTGTTCAAGAATGTTTATTTCTTTGCTCAGTCTTTTCATTTTCCATTGTCTGTGTATTATATTGTAGTTATGAAATAGTTAAGTTTAATCATTTATTCATTCCACTATATAAGCAAGGGGTTGAAATTCTTGGTGGCATTAACAACACTGGCAGACAAATCAGAGTAGGCTTGTGTGTTCCTTGAATTGTAACAAGAAACATGATGGAGGGGAGGCAGAAAAGAAACACTAGGAAGATAGAAAGTAAAATCCTTTGAGTTTGGAACCATCATTTAAAATGTCGACTCATGGGCTTTCCTGGTGGCGCAGTGGTTGAGAGTCCGCCTGCCGATGCAGGGGACACGGGTTCGTGCCCCGGTCCGGGAAGATCCCACATGCCGTGGAGCGGCTGGGCCCGCGAGCCATGGCCTCTGAGCTTGCGCGTCCGGAGCCTGTGCTCCGCGACGGGAGAGGCCACAACGGTGAGAGGCCCGCGTACCGCAAGAAAAATAAAAAAATAAATAAATAAAATAAAATGTCGACTCATTTCATGTTATCTATCTGCAAATATTCAGTATTTGTTGATATTTTCATAGCATTAGCCTCAGAGAACTAATTGCAGCATTAACTAATGTGGGTAGTAAACTGGGTATTTTCTTTCACTAGATTCCATCTATGGCAGTGAATCAAAGGGAAAGTGAGCAGAGTATTGGGAATGGGGCAAAGAGGGCAAAGAATGTCACCTCTGCCCCGTGCCACAGTCAAATAGGAGAGGCATGGAAGCCCTGCAGGGCTCAGCACCGGTGAGTAAGATCACCTGTGATTGTCTCTGATGGCATCTGTGCCCAGGCTGGCTAACTGCCTTGACCCAGGTCACAGTGTGAATTACAGTCATGATTAAAAGACACAATTTCTAGCCTCACAATCAATGAGCTTTAAAAATTTGTGTTTGTTTCCTTGTCTGTTTTTTTTTTTTCTTTCTTTTCTTTTCCTTTTATTTCCTACTATATCACTCTAATATTAGTTCAACTGCCTTGGAAAAAAATGAGAAATTCAAGTAATAATTGCATATCTCCCAGGGTCTTTATCTGAAATTACTCTATTCTCCCTTACAATATACTACAGAGGGTTTAAAGTTTTACTTTTTAAAATTGCCTACTATTTTAGGGATCATTTTTTATTTCTTCATTACCATTTTATTTATAGGTATTTAATTTTAAAAAGCAGGTATTAGATAAAACTCAGCCTGTAGTTTTAATTGTTAAAATAATAATGATGAAATGATACCTCATTAACATCTTAAATATCATATAATTGAAATATTTGATTTTAGCTATCTACCCTGTGTATAAATAAAAATTTGTATTTAGAAGATTATTACTTTAACATTCTCCAATTTTCAACCCCCTTTTTCAAAATTGAAAAATCTCTGGTATAATACTATAGGATAAAAAAAAAATCTATGTTTCAAAAAAAAATCAATCCTTCATGACTTTTAATAATCAATTTCCTGCAAAGAACAACAAAATAATGTCCCTTTACTGCTCTGCTTTCATGCTGGGCTGAGGTCACAGAATACCTGTAAATACGCCTGTAGTTGTAAAACCATACTTTCAGCTTTTTCTTGGCTTCAGGATCTACTATGTTCTACATTTTTTTTTTTTGCCATAATCTAGCATCCCTGAGTTTCATCTTGAATCTAACTCTCTTAACTCATAATTGATAAGATGAGACATTTGGAGACCTGTCCAGGAAGCAGGGCTACTGCACAGCAAATGAGAAAGAACTTGATGTAGGGCTGAGATGAGGACCAGGCTATAGACGCTGTAACCGAGAGGCACCCTACAGGGCTTCCCAGGACAGACCCCTCCGCCATATCCTCTGCTTTAGCTCCTCTCTGAAGTACCTAGATAATAATATCTTTTGCACATTTCCTGAGTTGTCTTACAGATGTTAAAGCCACCACCAAATAAAAGATGTTAATTACTAGATGATCTTGAGCACATAGCACCCAGGCCTACTGGGACTTGAGAATAGATAATGTTGACACCACCCTGTTACCTCACCATTAACCAATCAGAGAACTATGCATGAACTGATCACATACCCTGTGACCCCCCCTTCCTCTGCTGGCATTTAACTGCTTTGCTGAAAGCCACTGGGGACTTTGACTATTTTGAGCATTAGCTGCCTGGACTCCTTGCTCAGTGCCCTGCAATGAAAGCTGCACTTTCCTTCATCACAACCTCATGTCAATAGATTGGCTTTACTGCACTAGGGTGAGTGGACCCAAGTTAGGTTTGGTAACAGAGCAATGAAAGAGATGTATTTGTCCTCACTCTCTGAATTAACAGTCTTTTTGGCAGAGTCCAACAAGCCCATTGATGCCTTCCACACTATTGTACATTGGAATGGCTTCAAGCATTCACACAGCTGGAAGAGAAGGGTCTTTGGACTTTGAAGGACCTTACTTCTCTCAGTGACTGGACGTTTACTGGATAGAATATTATTATTATTTACTAGCTTGCAGGGCTGTGGAACCTACCTCCCTGGGAAGAAGTCCCTTTCCACATTCCACAATTTGTAATTCAGTGTGCTCATTTGTGAAATGGACACAAAAATATGATCTGGTTAAGATGAATGTGTATTTTAACCTCCATAGTCTAAGATGGTCTTTGCTTGCTTTGTGGAGACCTGGTTGATTGTGTTGTCTGTGTAGGGAGTAGAAGGCTGGAAGGAGCTGGTTGGTTGCATGGCTGTGCATGCAGCAGCTGCAATGGAGAAGAAGTGTGCTGTGTACACCAGAAAGGCATTAAACACATCTTTTATTATAAGGAAGACAAAGTAACCAAGACCCAGAAAGATTAATTAAATTTGTAATAGCCAAATAGCAAGGGAGGAACAGATTAGGATGCTGGCTTCCAACATTTCAACAATGAAATGGTATTTATTATTTATTATTTCATTATATATATATAATTTCATTACCAAAAGGACCTTTTGTCTCAGACAGGATTGGAATATTCCTTGGTACCTGTAGTGTTGGGCTACCCTTTCAAATCCTTGTATATACATGATACTTCTTCCTGGAATGCCCATTGCACCACATGGTAAATTGCTATGTTAAAACAAATACAGTTATATGGTAGACTCATAACAATCCCTGGAACATTTAAGATAAAACAAAGTGTTGAAAGATATTTTGCTCTTGGGAATGCCAGCTTAGATTTTAAAATTACTGTCTGCCTTTATTGACAGAAGGAAAAGAAAATATAATGAAAATTGTTCTCACTCCTACATAACTGCACTGACTTGAGATGTATACTGAATTAAAGCCAGGAGTCAGATTCATGAACAGCCTGAGCTTAACTGAGATCCTGGCTCCCTTAGGCATACAGATATTCAGAAACTTTTAGGTTGCCTAGTGTGTTTCTTGCATCCTGGTTTTAAATACTCTTTTGGAGGAAAATGATTTTCTATTCAGCTCACCATATACCTTTCTCTTTCTTTTGTAGAAAAAAATGAACAAAATCTTCCTATAGTCTTTGTGATGTTTAATATGCATTATAATTTCTTTGAATATTCCCTTCTGTACTCTTTCTTTTGCCTTGTCTATTTAAACAAGTGTGAGCTATGATGCTGAATTCTAGCACTTTAAACTCTATATGCACCAATATTTTATATCACTTTCAAGGTGTTTTCATCTATTTTTCTCAATTTTTCTTCTACTTTTTTGGTCATTTATCTGATCCATTCTTTCTCTCTCTGTTCCTCTGTCTCTGTCTCTGTCTCTGTTTCTGTCTCTCTCTCTCTCACACACACACAAACACACACACACACACACACACACCCTTCTGTCTCCTTTCTGTCTGAGCATTTCCACCCTATACTCATCTCGTTATTGTCTGAAGGAAAAGTCAATATGTTTACAAGATGGTACTATGATTCAGAGTTAAGACTGTATTTTATGAGTTCCTGAGGCTTTATAGAGCAGAGATTTGGGCTACAGAAGGCCAAGATTAAAGGATTCTCTTGAAACCTGTTAATCACTTTCCAGGTATGGACACATAATTATTCTCATGTTACATGCTTCTGGTTCAGCTACTATGGGCAGACTATTGTATTTTTTGATACCACCTGTGTTGCTGGGTGAGGTGCATCTTCATATCGCCCTTGTAAAATACCTGTAATGGACAATATCAGCTTTGTAAAATTTTAATTTCCCTCATCCATTCTTCTATATAATTTTATAGAAATTTATTAAATCCTGACCCTAATATAGAGTTGGCATAGAAACTCCTCTTTCAGACTAATCCAGTAAAACAAAGCATTGCATCTTTTTATTCTTCCCTGTCATTTTGCTAATGCAGAGATGTAGAAATCAGGAGAGACAAATTTGTCCAAAGACAAATTGGACTTAGGTCAAATAAGTGACCTTTTCTTTGTGGCAGCTGATTTACTTACCAAAGCAAAATCATCTCTGCTGTGACAAAACTGCGTTGAGATAGATAAGATGCCTTAAGTCTTTTATAAACGTCTGGTGTGTATTCTTTTCATTTCCCAATCTTTCCATCCCACAGACTGCTTAACAGATTGCATTGTGAAGCTCATGCTAAGTATTATATTTATTACATAGGAGGAGTGCAAAACCTTACAGGATTTCCATGTGGAAAAGAAGAATACATATAATTCACCTACACAGTAAAATAAAAATGACATTTGCTTTTCAATAAAGCTTATTTTGTGCAAAAGCAAACACCATCAAAATGATACATTTCTTGAATTCCTCAAATTAGAATATAAAAGCAATATTTTCATTTGCAATTTTTATTGTTGTTATTCAGTTGCTAATCCTGAAAATGTTAATCTGGAAGGCAAGTAGAAAACCTCTTAATTTTTAACAGCCACTGGGATAATATAATTATATCTATAAATCTACAGTAAATATTTTGCTTAACCCTCCTCTCATGTAGACAAAACTCTGAATTTTGATGTTTAAATGCTTTAGATATAAAATGAGATATGCTCTGATTTATTTAAGAATGACATCTGCTTGGGTACACATACTCTCCTAGTTGATTTTGAGAAAATGCACCTCAATGAACATAGGAAATAAAAGGGAAATTTTTCTAAATCTGAGAGTAGACTGTTTTCCTTAGTGGCTTTGCTAAGAGGGGAGATACTCAGCAGTGATGGGATGATGTAGTTTCTCAGTTTACAAAACATGGCATTATTGATCCCAACTTTGTTTCTACTGACAGTCTCTGAGAGGGTGTTTTGTTTAGTTCTTTTGTCATGCTGCTGTAGGTTTTAATGGTAATTTCCCATTGACTAATCTCCTTCTTACTGACGCAGACTCAGGAAATGTTAACTTCTGGGAAGAAATTCTGACAACCTATCTGTTCATGGGTGTCAAAAATGGAAGAAACTCAAGAATGAAAATCCTATTGGCAACAAGAGCAAATGATTTGCACCTCTCAATATTTCAGGAAATGCCACACTTGATTTTTTTTCCATCTAGTTTATTCAGATCCTTATTCAATTAACTGACTTTCTTAACTGATGACCTATAAATTAGCCTATTTCTCTTGACCAGATATGCTTAAGACCAAAACCTGAATCAGAAAAAGAAAAAAAAAAAAAACTGGAAATATCATGTCTTAATTGGTTTTACATCATTTCCTTTGTCTCTTTTCATTCAGAAATACTGACCCCAGAACATACCTGCGTATGATGGATGTTGTCTTTCTTTATGAAATAGCCCTTTTCACATGAAGCAAGGACTGTTGGATGACCAACAACAAAAAAAGCCTAAGAGTGATTCCAATTAATTTTGTCACTGATCTACTTTGTCACTATGTATTTAGCAAATGTGGATGAAACTCTCCAAAGGAAATAAATGTTGCCAGAAGGCTGGTGATCAGCAAACCTGGCTGCATTAATATTCTCTCCCATTTCTCATTTCAGAATGAACATGGAGGAGGGTGTGGGGAAACTTAATGCATAGAAAGCAGAAAGACATAGAGGAAATTGGTTCTGAAAATGTGTCATTAATCTTTCATTGTCTATATCTAGAAATAGGCAAAATCATCGCAAATCAACAAATCATATTTCTCTGCATTATGTATTTTAGTAATCTTTTCTTCATTCAAGTAAAATTAATCAAATACTCATTATGTTCCAGACACAAGGATAAGTACACAAGATATACAGAAGCTAAAGATACAATTGTATTAGTTCCATACAAAAACAAAAAGTAATTTCGACTGTGAAACTGTAAGTAAAAGCTTATTTTGTCTAGGGCAGCAATGGGAAAAGTGATGTGTCTGTACTTTAATTAGGCAACAGAAATCCATGAGATTGCCTTCACTTGGCTTTCAGCTGTTTATTTTGCATCAGGAAAATCCATAGACTCTGAAGAAGAGCTCAACCGTAATTAAAAGTGTTATTGAACTAAACACAATTACCAGTGTTTACCTCATTAAATAATACTGTTGGCACCAGAAGCAGAGTTCAAACTAGTTTTCTTTCCTGCATTCTTGTTAGACATGGTTTAAAAAATGTCTAATTCAATTTAGGAATGATCAGTCCCAAAATCAAATTTGGAAAAATTGCTGACTGGGGGATCAAGGGACCAGGACTGCATCACATGCCAAGTTCCTTTGAACCAGAAAAACTCCTACCTCAACACTGAAACATTGATGCTCTTTAATATTTTAATTTGGGGTTTTAGCTTCTGAAGCTTTATGTTTGCACTGTGATTAAAAACAAGGAGATTTGGGAATTCCCTGGCGGTCCAGTGGTTAGGACTCAACGCTTTCACTGCCGAGGGCCAGGGTTCAACCCCTGGCTGGGGGACTAAGATCCTACAAGCCACATGGCATGTGCAAAAAACAAAACACAAAAACAAAACAAGGAGATTTATCATTTATAGTAAAGTAAGGACAGTAATATAATGTCCTCATTTTGTGAATATAATTACAGGCTAATAATAACTTTATCAAAAGACAAATACCTGAATAAAACAAACATGGCACAAAAGATAGACTTCTAATTTTTTATCAAATAAAATAAAAATTTAAAGTAGTTAATATATTAGGTGTCACATATTTTGAATAAGAATAGGAAAGCAGTTAATAAGGCTAAAATAATCATGATCTGATTAAAGAACTTTTTGGATGAGTAGAGAAAAGCATAACACAGTCTGTATGTCTATAAGTTAAGTGCATTTTGTTAGGACATTTTCCATATACTTCTAAACACAGCATGATGGAATAAACTGCATAGGTTTATTTTTTATTCATTTAGACCATAAAAGGCCACTAATAATAACTGGAAAGCTGGTTCAAACCTAACAATTTACATGTCTGAAAATGAAGAAAGTGTAACTTCTCCTAGTCTCCTGAATTCTTTGATGACTGTCTTGACCAGACCACCTGCAGAGTCCTGCAGACATCTGCCTCTTTCTTTGAGGGCCTGCTTATATGCCTGTAATCCTGGCATGCCCAGCACCTTTTCACCATGTGCCAGGTAAACACCTCCTGATTTTTGATATTTACAGATCAAAACTATCTCCCCTATAAAGATTATTTTCATCTCCTAAGTGGCAATCTTAGCGATTCCCTCCTTCAGATTTTGTCTTTTGACTTACTTTTAAAATTTTACCACTAGAAATTTACATCAATTATTATTATTATTATTTTTTACATTTACATTTCTGTCTTTCACTAGATTGTGAGCCCTTGTGTTTTCTTTGTTCTTTGACACCTTATACTTTCTGTCATAGAGCTTTATAAGATTTTAGTGAATGAATGAATGAGGCTGCATTTGCCTAGACCTGTTAAATCATCATTCACTTATTAAATTCTAACGTAAAATATCACATGAGTGCCCATGCACATGCAACCTGGTTATTTAAATTAAGGAATGTCACTCAAAACTAGTAACTATTATGTTTCTGTCAGTCTTTTAGGTACTGGTAAAGTGGTAATGGAAAAAATGGATGATAATCCCTGTCCCTGTGGCCCTTACATGCAATGTAAACTCAAAAGTGAAATATAATGCTTACAATATATACGATTAATTTAATTGTAAATTAGAAAACTGCCTAGATCTTTTAGGAATATCAACTAAGTATTGGGAATTCCATTCATAATGAATTACACATTCATTTAAGGCTTATACCTGTGGTCACTTTCTATGAGTGTTTAATGTAAAAGTGTGTGTTAGAAAGTTATTCCTCCACTGTGGGATTGTTTTATCTAAGTTAGGCTGGCTCAGGAATACAACTTTGCAGTCCTCTGAATCAAAACCTGATTTGTATATGGAAAGGGTTCATCACCTGACATAAGTCTCTATGGATTTCAAGGATATGAAATTCAGGGTTTGGATACTTCATGGATTTTCTAAGATTTTGCAAGCTGTTTTAATATCATTTGCATTATTCATAAGGCCTGAGCAGTTCTGCATGCATGACTATAATTTGCTCTATGTGCATTTAAATCATAATCTTGAATATCTTAGTCCAGAAATAAAAATGATTTGACTTCCCTAGTTCCCAAAAGAACCAGTATTCCTTCTGACACTTCATGCTTCTCTCTGCCTGTTGTTCATCTCACCATTTTCTTATTCTTTCAGTGTTAGTTACTGAGCATCTACCGTAGGGCTGCCCTGCGCTAATTGCCCCATCTGGTGAAAAATACCAAAGAGTTTGTAAGCAAAAGAAGAAGATATTGAGTTTACTATAGTAAGTGGAATATATATTGAGATAAGATCTCTGAGAGCATAAACAGAATTCTGATCAGTTTGGGGGATGTTTCGGGGGGGGGTTCATTAAGGAAGTTACATGAAATAAGATATGAAAGATGTATTGAAGAATAAAAATGGTGTCATTAGAAAAGAGGAAGAAACATAAATGACTTTTATTACAGGCAGAGAATACAGCTGGAACAAAGGGAAGACAAACATACGTGTCAAGTTTAAGTGAAGGTATACTCAAGGCTAAACTGTATAGAACTTGAAGCCTGTTATGAATCTTTCTGACCTTTATACTTAAACAAATGGTAAACCATGAAACATTCTAAGAGGCTGGTGATATGTATGTTGCTTAAAGTTCACTCTGGCTTTGTGTAGATTAAAAGGGCAAAATGGACGTGAAGGAAACAGTTAAGACGCATGACACTATTTCAGGTTAGAGATATTGGTGGTTTGGAGTAAAATGGCATCATTCGATATGGAAGTAAGGAAAGAGAGTTAATAAAATGTAGTAGATAAAATCTAGAGCACTTTTTTAAATATAGGGACAGTGGGTACGGGAGTAAGGGGTCAAGAGTGACTGCCAGAGGTTTGCTTCACATGGCAGATGGATGATGTTACCATTCACCGAGAAAGGGACCTCTGCACGAGAGCCAGATTTGAGACGAAAACCATGGCTGTCTTTATAGACTATTCATTTTCAAAGTGGTGGATAAGCTATTAGAAATATGTGCCTGTGGAAAATAAAAATTTGACTGAAGGTACAAATTTTGTATATATATATATATATATATATATCTATATCTGTATATGTGTATGTATATATATACACCCATATATATCTATCAACATAGGAGGTGACACAAGCAACATACTATGAATGCAGACTATGAATTTGGAGGTATTTTTTAGAAAACCCAGGTATCTCTACTTCAGTTGTTTTGGTGACTGTGAAAGTAACTATCCTTTTTTTCTTTTTTACCTTAAGGTTATGAGATGATATAACTGATGAAGTACATGGATATCTGTCTGGCCTCATATGGTTCTATGGGGCATGATGCTTATGTTTATGTGGTTGTCAGTTTCCCTAGAGGGAACATCTTCAAAAGTAAACCTAGGGTTTAATCCCTTGGCTCATGTTCACTGCAGATATACTTGGCACATCCCCTGTAGTTTTGTCTGGAGTAACAGGAATTTCTTTTGATTCCACTTCACAGATCTTAGAAATGAACAAGTCTTACAGTACAGCAGGAATCTTCAGCTATCAGGGTTACCAAACATGATGTAACTTATGTTGACTCTTTCTGAATAAAATTCTAATAGATTTTGAATCTCATGAAGGTCTAAAGCAGTCTTTTATTACGATGAATCTGCACGAGAGAATCTTAATTTTCTAATAAAATTTTAATCAAAGCCAGGCAGAGGTGTGACTGAAATGGTCAGCTATACCATTTATATACCAAGGTGGTAGCACTCACTTTCCTTAAAACCCAGGAAGTAAAACATGTTTTCATGCACATAGTAGGCAAAATATGTTTCAAGTTTTTGTTTTCTTTTTAACCCCTGAAGAATGACTGAAGATGTTGTAAATAATCCAATAACATCATAAAAGGCATCAACATTATGTGAAGGAGGCAGAAAAAGATCCTATTATGTTTTATATATGGACCCCAAAAATATTATATCAATAGAATGAAATAAGGATTTTTTATTTTCAGGATTCTTAATAGTTTTCTCTCCAAGTTAGATTAATGTATTGACTTCTTCTTTTTCTTCTTCTCCCTCTCCCCCTCCTCCTCTCCCTCCCCTTCCCCCTCCCTCTTCCCTTCATCCCCTCCTCCTCTTTCTTCTTCTTTTCTTCTTCTTCTTTTTTTTCTGCTTCTTTCTTCTTCTTCTTCTTCCAATTTACTACTGGATTGATATCTTAAACACCATCACTAAGACCATTAAATAAGTTAAAATGTTATGTTTAAATAATTCCTGTCCTTACTGAACAAATGTTTCATGAACTTTTCCCCAGATTTTTCCTTAGAACAATCCTGGTTCTTCCAAAGATGCAACAATTTTCATGGAATGTTTCTCAGCTGAGAGGTCAGGGACTTGGTCCTGTACTCAGAGCCTGTGTCCATACAGCAGATAAGTGTCCCTCATATTCCAGGTCATAACATTCCAATTGTTACCACTGCACCTCCAGACAGATGCTAGAATTGAATCTCCACATGGAAACCGTGAACATGTTACTCAGTCACTGAGAAATTGTCAGCAGTATCTTAAATAGTAATCCAACTGAAATGACATATTGACTGAGGAAATGCCTAAGTTAAAGTAAGTCCTTATTCTCACTGATTCTAAGTTAAAAGGATATTTTTCCAAGAACTTGAAAAAGAGGAAAAGATGATTTCCCTCCTGTGTTAACCTTCAAATTAAAGCAAAGTGGATTAGTGACCAAAAATTAATAAACACCCTGAAGGACTAAATGACTCAGAAGATACTATAAATTGAGTACTTTAAGAATTGAATCTATGAACCCATTTAAGGAAAGAATATACACATCAGAAATGTGGGAGATTAGTAACCTTTCAATTTATGAGAAAACAAAAATGTAAAAATATATATTTGGCAGAGATTTTGTCCAGGGGAGAGAGAGCTTTGACTCTAAAATTCAAGTATTCCTCTTTTGAATGAGAAAAAGGGAAAGAAAAGATATTGCTTTATCTAAATTGTTAGAACTGGTGACTCACATATTCCAATTCAAATTATCTCATTACGGTAGTATAACATGCATGCATATTGTCACCTAGAGCTCACTTGTCTCCCCATGCAAGGAGAGAATTCATTGTCACACAAGTTCAGCAGCTATTTCTCAGTAAAAATTAATAAGTTGTCATTTAACTTAACCTGTATGTTAGCTACAGGGAGAGAATGGGCTGATCTTGACAATGTGAGCATTCTGGTTCTTTTGACAGGTACATTATTCACTGTGAATTAATAAAATAGCATCATGGGACAGACAGTTCTTTAATGGTCCACACTCAAATTGCTGACAAATGAAGGTCTCTGTTTTTCCAAGCCTGAGTTCAAAGTTTTAAAAACATAAAGAGTGTTTCCATGTGCAGTCACTGAGGGAGCAGCTCTTGGCCTCCAAACTCTACAGGATAAACATTTAAAGCTCTCTTCCTACATTATAAAATGTTACATTATAAACATCACCACCTACTTTCTTTCAGACCTCAACACGTTTGAAATTTCCTCAGGCATGCAGGCACTCTGAAGGGTCTTAGCACAGTGGTGGGCAATAATTAGCCCTAAATTAAATGCTGAAATAGGCCTACTTAACAAATATCAAAAGCAGATCCAAAAGGATCAAACCATTTCCAACTAATTCAACTGTGCTCCAAGAGAAAGCTCAGGAATATTTACAAAAAAACACATTGGAAAACAACACCAAAAAAAGTAAAGTTCATGATACTTGCCATCCAATCTAATATTACCAAGCATACAAAGGAGGAGAAACACATGACACATTAAAAAAAAGGGAGAAACCAATCAATAAAACTGACCCCAAGCTGACACAAATGTGAAATTGAATAAACAGAAAATTAAAACTGTTGGTATAAATACATTGCCTGTGTTGAAATGTTAAAAGTAAATGTGGAAGATATTTTAAAGAAAAGTCCAGTAGCACTTTTATACAAAAAAACACTACAAACTCTGAGGTGAAAATTACACTGGGTAAGATTAATGGCAGGTGAAAATTACACTGGGTGAGATTGTCAGGTAACTTTGCAGAAGAGGGGAACAGAAAGTTGAAGACATATCATGAGAAACTATCTAAAATAAAGTAGAGAGAGAAAACTAAATTTAAACAAAATAAGATCTTCAATGAGCTGTGAGACAATAAAAGGTGTGATAAATGGGAAATTTAGATCTCTTGGATGGGGGTGAGGGAATAAAAGATGTTTAAAGAAATCATGGAGGAAAACTTTCCAAATTTGATGAAAACTATAAACTCAGACATGAGAAGCTCTGCAAAACACAAACACAAGAAATATGAGTACAACTACACAAAAGCACATAATAAAAATGCTCAAAGTAATGAGAGAAAAATCTTAAAAGTAATGGGTAGGTGCACATTGCATACAGAGGAAAAAGATGTAGAAACAGTGCAAGTGAGAGAGTGAGTAACATCTGAAAAATACTAAGAAAAAACAACAACAAACTGTAAACCTAGAACTCAATATTCAAGACATATGCACCGTGCTGCAGGCTTGGACTCCGTGGAACCAGAGAGTTGGCACTGCATACAACACCTTTGTGGACTGTGTGCTCCTTGAGGACAAAGAAATCAAAGCAGAGCAAAGTGCCTGGAACATACCGTGTGGCTGACAGGGCCTTGGTGCTCCAGCCTGCTGTCAGAGCTGAGCCTCTGAGGTGGGTGAGCTGAGTTCAGGACATTGGACCACCAGAGACCTCTTGTTCTCATGTAATATCAATTGGCGAGAGTTCTCCCATGGATCTCCATCACAACATTAAGACCCAGGTCCACCCAATGGCCAACAAACTCCAGTTCTGGGTGCCCCATGCCAAGCAACTAGCAAAACAGGAACACAAACCCACCTATTAGCAGAGACGCTGCCTAAAATCATAATAAGTTCACAGACACCCCAAAACACACCATTGGACATGGCCCTGCCCACTAGAAAGACAAGATCCAGCACCACCCACCAGAAGAAAGGCACCAGTCTCTTCCAACAAGAAGAATACACAACCCACTGAACAAAACTTAGCCACTGGGGGCAGACACCAGAAACAACGTGAACTCCGAATGTATAGCCTTAGAAAAGGAGACCCTAAACACAGTAAGTTAAGCAAATTGAGAAGACAGAGAAACACACAGCAGATGAAGGAGCAAGGTAAAAACCCGCAAGACTAAACAAATAAAGAGGAAATAGGCAGTCTACCTGAAAAAGAACTCAGAGTAATGATAGTAAAGATGATCCAAAATCTTGGAAATAGAATGAAGAAAATACAAGCAACGTTTAACAAGGACCTAGAAGAACTAAAGAACAAACAAATGAAGATGAATGACATAATAAATGAAACAAAAAATTCTCTAGAAGGAATCAATAGCAGAATAACTGAGACAGAAGAAAGGATAAGTGACCTGGAAGATAAAATAGTGGAAATAACTACCACAGAGCAGAATAAAGAAAAAAGAATGAAAAGAACTGAGGACAGTCTCAGAGACAACTGGGGCAACACTAAATGTGCTAACAATCGAATTATAGGGGTCCCAGAAGAAGAAGAGAAAAAGAAAGTGTCTGAGGAAATATTTGAAGGGATTATAGTTGAAAAATTCCCTAACATGGGAAAGGAAATAGTCAATCAAGTCCAGGAAGGGCAGAGAGCCCCATACAGGATAAATCCAAGGAGAAACACACCAAGACACATATTAATCAAACTATCAAAAATTAAATACAAAGAAAACATATTAAAAGCAGCAAGGGAAAAGCAACAAATAACATACAAGGCAATCTCCATAAGGTTAACAGCTGATCTTGCAGCAGAAACTCTGCAAGCCAGAAGGGACTGGCAGGACATATTTAAAGTGATGAAAGGGACAAACCTACAACAAATATTACTCTACCCAGCAAGGATCTCATTCAGATTCAATGGAGAAATTAAAAGGTTTACAGATAAGAAAAAGCTAAGAAAATCCAGCACCACCAAACCAACTTTACAACAAATGCTAAAGGAACTTCTCTAGGCAGGAAACACAAGAGAAGGAAAAGACTTATGATAAAAACAACCAAAAAATTAAGAAAATGGTAATAGGAACATACATATAGATAATTACCTTAAATGTAATTGAATTAAGTGCTCCAATAAAAAGACATAGAATGGCTGAAGAGATGCAAAAACAAGACCTGTATATATGCTATATAAAAGAGACCCACTTCAGACCTAGAGATACATACAGACTGAAAGTGAGGGGATGGAAAAACATATACCATGCAAATGGAAATCAAAAGAAAGCTGGAGTAGCAATACTCATATCAGAAAAGAAAAGACTTCAAAATAAAGACTATTACAAGAGACAAAGAAGGGCAGTACATAATGATCAAGGGATCAAACCAAGGTGAAGATATAACAATTATAATTATTTATGCACCTCACACAGGAGCACTTCATTACATAAGGCAAATGATAACAGCCATAAAAGGGGAAATTGACAGTAACACAATCATAGCAGGGGACTTTAACACCCCACTTTCACCAATGGACAGATAATCCAAAATGAAAATAAATACGGAAACACAAGCTTTAAATGTCACATTAAAGAAGATGGACTTAATTGATATGTATAGGACATGTCATCTAAAAAGAACAGAATACAGTTTCTTCTCAAATGCTCATGGAACATTCTCCAGAATAAACCATACCTTGGGTGAAATATCAAGCCTTGGTAAACTTAAGAAAACTGAAATCATATCAACTATTTTTGCTGACCTCAATTCTATGAGACTAGATATCAATGACAAGAAAAAATGTGTAAAAAATACAAATACATGGAGGCTAAACAATACACTACTAAATAAAAAAAGAGATCACTGAATAAATCAAAGAGGAAATCAAAAATTACCTAGAAACAAATAACAGTGAAAACACGATGACCCAAAACCTATGGGATGCAGCAAAAGCAGTTCTAAGAGGGAAGTTTATAGCAATAAAACCCTACCTCAAGAAAAAAGAAACATCTCAAATAAACAACCTAATATTACAGCTAAAGCAATTAGAGAAGAAAGAACAAAAAACCCCAAAGTTAGCAGAAGGAAAGAAATCATAAAGATCAGATCAGAAATAAATGAAAAAGAAATGAAAACAATGCAAAGATCAATAAAACTAAAAACTGTTTCTTTGAGCAGATAAACAAAATTGATAACTGTAAGCCAGACTCATCAAGAAAAAAAGGGAAAAGTCTCAAATCAACAGAATTAGAAATGAAAAAGGAGAAGTAACAACTGACACTGCAGAAATACAAAGGATCATGAGTTGTTACTAACAAGCAACTATATGTCAGTTAAAATGGACAACCTGGAAGAAATGGATAAGTTCTTAGAAAAGCACAACATTCCAAGACTGAACCAGGAAGAAATAGAAAATATAAACAGACCAATCACAAGCACTGAAATTGAGACTGTAATTATAAGCCTTCCAAAAAAAAAAAAAGCCCAGGACCAGATGGCTTCACAGGTGAATTCTATGAAGCATTTAGAAAAGAGCTAATACCTATCATTCTCAAACTCTTCAAAACTATAGCAAAGGGAGGAACACTCCCAAACTCATTCCACAGGCCACCATTACCCTGATACCAAAACCAGACAAAGATATCACAAAGAAAGAAAACTACAGTCCAATATCACTGAGGAACATAGGTGCAAAAATCCTCAACAAAGTACTATCAAACAGACTCTAACAGCACATTAAAGAGACTATACACCATGATCAAGTGGGGTTTATCCCAGGAATGCAAGGATTCTACAATATATGCAAATCAATCAATGTGATACACCATATTAAGAACTTGAAGGAGAAAAACCATATGATACTCTCAATAGATGAAGAAAAAGCTTCCAACAAAATTCAACACCCTTTTCTGATAAAAACCCTCTAGAAAGTAGGCCTAGAGGGAACTTTCCTCAACATAATAAAGGCCATATATGACAAACCCACAGCCAACATCCTTCTCAATGGTGAAAAACTGAAACCATTTCCTCTAAGATCAGGAACAACACAAGGTTACCTGCTCTCACCACTATCATTCAACATAGTTTTGGAAGACTTAGCCACAGCAATCAGAGAACAAAAAGAAATAAAATGTATCCAAATCAGAAAAGAAGTAAAACTGTCACTATTTGCAGATGACATGATACTATACATAGAGATTCCTAAATGTGTCACCAGAAAACTACTAGAACTAATCAATTAATTTGGTAAAATAGCAGGATACAAAATTAATACACAGAAATCTCTTGCATTCCTATGCACTTATGACACAAAATCTGAAAGAGAAATTAAGGAAACACTCCCATTTACCATTGCAACAAAAATAATGAAATGCCCAGGAATAAATGTACTTAAGGAGACAAAAGATCTGTATGCAGAAAACTACAAGACACTGATGAAAGAAATTAAAAATGTTACAAAGAGATGGAGAGATATGCCATGTTCTTTGGTTGGAAGCATCCACATTGTGAAAATGACTCTACTACCCAAAGCAATCTACAGATTAAGTGCAATCCCTATCAAACTACCAATGGCATTTTTCACAGAACTAGAACAACAATTCACAATTTGTATGGAAACACAGAAGACCCCAAATAGCCAAAGCAATCTTGAGAAAGTAAAACGGAGCTGGAGGAAATCAGGCTCCTTGACTTCAGACTCTACTACAAAGCTACAGTAATCAAGACAGTATGGTACTGGCACAAAAACAGAAATATAGATCAATGGAACAGGATAGAAAGCCCAGGGATAAAACCCCACATACAGGGCTTCCCTGGTGGTGCAGTGGTTGAGAGTCTGCCTGCCAATGCAGGGGACATGGACGTGCCCCAGTCCTGGAAGATCCCACATGCCATGGAGCAGCTAGGCCTGTGAGCCATGGCTGCTGAGCCTGTGCTCCACCACGGGAGAGGTCACAACAGTGAGAGGCCCACGTACATATATATGGTCACCTTATCTTTGATAAAGCAGACAAGAATATACAATGGAGAAAAGACAGCCTCTTTAATAGTGGTGCTGGGAAAACTGGGCAGCTACATGTAAATGAATTAAATTAGAACACTCCCTAACACCATACACAAAAATAAATTCAAAATGAATTAAAGACCTAAATGTAAGGGCAGACACTATAAAACTCTTAGAGGAAAACATAGGCAGAACACTCTTGATATAAATTATAACATGATCCTTTTTTGACCTACATCCTAGAGAAATGGAAATAAAAACAAAAATAAACAAATGGGACCTAATGAAACTTAAAAGCTTCTGCACAGCAAAGGAAACCATAAACAAAACAAAAAGACAATCTTCAGAATGGAAGAAAATATTTGCAAACTAAGCAAATGACATAGGATTAAACTCCAAAATATACAAGCAGCTCATGCAGCTCAGCATCAAAAAAAAAAAAAAAAAAAAAAAAAAAGACAACAATCCAAAAATGGGCAGATCTAAATAGACATTTCTCCAAAGAAGATATACAGATTACCAACAAACACATGAAAGGATGCTCAACATCATTAATCATTAGAGAAATGCAAATCAAAACTACAAGGAGGTATCACCTCATACTGGTCAGAATGGTCATCATCAAAAAATCTACAAACAGTAAATGCTGGAGAAGGTGTGGAAAATAAAGGAACCCTCTTGCACTGTTGTTGGGAATGTAAATTGATACAGCCACTATGGAGAACAGTACGGAGGTTCCTTAAAAAACTAAAGAGTAGAATTACCCTATGACCCAGCAATCCCACTACTGGGCATATACCCTGAGAAAACCATAATTTAAAAAGAGTCATGTACCCCAGTGTTCATTGCAGCACTATTTACAATAGCCAGGACGTGGAAGCAACCTAAATGCCCATCGACAGACAAATGGATAAAGACGATTGGTACATTTATACAGTGGAATATTACTCAGCCATAAAAAGAAATGAAATTGAGTTATTTGTAGTGAGGTGGATGGGCCTCACTGTCTGTCATACAGAGTGAAGTAAGTCAGAAAGAGAAAAACAAATACCATATGAAATATATATATATATATATATATATATATATATATATATATATATATATATATAATCTAAAAAAGGAAATAGTTCTAAAGAACCTAAGGGAGGACAGGAATAAAGACCCAGACATAATGTATGTACTTGAGGACACAGGGAGGGTGAAGGGTAAGCTGGGACGAAGTGAGAGAATAGAGTTGACATACATACACTACCAAATGTAAAATAGGTAGCTAGTGGGAAGCAGCTGCATAGCACAGGGAGATCTCTGTCCTTTGTGACTGTCTAGAGGATTGGGATAGGGAGGGTGGGAGGGAGATGCAAGAGGGAGAGGTTATGGGGATATATGTATACATATAGATGATTCACTTTGTTATACAGCAGAAACTAACACAATGTTGTAAAGTAATTATACTCCAATAAATACGTTAAAAAAAGTAAATTACAATATAATCTATGAATAAAGGCAGTTTTGCATCTTCAAACAACCATACAAGGCAATAACTTTCACAAATGAGATAAAGACTTTTAGATATAAAAAGCCACATCAGCCAAAATCTGTACACAGGTGCTGAAATCCCTTATATAAAACAGGTTCATATAGTCAACCCTCCATATCTCTGGGTTCCACATTGCAGCTGATTGAATCCACTGAACCCACGGCTGTGGAGATCTGACTATTTAGCAGATGGAAATAGGCAGCTACACAAAAGAATGAGAATTAAGAAAAAATATCCAAATTGGAAAATAAATAATATTTTCCTTATAATTTAAACATTTTTAGATGAAATGGAAAACTTTATTTTTAAAGTACAACCAGTTAAATCTGACAAAAGAAATAAAATCTAAAGAGCCTTATATTAATTAAAGAAATGAATTCATTATCAAAAATCTATTGAAAACTCCAGGCCCAGATGTTTTCATGTTTGGCTTAAATCAAACATTTAAGGAAGAAGTCACAACCGTCTTCACAGGCATTTTCAGAAAATGATAGAAGAAGGAATAATGAACAACTTTTTTCTTTTTTTTGAACTTTAGAATTTATTTATTTTTTTATACAGCAGGTTCTTATTAGTTATTGATTTTATACATATTAGTGTATATATGTCAATCCCAGTCTCCCAATTCATCACACCACCACGACCCCTGCCCCTTTCCCCACTTGGTGTCCATATGTTTGTTCTATAATTGATTGAAACAAAAACAAAGTATTGTACAGTTTGTAATACATGAAGAAGTAAATCAGATGGAAATACCATAAAGTATGAGTGGGGAAAAGTGGATATACAGTCCTGGAAGTTCTTATACTACATGTGAAGTGGATATATCACTTGGAGGTAAACAGCAAAGAATTTATTTAAAAAGTTAAATATAATTAGCCAATTAAAGAAATAAAATGTAATCATAAAATATGCTCAATTGGAAAAAGACATCAAAGAGAAAATAGGGGACAAAGAACAGATAAGAGAAATAAAAACTAGTAGAAAGATGATAGGTACACAAAATAATTTAATTAATCATATTAAATATCAATCATAACACTGCTCTAATTAAAAGGTAAATTAGATAAAGAGCAAGTTACAAATGTATCCTGCTTATAAGAGACACATGTTAAAGACATGAATGGTTTAGAAGTAAAAGCTTATGAAAAACGTCCTCAGTGCTATAGTATATTTTAAGAACATATTAAAAGAAAGTAGGACATGCATATTAGGATGACCATTATAAAAAAATAATAAAAGAAAAATTGTTGGAAAAGATGTAGAGAAATTGTAACTTGTGCTTTGCTAGTGGTCGGGGATGTAAAATGGTTGGGCACCTGTGGAAAACAGTATGGTAATTTCTCAAAACATTAAGCATAGAATTATCATATGATCCAGCAATTCCACTTCTGCATATATATTCAAAAGAATTAAAAACAGGGACTTTAACACAATATTTAGCATAATAGCCAAAAAGATAGATGCAATTCAAGTGTCCGTTGACAGATGAATGGTTAAGAAAATGTGTTATGTACGTAGAATATTATTCAATCCAGAAAATAAGGAAAGTTTGACACATGCTACAGCATGGTTGAAACTTAAAGACATTATTCTTTTTTTTTTTAATTTTGGTAAAATGCACTTACTCAAAATCTATATCATATTTGATTCTGGTTATGATGCTTGTTTAGTTTCTTCAGACTGTGCTTTTCCTTGCCTTTGGCATGCCTTGTGATTTTTTTGTTAAAAGCCAGACAAGATGTATCAGATAATAGGATATGTGGTAATTAGGATTTTAACATCAGGTTTTATGTAAATCTGGCTGAGAGATGTGCTATGTTTATGTTTGTTGTAGCTTTTGGAGCCCGAGGCTTAAATTTCCCCTAGTTTCATTTTTTTTTTTCTCTACTGTTGTCTTTGGGTTTTGTTAAGAACTCCTTCCTAAATTGGGTCTGAATCTCGCAGTTCTTTTAGCAAAAATCCACTGTTATCACACCGGAGCACTTTTGATGTCATTGTAAGGTGCCTGAAGGGCTATAAGTTTCTATACAATTATGATTAAATCTCATTTTAAAAAAAAATTTTTTTTTTATAAAGCAGGTTCTTATTAGTTCTCTATTTTATACATATTAGTGGATACATGTCAATCCCAATCTCCCAACTCATCCCACCACCACCACCACCCCTGTCACTTTCCCCCCTTGATTTCCATATGTTTGTTCTCTATATCTGTGTCTCTATTTCTGCCCTGCAAACTGGTTCATCTGTACCATTTTTCTAGGTTCCACATATATGTGCTAATATACATTTGTTTTTCTCTTTCTGACTTACTTCACTCTGTATGACAGTCTCTAGATCCATCTACATCCCTACAAATGACCCAGTTTTGTTCTTTTTTATGGCTGAGTAATATTCCATTGTATATATGTACCGATCTTCTTTATCCATTCATCTGTCGATGGGCATTTAGGTTGTTCCCATGACCTGGCTATTGTAAACAGTGCTGCAGTGAACATTGGGGTGCATGTGTTTTTTGAATTATGGTTTTCTCTGGATATATGCTCAGTAGGGGGATTGATGAGTCATATGGTAGTTCTATTTTTAGTTTTTTAAGGACCCTCAATACTGTTCTCCATAGTGGCTGTATCCATTTACATTCCCACCAACAGTGCAAGAGTGTTCCCTATTTTCCACACCCTCTACAGCATTTGTTGTTTGTAGATTTTCTGATGATACCCATTCTGACTGGTGTGAGGTGATACTTCCTTGTAGTTTTGATTTGCATTTCTCTAATAATTAGTGATTTTGAACAGCTTTTCATGTGCTTCTTGACCATCGGTATGTCTTCTTTGGAGAAATGTCTATTTAGGTCTTCTGCCCATTTTTTGATTGGGCTGTTTGTTTTTTTAATATTGAGCTGCATGAGCTGTTTATATATTTTGGAGATTAATCCTTTCTCCATTGATTTGTTTGCAAATATTTTCTCCCATTCTGAGGGTTGTCTTTTGTCTTGTTTGTAGTTTCCTTTGCTTTGCAAAGGCTTTTAAGTTTCATTAGGTCTCATTTGTTTATTTTTGTTTTTATTTCCATTACTCTAGGATGTGGATCAAAAAAGATCTTGTTGTGATTTATGTCAAAGAGTGCTCTTCCTACGTTTTCCTCTATGCATTTTATAGTGTCTGGTCTTACATTTAGGTCTCTAATCCATTTTGAGTTTATTTTTGTGTATGGTGTTAGGGAGTGTTCTAATTTCATTCTTTTACATGTAGCTGTCCAGTTTTCCCAGCACTACTTATTGAAGAGGCTGTCTTTTTTCCATTGTATATCTTTGCCTCCTTTGTCACAGAAACAGATGGAGAGATATACCATGTTCTTGGATTGGAAGAATCAATATTGTGAAAATGACTATACTACCCAAAGCAATCCACAGATTCAATGCAATCCCTATCAAATTACCAGTGGCACTTTTTACAGAACTAGAACAAAAAATCTTAAAATTTGTATGGAGACACAAAAGACCCCGAATAGCCAAAGCAATCTTGAGGGAAAAAAATGGAGTTGCAGGAATCAGACTCCTTGACTTCAGATTATAATACAAAGCTATAGTAATCAAGACAGTATGGTACTGGCACAAAAATAAAAATATAGATCAATGGAACAAGATAAAAAGCACAGAGATAAACCCATGCACCTATGGTCAACTAATCTATGACAATGGAGGCAAGGGTATAAATCTCATTTTTAAATGGCCTCATTCCCTGGGCTCTGACCTTCAGAAGCTCTTCTTAGCCTTTCACCCCTTATGTGAGACAGGAAGGTATAGCACTAGAGTTGTCTTGTTCAGTTAACCAAGGTCAGATAAGACCCCAGGAGGCAGCAGTTTCCTTCGAGGTCAGAATTTTGCCATAGAGAAAACTGCAAGTATTTCTAGTGATGACTTTTCCCCTTCCCTGATCAGAAGAGGAGGGGAATTTTCTCTCTTCTTTACAATGAAATCCTGATGGTGATCCTATGGGGGTTAAAATCTATGGAAGTGTGCTTGCTTCTCCCTGGACCTTCCCACTGGACCCCCAGGAGTTTGTAATTCTCAAAGTGGTCCACACTCAGCCTCAGAAATTCATTGACAGTATCCCATTAGCATTCTTACCAGTTGCTGGCTCCAACCTGTTTCTGCCCCTGATAAGCTGATCTCAACTGCAATTCTCTATATTTACTTATATGTTAAGTTTTGTGGGTGATGGGTTTGCTCAGTGACCTCAATTCTGTGGTCAAGTTGTTGATTTTTTATTCTTTTCAGCTTTTTTCTTGTAAGGATGCAAGTGACAATTTTCAAACTCTTCACATGTCAGAGCTAAAAAGCCCCTCCTTCAATTAATTTCTATTGTGTAAACTAAGCATTACTCTTCTTGGCTGTGCATCTATCTTTCCTTTATGTACACCATGTTAAAACATAATTAACTATCTCTGTACTTTTCTTTAAGTCAGAAAACCCTGGCTGTCACTCAAACCTTGGTGCTAATTAGGGTGTGCCCTTTGTTTCCTACTGTTCAGCTCTGCACCTCTATCATACCTCCTGCTACAAAGAGCCCATCTCCCTTGTTTATCCCCACCTCTAGAGATTAGCAAGCACTAAACCTCTTGATGATTATGATGTTCTTGTCACCGGTGCATTCTTTACCATTTTAGGGAGCAGTGTGTGTTCTCGGATCTCTCACAAAACACAGGTAACTGGGTTTTCCCATCTCATGTAACAAAACTATGCTAGCATGGCAACTTCCCTAAGACTTCTTTTGATTCTTTTCCTCTGCTATCTTTCCTGAAAGTTCTTACATTTCCACTTCACTTTATCACTCCATACATGATTCCTAGCCCTCCTAGCCTGTACTAGCAGCATCTTCTAGAACTCTTTGTAAAGGTGTAGAATACTCATCTTTGTTCTCCGTCTACTTTGATAAAATCTCCCTTGTTTAGATTCGTATTCCCCAGGCTTGTGGCATCATATTCAGGACCTAGTCACATATTTAACTGACTGCTGCTGGATTAAAAATCTTCCAACAAACAAAAGCCCAGGACCAGATGGCTTCACAGGTGAATTCTATCAAACATTTAGAGAAGAGCTAACACCTATCCTTCTCAAACTCTTCCATAATACAGCAGAGGGAGGAACACTGCCAAATTCATTCTACGAGGCCACCATCACCCTGATACCAAAACCAGGCAAGGATGTCACAAAGAAAGAAAACTACAGGCCAATATCACTGATGAACATAGATGCAAAAATCCTCAACAAAATACTAGCAAACAGAATTCAACAGCACATTAAACGGATGATCAAGTGGGGTTTTTTGCAGTTTTCTTCCTGTAATTGATTTCCAGGTTCAAACCCTTATGGTCAGAAAAGATGCTTAATATGATTTCAACCTTTGTAAATTTATTGAAATTTGTTTTGTAGCCTAGCATTTGCTCTATCCTGGAGAATGTTCCATGTACACTTGAGAAGAATGTGTATTCTGTAGCTATTGGATGGAATGTCCTGTGTATACTTGTTAGGTCCATTTAGTTTACAGTGTTATTCAGATCCACTAATTCCTTATTAATTTTCTTTCTGGATGATCTATCTATTAATTTAAGTGAGGTTTAAAAAACCCCTATTCTATTATTGTAATACAGTCAATATCTCCCTTTATGTCTGTTAATATTTGATTTATATATTTAATTTATTTGCATAAATATTTGAAAAAGTTATATCTTCTTCTTGAATTGACACATTTATCATTATGCAATGCCTTTCTTTATCTTTGTTATAATCTTTTTTTGAAAGTCTATTTTGTCTGATATGGGTATTGCTACTCTAGCTTTCTTTTTATTTCCATTTGCATGGAATCTTTTCCCAACTATTCACTTTCAGTCTGTGTGTGTCTATGGATCTGAAGTGAGTCTTTTAAGCAGCATACAGATAAACTTTTTTTTTTTAATTCACTCAGCCACCCTACATCTTTTGATTGGAACATTTTTATCACTTACAATTAAAGTTATTTTGGATAGCTATGTACTTATTGCCACTTTGTTAATTGTGTTCTGGGTGTCAAAGTAATTTATTATTAAAGTCTTATTCCAAACTTTAATGTTTTCCACTGTCCATAAGATACTTCAAGATCCTGCTCTTTCTGCTTTGACATCAAGACTTCTCTATTTAGTAATGATGCTCTAGTCACAGTGGTTTTCTTTTATTCTTGCATAAACCAAGACATCTCCCATCTCAGAATCTTAGCAATTAGTATGCCCTCTACCAGGAATCCTCTTGGTTTTATCATTCTCATGCACATTATTAGGAAAATTTATCCTGTTTTTATGAAACCCCAGCATTAAAAGCAGTACCTGTGACATTTAAATATCTGTTAAATAAATAAATAAATGCAGGATCAGATGAATCACTCTTGAGAATAAATTACAATAGCAGGAGTCTGGTATAGAATTTGAGGAGACTATTTTCCAGTCAAATATTAAATATGTGACTCACTCATACCTGTGTTTCCATGAAAGAACATGCAGGAAAATGAGTTAGTTGTGGAAGAGAGCATAAATGCTTCCATATGCCTATATAAGACTGATCACATGCAGATGGTATGTTTGAGTTTATAAAACATGAGTTTATTATAGTATCAGGATTATATAGAGAACAATGTCCACTATTTAAATTTGATTCTCAATGATGAAACATCCCACTTAAGTGCACATTAGAATAAAAGTCTAATCTTAACCAAGGTACTATCCCCAAAAACATTAAATTTTATCAGCAATATACCTCCCTTTTTTATTTTCCTATTAGGCTGCTCTTCATGGGTTCTTGATGTCATTTTAAATGACCTTTCTTCTAAACTTAAAATGTTACTCTCATCAATTATAAAATGGCCATAAGCTTATACAGAAATATTTATTCTTAATGAACTAGTAGAACCATAAGAAAATTCATCTAGGAATCACACATTACCATAAGCAACAATTTACCATGCTGTAAATGAACTGGATCTGTCTGCATAAGAGGTGACAGATTAATATTAACTTCTCTCACATAAATAAAACCCTGGCACTGTCCAAAAATACTTAAAAACACAAAGCTGTTTTTCTGGAGAAATGACAAGGTTGGGAAAATTGATGTAGGAGCCATTTACATGAAGGGCATAGGACTGAGTGGAATGACCAAGTCAGGAAGTTTAGAGAAGGAATGTAAAGGAAGGATAGGAAAATTGGAAACCAGGTTTGAAGTGGCAGGATAACCTAACATCTTCTCTGGAACAGTATAAGAGTTTTAATCAAAGGTTTATGCAAAAGATGGGAAGTGAATCAGTGTCCTCACAAAAATAATAATGCTAACCAAGAACAAACAAGATAGGTGAGTGGTCCATTCAGAAATGGAGTGGGTAAGACCTTGGTCTGGGTCAAGGAATTTACTACCAAACAGAGCACAGAATTCAGCTATAATTTCATGCCACAAAAGTATTCATTAAGTGCGGTAGAGATCTGAAAAAGGCCCCCATAGTACAACAGATTTGTAAAATACTTTAACTTCAAAATTCTGCATGGCTACCTTCCTTGTTCACATATCTGTATGGTTGCACCAAATGTTGTTTGGTCCAGAATTCTAATTGATAATATACACCTTTTTTAATCTTTAAAATTGGAAGACCAAACACCAGTAAAGATGGTGTACACCTTTTGACCCTTTCTACTCTATGCTTTTATTTTGGGTGAATAGAAATAAAGAGAAGAAAGAAGAATGAAATCTTCTAATAGATGCAAAACCTTTTGCTTTGTGATGATTCATGTTTATACAGACTTTGGAGAAACTATTATGTTACTGAGAAGGATAAACATACCTTAATTGATGTTTTAAAATTCAAATCAAAGACAGTCTTCAAAATATGGTCTACTTTTTCAAGTGTTACTTGAAATTTCAGGTAATAAGTGGTTGAAAAAAAGACCTCTGGGCATAGTGATCAGAAAACATTGATGGAAGTATTTTCAGGAGTATGGTGAGTATGGAAGCCAGATTGCAAGGGTAATTGAATGAATGGATATTGAGTCTGGAAAAGTAATGAAAATAAATTACTGCTTTCAAAAAATTGGGGAGTACATATGTAGAGGTCTGCAGGGATGAGAATAAATTATTATAGAATTCTTTTTAAATGCATCTCTTTATAGTATAATGTAAGTTAGAAAGAGTAAACATTGAAGGTGTGTTGTTTGTTGGATTATAAAGTCCCAAAGAAAAGGAAAATCAGAAAATTTGGAATTTGCATTGTAGGTTGGGAGTTCTGTGTCTAGAAAGATGGTCAGCTGAGAAGAGAAGAACTGCAAGAATTTAGAAGGGATAGAATTAAGCATTAATCTACTCAAATAATATTCCCTGAAAGTCTGCTTTGTGTATAAATCTTGTCAAGGAATATTGAGCTCTATAAACTTATACTTCCTACAGATTATGGTTTTATCATCTGAGAAGTCAAAATAATAGCAATTAGCTAGATGATAATACCAAACAACTATATTAATAAAGTAGGCTCTGTTGATATAACATGAGAACTCAGACTCTCAAGTGTTTAATATGAAAGACAAATAAATCCTGGGCAATCCCTCTTTGTCACTATAGGTAAGAATACTGTTGCATTAAGGGACAAAAGGAGGAAGGATATACACAGCCTCTTAACAGCCTTGGCCTGAAAATGATATACTACACATCTGCTCAGTGTTCTGCAAGAGGCTAGGAAATATAAGAGGGCAAAAGACGATTCAGTGAGCACCCTGACACAATATCCATTTCCCAGAAGTGTATGTACATAAACCTGCACAATTATATAATATAAAATGTGTCTGTATATCTGTTTATAAATACATATGTATATATGTACTACACATATAAAAGTGTGTACCAATTGACTTCAACAGATATTAAGAATGTTATACATTTAAAGAAAGAATAACATATTAATGGAGAAACTTCTATTAAAGGCACCTTTGCTGGTCCTGGGGATACAGCAAGCACTAAAATGAAAGAAAAACCTCTTTTCCTAATAGAGTTTATGTTCATGTTATGTTTTCTAGGCTCATGGCATAGGGCCTTTAAGAAAGGGTGTGATTTGCAGGATCACAGATGGTCCTACTTAAATGGACACACAAAGCATAATATTCTAATAATAATCAAAGCTGATGATGAATTTGATAAAGTATGAGTGTGTCTGTGCTGTTATTTTGTTCTCCCTTCTATTTCACCATTACTTTTTAGTTTTGGTCACATAAGAATTTGAATTAAAAAAATGTTTCATCTCTTTTAACTTATTGATTTTCTTAAAAGTGCTTCTCTATTTTTTTCCTGATAGATATAATGATACTTTTAATTAGGCTATTTAACTCAACATGCTATTTGTATATGATTAGATTCAATTTTATACACTCTGTAAAATGGATGTAAGGTTTATTTTATTGTTCTAGACATAGCAATACTTATTTAAAAATTAAAATGATTTTGAATGTTATTCAGTATACTTCTAAATGGTTATCTGAATCATTGTGTAACTCTGAATATTATAGTCCCACAACTGCTTCTACATTTTCATTGTACATCTTTAAAAGGTACTCTTCTCAAAATTACTGGCTATGGGCAAAAAAAAAAACAAAAAAAAAACACCCAACTTCTTATAATGATGGGTACCTTGCACAACTCAAAATTTATTGTTGATAAATAAGTCTTTTCTCAGCCAAATAATGAGCTGCAATAAAGATAAAATGAGAATGTTGAAAAAAGAATAAAGGTGTTTATAATCTTTTTTTAACAGGAAGACATAAAGAATGCAATTTCGCTAAGCAACATGATTTCTCAGTATTATGTGTGGATATGATCATTATTTTTATCACTTCCACATCTTCACTCTTTAAAATTTTCTTTGATGTAGTCTTTTTTAAGGAGTTTATTTGTGTAGTGATAATCTGATAATTAATGCTTGATGACTAATGAAATGAATCGACCTGTCTGAATAGCAAATAAAAAAATTCACAACTAATTTAACCACTTCAGGGAACACCTGAGGGAAAAATGCAAAGGAGTTTTTATTACTCCTTTCCAAGTGGTCCTCAGAAAATCTCTGGTAAAGTGCACCAAACTATCCTTTTCATGAGGATGATGTAGTGATCAAATCAAAAACTGCTACAGCTATAAATTTTGGTCAACAAATTTTACCTTTTAGGTACAAATGAGCTGTCTTTAAGTAAAAACAAACTTATTATGATACTTCAAGAACACTGTTTCTATTAAATGAGCCAAGTATCACTAGGAGCCCACTCCTGACATTTAAATTATGCTCTGCTTTCAAAATGAAGTATAGGGCTTCCTTGGTGGCGCAGTGGTTGAGAGTCCACCTGCTGATGCAGGGGACACGGGTTCGTGCCCCGGTCCGGGAAGATCCCACATGCCGTGGAGCGGCTGGGCCCGTGAGCCATGGCCGCTGAACCTGCGCGTCCGGAGCCTGTGCTCTGCAATGGGAGAGGCCGCAACAGTGAGAGGCCCGCATACCACAAAAAAACAAAACAAAACAAAACAAAATGAAGTATAAAGATGTGTTACTTAAAGTCTTAGTAGAAATGCCAAGAAAACTATAATGCCCTAAAAGGTGCAGATCTACATTATAGGTTTGTAAATAATTGTGTGTGTGTGTGTGTGTGTGTGCACTTATTCCCTACTATGTCTTACAAGCATTTATTTATAAATGGTGTTATTCGGAGGTATACTGAAGTGTCTAAAGGTCTACATTAAAACAGCCTAAAGTACAAGAATGCATATTTAGACAAGTTCTACATATACATCTTTCAACCACTGAATTTTGTTCAATTTGACAAATGCTGTATATTAGTGCTTCTTAAATCTGAGTGCACATGAGAAAGAAGGACACAAAGATTTGCTTCCAATAGGCTAAATTTTCACAGGAGTTGTTTTTGTACTGTTCATGAGCTGAGAATATTTTTTGGTTTTTGATTTTTGTATAATTTTAAAGTTTAAAGAAAAGTAGAACACATGACAGGGACATAGAGGCATTTGTGATCCCCAAAGTCTTCAATATTTAGTATCTGAATGTTTACTGAAAAAAATCTCTGATCCCTGCTTCAACTAGGGAAAATGGTTTCCTATTACCTAAATATTATTTATAAAAGTCTTCGTCTAAAAAGCCCAGGAAAATGGCTAACACATATAACAATTAATCCAATACAGTTTAATAGACATTAATTTAGTGCAACAAATTAGTTTCAATTACTATTTGCAAGGTACACAGGTAACTTAGAAATTACAGTAAATACAAAGATGAACACATTACATTTACAGAGAATACCACTTAAAAAGAGAAATAAGACAAATGAATTGATAATAAGAAAATAAAAGGTAAAATGTAGGTGATAAAAATATTTAAATAGTCTTTGGTAAAAAGATGGTAGGAAAAAAGACCAATGAATATCTAGATATAAGAAAAGCCATATGGGATTGAGACATTACTTGAGATGGACTTGGTAAAAAGTATAATTTTAGTCTACTACAGATGAGGCAAAGAGAAGACATCCCTGCAGAAGAAATTTGGGTGAAAGTTGAAAAATGTGGGAAAGAGCAGTTAGGGCAATATGTACAGTAGAGTTCTGAAATAATGGATTAGTGCTATAGTGTACAATAGAGGTTGGCAAACTTTTTTGTAAAAGTACAGGTAGTAAATATTTTTGTCTCTGCAAGCCATGCTGTCTCTGTTCTAATGATTGAACTCTGTAGTTCTATCAGGTAGATTGCCATAGACGTTATTAAATGAATAGGTGTCCTGTGTTTGAATGAAATTTTATTTACAAAAACAGGTGGTGATCTGGGTTATAGTTTTATGAACCCTCATGTAGTCAACCATAAAAAGACAATGAGATTAGTTGGACAATAGGGATTTTTTTGAAAATTTCTGATCAGGACCATAGTACATTTTAGGGATACATGTCATCAGTAATCCTTACAATTGGGAATACAGAAACATAAATCTATGTTGTCTCACCTTGTTTGCACATAGAAGTTTATTAATAAACTATTTTAATCATAAAAGAGACAATGTGATACGATGTCAATATAATTGACAATTGTTAAGTTAAAGGACAGTACAGTGAGTGCTATCTGTGTTCAGAAACAAGAAAAAATTCTGTGATGGTTAATATTATGTGTTATCTTGGCTAGACTATGGTGCCCAGTTGTTTGGTCAAACACAAGTCTAGATGTTGCTATGAAGGTATTTTTTGCATGTGATTACCATGGAAATCAAATCTGCTTTGAGTAAAGCAGATTGCCTTCCATAATATGGGTGGACTTTATCCAATCAGTTGAAGGCTTTAAGAGCAAAACCCAGTTTTTCCAAAGAACAAATCTTTTCCTGAAGACTGCAACATAGATACCCTGTCATTTTCAAGCCCTGTGGAATCTGGACTCAAGACTGCAACGTGAACCCTTCTCTGAATTTCCAGTCTGTCAGCTTGTCCTGTGATGTTCAGACTTGCCAGACACTGCACAATCCCATGAGACAAGTCTTTAATCTTTCTTTCTGTCTCGTTCAATAGGTAGATGATAGAGGTAGATGGAAGGATAGCTATTAGTATAGGTAAAGGTATAGACATAGAGATATAGGTATGGGATATATATATAGGTATAGATATAGGTATATATATAGGTATAGATATAGATATAAGTACAGGTAAAGACATAGATATAAATATGGTTATAGGGATATATATATATATATATATATATATATATATCCCTACATATATATGGACATATATAGGTATAACTATACATGTACATGTAAGTATAGATATAGATGTAGGTATAGACATAGCTATAGATATAGGTATATGAGTTTTTGACAAGTGCTAAGATCTTTCAAGACCGAATGATAGTCTTTCCAAAAAATTGTGCTGCATAAACTGGATTGCCATATGCAAAGGAATGAAGGTCATCCCTTTGTCATACCATATATAAACATTAACTTGAAATTTATCAAAAATTTAAATATGAGAGGAAAAACAATAAAACTATTAGGAAAAAATCATAGAAGTAAATCTTTATGATTTTGGACTTAGCAACTGGTTAGGTATGACACCAAACCCAAGACCAACAAAATTTTTAAAAAAAAGATAATTTGACCTCATCATAATTAAAAACTTTTGTGCTCTAAAGAGCGCTATTGAGAAAGTGAAAAGATAGCCTACAGAATGAGAGATAAAAAATCCTAATCATATACCTGATAAAGGACTTGTTTTAAAGGATTTAGAATTTAAAAAGAACTAAAACAACTCAAAAATAAAAAGAAAATCCAATTTAAAAATGGGCAAAGAATCTGAATAATCATGTTTCCAAAGAAGATATACAAATGATGAATAAGCACATAAAGAAATACCCAAAATGATTAGTCATTAGGGAAATGCAAATCAAAATCACAAGAAGAAATCATTTCAAACCCACTAGGATGGCTAGAATCAAAAAAGTCAGATAACAGGGAATATAGTCAATAAATTTAATGTCTTTGTATGATGGTAGATGACAACTAGACTTATCATGGTGATCATTTTGAAATATATAGCAATACGGAACCACTATGCTTTGTAGATGAAGTTTGAATTAGATGAAATTTGTCAAAAGGTACAAAGCTCCTGTTATAAGATAGATAGGTGCTCTGAATGTCAGGAACAACATGATGACTCTGGTTAACTCTGCTGTTAATATATAATAATATATACTATAATATATAATAATAATAATATACAGGAGAGTTGCTGAGCAAGTAAACCCTAAGAATTCTCATCCCAAGGAAATGTTCTTTTCTGTTTCTTTAATATTGTATCACATGAGAGGATGGATGTTCACTAAATTCATTGTGATAATCACTTCATGATGTACATAAGTCAAATCATGATGCTGCACACCTTACACTTATACTGTGCTCTATGTCAAATATATCTCAATAAAACTGGAAGAAAAGTCAGATAATTACAGTGGATAGGAAGAAGGATCCTGGGAGAAAACCCCTGTTCACCTCCCAACAGCCCCAGTTTAAACAGTAGAGGTTTCTGCTACAAGGACCATAAACCAAATTTATGCAGCTACTGCCTGAGGTGGAAATAGGGAGGAGAAATAACCACTAAGCACGCAATCAGAATCTGTGCCATTGCCCAGTGACTTGTAACCCCACCACTTGAATCCTGCACCTTCAGTGGAGACCTGATGTTGAACTGGGAATATTGGTGGGGAGAAGGTCAAGGAGGTCTGAACCTAGAGAAAGGGTGGAAAAGCCATCAGAAACATCCACACACAGAGGGGAAGACTCTAATTGAGATAAAATTATAAACTAAAATTTCAAAAGGTTATAAAAATTACATTGTGAAAAGTATGAAAATTCAACAAAGAATATATTTTATTCTGAAGGAACTTCAGAAAAATACTTTAAAATTTAGGTATTGAAAATTCTCAGATGTGTCTACCAACCTTCTCTCCTTCTGTGCAGAGGTCAAGCAGCAGACACAGCCCTCTTGTCAGAGCAGTAACTCAAGACAAGGAATGCACCTCTACTGACCAGAAACACTGGATTTCTGCCAGCCCACCCCTGGAGGTTGCTACCACTCCCCCCACCCACAGCCTCCAGTGGGACTCCACTCTTCATTGGGTGCTACGTCATAGGGATCTCATTTGGAAGCTCTCCCTCCAGACATTCTGCCTTAGAAACATGTCAGTTACAGGAGGATCATCACCAAATATCACACATCCGTTTTCTCACACCTTCTCCCAAATCCTTCAAAAAGATGGATGGCCACACTAACAATCTGTGTCCAAAATCATGAAATAAGGGTCCGCTTCATCACTGCTTTATTTACATATCATGCAGTGTCTTCATTCCAGTGTCTGTGCAACCTCAAAATGCTTCCCATGAGATGAGAGTGAAAAGAGTCCTCAAGGAGACAAAGCAAAGCCAAGAAATTATAAAAATAAATGTAAGAGGGTATGAGTCAAGAGACTCAGAGTCTGTCATACAGAGTGAAGTAAGTCAGAAAGAGAAAGACAAATACCGAATGCTAACACATATATATGGAATTTAAGAAAAAAAAAAGTCATGAAGAACCTAAGGATACAGGATATTGAAAATGTTGATTTTTAAATTAAAAACCCATTAAGTGAATAATCTGAGGATCCCTAGACAAGCCCGTGAACCCAAAGGCCTGACCATCCTGCCAACCACACAGGGACAGGGAGCAGCCAGGAGTCTGCTGTCCTAGTTCCTTTATAAGAGGTACGTAATGTCCAGAAAGTGAACAGATGAAAGTGTAAGATGCAGGAGAATGTTTATACTTCGCCCTGTATTGTGAAAACACTCCTTCTTGTATCTTGTCTGACCTTTTTAAAGGATGGGAGGGGACATGATTTTCACTTTTATAAGTATGAAAATAAAAAGTGTATGTGTATACCCTTACTCTCAGCCATCTTGGCAGTTTGAGGCAAAAGCAATAAAAAAGCAGGATGATGGTGGTCTGTCTGCCATGAGGGCACTGGGTAAAATTGATTTCCTAGTTTTGCGCAAATGTTTCAGATATTTGAGACCTCAGATATCAATAATAGAAATCTGAGGAGTTAAGCGGAGGTATATTAGTTATCATTTAATATAATTTGAATATAAAATAAAGGGTTTGTTTTGGAAAGCCTTTTGACAGATGTCTGTCTCATTGACTTCTGAAATGTTTCCCCCCTTTCTTATAAAAGGAATCTATTATCTAATTATGGGCTTGGCAAATATCAAATTTTTGCTGTTTGATCAACTCCCTTCCAAAGTATTTAATATTCTGGTGCACTAACCTACCTGATGGGTGTGGTGACCAAACACTAGAGTGTTCTTACCCAGCCCTGTGATCTCCACCCCTTGGTTTTACACCTCTATATCCTTCCTTCCTCCTGAGTATTAGAGGGACTTCCAGCTTTCTTCTCATCGATAGAACATGGCAAAGGAATGAGATTTCACTTCCATGATTATGTGATGTCCATACAAATCTGCCAGACAGCTGACTCACTAGAGAGCCTCTTTCCCTAGCTGACTTTGGAGAAATAAGTGGTTATGTTGGAAGGCCCACATGGCGATGAGCTGGTATCCAGGAGCTGGGGGCAGCCTCCAGCTGACAACCAGCCCAAAAGTGTGCTCACAGTTTTACCACTGCCAGGAAATGAATTCCAGCAACAGACTGAGAGGGTATGGAGGGGTTGCCCCACCAAGAACCTCCACATGAGATGCAGCCTGGCTGACACATTGGCTGCAGCTTTGTGAAACCCTGCTAAGCTGTGCCCAGACTCCTGACACAGTACCATGTGATAAAAATGCATGCTGTTTTAAGCCAACAAGTGTGAGGGAATTCTTGTGTGGCCGTAGATAATTTACACAATAAGGTTGTGAAAGAACCTGGATCCTAACAGGCTCTTGAGTAAATGTGAAGTTTGCTTGTTTTGGGTAAAACGTGTTTCTCTGATATGTCATTGATAATAATTTAATTCTTGCCTTTTCTTCTTTTTTTTTTTCATGTGTGTTTCATTATTTTTAAAATGTGGTGTGCTCTGAAGAGATGTTCTAAAATCCAAAGGAATTGTTCAATTTTCCCTTATGGAAGAAAACTTCTAGTGGCAAGTTTTGAATAAAATGCACATACTAGTCTAAAATGCACATATTAGTCAACTATGGAGTTATCGTTGGAATTTTTTAAATGTAAATAGATCAATATTACACATATTGGGGTTTGGAGTTAGGATCACAACATATTACAGGTGAAAATAACACTGGTTACAGGGAAGCTGAGCTAAATGTAACAGTTTTGGCAGTACTCATGTGATTATTGTAAAGAGCTGCAGAATGTGGTCTCGAAGAAATTTCTAATTGTCTTTCCTTTGTTGAACCAGTCATATTTAAATGTAGAAAGAGAGGTGAATATGTAAAATGTGACTTAAGCAATATTCATCATCTTTGAAGTGAGGAAGTTAGGAAGGTAGAATAAGCTCTTATCACGAGAGTAAACCCCTGATAGGGATGTTGTGTTTGGGACTTGGAACACCGGGTCACTGCCAAGACAGAGAGGTCAGACTCTGCTTCTTCCTTTGTTAAAGTTTATTTAAACTTTAAGAATTAGATCATACTGTCCAAATACACATGCCATGGTAAATGAAAAACTTCAGAAGTAAGGCTACCACAGCTAATTAGCAAATGATTTAAAAAATTCTGAAGTTCACTGAGGCATCCTTGTTCTGGCTTCAGTGTACAATCAAATGTAATTGGGACAACATTGACTGTGCAAAGGGACGTGATTGAAAGATAAAAGAGGGAAGATAGCTTAATTAGACTGAAATGGTAAGAAGAAAACTTAATGAGAAGGTCCCTAAAAAATTAATAAGCTTTGTTTCTGTGAGTAACAAGCATGGAAATTTGCCCTAAATTGGATGTAAGTAGGAAAACTCTCCCCATGGTAAACTGTAAAGACAGGCTTAAGAATTTTAGAGCAGAGGATTTCCATGTACCTCTCTATATCCAGATCATAGCTGTGCTCCAATTTCATACTGAAATTATTTCTTGATTCTATTCCCCCAAACTAACAGACTGTTTGTATAAGAGGCTTTTATTTAAATGGCTAACAGTAGATGCTCGGTATAGTCGTATTACAGTAAGTGCCTTACATGCAAACCTTCAAGTTGCGAGCTTTCAAAGATGTAAATGTTCCATCAACATCAGGTGTAAGTGAAATTGTGGTTTTCCCTCCATCTCCTGTTGCTGATGATCCTTCAGCTCTACCATCTCCCACCTCCTCTCCTTCCTCCAGTCAGTAACTCTTCTTGCCTGTTCACTCGATGCCAAACCCTGGATGCCAGCTCTTGTACTGTACTACTGTAATTTTCAAGGTACTGTGCTGTAAGATTAAAAATGTTGTCTTTATTTTTGTGTTTGTTATTTATGTATTATTTGCATGGAATTATTATGAACCTATTACAGTATAGTACTATATAGCTGATTTTGTTAGTTGGGTACCTAAGCTAACTTTGTTGGACTTATGAACAAATTGGACCCAATGAATACACTCTCGGAATGGAACTCATTTGTATGTAGGGGACTTACTATATTTGGGTGAGTAGAGTATACTTTTTATAGAGTACATATACTTTATATAGAGTATACTTTGCAAGACACTTAAAAAATGTACATGGCAAATGTCAAAGCATGGGACTCCTTCACTCCACCATATGAGAATGTAAAAACATGATTAGACTCTAGGAGAACTGAACAAAATCACAGAAAAACATTGAGTTGGGGGAAGTAGGGTTTGTCTGTTTCATATTTTATGTCTTTTGCTAGTCAGATGGGCCAGTCCAAAAGGTGGATAGGACATGGAGTCTCTTGTCATCAATCTGCCTAACATGGTCTTATAAAGTTTGCAATGTATCGATGCAAAATTGCCAGGAATTTTTTTTATTGTTCTGTTGGAACCAAGAATTCCTCTTTTCTCTCTTGCTAGAGAGGTGGTATTGTGTCCCCATAAAAAGATATGTTGAAATTCTAACCTTCATATCTTAGAATGTGACCTTATTTGTAAATGGGGTTGTTGCAGATATAATTACTTAAGTCAAGGTCATACTGCAGTAGTGTGGGCCCTAATCCCACATGAATGGTGGAACTTCTAAGAAGATGGCCATGTGAAGACACAGAGACCAAGGGAGAATGCCTTGTGATGACAGAGGCAGAGACCTGTGAGTGAAGTAATACCAAAGCTTGCTGGTGATACAGAAGCTAAGAGAAACGTCTGGGCCGTATTTTCCCCCAGTGTCTTCCAGAGAGCTTAGACCTGCTGACACCTTGACTGTTTGTTTATAGTCTCTGAAACTGTGAGACAATTATTTTCTGCTGTTTTAAGTCACCCAGTTCATAGTACTTTGTTGTGGCAGCTCAAGGAAACTTATAAAAGGGATGTTCATTTTTTTCTGAATATTATGTTCCAATGACATCAGAGTTTATAAGGACTTTGTACTTTAGAAGCCATAATAGGCTTATAATAATACTGACTATATACTAAATGGTTACAGGAGTAAGGCCACTCAATCATTTGAAATTAAGAAAACTTTACTTTGTTTTCCTTTCCAGTATAGCCCTCCAATCTTTTTCATTCTGATAACATTATTGTTTTTAAACATTATTTTTCCAGAATGGCCCTAACCAATGAATGTGTGTGACTTGAAATTCATAATTATGGTGGGAAATCACATAACTTGTTGAACATCAAATAATGCTTTGTTGAGTTGTCTGGGCCAATGAGTGTCTCTCATGACAAGAGAAACTTCATTAGGAAAGAGTCCATGTTCATTTTTATTTTTCCAAAGGATTAAATTACTTTAGTAATAATGTTATAAAAGAAATGATAATGTATAACATATAGTGGGTACTTAACTGTAAGATATTTTTGAGTGCTTTTTGTGACATATTATGAATACACTTAAAAACTTATGTTAGTATTATAAGGCAGGTTCTATTATACCATTTTAGAATTTCAGAAATTGAGGCACAGTGGGTTTAAGTAACTTGCTCAAAGTCACTGATCTTAAAAGCAGCAGACCTGGGAACTGATCCAGGTACTATGACCCCAGAGCCTAGACTTGCATCCATTACATTGTTCTCTGTAATGAAACTGCCTGTGTATCAGTACATGAGATACAATAGGTTTGCTTTCATTGCTTAACCCAAAGGCCTTAGACTCCTGTGCACAGCAGGTCCTATGAAATTATCTGGCTTTGCTTTGAGACGAGTGCCACCTTGTCTCCCTATACTGAGGTGGACAAAAAGTGAATAATTCTAATGCTGGGTCAGACATGTTTAGTCAATTTAATTAAACCCACTATGCTTATTATTTGTGCTCCTGAAATGGCTGTGAGCTAAAAGGTTATGGAGACTCTATAATAGTCCTATCTTATTGGTTTAATAAAATGGTGCTCTTGCAGGAGTCAAAGCTGATCCTGTGACTCAACAAGAGTGATGTGCTATTTTAGTTTACAGGTCATGTTAATCTGGCACTACTGATATGGAAATCTCTCATCTTGCACTCTAGGGTATGTTAATCTAAGAAGGGGAGAGGGTAGAATTGGATATTACTTGTAATGGCCAACAATATAAATACCAATTAAAAACAGATTTAATACTGTGAAGGATGGTTTCTGAGCTGTAAGTATAAAAACATTCATTCCTGGAAACTTAGCCCTTCACTTCCAAAATCAATGTCAATATTTGTCTGAATTTTATGGTTGCTGAGTCTGAAGGAAACATCTCCTGCTTTCATTTATCTTTCAAAATGAAAGGAATGAAGTGTTTCTGTAACATAAAGAGAATTGCATACATATGTTCTCACTTGGGAGAAAAAAATCAAGGGGTGAAATTTTCAACCTGAGAACAACTCCACATAGAAGAATAAAAGCTCATCTATTTGACATGTGAAATATGAGGAACGTCTGGGAGTCCATGCATATAGAAGCTTAAAAAAATCCTACTTACATGAGATGTTTTATGTAAATTTAAAAAGGAAGGAAATTAAAATATGAGCTCTTCTATGGTATGTCTGTCTTACATCAACTGACATGAAGATTTTTGTCATGGGTGCCATGTTTTAATATCTCACTTGGGCCTGCCTCACAATGCACTCAGTGAGAAAAAAATATTACTGAATATAATACTGCCAGGGGGTCCTTCAATTACCTGTTGCTGTATATCACACCTCTTCAACATTTAGTGGCATAAAACAGCAAAGATTTATTGTTTCTTGCAACCCAGTGATACTGACTGGGTTCAGCTGGGTAGTGCTTCCACACCATGTGCTAGTGCCAAAATCACCTGTATTTGCATTCAGCCAGGAGCTCAGGGAAGAGTGGAACTTCCAAGAAGACATTTCAAATCCAAGATTTGTCTATACATAGCCTCTCATTATTCACTAGTTGAACCCCAGTTTCTTTACAGGATGGCACCTGACCTCAAGAGGGGATGTTCTAAGAAAACAAGTCTCAGTTCACAAAAACCATTTGTCCTCTGCTTGTATCACTCTTGTTAACAGCAACTTTGCCAAAGTAAGTCAGAGGGCCAAGCCCAGGGTCAAGGTGGGTAAGGACTAAGCAAGGGCATGAATATAGGGAAGTTCGGCTCCTTGGGCGGTCACCAATGTAGTGGTCTACCCCAAGGGAGAAACAATGACCCATCATACACAGAGTTTGACAAGTGACTAACTTCTCTCAACTTCTCTTCCTTTGGAGGAGGAGGCTCCCTCCTTTCTGCTCAGACTTTTAAAATAGGTCAGGAAGGCAGATGTCACCACTAAGGAGTCATAAAGTGGTGTGAGTATCTGATTGTATCTTTTTTTAAAATCCATATTTTATTTGTATTTCCTTATTTTTTAAAGATTTTTTTTGATGTGGACCATTTTTAAAGCCTTTATTGAATTTGTTACAATAATGCTTTTGTTTTATATTTTGGTTTTTTGACTGCAAGGCATGTGGGATTTTAGCTCCCTGACCAGGAATCGAACCCCTCTGATTATATCTTAACATAATTTTATATAGAAAATAAATGAACTGTGTCAAAAATATTTCAACTAAAATGATGGTATTTTGAATCTTTCTGTATCAGACTTGAAAGAAAGAAAGAAAGAAGAAAGAAAAAGAAAGAAAGCAGAAAGAAAGGAAAGAAGGAAGGAGGGAAGGAAGGAAGGAAGGAAAGGGAGGTCTAATTAATTTGTAATTTTACAAGGAGACAGGGTGCTCATCTAATTTTGTCCATTTATCCCCTAATAATGTTTCCTCAAAATTATCCATGTCCTAATCCCTGATCCCATTGATCTATTCCATTACATGGCAAAAGAGACTTTGTAGATGTTATTAAATTAAGGATTTTGGCATCAGAAGATTATCTTGGATTATAAGGTTGGCCTACTGTAATCACATAGTACATAGGAGGGCAAGGAAAGGCAGAAGAATCAGAGACGGAGGTGTGGTGATGGAAGCAGAGGGTCCAGATGACACAATTGCTGGCTTTGAAGATGGAGGAAAGATACTGAACCAAAAATAATGCAGGTACCTCTGGAGCCCAGGAAAGGCAAGACTCTCCCCTTGAGGTTCCGGAAGGAACCAGCCCTGCAGACACCTTGACTTTGGTTGTGTGAAGCGCTTTTTGAACTTCTGGCTTCCAGAACTTTAAATAACAAATTTGTGTTGTTATAAGGCACTAAATATGGGGTAATTTGTTACAGCAGCGCTAAGAAACTAATTCAATCCCCTTGGAACAATCAGTTCAATGATAATCTGGAGAGAGGTATTGATATTGAGCTGGAAACAGTACTGAGTTAAGTATCCAGCATGTGCCTCAAACAAATTAATTCATGGAAAATAAGAAGTTTAGAGATATAGAGGAGAGCTGGAGAACTCAGGCATCCTTCTCAGGAGAGTTCTTGCAGCAGGGGATTGAGAGAAAGACAGAGGCAATCTATGAAGAGATAAGGTGTGAGAAATTAAAAGTGCCTAACAAGACTCAGTTCAAATATATAGCCCAGAGAAACTACAGAGCGATAAGGATACAGAGAACATCCTATGAGACCAGGAACAATAGACACATAGCTGTGAAGCAATGATCATCTAGCCAAAGGTGGATTTCCCAATAGCAACAAGAAAAGTTCTAGGGAAATAATTTGGCGTGAAGCAAAAAATAAACACAAAGGAAGAAATGGTATGAAAATATAGTTTAGTAGAGATTTTAATAAAATTATTTCATAATCCTAACCATTGAATTAAAACAGATACAAAGTTTTAAAATTATTAAGTTTATTATGTTAAAATAAAGGTGAATTAAAATTCATTTTATAAAAAATAGGGGGAATTAGAAAAGACAAATCAAGCTGAGCTTGTCTTATTTATGAGAAACACAGATAATTCACATAACTGTGCATATCTTTAGCCCTTAGGAAAATGTAAAATACATATGGAATTTTGTAAGTAGCATTTAAAATCATTTTTGCATATGATAATTTAATGATGGTCTAAGGCAACACTTTAGTTCCCTTTGGAGGGAAACAATACTGGGCTGTTGCCATAGGTCATAGCAAAATAGAATCCAAATGACCCAAATCCGTTTCATCCAGTAAATATTTACTAAATGCCACGTGTATGTCAGACACTTTATTGTAGTTGGAGATACAGGAAAGAGTTGCCACCATGTGTCAGAGTTAGAAGGAGAAATAAATACACTAATATGATACATAATATCATGGTATGATGGGACAAGATAATAGATAATGCTATGTACCCTGAAGAAAAATGAAGCAGGTTTAAATGCTAGGGGATGCTTGAGTATGTTACTTTGTACAGGGTATTCAGGAACATTCTGTCTGGGGGCGACATTTTAGTACATACCAAGATGAAGTGATAGGAAGAATATAGGGATGCTTCTGAGAAAATAAACATTACTAGGAGAAGAAATAGAATTGTGTGAGCCCTGAGGTGGAAGTAAACTTGCCAATTTCAGTAGAAGCCAGATCAGTGTGGAGGAGTGGAATTGAAATGTGAGCAAGCCCCTGTGTCCTTTTCTTTTGTAGTAAAAGGTTGACTCAAGAGTGGATGATGGGAAATGTAAAGATGTATCAATAGAAACAAAGAAGAGCTGTTGGGCTGGGGAACTGGTAACAATTAAGACTATAAATCTGCCACATCACGGAATCACCGAACCCCCAGTTTTTGGAAAGATACAGATAAAGGCCTGATACATATTCCTAAGCTGCTTTTACAGGAAGCACACCCTCACCAGATGGAGATGGCAGACCTTAAGCACATGGACCCTAGGCTGGTTAGAACCAGAAAGTTGATGATGCTTGGAACTTCACCTTGATGCCAACCAATCTGAGAATTGTCCACGAGCTGATCACGCCCTGCTCCTTGAACACTGTAAGACTCCTCACTAACCCCTCCAGCGTGGGTCACGCAGTCTTGAGAGCATTAGCCTGCTGTGGCCCCCTTTGCCTGGCAAAGTAATAAAGCTACTCTTTTCTACTTCACCTAAAGCTCTGTATCTGCGTTTCTATTAGGCACTGGTGAACAGAGTCTGAGTTTTGGCAACAGCGTGAGAGAGGGGAAGTGTTGTGGGAGATGAGCTGGGGCTCTGGCTATGGCCCAGGTCCCATGGTTGGGCTCCCTTTGGGTTTTTTTTTTACATTTTCATCTGTATGAGAAGGGGAAGGCACTGGAGGGTTTTGAGCAGGGCAGTGATGTGCCAGGGGGGTGTAAATATTTTACGCTGGAAAGCTATCACCTTGGATGACTCACAGAGTTCCTGTTTTTCTGGGGAGTCTCAGACGAGCCCCCCTCCTTCAAGACTCAGACTCTGTCTCCCGTCACCGCCCAACCAGATAAATTCTAAACCCTACTACCTAGGTATCCCCAGAGGGCTTCTAAGACAACAATGGCTTTGCTAACAAAAAGCTCTCTAAGAATTATACTCTGAATGTGCCTCTGATTTCTGAAGAGTTTTCTTAATTTATGGAAAGCTCAACCATATATTTAAGAATCTACATGCAGAGTGTAGATTCTTTTATCACAGAGTGTAGCAGTCATCTCAGTGCTGGGTAGGCTGAGGAAAACCTGTAAAACAGATCCCTGTTTCCCTCATTCATGCAATGAAAGGAGTTCAATCAAGAATATAAACAATTACTTCCATTTCACTCTTGCTGGGAACATTTTGTTAGCCGTTATTTTATTTGCACAATTCTTTCCTACTTGACTATAATGAGAATAGTTCAATTTTCTCTTACAATGTAAATCATCTTTATCTTTGAATTTTTTTGCTTTTGCTTTGGATTGTCTCATAATTAATTTGTCCAACACTATATTTACTGTATAAGTGAAAGCCATTGGACTAGAGAAGAGAGGCTATTGGTGAACAGGAAAGACAGCAGCCTCTATCCTCACTCCCCTTACAATCTAAGGGCAGAAACGCACATGATCACAAGGTGATTAATTGTTGGATCCTGAGAGAGAGTTTGATGGACCTGCCCAGGCCAAGTTGTTCAGGAGGGCTGACCTGAGGAGGTGAGTGGCAAAGTGACAAAATGAAAAACATAATTAAGGAATGTCAAGTAAAATGGTGATGGTAGTTAGGGAAAAACAGGTTGGGATATTAGGAATTGAAACCAGGCTAGTGCATCAGTAGCAGAGAGGTCTGTGGGTGTGGGGTAGAGACTTTGGATCTGGAGCATCTGCTGTAAAGGTAAGATAGAGTATGACAATGGACAGAGTCATATGAACGTGTTGTCAGTGGAAAAACTTGTATCTTAACATTTAAATAAATTGAACATTTTCCACTTTTCTAATCTGTTTTAAAAAACATAAAGAATTTTTATGTACACATTTTTATTTTTTAAAGTAACTTTCAACATTTTTATTTTTTAAAGTAACTTTCCATTTTTTCAACATAACAAGATGAATATTTACTTCTAAATTTTTGTAAAATACTCTAATAGTGTATTTTATGAAAAAATGTGTATCATTATTCAGTCTTCCATTTCAATCCTCATATCTTTGTGAATTATCATTCCAGATAAAATAGTCACTGGGAAAAATGTGCCACATTAAAATAACCAGACTAGTATACATCAAAAGGGTTAAACCAAGATTTTACAAATGTAATCATATTCAGTGCTTTTATTTCCATTAAAAATGAGATTGTTAGGGGCTTCCCTGGTGGCACAGTGGTTGAGAGTCCGCCTGCTGATGCAGGGGACGCGGGTTCGTGCCCCGGTCTGGGAAGATCCCACATGCCGCAGAGCGACTGGGCCCGTGAGCCATGGCCGCTAAGCCTGCGCGTCCGGAGCCTGTGCTCTGTCCGCAACGGGAGAGGCCACAACAGTGAGAAGCCCGCGTACCACCAAAAAAATAAATAAATAAAAAGATTGTTAAAGTATTGCTTTAGTGTTTATAACATTACTAAATTGTAAAAATAAAATGAAATATGCTTTTGCTGTTAGAAATAGATTTTGTATGCTTTTGATAATTTACATAATACATCAGAGCAGTGGTTCATGCATATATATCTAACATATCTATGTGTATGTATGTATCTATACCAAGGAACAAGGAAATATAAGGTAGATGGATTTTACATGATTTAAATTATCGTGCATACAGATATGTTCAAAGGAACAGAATCCACTGAATTTGGGCAATGATGTTCTCTTGAGGAGTAACTGGAAATGAGTCTCTGCCTTTCATGGTGTCAGAAACAGTGTCCAGTGTCCCTCTTCTGTGGCTGGACTCTCAGCAGTAGTGGAGGTCCCGATGTGCTGCACTTCACCTGGCCCTCTGCAGCACAAGGACTCTATTTTGCCCCCTAGCCATATGTTTCAGTATGTCTCTATCACTGTGGAAGCCAAACTCTGATATGCTTCATAAATTTTTGGATGAACTTGCAGAATGTGAATTCAAAAAGTAATGAACATGGATTAACACTCTCCCTGGTCAGTCTTTGTTTATGGGCTTAACACATTAGACCTCTGACCCTTTCAAACCATTTTCATTGCATTATTGTAAACCCCTGACCCAGACAGGTGCAGTGCAATTGGATAACGCACCATAATAAATAACACCATTGTCTTAGCCATCATTTACCTAGTCTAAGTATGGGAAACTCTGGGGCTGTGTATAAATAGAAGCTTACCAAATTAAATGTCAGTCCAAATTGTATTCTGACATCAGATTGAAATATTGTATTTAAAGTGATTACAGAATACAGAAAAATATGCCCTTTAACATTTAAAATTAATAATGTAACAAAATGAAACTAGGTAGAAAGTAGGCAAACTTTTTAAATAGGATGCTGATGTAATATCTTTTTTTCTTGGTTTCTAGGGACTGGGAAGAGGAGGAAAAAAATACACATAACTGCATAGAAAGAAAAATTGGAAAAAGACACATCTGAATCTAGACAATTATGCTGAAGTGAACAACAAATCGTCTTCACGTACAAGAATGAAATTGGTTGGTCACACAGGCCTTATGTAAATCTTGCAAAGAATCCTGAAGTCAGGACTATTTGGTTAGTTTTTATATGTCTATTCCAGGAATTTCCATAAGTCCACAGTTTCATCCAAGACCTGTTGGGATTTGTAGCTTATTTGAATTTCAACAAGTTAATTGTTCAAGTTCCCTGAGGATTTATTTATGCCTGTTCTTGTGGTGATGGTAATATAGAATGGGTTATGTAATCATAGTGATGGGTAAGAAAAAATGTCCAACTAAATGGGACTATCTAATGGAATGACTTATGTTAACATCCTCAGCTTTATTCTGTTCACCATTGTTATCAAATCATAGATGGTATAGATGACATGCTTATCCAATTATAGGAGGCCCAACTAGAATGTACACCTTAAAATACCTAAACAAGGTGCAAGGGTATTGTTCACGCTGAGTAAGCTTTGATTTTTTTTTAACAGAATGCCCCTTGCTCCCTAGAAAAAGCACTACCCAACCCTAAATATCATCCAAGTTTCATAAGCAGGAAAAAAAAAGAGCTATATGAAAAGGACTCAGTGCAGCAGAAACCATCTGGGCAATTATTTGCCTGGCTACCTCCTTGATCTCACATTGAATTAATTGTACCATAGATTTCAGAGTAAGAGTGATAATTCATTTATCACAAGATGGCTTCTAAGTGAAAAGGTTGAAGAAGACAGTTAATGTTGTTAAGGCATATATTCAGTACCATAGTCACATAAATTTATGTGAGTTCAATCATTATTAAAACCTTCTAATTAATTCTTATTATTACTCAATAAAAATAATAATTTCTTATTCTTAGAAAATGTTTGTTTCTATGTTTGCATTGCTTTATGTTATTGACATAATGGGCCATCTAATTTGGTACCCTGAGAGCATGATTTCTAAATTTCACATTTGTACTGTTGTTAAATTTTGGTAGTTTTTAAAATAAGAATTTCTAACTGGAAGCATCAAACACTTGAAGAAAAAGGTTGTGAATAAGATTGCTTGTTTCCCTCCATATTCCTCTTCATGTATAAAGTATTCTATATGTGACTGTTCAGTTCTGAGCTACCTATTTTAAGATGCTGCAGAGAAAATGAAAATTTCATTTTACCCTTCATAAGAAGTTATCAAATTTTTCCAAAACTTGGCTGAATATCAAAACATATAGCATTTCCTTTAGTCACAACTAAATAATTGTTTTCTAAGTTTTTGTTGTAAAAGAGAACATCAAACTTGCTAACATTTTTTTTTCTTCCATGTGGCTTGCTGTAAAAGAAGGGTGCTAGTTTTCTGCTCGTAAAACAAGTCACTGCTAAGTCAGTTGGGACGGGGGGTAAGGGCAGTTATTTAACAGTGTCTGTAGGTCCCAGGTCCAGGCACAGGGTGTTTAGACTCTCCACAGGGTTTTAAAGTTTGAGACCAAGGTGCCTGCAGGCTGTGTTATCTGGAGCATGACGTGCTCTTCCTGGCTCATTCAGGTTGCTGGAAGAATTCAATTCCTTGCAATTGTAGAATTGAGATCCTTGCTTTCTTGCTGGCTGTTGGCTAGGGGGATGTTTTTATTTTTTAGAGGCTAAACAGGTTCTAGACAAATGGCCTTCTTACAAAGTCGCAGTTCACCTCTTGAAAGCCAGCAGGAAAGTGTGACCCTAGTCTCCTAAAATGGAGTCATATAATAGAACAGGAGCAACTATCCTATCATCTCTGTCTTGCTGTGTAACCTTGTCAAAGGGTGCTGTCCTATCATGTCTGCAGTTCTTGACACACTCAAAGGGAGGGGCAGATACACTGGTGGACTAGGATCTTGGCGGACATTTAAGAAATCTGCCTACCGCGAGATTTTGTTTGAAAACTCCCATTCTCTATGGAAATTTAGAGACTCTATTTTCCAGTTCTTTCACATGTTTATTCATTCCTTTAGTAAAGACTTAAGGTTGCCTCTTATGCTGCAGTGCAATTCCGATTCTAACTACCAAGAGACACACAGGGCAAAATTTGGGAAGGTATCAAACTCAGACCTTTTGAATCCTGTCCCCATAGGGACACTCTGATGGGGGTCCCCATCAGAACACTCACTCTTCTGGCACATGGTTGTGTTCATCAACCAGTAAGCTCACACAAGCATCAATGTTTTTAAGTGGGGCTTCATTTTGCAGGCATGACCTAGTGAAACATTAGCCATGTGCTTGAACCCAATCTTTATCCCCTCCTTTCCCAGGACGTTGGGCCAATATCATGTGACTCAAAGCCCTAGTTCTCTAATCACAGGATTAGTCTTTATGGCATGAGAAGTTTCCATCTTTGAGTCATCTCCTTAGCATAAACTCAGGTATTTTCCAAGGATTTTCGATACATAACAAAGACACTCCTACAGCTTGGGAAAGTGGAGATTTTGGTGGAATATAGAGATGATCAAAACTCTGTAGACCTTCTTTAACAGATGTAGAAACCAAAGCCCAGTGGGGCCAAGCTACCAGCCTGATATCACATAGTGACAGGGTAATGACATAAATTTGTTATCTAACCCAGGGCATTTCTGAGAGTGAAAGGGGCTCTAGTAATAATTACGTTGGGACAACAGGTGTGGTGTCCTATGGTGTAAGAACAAACTCCCAATTCTTTTTCCTTTTATGGGTTGGGGGAGGAGGAGGAACATGCAACAGCGTAATTGAGATATAATTCACATACAATACAATTTACCCATTTATAGTGTAAAATTCTATGATTTTTAGTCAGTTCACAGAATCATCACAATCAGTTTTAGAACATTTTCATCACTCCTAGAAGAAACCTTGTAACCTTAGCAAGTATTCTCCTACTTTCTTTCCAATTTCTCTAGTCCCAGGCAACCATGATTCTTCTTTCTATATAGATTGACCTATTCTGGACATTTTATGTATATGAAATTATACAATACGTGGCCTTTTGTGACTAGCTTTTTTTCACTTACCATAGTGTTTTCTAGGGTCATCCATATTGAACAGGTATCAGTACTTCAGTTTTTGGTTTTTTTTTATAGCTTAATAATGTTTCATTCTATGGATGTACCACCTTTGTTTATCCATTCATCATTTGCCGGATATTTGAGTTGTTTCTACTTTGGGGTATAGTGAAAGATCCTGCTATGAACATATTTGTGCATGGTGTACACCTATGTTTGCTGTTAGGAATATACATATGAGTGGAATTGCTGGGTTCTGTAGTAACTCTATGTTTAACTTTTGGGGGAAATTTAAATGTTCAGAATCTCCCTCCAAGAGTTCCCTGGGAAATATCAGATCACTTTTTTTTCTTTTCTTTTCTTTTCTCTTATTATTTTTTATACAACAGCCTCTGGTGTGCCATTAACTGATCTAGGCTCTAAGACTATTATGGTAAACATGGTACACAGTGTTTTTTCCCTCACAAGGTAACATTTGATTAGAGAATAACAAGAATTAAACAAGTCCTTTAAAAAGAAGTGTTATGAATGGAATAAAGAAAAAGATAAGCTATGAAAACACATATTAGGGAAACCTTAACTCTTCAAGAGGACAGAGAAAGCTATCCTCGAGAAGTGAGATATAAACTAAGGTTAAAGAATAATAGAGTAATAAAGAACAAGGTCAAATGGGAGTGTTTCAGTAAACAAATCACCATGTATAAAGCTTGCATGCAAGATAAAGCATAGAGCAAAAGAGAAAATGAAACAGCAGCACCTATTAAATGCACAGTTTGAAGGTCAGAGTTGTTAGATGCAGCTTGGATAGTTAAGAAGGCAAAAAAACAAAAAAACACCATGGAGAATTTTATGAGACAATGAAGGAATTAATAATTTAACACAGAAAATAGCATCTCACTGAAGGATTTTCAGTGTTAGCCTGATCACCAATGTGGTCTTTGAAACCTCCTCTAGCTCCCAAGAGGAAACGGGGGTGAGGAGGAGAATACATGAAGTTCATGAGCCTGTTCTAGCCCTGGTGAGAAATGGTGTGGGCTGTTCTGTCTGTGGTTCTGGCAGCACGGGTAAAAAGAGGTGACTATACCAGAAAGGTATGTAAAAATAAATCTAATAGACAGTCATGATACGTAAAATTAAAGATATGGAAGGAGAGGGAGGAAACCAGTATGACTCCCCTTTTCTGGTCTAAGAGCTAGGAGTGGATGGGGGACTATTGCAGGAGACATTTAAGGACACAGAATATGAACTCAAGTTGGAAATGCTGAGTTGGGGTATTTTCTGAGTACCCATGTAACAATATTGGTAGAAACCTTGTTAAATCACAGGAGAAAAATGAGCAACATGAGATTGGGGTGAATCATCAGCATATACATGACTATGAAAGTCTCTGGAATTGAACTCATAAAGAAAGAATGAAAGAAGTGAATCTAAGAAAGAGTCCTAAAATATGCTAAAATAGAAGAGCAAAAAGAAGGAAAGCCCTCAAAGTTGATTCAGAAACAGTACCCAGAGAGGTAGGAGGAAACTCAGAGAGTGTGGTATCATGAAAGTGTTTAAGGATGTTTAAACCAAATATTTAGGTAAGATTAACTGAATCTATGAGATTGATTTGTTTGACTTGTGGACTCTATGCTGATACATTTAACTGAAAATTATTATTCTTGTCCTGGGGTAGGAAAATTGATGATAATAAAGGAGTATAAAAATCAATGGTCTAGGGGCTTCCCTGGTGACACAGTGGTTGGGAGTCCACCTGCCGGTGCGGGGGACACAGGTTCGAGCTCTGGTCGGGGAAGATCCCACAAGCCGCGGAGCAACTAGGCCCATGCACCACAACTACTGAGCCTGTGCTCTGGAGCCCGTGAGCCACAACTACTGAAGCCTGTGTGCCACAGCTACTGATGCCCACGCACCTAGAGCCTGTGCTCCACAGCAAGAGAGGCCACCGCAATAAGAAGCCCGTGTACAACAACGAAGAGTAGCCCCCACTCTCAGCAACCAGAGAAAACCTGCGTGCAGCAGCAAAGACCCAATGTAGCCAAAAATTAAATAAATGAATAAATAAAAAAAATCAATGGTCTATTTTTGTTATTTGTTAATGAGAATGAAAAAGAGGCCAACAAGACAGATAATACATGGAGAAAGAATAGAAAACAAGAAAGGAAGGATGTTACTCCAACAAAGCTATTACTTATTGACTACATGGCTATATGACACCTACAGTTCATCTCTTCTTAATGATGTTTCAAACTGTGATAAATAATGGGAGGATTTTTGAACCAGAGGTTGACACATGCACTAAAGAGCTATATGCATCTACTAATATCTGAAGAAAGCAAAGGGAAAATGATTTTCACATATAAAGTGAATAGAAGTGGGCTTAACTTGAGATAAACCTTGTCTGTGTTGAGGGGCAGAACATAGCTAATTGCATGATGACCAGACTGTAGCCATGACATAAGTTGTTTCATCGTGAGCAGTACTGAATCTATGGCTAGCACAATTCCAAGAACTGGCCTCAAGAGGATGGAATTAACACTATTGCTCATAATAATCTACATCTTTGTGGGTATCAAATAATTGTAGCTTGTTCTGCCTGTTTATGCAAACACCCAACTACAACTATCAGCAAAGAGAAGCTACAAGTCAACATATTCCACCCTAAGAATACAGCACCCTATGTCAGCATGAATATACAGAAGACGGACCTTCACCCATAATCCATAGAAATGGAATGATGCCCTGATAAGTGGGGATTTGTAAGCAGCTCTTGGCAGGAAAGAGCTCTCTGCAGGAGGCCCCTTTTGTCTTGTTACTAACCTTAAGCCAGGTGCCCCCATGCTCTATTCATCCCAGGCCCTACCCCTAGCACACCTTTCAGATCTTTTGATCACACAATACCTTGCCTAATCTGTTGGTTCTTTCTGTAGATCAAAGTAGAAATGAAGAATACATAACAGATAGCCAGATCTCTTCGCTAGCTCTCCCTTCAATAATTTTGTGAACAAAGTGTGTGAACACAATAGCATTTAAATAAAGATACAAAAAGTCGACCATTCTGCACACATTGGGGAATGACAATGACTCTGACCCCCCATCTCAATGATTAACTGAGATTACCTCCCTTTTTCTCTTTAAAAACTTTCATGTCTGAGCAGAATCTTGGGAGGTGATTTTTGGGGGACACTGAGTCTACCATCCCCCCCACACAGATTGCTGGCATTCTGATTGAAAGCAACTTTCCGTTCTACCTAGTTTGCCCCTCTCAAATATTGAGTTTTGAGTGGTGAGCAGCCGGACCTGATTTGGTAACAGAATTATTATGTGCTTTTCCTCTTGCTCTAAGCTCTGTTTGCATTCATGTTTTTGCACCAGATAAAATGGATCTTTGTTAGTTATAGTATAATACACATACAGGTGTATTAACATCAAATGTGGGATAAAAACACAAATAATTGGATTTAGGAGAAAGAATCCAAGGGGTAAGAATAGTAGAGAATCTCAGAAGACCACTACCCACTTAATATACAGAAGAAATGGATTCACAGTGCAAGAGATGTATCCAATGCCAAGGGCATGATATGGCCCTAACGTACAAAATTTCTTTTAACTGATCTAGCTGCTTCTGAGGAAAAAAAAAAGTATGTACTTGTACTATATAGAAAATGGGTCATTATTTGCTACAGAGTCCTCAGTAAGCAATAATGATTTCTTTTTTCTTAATTCATTGTATTGAAGTATAATTGATTTACAATGTTGTGTTAACTTCAGCTGTACAGCAAAGTGATTCAGTTATAAGTATATATACATTCTTTTTCATATTCTTCTCCATTATGGTTTATCACAGGATATTTAATATAGTTTCCTGTGCTATGCATTAAGACTTTGTGGTTTATCCATTCTATGTATAATATCAATAGTTTGCATCTGCTAATCCCAAACTCCCAATCCATCACTCCCTGACCTCCCTTTCCCCTTGGCAACCACAAGTCTGTCCTCTATGTCTGTGAGTCTGTTTCTGTTTCATAGATAAGATCATTTGTGTCATATTTTAGATTCCACATATAAGTGATATCATATGATATTTCCCCTTCTCTTTCTGACTTACTTAATTTAGTATGATAATCTCTAGGTCCACTGGAGTAGCTGGTGGGATTTTTCTTAGACCTTGGTTGTTAACATCTCTGGTCTACAGTTGCTATTCTCAGTCTTCATCCCAGGTAAATGTTCTCCATACAATCTGCCTCTCCACCTGAGGTCTGTGTCTCTCTTGCCTGTGACTAGATTTTAATCTTGCCAAAAAAAGCATGAAACCTGTCTCACCACATCTGCACCTAACTCTTGACTTGTCCCCTAGTTTTCTAGACCACAGCCGACATACATTAACACAGAGTCATATCTGCCCCACTTCTAGACTTGTGTCTCAAAGCCAGGAATTGAGTTGCAAGAAGTCTCTGGAAGGTGTAAAATTTGTTTTTATCTCTCTTGGAAAATATAAAGGTTGAGGCTGAGAAAAAGATCTGCTTGTTAATCATGTAATCACAGTTAACACAGATATCCATGACTGAAACAGCTGTGCAAATTGTTAGAGCCACGTGCCATTAAATCCCATAGAGCATCTGTGCTCCTCTGTGCCACATACAGTGCATTTGTCATTTCTAATCTCACAACAATGCACAAAGAGAGGGATTATTAATCTCTTCCAACAGAAAAAGAAATTGATGGTGGTAGAGGTTTAGTACCTTCTCAAACTGAAGTGTGCTTGGATACCACTACTCCATGGCTCTCTTAGCCATTTAAGCAACTATGTTCACATGATTAATATCCTATGACAATTGGATAAACTAATAATGTTTTAACTAATATAAAGAGAACAGAAATGATATATTCTTTCAAAATGATATTAGAGTTTATACTCTGTAACCTCCTATTGTGTTAGATTGCCCCAAAGAGAGTATATATAGGAAAGTAAACCTCCACAATGACTATTACCACTGGAAGAAAATCAGTAGCTGTGGTGTATGACCCCGTACTGAATGCCACAAGCCCATAGTCTTTTTCTTGCCATGTTTTATTTCTTAATAATTTGTAAAAATAATTTTCTTAGTCATTCTGTGTTTATATAATAAATATGCCTGGTGAAAGCAATTTGGCTATATGAACTTTCTTAAGGATATTATTAATCTCAATCATAAACTTTACTGGGTGTCATAATAATGTGTCTGACAACTCATTCTTATTGCTTCCCAGGTATTTTAATGAAAAAGCAGAAATGACAAACGATAATAGACAAAGAATTGAAGTTAAATGTACCATAAATTGTTACCAACATTGGGATTTTCCTCATAATTTAAAGAAAAACAATAATAAATATGATATATATGAAGATCTTATTCTTGCTCAATATCTTTGCTTTAGAATGTATTAATTTGAAAAATAAACCTCTAAATATACTCATAAATTATTCTGCCTTAAAAAGTGTCCTTGATCCAGTATGCCCTTTATAAATGATTCAGTATAGTGTTGATTACCTTAAAGGCAGCTGGAAAGATGAGGAGGTTCTCTTATCTCCATGGGACAGGATTTATAGCTCTGATGTCCTGAAACTGGCAGAGTGGCTTTCTTGAGGGATATAACAAATAAGATAGTGTCACTGGCATTTTTCCATGAGATGCATACAATTATAAAGTTATCCATCTCAAGATCCAGATTTTTGAGTTTTATGACCAGTACAAAAAATGGAGAGTTTAAGGAAATACTGTACAGCTAATGTCTCATTTATTCTAGACAAGTCTCATTACTCTTAGTTTTTCCATTGATCTGACCAAAGGTACAAAACAACATTGTACTTTCATCAAATCCCTATTTACATGGCAAGCACCTTGGTAACTCCAGTGGCTTGTGTTCACCAAAGGAATTTCCTTGGACATTTTTTTGACCATCTGTGTGTAATATTCTAATTACATTATTTTATTTTTATTATATTTAAGGCTGCTTAATAGCTTATAGCTAACATTTGGAATGCATCTACATTTAACTTCAGCCAATTTGAAACACTAGTAGAGATAGGAATTGAAATTTTCTGGAATATGTTCAAATCATGTAATTATCTTAGATTGGTCAAACAATTTTATTTATTTACTTATTTATTTATTTACTTATTTATTTATTTATGTTTATTTATAAAAATTGAAGTATAGTTGATTTACAATATTATATTCATTTCAGGTGTACAATACAGTGCTTAAAAATTTTTATAGATTATCCTCCATTTAAAGTTATTACAAAATGATGCTTATATTCCTTGTGCTGTACAATATATTCTTGTAGGTTACCTATTTTATGCATAGTAGTTTGTATCACTAAATACCCCTATCTTGCCCCTCCCTCTTTCCCTATCCCCCCGGTATTTATTGTTTGTTATATCTGTGAGTTTGTTTCTGTTTATTTTGTATGCTCATTTGTTTTATTTTTAGATTTCACATATAAGTAATAACATAAAGTATTCATCTTTCTCTGTCTGACATATTTCACTAATCATAATACTCTCTAGGTCCATCTATGTTGTTGCAAATGGCAGAATTTCATTATTTTTGTGGCTGAGTAATATATATATATACATATATATATATGTATAAAATACAGAAGATATGGTATATATATATATATATATATATATATATCTTCTTTATCTATTCATCAGCTGATGGACATGTAGGTTGCTTCCATATTTTGGCTATTGTAAATAATGCTGCAATGATCATTGGGGTGCATGTAACTTTTCAAAGTAGTGTTTTTGTTTTCTTCAACTATATACTCAGGAGTGGAATTACTGGATCATATTATAGTTCTATTTTTAGTTTTTTGAGGAACCTCCATGCTGTTTTCCATTGTGGCTGCACCAACTTATATTCGCACCAACAGTGCACAGTGTTCTGTTTTCTCCACATCCTTGCCAACATTTGAAAACATTTAAGCATATTTTATTATCTACATTTTCTACGCCTTGCTATATGTAACCAAAGCAATAGTATATACTGCCTTCAATGAGGATGGGGGAAATCATTCTTATTTTACATTTTAAATGATTTCTGTTGAGCTTATGTGACTTTTTGTTTATTTATTTCTTAACTCATAGTTGATAATTCAGGCCATCTTTTATTATTTTTTATACTTTCAATGAAAGTTCTGGTACATTTCATGATAGAAAAAAGCACTTCAATTTTGGTCAACACAGAATAGAAGAAAATGAGCAAGGGAAGTTTGTTGATCATTAAAATAATGATGACCATTTTATTTGACCATTTGAAATGATAAAATAAATATTATCAAAAGAAAAATACATCCCGAAGAAGATCAGTTTTCCAGAGATGGTGTAATGTTATAGAGCTAAATAATATCTATAAATATTTTCATTTCTAATTGTGATTGAATGCACCTTGGACACAATTCAATCATTAAAACTACATACTATTAAAGTAATTTCTGAAAAATTATTTTCCCTCTACTATATTTTTACCTAAAGAATAATGCTTATGATATTTTTGTATTTCCAAACCTAAAAACTACTTATCATAATTCAGAACTCAAGAAATGTTTGTGAAATAATTATTTATTATAAAAATCAAGTGGAGTAATGTTAAGGATTGGTTCAAGAAAATCTGCTATTTTCAGGGTATTTGTACTTATTTATTTGTCTCCCTCCCTTCCTCCTTCCTATTCTCTCTCTCTCCCTCTTACTTTCTTTTTTTCTTTCTCTCTCTCCCCCTTTCTTTCTTTCTTTCTTTCTTTCTTTCTTTCTTTCTTTCTTTCTTTCTTTCTTTCTTTCTTTTTCTTTCTTTCTTCTTTCTTTCTTTCTTCCTCTCTTTCTTTATTTCTCTTTCTTTCTTTCTTTCTTTCTTCTTTCTTTCTTTCATTCTTTCTTTCTTTCCTTCTTTCCTTTCTTCATCCTATTTACTTTAGTAATAATCATGCTGTATCTATGCTCCAACTTATAAACTATTACTTTGAAGAAGACATACATATCAACTTGCATATTTCTACCCTACTCCATCCCACAATTTTTTCTTATGTTGGAAAATAAGAGAACCAAAATCATAACTAATATTTATTATTATATATAATACATATAATATTAAACACACACACTTACATATTTACAAATCGTATTGCAGGAATTGAGAGGAGGGAATCTTCACCAGCCAGAGACTGGGAACCAGCACCTACCATTTCCTCCTACATATAAATGGCAGGTTTTCTTGTATACCTGTCAAATCTACCTGTACAGTTTGTTCTCGGGTTAACAGTGAGGTGGGCCCTTGTGATACTACAAGGTGAAGATGAGACCCAATGATTCAGCAAGGGAAAGGAAAGTGGATATTGCCATTAGTTAGAAAACTTCACAAAGGCCATTGGGGAGGTTTAATGAAGATATATATTTACAAGAAGTTCCAATATCTGTCTAGTAAAACTTTTAGGATCTGCAAAAGTATTACTGAATTTTCCTAGGAATTTGAAATATAGAATATCTTTACAGGGATATACAGTAAGTGTACAGGAAGGTAAAAAATAAGAATGTCTTAGATGGTTCAAATATTTCAATTTTAAGATTATGTGACATCATTTTTTTAAAAATTTTGTACTGAGAGGCTAATTTCCTTATCAACTTCTATATCAAATAAATAGTATTGACAATTTTGCATTTTATTCATTTGAGTGATATATATATATGTATATTCATATATATGTGTGTGTGTGTTGTTATTTTGAGCAGTTCTGTTATAAATATTCTATTATTATCTGTTACAAATGTGCAATAATATTTCTTAAATATTCAAGTAGGAATGGCACGTTGTTTTACATTGTCTCTGAATTTCAATTTTACTAGATAATGGCAAAAAATTTATGTATAAATTTATGTATAAATTCCACACTCTATCTCATACATAGTTTTAATAAACATTTTTATTTTTGCATTTTAATGAGGGCAAAGAGAATTACATTATGTGTTTATTTTCTTTGATTTCATTAAAAGAATGTTTTTATTTTTTAATAAAAATATATAATTATATATATTTAAGGTCTACTGCATGATGTTCTGATATACATATACATGATGAAGTGATTGGTATAGTCAACCTAATTAACGCATCCTTCTTCTCATATAATTAACTTTTTTTTCCCTTTGTGTGACCTGAGGTTCATTTCCTTAGTAAATTTCCAGTATTATAATATAGCATTATTAACTATAGTCACCATGCTGTACTATGATCTCTAGAACTTATCCATCCTACGTGATTGCAGCTTTGTACCCATGGACCAACATCTGATTTCACTTACCTCCTCATTCCTGGTAACCTGCCTTCTACTCTCTGCTTCTATCCATTCTACTCTTTTAGTTCCACATATAAATGAAATCATGCAGTATGTTTCTTTCTGCATCTGACTTATTTCGCTTAGCATAGTGTCCTCTAGGTCCTTCTATGTTGATAGAAATTGCAGGATTTCCTTTTTAAGGCTGAATAACAATCTATGATGTCATACACATATAGCACAATTTTTTATTCACACAACCATCAGTGGACGCTTAGGTTGCTTCCTTGTCTTGGTTATAGTGAATAACACTGCACTGAATAATCAAGTTATTGATTTCATTTCCTTTGTCTATATATGCTCAGAAGAGGAATTGCTGGATCATATGGTAGTTTTAATTTTCAAAGGCTTTCCTTGTAAACTGCTGTACCAATTTATAATCTCACCAACAGTGTACAAGTGTTCCCTTTTCTCCACACCCTCACCAACACTTTGTATCTTTTGTCTTGCTAATAATAGACATCCTAACAGATGTGAGGTGATATTTCATTTGGATTTTGATTTGCATTTACCTGATGGTTAGTGATGTTGAGTACCTTTTTATATACCTGTTGGTCAGCTGTATGTCTTCTTTGAAAAAAATGTCTATTCAGGTCCTTTTCCCATTTTTTAATTGGGTTATTTGATTTTTTTTTTCTGTTGAGTTGTACAGGTTACTTATGTATTTTAGATATTAACCTTCCTTCAGATATAGGGTTTGCAAATATTGTCTCCTAGTTCATATGTTGCCTGTCTTCTTTCCATTTATTTTGTTGTGCAGATGATTTCAGTTTGATTTAATCCCACTTGTTTATATTTGCTTCAGTTGACTGTAATATTAGGGTCAAGTCTAAAACAATCATTGCTAAGACCAATATCAAGGAGCTTTTCTTTTATATTTGTCCTCTAACAGATTTATGGTTTCAGGTCTTTAGTATACTTCATGTATAGTGTAAGATAAGGATCCTATTTTATGTTTTTCATGTGGATATCCACTTTTCCAAGCACCATTTTTTGAAGAGATTATCCTTTTCTCACTATGTATTTTTGGACCCCTTGTCAAATATTAGTGAACTGTACACGCTTAAGTTTATTCCAGGCTCTCTATTCTGTTCCATTGGTCTGTATATCTGTGTTTATGCCAATACCATAGTGTTTTGATTACTAAGACTCTGTAATATAATTTTATATGAGGAGGTGTTATGTCTCCAGATTTGTTCTTATTTATCAAGATTGCTTTGCCTATTTGGATTCTTTTCTGGTTCCATATGAATTTTAGATTTTTTTTCTGTTTCTGTGAAAAATACCTTTGGAATTTTGGTAGAGATTGCATTGAATCTATAGATAGCCTTGGGTAGTATGGATATTTTAACAATATTAATTCTTCAAATTTATGAATGTAGACCATCTTTCTATTTATTTCATGTTCTTCAATTTCTTTTATCTGTGTTTCATAGTTTCAGTGTAGAGATCTTTCATCTTGGTTAAATTTATTCATAAGTACTTCATTCTACTTGATACTATTTTAAATAAAATTGTTTTCTTGATTTCCTTTTCAGATACATTATTGTTGGTGTAAAGAATTGCTACTCATTTATGTATAATGATTTTTAATTTTGTATCCTGAAGCTTTACAAAATTTTTTATTAGTTCTAACAGTTTTTTATTGGAATCTTTAGGATTTTCTATGTATTATATCATGGCATCTGGAAACAGAGGCAAATTTACTTCTTCCTTTCTGATTTGGATGCTTTCTCTGGCCTACTTGCTCTGGCTAAGACTTCTGGTACTATGTTGAATTAAGGGGTTAGGAGTGGTCATCCTTGTCTTGTTCCTAACCTTAGAGGAAAAGCTTTTAATTTTTCTCCACTGATTATGGTTTTAGATGTGGGCTTTTTATAAATGGTCTTTAGTCTGTTGAGGTAAGTTCTCTCTTTACCTATTTTTTAAGAAAAATATTTTTTTAATTGCCTTATGTGTGCATTGATAATAAGTGTTTATGCTTTAGGTAAAATAATAAATATTTGAGCTGATAATTTTAATAGATAGATTTCACCTAAATGAGCAAGAAGATATGATATCTACTATCTAGCAGTAAAGGCAAAGAATAGACTTAGATTTGCACAAAAACTTTAGATTTGCTCTTCTTACACCTCCCTCCCACCCTCCCTATCCCACCTTTTTAAAGATCCAATCTCTAAATACAGTCACATATGGAGATACTGTTGATTAGGACTCCAACATATAAATTTGGGTGGGGGGGCAGGGCACAGTTCAACCTGTAACAGACACCAGAGTCCTTTAACTATCACAGTGGATAAAAATGTAATATCAAAAAGGAAAATAAAGTTTTGTTTTAAGAAAATTTCAGTCAAGGATGCCTTCTGGATAAACCGTAGTGCAACATATTGTATCTAACATGATCTTTAAATAAAATAGGAGCCATATTACAAGTAAAAATGTGAGGGATATATTCAGATATGCTGTTCAACACACACACACACACACACACACACACACACAGAAAAGGCAATTTTAATTAAATTGAATCAATACACAAAATGGCACAGAAAAAAGCATCTGCAAAGTTTAGCGCATATGTACTGAAGACTAAAGAAGCTTTCTCCTTTACCCTAAGACATTATCTTAATAACATTTATCCAATGTATTTTCAGTTTCAATTCCAGATTTCTAAAGGAAATCAATTTGTGGATGTCAGACTATATGCTTAGAAAAATAAATAAAACTTATTATAGATAAAATGGTATACTACAATTACTTTTTTTTTTTTTTTTTTTTTTTTTTTTGCTTATGTGGGCCTCTCACTGTTGTGGACTCTCCCGTTGCAGAGCACAGGCTCCGGACGCGCAGGCTCAGCGGCCATGGCTCACGGGCCCAGCCGCTCCGCGGCATGTGGGATCCTCCCGGACCGGGGCACGAACCTGTGTCCCCTGCATCGGCAGGCGGACTCCCAACAACTGCGCCACCAGGGAAGCCCCTTATTTTTGTTTTTTAACAAGAATTAATACATATAATTAATATTCAAAGTTGCCTGATCCTTCTGGGTGATATTCTAAAGAAGTAGATAATTTTAATCTTATGTTACATTGGTTAAATGTGTATCAGCTGGATATTCCAGTAAAAATTACTTAATATATATTTTGATAGAATAATATCAATTAAAAATATACATTCTCCTATTTATTCCTCCTCTTGAGAGAAATACAATTTTCCATCAAACACATATGCATATGATGATTTACCCTGGATATCTTTTATAAATGCCATAGCACAGTCAGTCTGTGTGTATGTATGTAGATAGAAAGATAGATAGATAGAGGTAGAGATATATAGATATATGGATAATGTATACCTAAAATACAGTCTGTAAGCTGTTTTGAGATACAGAATTGAAGTAAGCATTCTAATAGTTATTATTCTCTGATAATATAGAATTCAGCAATAACTTCTAACTAATATAAAACAGATATTTTAGATTTATGGTTTGAATATTTTCTTAAATTCATCATTTACACTTTCAACTACTGATAATTATTTAAGAACAAAGAAGAAAAGCAACATACCTCTATTTTTAGAATATAAGAGAACTTGAAATTCCTTACACATGAAATAAAGTTACAGATGGACACAGGTGAGAGAGGTTATGTAGGAAGGACCCGAGAGGACACACATTTCACAGAGAGAGAAATAAGTGGTGAGAGTACCAAGTGGTGAAGAAACCAGCATAAATACACTCCCTAAAATTGAAAGGCCAACTCAAGGTGAAAACCCTGCATCTGTTTGCAACAGGATGTTCAAAAGTACATGGAATGAAAAATAAATAATAATAAAAGTCTATCTATAGCCTTGTAGCAGACTGGCACCAGAAATCATTTATTTATTTTACCTCTGAGGAGAGAACAGTAACATTTTGTAGAAAGCAAAATAAGAAATGAGAGTAGTTTGCTTTGTGAAAATTCTACAACCTGCAATACTAGTCTGGATTTCTCCTTATCCTCCAGCACGATTGCCTCCAAAGAGTTGGACCCAGAAAATAATCCCTTTGCTTTAAAAATAATTTTTTAAAAGTTACAGAAAGAGCACCCATATAACAATATCACAAAAGGAAGTGGGGGACAAAGTACAGGAAAACTCATCAACAGAACACAGTAAAGAAAAATTAGATGAAAATTAAAACATTGAGTCTCAAGTTTAATAATGATGCATCAATCACAACTATGAATAAAACAACAAATCAGATATAGAATCAATTTGTAAAAAACACCACAAAATATACATGTATATATGCAGTAGAACTGAGAAAAAAATTGGAAAATTGAGCACTTAAATTATAGCTAATAGGAAAAAATATATAGGAAAATAATCACTACAAAGTTCTGAATAAAGATGCTAAGATGGACCTGAGGAAAGCATTAAGAGAAAAAAAAGAATTTAAAATAATTATAAAAAAATAAAAGACAAGTAAATTAAGGACAACATATACATTTTGGAGAGTGTAATAGAGAAAAACAAATTTAAAAAATGGAACAACTATTTAATTAGATAACTCATGATATTTTCAAATTAAAGAGATAAATCTACATATTAAAAGATACATCATATGTTGGGAGAAATTGTCACAGGTTAATCAGTATTGAGATTCTTATGTAAAATTGAAATATAACAATGCATACAGAAAGTTTCTTAAGACATAAACATACAGATCAATGAATTATCACATTGTGAGCAACTTGTGGATTTTCCACCTGGACTGAGAAACCAAACAGCCAACACTTTACACCCCTTCCCAATGATTAACTCCTTTTTGTCTCTCCAAAGTAAACCACTTACTTTAACACTTAAGCTAGTTCTGCCTATGTTCTAGATTTATATAAATGAACTCCTAGAGTACGTATGCATTATTGTTTGGCACCCCGCCTCAACAATATGTTTGTGAGATTCACACTTATTGTTATAAGGTGTTCAAAGTTACTTATTTTTATAGCTGTGCATTATTCCTATCAATAACTCTACAGTAATGTATTTATTCATTCTTATTGTTGGTAGCCAATCAGATATTTTCATTACATGTTACTATATATACTGCAGCCATGAACATCCTTGTACATAGCTCCTGTTGCACAGATGCATGGGTTTCTTCAATGATTTAACTAGGAATGGAATTGCTGATGCACGTGATATGCATATATTCAAAGATACATCCAACTCTTTAGATTCACTCAGTTTTCCAAAGTGTTTGTTGGTTGGTTGGTTTGTTTACCAGTTAAACTCCTTCCAACATAATATGAGAGTTCCATTTATTCATGATTGTGTCAATACATGGATTTTCAATACTGTTAATATTTAGTAACAACAAATTTTAATCATTCTTATTAAACTTATTGTTTTTTTGAATTGTATTTTCCTGATTAATGAGATTGGCCACCTTGTCATATTTTTTTTCATCATTTAGACATGTTTTTATTTGAAGCATCAGATCAAGTGTCCAGCTTAGTTTTTTGCATTGAGTTGTCTGTTTCTTCTTGATTTAAGGCTATAATGTATTCCACATAGAAGCCTTTTGTCTTCTCCCATTCTATTACTCACCTTTTCTCTTGTTATGAGTTTTTAATGATCAGCAGATCTTAATTTTGGCTTATGTTTATTTGTCTATCTTTTACTTTAATATTAGCATGCTTGTAATTAATGAATCTTTCCCTACATCAAACAAAATAGTTATCCTTTGATATCTTAACATGATATAATTTAATACTCAGCCCAAACATCATCATTAAGTATAATGGAATAATAGTTGATGTTTGTGCACTACAGTGAAGATCACTAAAAATATCACACATCATCCTATTATCAAACATTGTTCTAGGGGTATTTCACAAACAATTAGACAAAATAATAAAATTACGATACACAAATTGGAAAGGAGGAAGTAAATGTATTACTATTTACACATGAAGTGGTGGTTTACCAAGAAAAGCTAAGAGAAAAAAAAAACAACTGAAAATCCATTTCAAACAATTAATGAATAGATGAGATAATGATGCATAAAATAAATAGATAGAAATCAATGCCATTCATATATGCAACCAACACATAGTTAAAATATTTAGTGAAATAAATATATTTTATATGATTCCCAAAAAAAGAAAACACCAACAAATAAACTTAAGAAGCTAAGTAAAGTTGAAAAATCTCAGGAATACTTTAAAGAAAGCCATTGTAGTACTTGTACATTAACATAGATCAATAGAAACAAAATAGAAAGACCATAAACAGGCAAAAATAAATATAAACTGCTGGAGTACAGTAAAGTTAGCATCTGAATCAGGGCAAAAATTAATTTCCTTTAATATAAATATTTTTGAATAATCAAAAATCTTTTGAAACACAAGAAACTTTAATGCAAATCTCCTGTGTTAAAGAAAATTTTAATAAAGGAATTATATTAAATAATAAAAAATAAAAGCATAAAATACTAATTATAACCAGATTGAACAAGATTTTTATAATTATGACCCAAATCAATTATTTATAAAATAAAATTTTGATTAATTTCCATTAGAGTAATAAATCTGCAAGAAAAATGTATCATAAACCAAACAAAAAAAAACTAGTTAAGAAAAAATATTGATAACCTAATATAGAAAAAAGTATAGCTTCTATAATGCATAAGGTGCTCATACAAATTAATTTGAAAAATAACCAATAGAAAAATGGGCAAATATATGAAGAGCAAGGGAAATTAGCATGATATGCCATTTTTCTCCAGTTAGGTTGACAGAGACCTTAAAGTTTAACAATATGCTATATTGGGATGTGCAAGGAAACATTTGTGGGATAAACAGTATTTGTAGCTGTTAGGAACATATTTTAGAACAACTTCTGTGGAGAACTATGTGTTAAAATATACAAAAAATAAAATTCAGTAATTATATTTCTAAAATTATTTATCAGTAGTAATAAATCCTTCTTTCTCCTGAAAAAAATTAAATTACAGTAAGATTTACTTGTCTAAGAGATACACATACACAATTGTAAATGACATATATTAAAAGTAATACATTATAGTATTGTTTATAGCACCAAAATTATAGTTTCATTTTAAATTCCTTTTAACAGGAGTACAGTAATATTAGGATATTTGGTAACTTATGCTTAAATCAAAATAAGGAATCTCATTACATATTGATATAAAAATTAGTTAAAATATTAACCATTGGGGAGAAAAGCAAAGTACTGAATATTGTATACAGTGTGCTATCACTTTTTGTAGGAAAGAGAAAAAAGATACTATCTCTATGAGTTTGTTGTTACATCCACAATATAAATATATATTTGGAAGGGGAAATAAAAAATTAGTAAAAATGTTTTTGTGCAGAGGTAACTAATGACAAATAAATGTGTTTAGACCTTATATGTTTTATACTTTTGAATCATGTGATATTGTAAAGTTAACTAAAATTTTTAAGAGAACTATGTATGTCAGATTATTGAGCAAGGTTCCCTGTGCTATACAGTAGATCCTAGTTGGTTATCTATTTTAAATATAGCAGTGTGTACATGTCAATCCCAAACTGCCAATCTATCTCTCCCCTACTTTTCCCCCAGTAACCATAAATTCAATCTCTTAGTCTGTAAATCTGTTTCTGTTTTGTAAATAAGTTCATTTGTATCATACTTTTTTTACATTCCACATATAAGTGATATCATATGATATTTGTCTTTGTCTCTCTGACTTACTTCACTTAATATGATAAAAATGGATTAAAGACCTAAATGTAAGACCAGATACTATAAAACTCTTAGAGGAAAACATAGACAGAACACTCTGTCATAAATCGCAACAATCCATCTCCCAGAGTAATGGAAATCCATCTCCCAGCGTAATGGAAATTTTCAATCCATCTCCCAGAGTAATGGAAATAAAAACCAAATAAACAAATGGGACCTAATTAAACTCAAAAGCTTTTGCACAGCAAAAAAAAAAATGAAAAGAAACCATAAAGAAAATGAAAAGACAACCCACAGAATCAGAGAAAATATTTGCAAATGATGGAACTGAAAAAGGATTAGTCTCCAAAATTTATAAAGTGCTCATGTGGCTCAGTATTATAAAAACAAACAACACAATCAAAAAATGAGCAGAAGAACTAAATAGACATTTCTCCAAACAAGACACACCAATGGCCAAGAGGCACAGGAAAAGATGCTCAACACAGCTAATTATTAGAGAAATGCAACCAAACTACAATAAGATATCACCTCACACTGGTCAGAATGGCCATCATCAAAAAATCTACAAGCAATAAATGCTGGAGAGGGTGTGGAGAAAAGGGACACTGTTGGTGGGAATGTAAATTGTTACAGCCACTATGGAGAACTGTATGGAGGTTCCTTAAAAAAACTGAAAATAGAGCTACCATATGATCCATTAATCCCACTTCTAGGCATATTCCTGGAGAAAATCATGATTTGAAAAGATACATGCACCACAATGTTCATTGCAGCACTTTTTACAGTAGCCAAGACATGGAAGCAACCTAAATGTCCATCAACAGAGGAATGGATTGAGAAGATGTGGTACATGTATACAAAGAAATATTACTCAGCCATTAAAAGGAATGAAATAATGTCATTTGCAGCAACCTGGATGAACCTAGAGTTTATTTTTAAGAGCAGTTTCCAAATCACAGCAAAATTGTGCCAGAAAGTACACAGTTACCATATATTTGTGCCCCCACACATGTATAGTTTTCCCCATCATCAACATCCCACACCATAGCGATACATTCCTTATAATTGACAAGTAATAATTAACACACAATTTTCACCCTGAGTCCAGAATTTACATTAGGGTTTGCTCATGTCATTGTAAATTCTATGGGTTTTGACAAATGTATAATGATATATATCCACCATTTTAGTATCAGCCAGAATGGTTTCACTGCCCTAAAAATCCTCTGTGGTCTTGAAAGTGTCTTTTGTAGAATAGAACTTATGTTAATGAAGTCAGGCTTATCAATTATTAATTCAATTGATTGTGCCTTTGTTGTTGTATCTAAAATGTCATTACTAAACCTAAGGTAATTTAGATTTTTCTCCTATGTTATCTTCTATGAGTTTTATGGTTTTGCTTTTAGATTTAGGTCTGTGATCCATTTTGGATTCATTTTGATGAAGTGTGTAAGATCCGTGTCTAGATTCATTTTTTGTGTGTGGATATCCATTTGTTGCAGTATCATTTTTTGAAAAGACTATCACTTCACCATTAAATTGCTTTTGCTCCTTTGTCAGATATCAGTTGACTCTATTTGTGTGGGTCTATTTCTAGACTCTCTGTTTCATTACATTAATCATTTGTCTATTCTTTTGCCAATACCACAGCATCCTGATTGCTGTAGATTTATCATAAGTCTTGAAGCCAAATAGTCTCAGTTCTTCAACTTTGTTCTTTTCTTTCAATATTGTGTTAACTCTCCTGTGTCTTTTGCCTTTCCATAGAAATTTTTAAATCAGATAGTCTATATCCACACAATAACAAGTTGCAATTTGAATGGAGAGTGCTTTGAATCTATAGATCAATTTGGGAAATACTGAGATCTTGACAATATTGAGTCTTCCTATACATGAACATAGATTTTCTCTCCATTTATTTATTTTTTCTTTGATTTCTTTTAGTAGAGTTTTATAATTTTCTTCATATGGGTCTCGTGCATATTTTGTTAGATTTATAGCTAAGTGTTTCAATTTGGAGATGCTAATAAAACAGTATTGGGTTTTTAAGTTCAAATTCTACTTGTTCACTGTTAGTATATGGAAAAGTGACTGATATTTTTATATTAACCTTGTATCCTGCAACCTTGCTCTAATTCCTTATCAGTTATAGAATTTTTTGTCAATTCTTTTGAATTTTCCACATAAGCAATCATACCATTCATGAAGAAAAACAGTCTTATTTCTACTTTCCCAGTCTGTGTACAATTTATTTACTTTTCTTATCTTATTGCATTAGGTAGGACTTCCAGCATGATGTTGAAAGAATTAATAAGAGGGAACATTCTTGCTTTGTTCCTGAGCAAAAGGGTTTTAATTTTCCCAAAATGTTTGCTTACAGTTGATAATTTTTTAGGTCCCTAGTTAGACACATGAACATTTTGTTTAATCCACTTTCATTTTCTGAATTATCAATAAGGGTGCTTTGTGACCGCCTGGAGGGGTGGGATAGGGAGGGTGGGAGGGAGGGAGACACAAGCGGGAAGAGATATGGGAATATATATATATATATAACTGATTCATTTTGTTGTGAAGCTGAAACTAACATACCATTGTAAAGCAATTATACTCCAATAAAGATGTTAAATAAAATAAAATAAAATAAAATAAAAAAACAAAAAAAACAAACAAACAAAAAAATAAGGGTAGACATTTCCATATATTTATACTTACAATTTATATTATACATTTTTTGTGAATTGTCACTTAATTCCTCTGTCCATTTTTCTAACTACTGCTATTGGACTGTTTGTGGAGTTAAAATAAAATTTTTAAAGCAAGCAAATATAAGCTCTATTGGATAATTTTAGTAAATATAAGCACTTAGTAGAAAATGAAGTATAATTTTACTGCTCAAAATAGCCACCATTTTCCTTATGATTTATGTTAGTATATATTTACAGTCTTTCATAATATTTGTTATACATATTCGATATAATCAATTTTATATAAAAAAATGTGACAACATATGAAAATAACCAATTAACCAAATAGAAATTTTAATTAAAAAGAAAAATTGAATAACTGAAATTATAAAATACTTAAAACAAGTGTAACAAGAAATAATTATAGCCAAATAAATCTTCTTACAAGATGACATAAAAATACAAACTTGTATATATTTCTGCCTATACATATGGAGAAAAAATAATTTGCTCTCTCTGTGGGTCCTGATTGTGTGTTCTGAATCACTAACCAACCCTGTGTTGTTAGTCACGCCCATTTTCCCTAAGATATAAATAAACATAATTAGCAGGCCATAAAAGCAGATACTCTTTACTATTTTGAGACTTTTACTCAGAAAACCAAGTGGTCTCCTATTGAACTCTGAGCTAAACACTTTTTGCCTACACAGGAAGCTGTGATAGGTTTTATTTCTTATTAAATAAAGTCAGGACCACATTTTTATCCATCTTTCACTACCAGACTCATAATACCTCATACCCACTGTCGACTGGCCAGAAAGAAGAATATGTTATTACAGGAGCAAGATTTTGGAGGAAGATTTCAGCACTATGCATAAAGGACAATTTCTGCTTCACATACCGTTTATTTAAAAATCTCTTTTTCCCTTTCCAATCCCTAAGTATAACACTTGAACTATGCCAGTCTTTAATTGTCTTTCTGTGCCACCAGTTAGAATCCATCAGAAAGGGCTGTTATTAACTTGGGATTCCAGAAGGAATGGAAGGCAGTAATAACCTCACTTTCCTTACACCTGCAGAGAGAAGGTATCATTCTTTGGGGTAAAATTAGTGTAGAGCAACTTATTTAAAATTTTAACTCCATGAGGATACACAGGAGACATTCAATAAATGTATAACAACATAAAATGTCACATTGGGAATGTTTACAAGAGCCTTTTTTGTTTGCTGCTCTAGTGTAAATAATTGTATAAAAACAAGACATCTAATAATGTCATGCTCAAAATGAATACATGAATACTACCTGCTTTATATTGTTATAAACTTAAGCAGTTATTATTATCATTATTAAGGAAAATAAGTGATGTCCTCCTCTATCAAGACGCCATTACTGCTCCTTATCTCCTGTAAACAAAGAGCAAGTTCAAAAAGGAAGAGAGAAAGGATGTTTAGCTGTTAGTATAGAGAACGAGCAAAGAGGTGCAAATTCAATAGAAAAAAGATCTTCAAACTTTCTGTTTGGTTTCAGATTCCAACAAAGGAATGATTTTTATACCTTCATGCATACACGGAGAGCAGGTAAGAAATGAAAAAGTAATTGTAAAATTATATATCATTTTAGAGATAAAGAGATGTCAAGTAATCTTTTATTATCAGAATAGCATTATCGAGCAAAAAAAACTATTGAAATTAAAGACTTTTTCGAGGATCAAGATAATTGTGCTGGTAATAGCAATGATAGCTGAGTCTTAAAAGTTTCTTGCTATAAATAAAATTCCCCAGTCTAATTTTATGGACACTGAAACACACATACACACATGCACACACACACACACTATTAGTATGAATAGTTGTAAGGGCTCTGTCATGATTCCAAGTCTCAATATATTTTCCTGTCTCTCTTTATCAATCTTATTCTATCCTCAACATTTTCCTAGCTATCATCCCTGGGTGTTTTGTTTGTTTTGAAGAAAACACTTATAATAACTATTTAGTGTCCCCAAAAAATATTTTTGGTTTTTGGATGTAAAGTGTTTTACATTGATAATTTAATTTTGGAAAATTAATTTTTTCATATTTACTTTTTTTAATTTCAGCTTTACTGAGGTATAGTTGACAAATAAAATATCAATGCTTGTTATGCCTCTCAAGAAAGATTTATGTCTAGAAGTCTTTCATATTTTTTGTCAAACTTCTTTCTGATAATTTTTTTCCATCTGTGACAAAAATTATTTTTCTCTTTTATTTTAGCAAACTAACATAATAATTGTATGTTATCTTACAGGTATGTGTCATGTGAACTTTTATTTATTTTGTTGTTTATAAATTTTATTTTATTTATCTTTTTATTTTTTGCTGCATTGGGTCTTCATTGCTGTGTATGGGCTTTCTCTAGTTGTGGCGAGCAGGGGCTACTCTTTGTTGCAGTGCACAGGTTTCTCATTGCGGTGGCATCTCTTTGTTGTGGAGCATGGACTCTAGGCATGCAGGCTTCAGTAGTTGTGGCACTCAGGCTCCGTAGTTGTGGTTTGCAGGCTCTAGAGCGCAGACTCAGTAGTTGTGGTGCACAGGTTTAGTTGCTCCATGACATGTGGGATCTTCCTGGACCAGGGCTCAAACCCGTGTCCCCTGCATTGGCAGGCAGATTCTTAACCACTGTGCCACCAGGGAAGTCCCTATCATGTGAACTTTTAAATAGTAATTTCCTTATTTGTTGTTAATCCTATATTCTTATATCAAGATGTGAGCAAAAAACAGGTGGAATCTAGAAAAATGATATAGATGAACTTATTTGCAAAGCAGAAATAGAGACATAGCTGTAGAGAACAGACATATGGACACCAGTGGGGGAGGGGGGTGGGATGAATTGGGAGATTAAGATTGACAATTATACACTACTATGTATAAAATAGATAACTAATGAGAACGTACTGTATTGCACAATGTTCTGTGGTGACCTAAATGGGAAGGAAATCCCAAAAAGAGGTGATATATGTATACATACAGCTGATTCACTTTGCTGTACAGCAGAAAGGAACACAAAACTGTAAAGCAAGTATACTCCAATAAAAATTAATTAGAAAAAGTAAAGAGGAGAAAAGACGTGAACAAGAGGTTATCAATTCTGATAATGAGCACTCTGATTGGATTCATAGTAAGTGAATAACTTCCTAATGATCACAGCTGGGACAAAGCCCCTGTTGATATATTTCTGAAATATGAATTACTTAATTCACATTCACAAGGATGCCCTCCTATTGGTATTGGGTTCTCTGAGTTGATTGCATGGGGTTCATCTTGGAGACCTCTCTGTGATCATGAATTATGAGCTTCCTAGGCTAGAATCTGTATCATTGGGATACTTCAAAGCTTCTTCTCACCAGGATGGGGGCCAGATACTTCAGATTTACAGTGTCATCTTAAATCATTCAGCCCTTAGGATACAAATCACTGATGGTCAGTGGAGGCCTCCTACAACTTTCTTCCAGTTATCTCCTGTCAGGCTTCTATATTTTATAAGCAAGGCAGACTATTATTACTCATGATTTTCTTTCCTATTTATGAATTTTTCCCTTTACATTGAAAATAAGAATGTAATAAACCAGAGCTTGGGCTTAAATTACAATATATACAAATGTGAGGCCATTATTTTATAATTTTTCTTTCCCTAAAATAATGTCTGGTGGCCCTTAATGCTGTTAAAAACAGTGATGAAATTCCCAAATTTTTAAAGCATGTCCCGTGAGTTTTATTTTTTATCCCAATATTTAAAAATTTTTGCTCACCCCATTTTTGCTATTTCATGTGTTGTATGGCTTGGCTTATTTCTAGTATTACTTCATTTTTTTTTCTATAGCCCTGTTCCAAAAGAAATATTCCTGATACACTTTAATCCCTTATAAGATAAAATTCGATGATAAAGTTTGTCATCAGTCATCTATAACAAAAATAAAGACCAGGTTATGTATTTTGGCAAAACAAAACCATGTTTTATGTTGAGGTTTTAGAATGTGAACTTATACCATCATCCTTTTACTTCATCTGCTTTAAATAATAAATAATTTGTTATGTTACCAGTCAGTTCTTTTTGTTGCTTCTCCTTTAATACTCAGGAGAAAAGCAGTATTTTGGAATTCATTACAAGGAGAGAGACAGATGTGATAGTGGTATCCTCTAAGGGAAGTCCAGAAGATTGTAGTTCTTAGCTTTGAAAGTCCAAAGATGTCCTTCTGCTATGCTTGGGGATTATCAGAGTCCTCAAGGCTGTGATCCTGACTCATTAAAGTGTGCCTGAGGCTCGGATTGCCCTCAGTCTGACAGACATGTTGATTTACAACAATCACAAAGTATCTTAGGAACTTAAATATGTGAAGTCAGAGTTATTTTCTGTAGGGAGACCTGTTTAAAAATCACTCAGAACAAGAAAATTGTGTTTTGATAATAGTTTCAAAACTAGGATAGTGGTGTTAGGGTTGTTAAGGCATGAGCCATATGTCTCCTTGCATGGCCCTGCAATAAAACTTTCTCTGCTTCACCCACCCAAAACAAACAAACAAACAAAAAAACAGGATAGCTGGATGTCCCAAATATTTAATGGCCCTCAGTGTAACCATCCTTTCAATAGTAGGGTGAGGGAGCTGGGTAGTATTCCTTCATCTTCTCTTTACAGGAATAACTTGAAGTGGGGCTGAATGGAATTCTAAGTCTTATGTGTGTGTGTGTGTGTGTGTGTGTGTGTGTGTGTGTGTGTGTATTATATGTTGAATTATGACTCAATACATTTTGTTTCAAAAGGATTACTAATTTTTTTTAGGATTACTAATTTTATTCATTTATATTCTAAAGTGATTTAGTTTTAATTGAATAACAGCCACAAATAATAAAATATAGTACATTATTAAGGCAATTCAATGTAACACATCTTATACTACTTTTAGTACAATACACAATGTTCAGTCTACGGATGTCATTCCTTAGTGATTTTCCATCACATACGTGTTCCAATAGATTAAACAACAAAAAATGTCTTTGTTACCAGGACATGGATCGTAGATTAGTTTGCCTGTAGGTTTTACCATAATCAGGTCTGCAGGGTTAAGAAGGAAGTTTTCATTGAAAGGTTCCCCAATCAGAGGGTTATATAGGCTCAGTTGTTCCTATGACAATTTTCTATGTTAACAGAACCTACTTGAAAATTCTAACTTGGTTCCTTTAAATCTCTGGTTATATCAATTCCTCTCCTTCCCAATGTAGATTTAGAGGATTTCATTACAAAGCTTAAATTTTTAATGCTACATCTTTTCTAAAACACATTATAGACTTGAAAGCAAACACACCTACATCTGTTTTAGCATTCTCTTTCTTCTTCCTTGGCTCTCATATCCTATTCTTATCGATTCTAAATAACTATTCATTGAAATATTGTATTATGTATTAAATAATAACACTATTAAATATAAATGGTAGTGTATGTAAATTGTATAGGTCAGTATATATTTTTATTATATTTAAAATTTCAAAATAATCATGTGTGTATGCACATATGTGTGTGTATTTATATTATATTCTTGTATAAAAATGATATGGAAGAAAACTTAGGTTCTAGTACTAAGACTGGCACTCATTTGCATGTATTAGTATCTAGGATTTACTTTCTTGGTCTTTGAGATGGACATAGTTACATTGGTCTTATATTTTGTTCTCTACTTGTGAGATAATTATTGAAAATATGCTTAACAAGTATAAATTATTATTCAAGTGCAAGTAGCATAATAAAATACCAGAATGTTGTTATTTCTATACCATAGATGATTCTGATGAGGTTGAAATGTATACTGTAAATTATACAGCTAGTTCATAGTTGAATAGCTTTCCTATGTCCTTTACCAGGAGATATTTTTAGGAATCATGGTAAAATGATTTAAATGTTTATGATTCAAATCATATGCACTATAAACATTTTGAATAGTAAGACAAAGCATATTTAAAGTCCTAAAGGAGAAAACATATTTTAACCTATGCTTTAAATATAATGCTAAGATGGTCATCTGAAGTATTTTTACTTATTTGAAGTATAAAATGACATTTATATTTGAGTTTAGTGACAATGTCTTAATGCTATAATAACTGAAATCTTTAGTATATATAAAGAAAGAGACAAAGATAGATTCATATAATCATTCTCGGTATTTGTAAGACACCAGCAGAGTCAAGAAATCTTTAAAATGCTTTATGTGAAGCTTAACCAATAATTACCCAGTAATGTTATTGTAGTGTATCCAAAATTAATCAGCAAAATCCTCATTTGATGCCCGCCAATTTAGTTATAAATTCTATCCAGTAATGTGTCCTTTCGGATAAAAAGAAAAGAAAAAAATACACTTGAAAACTTTTTGAAAATGTGGCAATTCCTGATAATTTGAACAAAGAATACACTGAATTATTTTCAGGAGGAAATGACTTTTCTCACCTAATTAAAATAGTGTTTAGTTTTTGCATTGCTCACCACCTCACTCCTATGGTTAGATGTTGATGTGAGATTGAACTAAAGGTTTCCTTATTCTTAAAATTTCTTCATATTGTGCCATGCTACCATATATGTATGGATTTAAGTAAACTAAATCAAAAGAGCAAAAATCAATGTTCCTTTGTACTACAAGCCTTTCTCTTTGGAAAGTGCAAACATTAATAATTGGAGAGGCAATAAAGAGTACTTATTAATGAATAAAATTTGAAGCCAGACAAGATGAGAAGTAAACCCAAACTTCCACACTTTCCACCTATGTTAAATTGCAAAAAATTTATAATCTCTGTTAGTCTTCATTTCTCATACCCTCTGGGGTGAGTCTTATTTCTATTAAGTATTTTAAGGACTGCAGTATATAAGTAAATTATTTAACACATATCTGGTGTGAAGGGATGGAAAAAGTTATTCCATGAAAATGGAAATCCAAAGAAAGCTAGAGTAGCAATAGTCGTATCAGAAAAAATAGACTTTAAAATAAAGACTGTTACAAGAGATAAGGAAGGACACTACATAATGATCAAGGGATCAATCTAAGAAGAAGATATAACAAATATAAATATTCATGTACCCAACATAGGAGCACATCAACACATAAGGCAAATGCTAACAAATATAAAAGGGGAAATGGACAGTAGCACAATAATAGTAGGGGACTTTAACACCCCAGTTACACCACTGGACAGATCATCCAAACAGAAAACAAATAAGGAAACACAAGCTTTAAATGACACAATAGACCAGAGAGATTTTATTGATATTTATAGGGCATTCCACCAGAAAGTGGCAGAGTACACTTTCTTCTCAAGGGCACACAGAACAGTCTCCAGGATAACTAACATTGTGGGTCACAAATCAAGCCTCAGAAAATTTAAGAAAACTGAAATTGTATCAAGAATCTTTTCTGACCACAATGCTAGGAGATTAGAAATCAATTACAGGAAAACAAAAACTGTAAAAAACGTGAATACAAGGAGGCTAAACAGTGCACTACTAAGTAACCAAGAGATCACTGCAGAAATCGAAGAGGAAATTAAAAAAATACATAGAAACAAAATGATAATGAAAACATGATGACCCAAAACCTATGCGATGCAGTAAAAGCAGCTCTAAGAGGGAAGTTTATAGCAATTCAACCTCACCTCAAGAAACAAGAAAAAATGCAAATAAACAATTTAATCATACACCTAAAGCAATTAGAAAATGAAGAACAAAGAAAACCCAAAGTCACTAGAAGGAAAGAAATCAGAAAGATCAGAGCAGAAATAAATGAAATAGAAATGAACAAAACAATAGCAAAGGTCAATAAAACTAAAAGTTGGTTCTTTGAGAAGATAAACAAAATTGATAAACCTTTAGCCAGACACATCCAGAAAAACAGGGAGAGGACACAAATCAATAAAATTAGAAATGAAAATGGAGAAATCACAACTGACATCACACAAATAAAAAGGATTATAAGAGACTACTACAAACAACTATATGCCACTAAAATGAACAACCTCAAAGAAATGGACAAATTCTTGGAAAGGTAAAATTTACCAAGACTGAACCAGGAAGAAGTAGAAAATATAAACAGACTTATCACAAGTAACGAGATTGAAATTGTAATTAAAAATCTTCCAACCAACAAAACTCCAGGACCAAATTGCTTCACAGGCAAATTCTATCAAACATTTAGGGAAGAGCTAACACCTATCCTTCTCAAAATCTTCCAAAAAACTGCAGATGGAGGAATACTCCCAAATTCGTTCTACAAGGCCACCATCACCCTGATACAAAAACTAGACAAATATTTCACAAAAAAATGAAATGACACGCCAATATCACTGATGAACACAGACACAAAAATCCTCAACAAAATCCTTGCAATCAGAATCAAACACCACATTAAAAAGATCATACACCATGATCAAGTTGGATTTATTCCAGTAATGAAAATATTATTCAATATACGCAAATCAATCAATGTGATACACCATATTAACAAATTAAGGAAATCATATGATCATCTTAATAGAGGCAGAAAATGCTTTTTACAAAATTCAACACCCATTTATGATAAAAACTCTTCAGAACATGGGTATAGAGGGAACCTACCTCAACATGACAAAGGCCATTTATGACAAACACACAGCAAACATCATTCTCAATGGTGAAAAACTGAAAGCATTTCCACTAAGATCAGGAAAAAGACAAGGATGTCCACTCTCACCACTATTATTCAACATAGTTTTGGAAGTCCTAGCCATGACAGTCAGAGAAGAAAAAGAAATAAAAGGAATCCAAATGGGAAAAGAAGAAGTAAAACTGTCACTGTTTGCAGATGACATGATACTATACATAGAAAATCCTAAAGATGTTACCAGAAAAGTACTAGAACTAATCAATGAATTTGGTAAGGTTGCAGGATACAAAATTAATGCACAGAAGTCTCTTGCAATCCTATACACTAACAATGAAAAATCAGAAGGAGAAATTAAGAAAACAATCCCATTTACCATTGTAACAAAAAAATAAAATAAAATACTTAGGGATAAACCTACATAAGGACACAAAAGACCTGTACTCAGATAACTATAAAAGAAAGAAATGATGAGAGAAATCAAAGATGACATAAACAGATGGAGAAATATACCATGTTCTTGGATTGGAATAATCAATGTTGTGTAAATGATTATACTACCCAAAGCAATCTACAGATTCAATGTAATTCCTTTCAAATTACTAATGGCATTCTTCACAGAATTAGGACAAAAATTTTACAATTTGTATGGAAACAGAAAAGACCCCGAATAGCCAAAGCAATCTTGAGAAAGAAAAACAGAGCTGGAGGTATCAGGTTCCATGACTTCAAGCTATACTACAAAACTATGGTAATAAAGACAGTACAGTACTGGCAAAAAAAAATGGAAATATAGAACACTGGAACAGGATAGAAAGCCCAGAGATAAACCCATGCACTATGGTCACCTAATTTATGACAAAGAAGGCAAGAACATACAATGGAGAAAAGACAGCCTCTTCAATAAGTGGTGCTGGGAAAACTAGACAGCTACATGTAAAAAGAATGAAATTAGAACACTACCTCACACCATACACGAAAATAAACTCAAAATGGATTAAAGACCTAAATGTAAGAGTGGACACTATAAAACTCTTAGAGGAAAACATAGGAAAAACACACTTTGACATAAACCACAGCAAGATCTTCTCTGACACACCAGCTAGAGTAATGAAAATAAGAACAAAAATAAACAAATGGGGACTAATTAAACTCAAAACCTTTTGCACAGCAAAGGAAACCATAAATAAGACTAAAAGACAATACTCGGAATGGGAGAAAATATTTGTAAATGAAGCAATGGACAAAGGATTAATCTCCAAAATATACAAACAGCTCATGGAGCTCAATATCAAAAGAACAAACAACCCAGTTAAAAAATGGGCAGAAGACCTAATAGACATTTCACCAAAGAAGACATACAGATGGCCAAGAGACACATGAAAAGTTGTTCAACATCACTAATTATTAGAGAAGTGTAAATCAAAACTACAATAAGATATCACCTCACACTGGTCACAGTGGGCCCGTGAGCCATGGCTGCTGAGCCTGCGTGTCCGGAGCCTGTGCTCCGCAATGGGAGAGGCCACAGCAGTGAAAGGCCCGCATACCGCACACACACACAAAATGAAGGTGAACTAAGGCATTGCCAGATAAACATTAATTGAGAGAATTAATTGCTACCAGCCATGCCTTGCAAGAAATGCTGAGAAGAGTTTTTCAATTTTAAATGAAAGTACAGTAGACAGCAACTAAAATTCACACAGAAAAATAAAGATCATTAGTAAGTATAACTACACAGCTAAATATAAAAGACAGTGTAAGTGTGTATTCGTAATGACTTCCTTTTGTCCAGTTTTAAAATCTGCATAATACAATGATGATACTGTGTTGGTGAGCTTATGATATATAAAGATGTAACATATGAAAATAATATCACAAAGGAGAGAGATAGGTAAGAAACTATTACACTGGAAGAAGTTTTTGTATACCTTTGAAATTAAGTTGGTAATAATTTGAACTATACTGGTTTAGTTTAATATATTAATTTTAATCCCAGGGCAACCACTAAGAAATTATGTGAAAACATATTAAAAAAAGAAGCAAAAAAGGAATTAAAATGGCACAGTAGAAAGTATATATTTAACACAAAGTCAGGGAGTAGGAAAAGGACACAAGTCAATAAAAGATATTTTTATATAAAAATAAATAGAAAATAACAGACATAAGTCTTCCCTTATTAATTACATGAAGTGAAAATTTATTAAACCACAATGAGATACTACTTTATATCCACCAGTATGGGTATAATCAAAAAAGATAAAGAAAGAAAAATTCCATGTGTTTGTGAGGATGTGGAGAAATTAGAACCCACATATATTTCTGATGGGAATGTAAAATAGTATAGCCACCATGGAAAACAATTTGTAGGGTTCCTAAAATAGTTAAATGGAATTACTGCCTGATCCATCGATTATACTTCTAATTATACTCAGAAGAATTAAAAACATATGTTGAAACAAACTTGTACATGAGTGTTCATAGCAGCATTATTCACAATAGTGGAAAGTGGAAATAACCAAAGGTCCATTATCTGATGAACAAATAAATAAAATGTGATGTAAGAATGGAATATTATTCAGAGACAAAAAGGAATGATATACTGATATGAGATACAGCATGGATGAACCTTGAAAACATGCTAAGCGAGAAAACAAACAAACAAACAAAAAGGTCACATATTATAAGGTTCTATTTACATGAAATATCCAGAATATACAAATCCAGAGAAACAGAAAGCAAATTTGTGATTGACAGAGGCTATAGGAAGAATGTATGGTGAGTGACTATTTAATGGGTATGGATTTGTGTGTGTGTGTGTGTGGTGAAAATGTTCTAGAACTAGATAGTCATAATTATTTCACAGCATTGTGAATTTACTAAATGCCACTGGAATATACATTTTAAAATGATAAATTTTATGTGTCTTATAACAATAAAAAGTAATATAAACAGATGACAGACTCCAACCAAAAGACAGAGATTTTCAGAATATGTTAAACAACATGATACAACTATATGCTCCTTAGAGAAAACACACCTTAAATTTAAAGATACAAATGGGTTTATATTAAAAGAATGGAAAAAAATATACCATTCAATCAGTAATCAAAAAATCGAGTGGGCATGTCTATAGTAATATCAGACAAAATAGAGTTTAAGATAAATGTTACCAGCAAGCAAGAGGCACATTTTATAATGATAAAAATTATCAATCAATCAAGGAGACATAAGAAGTATAAACGTATATGCACCTAACAATAGAGCCCTAAAATTCATGAAGCAAAAACTGACAAAGTTGAAGGGAGAAATATGCAATAAAACTATAATAGTTGGATACATCATAACTACCATTAAATAATAGATAGGAAAAATAGGTCTAAAATCACAAGAAAATAGAACACTTGATAAACAAACAACATTAAACCAACTAGACCTAAGATATATCCAGAAACACCCATTCGAGAACAGAGGACTATACGTTCTTCACAAGCATGCATAGAACATTCCTTGAATAAACTATGTGTAAGGCCATTAAATATGTACCCATAACATATTCAAGAGGACATAAACCAATACTGACTTGAAATTAAAGAGAAAAGAAATTCAAGAGTATTGAATTATATAAAGTATTTATCGTACCTCAGTGCAATGAGGTAAAAAATCAATAACAGAATGAATTTGGGAAATCCACAAATATGTGAAAATTAACAAACATATTTCTAAATATCCAATAAGTCAAACTGAAAGTCACAAGGGGAGGACTTCTTTGGTGGTGAAGTGGTTGAGAGTCTGCCTGCCGATGCAGGGGACACGGGTTCGTGACCCGGTCCGGGAAGATCCCTCATGCCGCGGAGCGGCTAGGCCCCGTGAGCCATGGTCGCTGAGCCTGCGTGTCCGGAGCCTGTGCTCCACAACGGGAGAGGCCACAACAGTGAGAGGCCCACGTACCGAAAAAAGATGAAAGTCACATGGGGATATTGAAAATATTTTGATAAGATTGAAAACAAAAACACAACACATAAAAATTTAGCGAATACAGCAACAATAGTGCTTAGAGGAAAATGACTACCTTGAAAATAATCTTAAATAAAAAACTAACTTTCCACCCTAATAAACTAGTAAAAGAGGAGCAAATTAGTCCCCAGAAAAGTAGAAGGGAGATAATATGGCAGAAGCAGAAATCAATGAAATAGACAACAGGAAAACAAGAGAAAAATTAGTGAAGCCCACAGCTAATTTTTTGAAATGATTAACAAAACCCACAGATTTTAGCTAGACTGGCCCAGAAAAAGAGAGAGAGGGAGAAGACTCACAGCATTAAAATCAACTATGAAAGAGGAGGCATTCCTATTAACTTTACAGCAATAAAAAAAGAATTATAAAAGAAATTGTATGCCAACAAATTCAAAAAGCTATCAAATGGATAAATTCTTATAAAGATACAAATAACTAAGAGTGACTCAAGAAGGAATAGAAAATCAGAATAGACCTACAATGAGAAAAGATAACATATTAGTAATTTTAAAATACCCCAAAAGTAAAGCCTAATCTCATATTGGTTCACTGGTGAATTCTATCAAATATTTAAAGAAATATTAGCACCTATCTTTCACAAACTATTTCCCAAAATAGAAGTTGAGTGAATATTTCCCAGTTCACTTTACTAAGCCCGTGTTCTCCTTATACAAAAACTCACTCAATATACTAAAACTCACACAAAGAGAAATAGACTATCTTAATATCCCTACATATATTGAATAAACTGAATCACTAGTTAATAACTTCCCAAACAGAAAGTGTCAGTCCAGATGAGTTAACTAGTATATTCTGCCAAACATTTAAGGAAAAACTTATACCAATTCTCTATAATCCCTCCCAGAGAACAGAACCAGAGGAAACACTTCCTAACTCATTCTATGATTCCAGCATTATACTCATAATGAAAACCAGGCAAGGATATTACAAGAAAAATATATATATATAAATCAGTATGTCACATGGACATAGATACAAAACACTAAAAAATATAGGCAAATCAAATCCAACAATGTATAATATAACATGTTCAAGTTGGATTTATTCCTGGTATTATTGACTGGTTCAATATTCACAAATCAACCACATATTCTATCTCATTAACTAGCTAAAGAAGAAAAATCAAATAATCATACCAGTAAATGCAGAAAAAGCATATGACAAAATTCAACTCAAATTGATGCTAACAACTCAGTAAACTAGGATTAAAGGGAGAATTTCCTCTACTTGAAAAAGAACATTTACAAAAGACCCAACAGCTAGTGGTGAGAAACTGGGCAATTCCCCTCTGAGATTGGAACAAGGCAAGGAGATAAGGCAAGGTTTAAATAGATGAATTGACATTCTATAAAATACTTGAACAACTCTCTTCAAATCTGTCAAGCTCATCAGAGAAAAGTCAAGGGTGAGAAACTATCACAGCCAAAAGAACCTAAGGAGATAAGACTACTAATTGTAATATAGTATTATAAATACTGGATACTGGAACCAAAAAAATCAAGGTAAAATCTAAGGAGATCTGAATAAAGTATGGGCTTTATGTAATAGTAGTCTATCAGTATTATTTTATTAGTGTTACCCAATGTACCTTGCTGATGTAAAATTTAATAATAAGGGAAACTGGAGCTGAAGAGTATCATTGTCCCCAGTCTCTCCTCACATCAATGATCCACTCCTATGTTCTATAAATTTGGAGTCTATTCTTTATAAGGAAGCTCTATATACTATTGTTGCAATCTTTCTTTAAGTCTGAAACAGTCCTCAAATAAGACGCTTGTTTAAAAATATATAGATAGGTATTTGATATTTAGACTCAATGGTAGGTAAATTAGATGCATATGAAGACAGTTTAACAAATCTGGTGCTTGAGAGAGTAGTCATGTGTTTTAATGGCTGGAAATAAAATATGAGGATGTGATAGACATTGGCTGTACTGTCCAGTTGTCCTTTGAAGGGCAAACTTTGACCCAACTGTGAAGAATACTTTCAGAAAGTAGCCTGCAGTTGTCATCTCTTCAGGAATGGCCTCATCAAAGAGCTGCCTTGCTCAAGGTGATGCCCCTCTCTGGGATGACCCTTATGCAATAGTTGATTGGTCTAGGAATATCTGACCATCCTGACCCAACTCAGGACAACTCTGAGGGTTCATTTTAGTTCCTGAACTCCCTATTGTCATTGGCCAATTATATTTTCAGGCCTGTATCACAGATCAATTTCTCCCCTTGGTCTAATCCTGCACTTTTCATTCCTTCTGCAGGTGTAATAAAACCCCAAAGCAGTCCCATATACATATTTTGCACAATGAACTCAGCCACAGGGTGTGGTTTCCACAAAATTCAACCTGTGACAAGGGTTATGGTTAGCATAACAATTACTTTATTTTGGTATTAAAGTTGTTTATTCAGAAGGTAAGAATAATAGCCTGAAGCTGTAAGAGAAATTTGTCTGTAAATTTTGAATTGGTCATTTTATGAAGAAAGTGAAGTCATATGAATGAGTAAGATAAGCAAAGTAAAAATAACTGAAGAAGAGAAAGGGATGAAGATAGAAATCTTGAAAATAATGAACATTTAAAATAGAGGGAGTGAAGGAGCTGTTCCAGAAGAATGATAATGAAGGTGGAGGAAAGCCCCTGGAGCAGGGATTCTGAAGAAGAAAGGGAAGACAGTCTGAAGCAGAGGGCAAGCAACTGGTGTTTAACATGGCCAACACACTCCAAGGAGATATAAAGTCAAATAATATATAAGAACTATTTTAACATGTTTGTAATGTTATTACAGCCAAATTATGATGACTCAACAGAGGCATATACTGAGAAGCACTGAGATAAGAAAAGCTAGCATTCCACAATTAAACTGATGGTTGTATGGGAAGATTTTCTACCTTTTTTGAAAAGTAAATTTTTTCTTTAATTTTGAGCCAGGAAAATTCTAGATATGATTAGGAGGAATGGAAGTGTCAAGAACAACAAGTGAATGTTATTCGCATGCAAAGGTAATAATATTGAGGTGGGGAAAACTGAAGAATAGGAGGGTTGAAAGCCCAGGAGAGTGAAGGGGTTAACAAGCTAATTTAGGCAAGTGGTGAGCTGGCAGGAGTGGACATTTTTTCTGGGATTCCAGTGGCTGAGATGACAATTGTTTCCTTCAAAGAGCTTCAAATTACTTAAAGTCATTCAGGACTCAGATTCTTGCCTCTGTAAAACTATTTTAAGAAATCATTTAGCTTTTTAGAGAGTTCCCTGGTGGTCCACTGGTGAGGACTTAGCGCTCTCACTGCCAGGGCCCCAGGTTTGAGCCCTGGTCTGGGAACTAAGATCCCACAAGCCACAGGGCAACCAAAAAAAAAAAAAAGAAAGAAAGAAAGAAAGGAAAGAAGAAATAATCTAGCTATTCATGGGAATGGAAGCTAAAATTGAAAGCATAACATTTGAAAGCAGATTTGACCAAAATGTTCATCTAAATTTTTAATTTTATATTTTCATGAAATGGCAATACTTTTTTGTGGTTAAGTTGGAAAGTTTTATTTTTCAAGAACTACTGCCTGTTTAGGTCTTCTGCACATAGACTTTTCTCCAATGAAGATATACAGATTGCCAACAAACACATGAAAGAATGCTCAACATCATTAATCATTAGAGAAATGCAAATCAAAACTACAATGAGATATCATCTCACACCAGTCAGAATGGTCATCATCAAAAAATCTAGAAACAATAAATGCTGGAGAGGGTGTGGAGAAAAAGGAATACTCTTGCACTGTTGGTGGGAATGTAAATTGATACAGCCACTCTGGAGAACAGTTTGGAGGTTCCTTAAAAAACTACAAATAGAACTACCATACAATCCAGAAATCCCACTACTGGGCATACACCCTGAGAGAACCATAATTCAAAAAGAGTCATGTACCAAAATGTTCATTGTAGTTCTATTTACAGTAGCCAGGACATGGAAGCAACCTAAGTGTCCATCAACAGATGAATGGATAAAGAAGACGTGGCACATATATACAAAGGAATATTGCTCAGCCATAAAAAGAAATGAAATTATTTGTAGTGAGATGGATGGACCTAGAGTCTGTCATACAGAGTGAAGTAAGTCATAAAGAGAAAAACAAATACCATATGTTAACACATGTATATGGAATCTAAGAAAAAAAAAGTCATGAAGAACCTAGGGGTAAGACGGGAATAAAGACACAGACCTACTAGAGAATGGACTTGAGGATATGGGGAGGGGGTAGGGTAAGCTGTGACAAAGAGAGAGTGGCATGGACATATATATACTACCAAATGTAAAATAGCTAGCTAGAGGGAAGCAGTCGCATAGCCCAGGGAGATCAGATAGGTGGTTTGTGACCACCTAGAGGAGGAGGATAGGAAGGGTGGGAGGGAGGGAGGTGCAAGAGGGAAGAGATATGGGAACATATGTATATATATAACTGATTCACTTTGTTATAAAGCAGAAATTAACACACCATTGTAAAGCAATTATACTCTAATAAAGTAGTTTAAAAAAAAAAGAAATAACAAATATTATTTCTCAAACCTAGGAAAAGAAAGAAAGAACTACTGCCTGTATTTTATAAAAGAAAATGTCATTTGTTCATCCATTTAGAATGTGTCCTAATATTTTTCATTCATGTTAAGAGACACAAGATATAAATTTTGATTAATGGCTATGCATTATATTCTACCTAATAGTGAATGGGAAGCAAATTTATTTTCTAGTGCAATATTAATTTTAGTATCACTAAGATATTTTATTCCACTATATTAGGAATAAATTTGATGGTTTCTCCATAACATTCTAAAAAGTATATGTTTTAAGTGGAATCATAAAGTATTGGCCAAAAAGAGTCTCCTAATGGCATTTTTAACCTTCTCTTTGTTCACTGTGACATTATGAACATAATACATCTTTTCTACAGTGTCAATTGATGGTCATAATTCTTTTATAACAGTGTAATTTATTCCATACATATAAATTAACATTAAAAGAAAGCACTGTTGATAGAATTTATTTTCACAGTTATTTATTAAGGTATAATTCACTGAAGTAGAATATCAGGTTTGGAAGATAGTCTAAAATTTATATAACTGAAAAGTAAATACAATATCCCCCCAATTTTTGTTTAAAGTAGGCTTACATGCCATCAATTATAAGGAATTTTAGAAAATACAAATATGGCTGTCATATTAAATAAATAACGCTATTGAAATATCTTTTTGTGGTTTTCATATGCTATAAGTTTGGACATATGTGGACTTCTTGGACCACATTATTCTTGATTATTTCTGTATTTAATGATATTTACTGTTGCAAAATGAATATCTGAAGTTGACCTTTTCACTCCTCTGCAATTAGCTTCTTATTTTGATGAGAATATTCATTTTTCTCTTTATATTTTAAAATGAATTTCTAGGTGGTGATTTCTGAATATTTGCCTAGAACATATGAATTATTCTCAATGTAAAATATCACTTTTTTTTTTTACCATTTCTCCACCTAATTATTGAAATTGTTTCATTATACCATGTGTAATAAGGGTCTCATTTTAAACCAAAACTGTGTTCACTGGAATATTTAATATGTCTGTGTCTGAGAAAGTTGAGGACACAGATTGGGGTGTTTTGAGTCTGAGTGACCAAGAACCTATACAAAAAAGCTAATACCAAAAACAAGAGATAGAGTTTAGATGAGCACATTTATTAAAGGTCAAAGGGAAGAAGATCATGGTATTTCTGAACACAGCATCACATATTTTACTGAGATTCTCTGTGGCATAGTCACATGGATGCTAACCTGAGTCAGAGTGAGATATCTGAAATAAAAATCAGGTGAAAATTAAAAGAAAGTTTATTAAAACATTCTTAATATTAAAGTTTAACTATTAAAAGTTGAATTTAAATCTAATTTTCATAGCCTTTATTGCCACAGAATTTGTTGTCAGAAAACCTTATCTGTCTAATTCACTACTTTTGCCTAGAGCCAAAAACGGGCTGGTGAATCCTTCACAAATATGTTAAATGAATTGATAAATCATTGAATTAATTCTTTAGATGAGTGATAACATTTGGAAATGACAAAAAGCAATTTCAATCACATGATCTGGACAATTGGAGCAGTGCTGACACCTCCAGTGGCCTCAGGCAATGTCATAGCATCATCTTGGCTGTCACAATGAAGGGGTTGCCTTCACTGGACTTCAGGGACCTCCCTGTCCCGTTTGGGGTTGGTGGTAGGAAGAAATAACACCAAAATTAATTGAATCAAGAGAGGAAGCAAAAGTACTTATGCAATGCAGCAATGAAGAGAAAGAGTTCAAGAAACTTCTCATAATTTACAGAATTACAGGGGGATAGGGTAGTTGAGGCTAGAGTTCTAGGGAGAGAAGAATCAATTTTATGTTCCTGTTAATCCTGTTTTCAATGCCAGTTGCAGTTTTAGCTGAGGACACATGCAGGAGTCCCACTGCTTTCTTTCTTTTCTAGTATTTGGTTGCTCCAAACATTCACAAATTGTATATTTATAAGCTCCCTTTAATGTCTCTTAGTCTCTCATGCTCATTCTGTCCATATTTTATTCCTTTGTCCTTCTTATTTAATATGTTTTATGAGTTTATATTGTTTCAAGTTGTCTTTGTCTTCTACATTACAAATTCAATTTTATTCTCTGTTGCATTTAGTTTATTTAAATTAATACTATATGATCTATGGCTATTTACATTTTGTTGAAATATGGAAAATAATGAACAGGCAAAGTTTAATCTATAGACCATTTAAAATTGTTATTGTTTTTCATTACAGCTTTAATTTTGATTCATATCATTCTATGTGAATAAAAGCTGAATAATAGTCCTTTCTTTTAATTTTTTATTCTAATAATATGGTAGTTTTTTGCCCGGTTTTTCTTTAAAATAATGAACTACTCATAGAGTAACTTTGTTATCAGTTAGCATCATATAATCATAATTACTTATTGAAAAATGATGCTTAAAATTTCCAGACTACTCTATTTCTTCACTAATCTTCCTCTTCTCTCCAGCTATCATGTTTTGTTATTTTAGGCTTTTCTTGACACATTTTTTATCTTCTAGCTTTTAAAATAAACTTTACTCAATTTCATTTCTTTTTACAGCTGAGTAATATTCCATTGTATATATGTGCCACATCCTCTTTATCCATTCATCTGTTGATGGACACTTAGGTTGCTTCCATGTCCCGGCTATTGTAAATACAGCTACAATAAACATTTTGGTACATGACTCTTTTTGAATTATGTTTTTCTAAGGGTATATGCCCAGTAGTGGGATTGCTGGGTCGTATGGTAGTTCTATTGTTAGTTTTTAAGGAACCTCCATAAGGCTCTCCATAGTGGCTGTATAAATTTATATTCCCACCAACAGTGCAAGATGGTTCCATTTTCTTCACACCCTCTCGAGCATTTATTGTTTGTAGAATTTCTGATGATGGCCATTCTGACTGGTGTGAGATGAAACCTCACTGTAGTTTTGATTGGCATTTCTCTAATGATTAGTGATGTTAAGCATCCGTTCATGTGTTTGTTGGCAAACAAACACATGTATATCTCTATATATACAGATATACATGTATATCTGTATATCTGTATATCTTCTTTGGAGAAATGTCTATTTAGGTCTTCTGCCCATTTTTAGATTGGGTTGTTTGTTTTTTTGATATTGAGCTGCATAAGCTGCTTGTAAATTTTGGAGATTAATCCTTTGTCATTTGCTTCATTTGCCAATATTTTCTCCCATTCTGAGGGTTGTCTTTTCATCTTGTTTATGGTTTCCTTTGCTGTGCAAAAACTTTTAAGTTTCATTAGGTCCCATTTGTTTATTTTTGTTTTTATTTCCATTTCTCTAGGAGGTGGGTCAAAAAGGATCTTGCTGTGATTTATGTCATGGAGTGTTCTGCCTATGTTTTCCTCTTAGAGTTTGATAGTGTCTGGCCTTACATTTAGCTCGTTAATCCATTTTGAGTTTATTTTTGTGTATGGTGTTAGGGAGTGTTCTAATTTCATTCTTTTACATGTAGCTGTCCAGTTTTCCCAGAACCACTTATTGAAGAGGCAGTCTTTTCTCAATTGTATACCTTTGCTTCCTTTATCAAAAATAAGGTGGCCATATGTGCATAGGTTTATCTCTGGGCTTTCTGTACTGTTCCATTGATGTATATTTCTGTTTTTGTGCCAGTACCATACTGTCTTGATTACCATAGCTTTGTAGTAGTTGAGTTATTTGTAGTGAGGTGGATGGACCTAGAATCTATCATACAGAGTGAAGTAAGTCAGAAAGAGAAAAACAAATACCATATGTTAACACATATATATGGAATCTAAGAAAAAAAATGATCATGAAGAACCTAGGGGCAAGATAGGAATAAAAATGCAGACCTGCTGGAGAATAGACTTGAGGATATGGGGCGGGGAAAAGGTAAGCTGGGACAAAGTGAGAGAGTGGCATGGACATATATACACTACCAAATGTAAAATAGATTGTGGGAAGCAGTCGCATAGCACAGGAAGATCACCTTGGTGCCTTGTGACAACTTATGGGGGGGGATAGGGAGAGTGGGAGGAAGGGAGATGCAAGAGGGAAGAGATATGGAAACATATGTATATGTATAACTGATTCACTTTGTTGTAAAGCAGAAACTAACACACCATTGTAAAGCAATTATACTCCAATAAAGATGTTAAAAAAATTAATGGGCAAAAATAAAATAAAAATAACTAAAATACACTTTACTGAAGAATAATTTACAAAGCACATGTTATAATTAATGGGTTTTGATGAAGGGATATAACCATATAAACACCCTTCCACTTAATAAATGGAACATTCTCATCACCACAAAAGTAGACTCCTGCCCTTTGCAATGAACATACCTCTCAACTCTCAGCTTAGGGCAAACACATCTCTGTATTCTCTCAAGCTATACTGTTTGTTTCCTAGAATATTCTATATATGAATTTATGCACTATGTACTCTTTTGTGTCCTGCTCATTTTCTTAACATATTTTTTTTAGATTCACCTATGTTGTTAAAATAACTAGCAATATATTTTTTATACTGCTGAATAATATTTCATTTATGGATATACCAAAATTTATTTACCCATCCAAATGTAGATGGGCTTTGGGATTGTGGACAGTATAGGGATATTATGAATAAATCTATTATAAACATTCATGTAAAATCTTTGTATAAGCATGATTTCCATTTTCTTTGTATAAACACACAGCCTGGAATTTCAGGGCCTTGTAAGTGCATAGTTAACTTTATAAGAAATTACTGAACAGTTTGTCCAAGATGACTATACCATTTTATACTCCAAAAAAGCAATATATGAGAGTTTTCAGTCTTTTCAACAAGAGTTAGTAATATTATATGTATCCCAATGTACTTTAATTTGCATTTTCTTGATGATTAATGCTGTTTAACATGTTTTCAAATATTTATTGGCACTTCCCATAAAGTCTTCTGTGAAGGGTCTGTTAAAATCTTTCCTTTTTGAATTAATTAATTTTTTTATTAGTTATCTATTTTATACATATTAGTGTATATATGTCAATCACAATCTCCCAATTCATCCTACCACCACCACCTCCCTGCTTTTCTCCCTTGGTGTCCATACGTTTGTTCTCTACAACTGTCTATTTCTGCCTTGTAAACTGCTTCATCTGTTCCATTTTTCTAGATTCCACATGTGTTAATATACAATATATTTTTTCTCTTTCTGACTTACTTCACTCTGTATGACAGTCTCAAGGTCCATCCACATCTCTACAAATTGACCCAATTTAGTTCCTTTTTATGGCTGAGTAATATTCCATTGTCTATATGTACCACATCTTCTTTATCCATTAGTCTGTCAATGGACATTTAAGTTGCTTCCATTACCTTGCTATTGTAAATAGTGCTGCAATGAACATTGGGGTACATATGTCTTTTTGAATTATGGTTTTCTATGGTTATATGCCCAGTAATGGGATTGCTGTGTCACATGATAATTCTATTGTTAGTATTTTAAGGAACCTCCATACTGTCCTCCATAGTGACTAGATCAATTTACATTCCCACCAACAGTGCAAGAGAGTTCCCTTTATCCCACACCCTCTCCAGCTTTTGTTGTCTGTAGATTTTCTGATTAGGCCCATTTTAACCGGTGTGAGGTGATACCTCACTGTAGTTTTGATTTGCATTTCTCTAATAATTAGTGATGTTGAGCAGCTTTTCATGTGCCTCTTGGTCATCTGTATGTATTCTTTGGAGAAATGTCTATTTAGGTCTTCTGCCCATTTTTGGATTGGGTTGTTTGTTTTTTTAATATTGAGCTGCATGAGCTGTTTATATATTTTGGAGATTAATCCTTTGTCCTTTGATTCATTTGCAAATATTTTCTCCTATTCTGAGGATTGTCTTTTCATCTTGTTTATAGTTTCCTTTGCTGTGCAAAAGCTTTTAAGTTTTATTATGTCCCATTTGTTTATTCTTGTTTTTACTTCCATTACTCTAGGAGGTGGGTGAAAAAAGATTTTGCTGTGATTTATGTCAAAGAGTGCTCTTCCTATGTTTTCCTCTATGAGGTTTATAGAGTCCAACCTTACATTTAGGTCTTTAATTCATTTTGTGCTTATCTTCTTCCCTTTTTAAATGGTTATTTTTCTCTTTTTTCATGAATTGTAACATTTTTATATACAATAAGTTAAAGCATTTGCCAGATATATACATTACTAAAATCTTTCAAGGTTCTATCTTTCCTTTGCATTATTCTTGGGATGTCTTTGGAGAGCAGAATTTTTAAATTTTGATGACATCCACTTTATCAAATTTTTATTTTATGCTGAGTGTGTTTCTTGTTGAATAAATATTTACATACCTCAATATTTCAAAGATTTACATCTATGTTATCTTCTAGAATGTGTATGATTTTAGCTATTGCATTTAGGCCTGTGATATATTTTGAGTTACATTTTATGCAAGATTGAAGGTAATGATTCAGGTTAATTTTTATTCTTTTCACACAAAGGCTCAATTTTTCCAGGAGTATTTGCTGAAAATTCTATTCTGTTCTAATTGAATTAACTTGGCATCTTGTTTGCAAAGTAATTAACAACATATGGGTGGTTCAGTGTCTTGACTTTCTGCTTTTTTTCACTGATTTATCTGGCTCTCCTTTGTTGCATATCACTTTATTTTGCTATGACTCTCTAGTCAGTCTTGAAATCAGGTTGTATAAATATTTTGACATTGTCCTTCTTTTCTAAAAATAAGCTATCTAGGCTTTTTGCATTTACATAAAAACTTTAACACTAACTTGTCAATTTCTGTCCATGAAACCTCCAGCATTTTTTTTTTTTTTGGTATTGTGTTGGATCTGTAGCTACTTTGAGAAAAATATTCACATTGATAATATCAAGTGTTCCAATCCATAAGCAAGGTATACTAATATGTATATGTAGATACCTTATGTACTCCAACCATGCTAAATACCCATAACTGCTATTTTTGGTTCATTTCTCAGGTGATTCTACTTAGATAATCATTTTGTATGAGCATATATTTTTTTCTTTGTCTTTCTACTAACTATATATTCTATTTCCTTTTCTTGCCTTGTTGCAGTAGTTAGAATTTCTAGTGTACTAGTAAATACCAGTAAATAAAACTTTAAAGGAAGATATCCTTGCCTTATTCTCTATCTTAGGGGAAAATATTTTATTTTCACCACTTAAAGATGACTTTAACTATAGTTTTGCCATAGATGCCCTTTTTCAGAAGGAAGTAAATTACACTAATTGATTTTCAATGTTAAATGTACTTTGCACCCTTGGTATGAAACCCAGGTATTTATGGTATTTTATCACTTTATATTTTGCAGGACTCTCTATATTTTTAAATAATATTTTGAAAATATGTTCATAAAGGATATTGGTTTCTAGTTTTCTTGAATTTTCTTTGCCTGGCTTTAATATGAACATAATGCTTACCTCATACATTGAGTTTTCAGCTGTTTCTTTCTTTTTTATGTTCTTGAAGCATTTATGTAGAATTGAATTGGTATTATTTTTCTGCTCCTGGCTATTTCTTTGTGGGAAGACATTGATGCACCCTTCCAGTTCTGCTGGCCAGAATCCATGCAGATATCACCAATATCTTCCTGTTCTCTATGTCCCTGGTATCCAAACTTTCACCTTGCTGTGTCCATTTTTTCTCTTATCTGTGCATGATCTGGTCCTCTTTGCTTCATAAACCTAGTGCTCAGTACGAGTTTTTCCTACCAGGACTCCTGCAATAGCATCCTATCTGTGTCCCTTGTGTGCACTGGAAACACAGTTGTAGTTTAAAAATATAGTAATATTTCTCCTCTGATGTGATCATCCTGGTTTAAAGATGAAAATCATTGCTGTGGCTGACAAGGCCCTGCATGTTTTCCTTCTCACCACACTTGTACTCAGGTCTCATCCTCTTCCACTTTCTCCCTCCACTTTCTGTGCTCCTCTTAATCTTTCTTTTTGTTCAGTTCCTTAAAAATACCACACTTCTTCTCCTCTCAAGGTGATAAGGTATTGTTTTCTCTCCCTGGAATGTGCCTTATCATTTTTACCTAAATAAGTTCTATTCAACTTTCAGAATCAACTTGTGTCCCTCTTTTAAGCATTTCTTCTCCCTCCTGGATCAGCATGCATGGCCTTTTACATACCTGATTGCCACAAAATACTTACAAATCAGTTATTTGGTATTTATTTGTATGATTATTTGAATAACATCTGCTTTCACAATTTGGCAATAAACCTCATAGGAGCAGGAATCGTATCTGTTTTCTTACTCTTGTGTTCCCTAGTGAGTATCACAGGGATCTCCATAGAGTTGTCATTTACTTAATATTTGATGAATAAAAAGAATGAATAAATGATGATGAATAAATGATGATGATGAATGATGGTGATTTTTATTTGATGAATAAAAACCACTACTGTGATCACCATGACAAAATATATTCATGGCTTCGATTACTATGGCAACAGTGCAGGAGAAGATGAAACAACTAAAGGAAAAGGTTGAAAAGATAGAAGGAATGAGTGGCAGTGATTCATTCACTGTAGGTTTTGAGAGAGAAGAGAGACTGCAATGAATTGGTTTGAAAGCCTAGATAGATGGTGTTATTTCTTATTGCTTTATTTCTATTACCACAGGTTAGCTTTACCTATTTGGGGGCTTTAAATATACAGAAGAATTAAGCAAACACACTTTCAAACTTTTTGTGTCAGGCTTCTTTTATTCAACACAATATTTTAGAAATACATTTTTGTTATTTCTTGCTTTTACATTATTTAGGTTTAATTTGTTCTCTTTCACTAAATGAAGTGAAATCATATCATTAATTTAAAATCTTTCTTCTTTTACCATGCTAATACTTAAATGTATACAATTTCCTTTTATCAGGGCTTTTAAATTCATTATTCATTTTGGTTTTCTTTGTGGCTTTTACTTCGACTCATGAGTAAATTATTAACATAGAGTTTAGCTTTCAATATTTAGGGACTTTTTGATATTCTTATTTTTCTATTTTAATTCCATTTCTGCAGACACTATACTACTTTAACCCTTTGGAATTACTGAGACTTGCTTTATAACTCAGGCTTTTGTCATCTTAGTGAGTGTTTTATGTGCACTTGATAAATATGTGTATTCTATAGTTATTGTGTGTATTGTTCTATAAATGTCAAATGTGATTTGTCTTATTGATGGTCTTATTCAGCTATTCTGTATCTTTACAGAATTTTGTCTATTTGCCCTATAGCTATTGAGAGAGGAGCCTTACAATTTTAAGTATGCTTGAAGATTTGCCTACAACTCCATTTATTCTATTTCTTTTGCTGCATTTTGAAACTCTTTTATTAGGAACATAACCTTATTGTCCTGATGGATTGACCCTCTCATCACTGTTAAAATATTCCTCTTTATCAGTATGACTTTCTAGCCAAACTCTCACCAAGCTCACCAAAGTAGAGTTATATTATGACTATATTATTATAGTCATGCCAGATTTCCTATTTTTACAATTCATATTGTATGTCTTCTTTTCCTCAACTTTTACTTTCACCTCTATCTATGTCTGTATTTAAAGTGCATTTCTTGAACGGAGCATATATTTGTGTCATTTGTTTAATCCTTTCCGGTAATCTTTGTCTTGTAATGGCACTGATTTGCTCATTTACATATAATGCAATCGTCGACATAGTTGAGTTTAAGTATAGCGCTTTACTATCAACATTTTCTATTTATCCCATTTTTCCTCCAGTTTCTAACTTTTTGTTGTGGTAAGCTAAATCACTCCCCCCAAAATATGTTCACTTCTTCATCAACAGAACCTGTGAATATTACCTCATATGGCAAAGGGGACTTTGCAAATGTGAGTGAGTTCAGGTTATTGATGTGAGAATATTGCTACAGATTATCAAGGTAAACCTGATGCAATCACAGTGTCCTTATGAAATGTAAGCAGGAAGAGTCACAGTCAGATGAAGAAGGCTGTGTGAGGACAGAAGCTGAGCTGGAGGGATGTGTCCAGGAGCCCAGGGATTCTGCAGCCACAAGAAGCTGGAGGAGTGAAGAAATCCAGAGGAAAACAACACTGCTAATACAATTTAAAAAACTCCTTAATATCTTATTTTGGACCTCTGACCTCCAGAACTATAAGAGAGTAAGTTTGTGTTATTTGAAGCCACTAATCTGTGGTAATTTGTTACAAGAAGCAAATACACTTCCCTTCATTTTTGGTTTATTGTGCATTTTTATTAGTATTCCAATTAAATTAATTCTTGACTTTTCAGTTGTACTTGTACTTTTAAGAATTTTTCTAAACATTAATATGGTTTTATTTAACTTACTATAGACTGCTTAGAGCTAACCACTTCATTTAAATATAAGAAAATTATAACTAATTCATGTCCTGTTTTGGTTATCATATATTTTATATTTACGTATGTTATGCAACTCACAGTTTTAAAATTTTTGCTTTAAATTGTTAGCTGTGTTTTTTAAAGTTAAGAGTATATATAAAATAACTTGTTTTGTTTCCAGCATGTATGTCATTTCATGTTTTCTTCATTTATTCTGATTCAAATCCTATTAGATATCATTTTCCTTCTGTTTGAAAAATTTACTTTCATATATATATTTTTTTCAATTTATTTATTCATTTATCTATTTTGGCTGTGTTGGGTCTTTGTTGCTGCACACAGGCTTTCTCTAGTTGTGGTGAACGGGGGCTACTCTTCATTGCAGTGCATGGGCTTCTCATTGTGGTGGCTTCTCTTGTTGCAGAGCATAAGCTCTAGGTGTACAAGCTTCAGTAGTTGTGGCACACCCCGACCAGGGCTTGAACCCGTGTCCCCTGCATTGGTAGGTGGATTCTTAACTACAGCACCACCAGGGAAGCCCTATATATATATTTAGATTTATAGATTTTAATACATATAACAGATACTGCCAGTTTTGGTTTTTCTAAAATGTTTATTTTACCTTTCTTTTTATAAACACATGTTCACAGGATAAAGAATTTTAGAATGACAATTTTTTCTCTTTCTGCTATTTAACATTTCACTACATTACTTTCTGGCTTCCACTATTTCTGAATAGCATGTACATGAATTCTATTCATACTAGTGTTCCCTTAAATGTAATGTACACTTTTTTCTCTGATGGCTTTTAAGACATTTTTCTGCATGATTTACAGAAGTTTGGCTATGATGTGGCTAGTGGAGTCCTCTTTTTCTTACTTAGTGTTTACTGAACTTCTAGGATTTTTAGGTTGATGTTTTTATCAAATTTAAAAATTGAAATATTCAGCCATTATTTCTTCAATTATTTATTTTCCATCCTTATTCTCTCACTCTCTGGCTTCTGGGATTAAAATTAAAGCTATGAAATTATTTTATTTCCCTGACACTTTAGAAGGCAAAAAATTCTTAGAAAATGGTTATATAGACAGGCAATATTTGATTGCCTGAATTAATATTCAAGTAAGTTCTCACTGTAAATAGTTGTACATTTTTACAGTAATTTTTTTCAATAAAGATAAACAATATTTAATAATTAAGAATAACTGAACATTTACTCTTTTTTGGTTATGTTTCTGATGGTGGTATTTGCTAGAGGAAGTTATTTTTGTCTCTCTTTCTTGACCTTGCTTGTCTCCAGTAAGAAATTAGATTGAAAATGCTATGAACATTTATTCTAATATAATAACTATGTTAGGTAATATACATAAAAGACAATATCCAATTAGCAATAACATAAGGATCACAAACTAGTGCAATGAATGTAAAACACTGAACCCTTGGGAGCATTTTTTAAATGCTAAATTTTGCCTAATTCCCTTTTTATTTTAAAAAGAATGGTTAAAATATTTTAATGTTTATTTTGGTTAATGTTAAAGCATGCAACTCAAACTGTATAATATTCACCCTCATGATATTGTCCCCATGGCACCCAACATGTTCAAATCAAACATACCATCATCTACCCATGTAAATAATTCCATTTATTTATTCATTTCCACAAATCTATCAAAGAGCTAGGCAGTGGGATATGGCAAGAAGGTCAAGAAGACATACATTTTATTGTTTTTATAGCACAGTGAAAAGACACAAAACCATAAAAAAAATCATTGTCATTGGAAACCACTGAAATTACATTATTCTAGTCTCAATTTAACCATCATTCAGTGGCTTCTTATAGATGACATGAAAAAACTCAAAATTTTTAGTGTGGGACATAAATAACATTTCTATAGTTACCTTTGCAATCTCATCTACTGTGTCTGGTGGTCTTTGTAACTACTGAACCTTTCAAATATTGTAAGTTTTCCTACTCAGTTTTGGACCTCTTCCCAAGGTGACAGGAACTTTTCCTCCCTTAATTTTCATTTGGCCAACTAATTCTACCATAGTGTAGTGAATGCTGAGATGTGTCCACCAGATGTCCCTATAGGAGAGAAAGATGCATTCCCTCAAGTCACTGGGAGCCCTTCCATCATGAAGCCTCCTCTGCCAGCCCTGCAGCCTCAGCAGATTTGTCGAGCCTCACCCAGGGTGGTGCTTCCATACAGGATGGCCTGCACCTCATGGCTAGACTGGGCAGCTCCTTTACTTCAGCGAAGGGCTTCTCTTTACAACTCTCTACCTGTTAAGGGCTCATTAGGGAAGCATCACACATCATTTTATTCTTAAGTCCCTTCTACAGGTGTTCATTCTAAGAATATTCCCAAATAAACTTCCTGACACTAATCTTCATCTAAAAATTGGCTCCCCGGAGAGCACAAATTGTGAAACATCATGTCACAAAATACCCTGTTATTTGTTCTTGACTTATTTTTCTTTATTTTTGTAAATCTATGTGTTTTTGAACCTCAAAGCATTTTATATATCTAGTATTTTTTTCAATAATTCTTACTTTATTTTCATTTGTGCCATATAAACACTTTGTAATCTATGAGATGAGGCTGGGGGGAATATAATATATATTTTTTAGGAAAAATATGAGTCTGAAACTCCCTAGTTGTGTTTGACATTGTGCAAATGAACTTAAGAGAAATCTCCACCACATTCCAAGTGACGTGTGATTTTAAAATGTTGGCTATTTAGATAGGCAGGCTTTGGGATTTTCTTGATATGTCATGATTAGAGAGTGAAATAAGGTGCTAGCATAAGAATAAGTAAAGTGGGAGATATTATACAGTTAAAAGCAAAATAATTGGAAAACAGCCTAAAAAATAAGCAATGATTATCTCAGACTCCTTACTTGTCGAGTGAAGAAATACCATAATTAATTGTAGTTCATCTGCATCTGGCTTATCCTTCTGCAAACTCTAAGCAAAAATGCATTCTCTTTCAGATGAAAATACAAAAGAATAATTGAGTATAAATGTAAAACTAGTGCATGCCCTGCCAGCATTAGCCCCATCTGAAAGTGCCCCAGCTATTTCTGAGAGCTCCCAAGTCCATTGTCACTTGTTCACTATAGAGAAAGCTCTGCAGTTCCTTTTTTCTTATTGTCTGCTTTCCTCCTCTGATGTTTAGGCTACTCATGAGAGTCCCATTCTCCCAGTCATGGGAGTATATGCTGCTAAATACTGTCCATGCATGAGTTGGCCTATGGAAGTCACTCTTCTCTTTATGTCAAATGTCCTTGAAGTTCACTAGCAAAGATAAAAATCAGACCACACTCCAAACCTAAACCTACCCTCTCAAGCTTGAAATTATTTATTTGTAGTGCCCCTAAATGCTGGTTATTTGCCCCATTTTATGCTACAAATATGGTTGAATCCTGCTCAGCCTCCATGCAGCCATGGGCAGCCAAACTGCAACTGAGACCCCCTAAGGCAAACTATACCAATTACCACACATTGGACTTTCTTCAACCCTGGACCTGAGGGTCCATCTCATTTCCTGTTCCAATGCAACCCATGGAACAGATTGGTTTCTTTAAGATGAAATCCACTCCCATCAACAAGGTGAAGTTTAACCAATGGCCCCACTAAGCAATCATAAACTGGTCAGATGTAACACATTGCCTTTTTCATGCTGTTATGTAACTTTGGTGTAGATTGGAGTGTGGATGAGGAATGATTGGTTCAATTGTCCCAATCCTACTTTTTCATGAAGTCTGTATATATGACATTGAGTTGCCAATGAATCTGAGAACCTACTTGACCTGGCTTTTAGTTTTGTACAAGAATAACTGAAATTTTACATTCAATGTATGGTGCATGGTAACCAATGTATTAGAGTTAATAAAAAATTGGGACTTAAGGGAATATACCTTTCTATCCAGATACATTATTTAACAAATGGTGAACTAATAACACACATAAATAATGAAATAAGACTCAAATGTTTGAATTGAAAACAATGACAAAACCAGCTAAAAGTCAAATTTTCATGATAGCTGAGTGCTGGTATTTCTAAAATATGTCAGTGATAAAAAATTCTTTCCCTCCAGAATCCTGTGTCAGTCTCACTTTTAAACAATTACTGTAGTTACTGTTGATGAAACCATGGGTTAAATTCATTTCACCTTCCTTCACCAATCAAGGTCGCTTTATAATTTGCATGTCTTCCAAGTGGCACATAGTCTAAACAATAAGATGTTTGCCAGAATTGTTTTCTAGGAACTTGGAGTCAGCTGTGTGTAGTTGGAGCTGAGCTGGTTAAGACTGGATAGGACCACTGGCCCTCCAACTGGGCATGAGCAAATGCCCAATCCTTGACGTTTTGAATGTGCAGAGTCTGGTAGCCTAGTTATATTTGCACGGAAACAAAATTACCCTACCTTTTCCCAATCACCTGGCCCTACACTCCCCCTACCTCAGACCGTCCAGTTTCTTTATTCATTATCCCCTAAATACCATGAGTCCCTCACCTTGAGGTAGGCAGGTTTGAAATTTATTTCCTTGTATGTCTCCCTTGTGAATAAAACCACCCTTTGCTGCAAACCACAGTGTGTCAGCATTTTAGTTTGCTGTGCTTGGGGCAAAATCAACCTGGTTCAGTAACATTGAGTTTTACTAATGGTACACAACTTCGAAATGGCAATTTTTTTTTATTATTTATCCATTAAAATTTGTGTTCTACATAGAAGTTAATATGGTGACCTCTCCTTATACTGACGGCTCCCCATTAACGCAGGCGAAGCAACAGTCTTTGCTCATGATAGATTCTTAAGTCTTCCAAATCTTTAAAGTTCATTTAGGATATGTTTCATGGCTCTAGCACCTGTGGGTAATTTACATGTAATTTAAATACTAGATACAATTAGCAATGAGAACAGAGTTATTGTAAATACTGGTACAAAGCAAAATAACTAGAATTATACCAATTGTTACAGTGTACAAAATCACTTGGCATATTTAATTTTCTGACTAGGGAGATATTTGAATCCTGCTAAAACCTCTCTTGTAGAAACAAAGTAATGGACAGTATTGTAATTTATGGAATTTGTTGGAAAATTTTAGTGTATGAGACCTTTACAAATGTATCCTTGTGCTTAATAGTTTTTCTTAATATTTGTATATGTGATTCTCCATGGAAAATAAAATCTTAAAATTAAAAATTAATAAAAAGAGTTATTCAATCAACTAGGAAAGAAGAAATGTAGATAACTCTGTCTATATCCTGTATAGAACAAGAAAATGAATAAAAAATTAATTTTGACAAAGTCATTGTCACATTTGCAGAAGTTAAAACTTAACAGCAATAGTAAATGTATTATTCATTACTATGACAGACCAAAATGTAAGTATAATTGTTTCCCACTGTTTAAAAATGCACTAATGTATTAAAAGAATCATTTTTTTCATTTTTGTATTATGATATTTCCTTGTATTTTTCTATTTTAAATGACTTTATTATATATATGAAGTTCAGTGCAATCAAATATTCACCATCTGTATTTTTTTTCTTTAGTATCTTGTATTTCCTTTCATAATTACTGAAGATAATTTGGTCACATGAAATAAAATTGTTAAAGTCATTAGTAGAGATGTTTTAGAACTCTGCCTACCCTGTAACTATCTGAATCTCATCTGGCAGGAAATACAGACTCTTCTTGCATGTATCCAAGTAAAGTAGTTTAGCTCAAGAAAGGTTCTCCATTGTTCTTCCATTCACAGTTGTGACTCTGTTATAAAATGTTTCCAGAGATAACAAAAAATTTCCTGCAGGAGATTTCAAATCTGTAGGTGTGCCATTGCACTGAACATAAAATTATTCAGTGAGTTGATTACTTGATGCTATAAGAGAAAATCAAGTCTGATACATTGTTTGTAGAAATGCAAAATAGCACAGTCCTTTTTTGGGGGGGGGCTGGGGAGGGTGGCATTGTGCAAATATTTAGCATAGCTATGTACATATTTGTCCTGATAATCCTTTTCCCAGAAACCTCTTCTAAACATGAACTTGAAGAAATAAAACTGAGCACATGTACAATACAATATGATTTATTGTGGTATTATTTCTGGCAGTAAAAGACAGGGAAAAATGGATATCCATATTACATACATATAACTAGTCCTATGCAGTCATAAAAACAAACAGGGAAGTTAGGTATTAGCTAATGTGAAGTGATTCCCAGGTTACATAATTAAATGCAAATTGACAAACATAGTAGCCTTAATCTTGTGTAAGAAAGGGGAAAAATATAGATATATATTTTATATGTTCATTTGGTACTCTATATGATAGAGTACAGTATAATATAATACAATATAATATATATGTATATAAAATACTGAATAAATAAACCAGAAATTCATTTTGCTGGTATCTCCAGGAAATGTGATGTTTGAAGAGGGTAAGGAGTACAGAAATGCAAGTGAGATTATTCTTAATAAATATATATATTTTTACAAATTTTGATTTTTAATTATGTTAGTGTATGGCACATTGAATAAAATTGAACAAACTCTAAAAAGCAATCCCTAAAACTGAAAACAAACTAATTCAACCAGCTGTGTATGAAATTTGTAATCTATTTTTATATAAAATTATATATTTTAAGTGATTTTAAATAATATTTTCACTCTACATCCTTAGTGAGAGATACCCTAAAACCAAAAGAAATACAAATAAATATTCAATGTAATTCAATAACTGTGCACTCTACAGTTCCTAATATTTCCATAATTTGTTTTTGTTTTATATGAGGTTTGGACTGGTTTTATTTTGTTCACTTTTCAGGTTTAATTCTATGTGCATTTCTAACTATCTTTCTTTTTTTAACATATTTATAAGAGTATAATTGCTTTACAATGCTGTGTTAGTTTCTGCTGTATAACAAAGTGAGTCAACTATACGTATACAATTATCCCCATATCCCCTCCCTTTTGTGCCTCCCTCCCACCCTCCCTATCCCACCACTCTAGGTGGTCACAAAGCACAGAGCTGGTATCCCCATGCTATGCGGCTGCTTCCCACTATCTATTTTACATCTGGCATTGTATATTTGTCAATGCTACTCTCTCACTTTGTCCCTGCTTACCCTTCCCTGCCCCCTGTATCCTCAAGTCCGTTTTCCAAATCTGCATCTTTTTTCCTGTCCTGCCCCTATGTTCTTCAGAACCATTTTTTTATTTAGATGGCAAAAGGGAGTGTTTCTTTAGGTTCTCTTTCATCATCAGTGTATAGGAATGCAAGAGATTTCTGTGCATTAATTTTGTATCCTGCTACTTTACCAAATTCATTGATTAGTTCTAGGAGTTTTCTAGTAGCATCTTAAGGATTCTCTATGTCCATAAGGACTCTCATGATATAGTATCATGGCATCTTCAAACAGTGAAAGTTTTACTTCTTCGTTTCCAATTTGGATTCCTTTTATTTCTTTTTCTTCTCTGATTGCTGTGGCTAAAACTTCAAAAACTATGTTGAATAATACTGGTTGGAGTGGGCAACCTTATCTTGTCCCTGATCTTAGTGGAAATTGTTTCAGTTTTTCACCTTTGAGAATGATGTTGGCTGCTGGTTTGTCATATATGGCGTTTATTATATTGAGGTAAGTTCCCTCTATGCCTATTTTCTGGAGGGTTTTTATTATAAATAGGTGTTGAATTTTCTCGAAAGCTTTTTCTGCATCTATTGAGAGTATCATATGGTTTTTATCCTTCAGTTTGTTAATATGATGTATCATATTGATTGATTTGGGTATATTGAAGAATCCTTGCCTTCCTGGGGTAAACACCACTCGATCATGGTGTATGATTCTTTAATATGTTGTTGGATTCTGTCTGCTAGTATTTTGTTGAGGATTTTTTTGCATCTATGTTCATCAGTGATGTTGGTCTGTAGTTTTTTTTTTTGTGACATATTTGTGTGGTTTTGGTATCAGGGTATGGTGGTCTCATAGATTGAGTTTAGGAGTGTTCCTCCCTCTGTCATATTATGCAAGAGTTTGAAAAGGATAGATGTTAGCTCTTCTCTAAATGTTTGATAGAATTCTCCTGTGAAGCCATCTGGTCCTGGACTTTTGTTTGTTGGAAGATTTGTAATCACGGTTTCAATTTCAGTGCTTGTGATTTGTCTGTTTATATTTTCTATTTCTTCCTGGTTCAGTCTCAGAAAATTGTGCTTTTCTAAGAATTTGTCCATTTCTTCCATGTTGTCCATTTTATTGGCATATAGTTGCCTGTAGTAATCACTCATGATCCTTTGTATTTCTTCAGTGTCAGTTGTTACTTCTCCTTTTTCATTTCTAATTCTATTAATTTGTCTTCTCCCTTTTTTTCTTGATGAGTCTGGCTAATGGTTATCAATTTTGTTTACCCTCTCAAAGAACCAGATTTTAGTTTTATTAATCTTTGCTATTGCTTTCTTCATTTCTTTTCATTTATTACGGATCTAATTTTTATGATTTGTTTCCTTCTGCTAATTTTTTATTATTATTATTATTTCTCTAATTGCTTTAGGTGTAAGGTTAGTTTTTTTATTTGAGATGTTTCTTGTTTCCTGAGGTAAGATTATATTGCTATAAATTTCCCTCTTAGAACTGCTTTTGCTGCATCCGTTGGTTTTGGGTCTTCATGTTTTCACTGTCATTTGTTTCTAGGTACTTTTTTATTTCCTCTTTGATATCTTCAGTGATCCCTTGTTTACTTAGTAGTGTATTTTTTAGCCTCCATGTCTTTGTATTTTTTATAGTTTTTTTCCCCTGTAATTCATATCTAGTCTCATAGTATTGTGGTCAGAAAAGATACTTGATATGATTTCAATTTTCTTAAATTTACTGAGGCTTGATTTGTGACTCAAGATATGATCTATGCTGGAAAATGTTCCATGAGCACTTGAGAAAAATGTGTATTCTTTTGTTTTTGGATGGAATGTCCTAGAAATATCAATTAAGTCCATCTTGTTTAATGTATCATTTAAAGCTTGGGTTTCCTTATTTATTTTCATTTTGGATGATCTGTCCATTGGTAAAAGGGGGGTGTTAAAGTCCCCTAATATGATTGTGTTACTGTCGATTTCCCCTTTTATGGTTGTTAGCATTTGCCTTATGTATTGAGGTGCTCCTAGGTTGGGTGCATAAATATTTACAATTGTTATTTCTTCTTCTTGGATTGATCACTTGATCATTATGTAGTGTCCCCCTTTGTCTCTTCTAATAGTCTTTATTTTAAAATCTATTTTGTCTGGTATGAGTATTGGTACTCCAGCTTTCTTTTGATTTCCATTTGGATGAAATATTTTTTTCCACCCCCTCACTTTCAGTCTGTATGTGTCCCTAGGTCTCAAGTGACTCTCTTGTAGACAGCATATATACAGGCCTTGTTTTTGTATCCATTCAGCCAGTCTATATCTTTTGGTTGGAGCATTTAATCCATTTACATTTAAGTTAGTTATCGATATGTATGTTCCTATTACCATTTTCTTAATTGTTTCAGCTTTGTTATCATACGTCTTTTTCTCCTCTTTTGTTTCCCGCCTAGAGAAGTTTCTTTAGCATTTGTTGTGAAGCTGGTTTGGTGGTGCTGAATTCTCTTAGCTTTTGCTTGTCTGTAGAGATTTTAATTTCTGCATCAAATCTGAATGAGATCCTTGCTGGGTAGAGTAATCTTGGCTGAAGGTTTTTCTCTCTCATCACTTTAAATATGTCCTGCCACTCCCTTCTGGCTTTCAGAGTTTCTTTTGAAGGATCAGCTGTTAACCTTATGGGGATTCCCTTGTATGTTATTTGTTGATTTTCCTTTGCTGCTTTTAATTTTTTTCTTTGTATTTATTTTTTGATAGTTTGATTAATATGTGTCTTGGAGTGTTTCTCCTTGATTTATTCTGTATGGGACTCTCTGCACTTCCTGGACTTGATTGACTATTTCCTTTCTCGTATTAGGGACATTTTCAGCTGTAATCTCTTCATATATTTTCTCAGTCCGTTTCTTTTTCTCTTCTTCTTCTGGGACCACTATAATTCGAATGTTGGTGTATTTAATGTTGTCCCAGAGGTATCTGAGACTCTCCACAATTCTTTTCATTCTTTTTTCTTTATTCTGCCCTGTGGTAGTTATTTCCACTATTTTATCTTCTAGGTCACTTATCCATTCTTCTACCTCAGTTATTCTGCTATTGATTCTTTCTAAAGATTTTTTTATTTCATTTATTGTGTTGTTCATCATTATTCCTTTGCTCTTTAGTTCTTCTAGATCCTTGTTAAAAAGTTTCTTGTATTTTCTCCATTGTATTTCTGAGATTTTGGATCATCTTTACTATCATTACTCTTAATTCTTTTTCAGGTAGATTACCTATTTCCTCTTCATTTGTTTAGTGTAGTGTGTTTTTACTTTGCTCCTTCATCTGCTGCACATCTCTTTGTCTTCTCATTTTGCTTAACTTACAGTGTTGGGGTCTCCTTTTCTTAGGCTGCAGGTTCTTAGGTCCCATTGCTTTTGGTTTCTGCCCCCAGTGGCTAATATTGTTTCAGTGTGTTTTGTTGGCTTCCTCGGGGAGGGGACTGGTGTCTGTGTTCTGGTGGATGAGGCTGGATCTTGTCTTTCTGGTGGGAAGGACCACATCTGGTGGTGTGTTTTGGTGTGTCTGTGAACTTAGTATGATTTTAGGCAGGCTCTCTGCTAATGGGTGGAGTTGTATTCCTGTCTTGCTAGTTTTTTGGCATGGGGTGTAGAACACTGGATCTTGCTCATCTTTAAGTGGAGTTGGGTCTCAGCTTTGAGACAGAGATCTCTGAGAGATCTCTCACCGATTGATATTACTTGGGGCTTGGAGGTCTCTGGTGGTCCAATGTCCTGAACTTGGCTCTCCCACCTCAGAGGCTCAGGCCTGACATACATCCGGAGCCCCAAGACCCTGTCAGCCACCTGACCAGGTATGTGGAGAGTTTCTTGCCTTTTGGGAAGTCTGAGGTTTTCTTCCAGCATTCAGTAGGTGTTCTGTAGGAGTTGTTCCACATTTAGATGTATTTCTCATGTATTTGTGGTGAGGAATGTATCTCCACGTCTTACTCCCTGCCATCTTGAAGGTCCTTACTACTCCTCTTTTTAAAACTATTTCTCCAGTTTCTTTGATGCTTTTTCTCTTTCTAAATAGGCATGCTATTTGAGGCTTTGATTTTATTCATTTTCTCCTGTATTTTTATTTACTTTATTAATAGGTTATTCTATTTTAATGTATTCAACTATCACCTCTAAATTAAGATGGCTAATGTCTCCAGCTTTTCCTCTCATTGATTACTCACTTCTATATTCTATGAATCCAGAACACAGTCTTTAGATGGGACTTTTAACTTTGCCCATCATCAGTTGCCTCTGCAACTATGGTGTTGTTTTCACTGATGTCCATGTTCTTCCAGTATCCCAATTGGAAACCAGTAGTTATCTTTGGTTCTCTCCAATCTTAACCCTCAAGCGGACCAACAAATGTGCATTCACCACCAGTACCACTGCTACTACTATTGCCTTAAATATATCCCTCTCAGTCTGATTTTCAACAACTTCTGTAAAATTTCTTTATGATAACTATTTAATTATATTTTCCATCATTAATCATTACAAATATTTTCTTGAGTTCAAATTGTCTCCTGCACTATAAATACATGTTATTATCTCTTTAGCTTCTCCTGTGCTCTGCATTCCTTTCAAAAAAATGTATTTTAATCTTTTCTACCTCTCCTCAGTTATTTTCTTTCAAATACATTCTTTTGTGACTATCCCAGCCCATGGTAAAAATGTCTTTTTTTTTCCCCGTTATATACATTACAACCATCCATTTTGTGTCATCTTATTTCTTCATAGTTTCATCTCTGCTCAGCTTAAGTTGTTTTAACCAAGTATGCTAGATCTGCTTCATATAAGTGATTAGATGCCAGGCTATTGCTTTTCTCTAGCAACTAACACAATCATGGGATGATAAAAGTAGTTTGATAGCTAAGTGTAAATTTATGGCTTCATCCTAACTACCCTAAGACCAAAACCTGAGAATGCAGAAGATTTAGTCTCAATTAGGCATTAAATTCAAGCATTTTGTTGTGCTTTCTCAGTAATAACTACTCTAGAACTATTGTCATTCTAGAATTTTATCATTTCTGCACAAAATTTTCCATTCTCTGAAAATTTTAAAGCAGTTCTATTTTTCCCAAATTTCTTGTTTGTTTTATTTTTTTAATTGGGACATATAATACTGTTTCATTTCACCAGGAATTTGGATAAGAATTTATAATGTTTAAATCAAAATATTTAACCTTACTATTTTGGATTTCAGTGAGAATTTTCAGCAAGTTTAACTTGCTTAACTTTTGTCAGAGGTTTTTTTGTTTTGTTTTGTTTATAAGATAGAGGGCACCAAAAGTGAATTTGACACTAAAAACAATTACATTGCCTGGCAATTTAATGGAAGAAAGAATAAATAGTTTATTCCCCTAACCTCAAGGAATTTACAATCTGGAAGGAGAAAGAAACACATATGTCATTACATACACTTTAAAACAAATATGTACGTGTTTCAGAACCAACACGAATTTTATTTATTTTTATTTTTTTTAATTTATGCCCTATACAACATCTCAATCCAAAAAAAGATTTGATATTTCTTACAATGAAAGAAAAGTAGTAGGAAGGAATATATGATGAAAGAACCAACTGGACATGAAGCATATTAAAAATCCCAGTGTCATTTTCTGAGATATGTGGCAATTTATTAAAATCAAAAATTAACATCATTTTCATAACACACACTGTTAAGTATACAGTCAAGAAAATTAAAGCACCTATTTTGAGTAGTAATTAGTGTCCTCTGAAACCTGAAACTCAAATATGGACTGGGAACATATAGATTATTTGAGAAATGATTCCAGGAAGCAGGAAAATGACAGAAAAGAGGAAAATATAATGTAACGATAAATCACTGAGATTGCTGCAGTAGTCAATGGAGTCATCATACCACCAAGACCTCTGACAAGCTTATCGGTTGCTTCTTGAAGTTCTCTACCTAGAGACGGGATGCTGGGGCATCTACCCACCAGCTCCTATCCCTGTTCTTTGAGATGTTAAATTCCCTGCCCTTCTGGGCTTTACTTTTGCACAAACCAACTGAGTAACTATGTCTTCAGGGGAAACTCTAAGGCAGAAAAGGAAAAAAATGCATAATATGCTGTTGAACAGAAGGCTGTCAGCATGAATCCAACCTTCAAGGAACTGTATACCACAGCTAGAACTGAAATCAGAGCTGGACCAAGGCACTGTGAACAAGAAGCCAAAAGCCTGCAGGTCAGTCCACCCCTTTCAGGGCTCATGTCTGTCTGTACTCTTTATGTCTACATTGTTACTTAACTTTTTGAAGTAGTAGTTCACTGATTTCTTTTTAAATGTTAAGAGATTTAATGAGATTACATAGAGTCTCTGCTGCTGAAAAAGGCCTGGAGCCTATAACTGAGGTCTATCAACTCACTGTTTCAAATTCATTCAGCATTTCAAGCAGTCCAGATTTCCAGTGGGATGAAACAGATCTTTCTTTATAATCAATAGGATATATTGTTACCTTGCTCTCATCAAGCCATGGTTGAGAAATACTATTTGCACAATGATTGTCAGGCTTGGAATCACCAGAAATGCCCAAGTGAGCACCCTGGGTTCCAGCATACTTCTCTCAGACCCTATTACGTAGCAGCAACTCTGGTTCTATATGGATATCAGGGTTGATTATGACCATTATCAAGCTAAGGCTTTATTGAACCAAATTAATTATTATTATTATCATTTGCTTACTATTCCATTATCAGGATAAGAACAAATTACCCAGATAGATGTAACTTCAGACTCAGTGGAAAATTTTTTAATCACCCTTTTCTGTATTTTCTTTCCTGGAAGATAATTCAACAGAAGTCAAAGCTGTGAGAAAGAAAGCAAAAATATGTGTACAAATTAACCACTGGAATGGTATTGAAAATGGTCACGTTGATTTGACTTCCACTTCTTCATCCCTAGTGCCATGTAATCTTACCTTGAGATTCACAAAAGCATATGTAGGAAATTACAAAGCTTTGTAATTTGTTGGTTTGTAGGAAATTCACTGTTTATAACAGGCAGCGTTCAAAACAGAAAGTATTTTCTGAGAAAGAACAGCACATGGCTCTCTGTCTGGGGGAATCTATTACCTTGGAGGCTATGGTGTTGTGTCCACTGAGCTTGGGAGTTAGACTCAGACTGCTAAAGTGTAAGCGGAGAGGTATTTTTTTCAAGCAGAATAGCAAATTTGAGCAAAAAGTCCTGCCCGGTTGGCACATTTGACTTTGATCTATAAGTTAATTTCCATGAATTAGTCCCAAGAGGTAAGGGACCAAAATAGTGGTTGGACATTTGAAATTTGATCAGTTAGTATTTCACAGGAAGTTACTGGAATGCGTCTTATCCAGACAAATTTGCATTCATAGGAAACATACCATGGCTTTTAAGCCTCACAGATGAGGGTATGAGCAATAGAGATGAAATGTTGTTGGCCCCATAAGCAAAAAGAGTCTATATCAATGTCAAATAAAGGTTAATTTTTAAATGAATTTTTTTAAACAGACTCAAGAAGCTAGTTTATCATATCAGTTCTGCCACCTGGGAGATAACTACTTACTTTATGTAACTGAATAACTTTCTAGAGACTTGAAATAGCAAAAGCCACAGGTGCAATTAACCTGACACTGTTCCTGTGAAATAAGATCACTAAGAAACACAAGGCACAGAAACAGCCTAGGATCACAGTGTAAAAGTACCACAAAGGTCTTCAGGATGTTTGGCTAAAAGACTAATTAAAATAATATATTTTGTACATTTATTATCTTGTCAAATGCAAGCATGAAAATACCCCACACTTCTGATTCTTAACTGTCTTTCTTTACAGAGTGTATCCTTGTTTTAACATATTCAAAATTCTCATTTGTCTATCCAAACTTATTCATATGAAAATGTGTTTCATTAAAGCCAAAATATAATAGCATTTGGACACAAAATCACGCCAACGCATATCATTAACCTGCCCTCATTGACGTAAATGAATATGCATTTGGCTTCTAGACAATGCTGGCTATGCAATTTGCAGGCCTCGTGCTAAATGAAAATCCTAGACCCAAGCTGGGAGAGAGGAAGTTAACACCCACATTCCAAGAGTCTACTGTCCCAACCCATGATGAACAGCTGACCTCAAGACATTGCAACCTCCCTGCCTGAAGCTCTCAGTACTTGGATCGTGAATGGGTGAGAGATCAATGCACCACGGCCCTGTCAGTCCAGGATGGGATGGCCGTTGCCTAGACCTGCCCAGAGATGCCATTGGCTACACCTCAACCCCTCCAGGAGATCAAATCCCCACAGAGGGGCAGACGGTGACCTCAGACTGTGTCCATTCCCACCTCATGCTTCCAGACTTCCTGGTCATTGCTCCAGGTGGATGGCAGTAGTGGTCATGAAGCAGGGGCAGTAAGGGTGCAGTGAGAGTTGGGACTGCACGTGAGCTGAGGCTCTGAGTCCCTACCTCATTCTCCACTGTTCTATCGGATTTAAGATGCAAATGCATGGGATTGACATATATACACTAATATGTATTAAATGGATAACTAATAAGAACCTGCTGTATTTTAAAAAAACCCACAAATTCAAAGATAAATCATTAAAATTTCAAGTCAACAGTCACAGAACATTCAAACCCTAAGCATGGGGCCCTCTCATCCTGGGCCCCTGTGCGACTGCATTGGCAGCAACCTATGAAGCTTATCTTGCCTCTAGATGTACATCCTCCATTGCCTTGGAAAAGTGAAAACACTCTCCTCAGAAATAATCTCCAGAGCATGGAGATCACGATTCAATTATGAATGTTTGGGAGATGTTTTAGTACAGGCTTAATTACACAATTGTCCCTATTCTCAATAATACCATCATAGTCCGAGGCTTTGGGGCACCACTATTAATGTAAACCAACAAATAAAGTGGCACCTTTTCTTCTTCTGTACATACTAAGATCATACTGTTGCATTTGTCAAAAACAACTGCAGGGTTGGAATAACAATATATAAATCATTCTAAACCTTTTTTAGTGCCTCCAAACCATTCATAATGCAGCACAACTTTGTGAAATCCTGGTGAGACTGAATACATAAAAGATTTGCTTCTACATTATTCCTCCACTGTCATAATCCATCCTTTGATTTGGGGGCTTACTCTCCTCTGAGCTCAGACTTTCTATTTTGAAACATTTCTGACCATCAGGAAAGTACTTCAGTGAATTCAAGTGAATTATTCTTCTTTATAAATTTTGCTTTCTAACCCTGATTCTGCACTGTAGAACCATACAATAAATTTAATTTATTTTTCTTGTGAAAGCTATTTAAATATTTAAGTAGAGTTAAATATCTTAAGATTAACATGTTTTATATATATTAGATGACAAAAAAATCAGCTAATTCATCCTACTAATAATTATTGAGTGTCTCCTTTTTGTCAGTATGCAAAGATAAACATGATATATAAAAGAGGCATTGCTCCTGCTCTCAGAGAGATGGCAATATTGTCATCTTCAGACAATTCTTCAAACAAAACAAGTATAAAAATGGGGAGTGGAGATACTGAGTATTAGGGAAGCATAGGACAAGAGACTCTAATCCACATATACCTGAGTGTCACCAGGTAAAGATGTAGAGCTGTGAACAGGGATTGCTGAGAAGGAGTAGAAGGAGGGGTAGAAATATTTTAGGCAGATATAAAGTATATAATAAATTCCAAAGAAAAATGACAATATGATAAACTTAAGGACTAAATTGATAGTTGTAGCTGGGAATAGTGTGCAAAGGAAACAATGGTGAGTCAGAGTCTATAAGATAAACAGAAGCTGGGTCACGTAGACCATTGCCAACTGTGTCAAGTTTAGATTTGACTTGCAGATTGAAGAGATCATTACAGTGTTTTAAAAGTGATGGCTTCATCTTTTGGTTAAAGATAGACCACTCTGGGGCTTCCTTGGTGGCGCAGTTGTTGGGAGTCCGCCTGCCGATACAGGGGAAACGGGTTCGTGCCCCGGTCCGGGAAGATCCCACATGCCGTGGAGCGGCTGGGCCCATGAGCCATGCCCGCTGAGCGTGTGCGTCCGGAGCTCGTGCTCCACAACGGGAGAGGTCACAACAGTGAGAGGCCTGCATACTGCAAAGAAAAAAAAAAAAGATAGACCACTCTGGATGCATTAGGAACCAGTGCCAGAATGAGGGAAAAAATACTTGAAGCCACAAGACTAGTGATGAGTGTGTTGAAGGAAGTTAGGTGAGAGACGGAAGAGCCTGTTCTAAGGAAGAGTTAGTGGGGAGTGAATAAAGTGGATGGATGTCAAAATTATATTCAAATTTAGGAGGTATAAATTGCAGAGCTTGTTATTTGGACATGGAAAATTAGAGGAGAGAGTTAAAGTTCATACCCCTGTTGTTAATTGGGCAAACTTGTAGATGGTGAAGTCATTTATTACAATAGGAATCAGAAGAGTAGATTTTAAGGAGAAGGCCAGTCAGTTTGGGACAGGTTATGGTGGATGTGACTCATCCAAGTATGAAGTCTAAAAAGCAGCTGTAATATATAGATCAGGGGTTCCACGGAGAGAATGACTAGAGAAATGCATGGGAGATATGTATCTATAGGTGGTAATTGAAGGTAGGGACATGGGAGAAGCTGCTCAAGGAGAAAACTAAGGAGAAAGAAGGAGAGCATGAGTCAGAGACTGGAGGAACCACTGATCATTAAGGGACAGGCTGAGGACATGGTGCTCAAAGAAGCCTAAGAAGGAGCAGCCCAAGGAGAATGAAAGTTTTCACCAGAAGTGCCATGCCACAGAGGCCATAGTTCTGGCAAAATTGGGAAGGAATTAGATCCAAATAGTAAAAGAAAGTATTAACCTTACATAAGAGACACCTCTACCTGTAACGGGAGAAGGTGGTATTTAAATATGAGCTTGCAGGTGATAGTGTAGTTTTGCAAAATTTTGCATAAAGAGTCTATTTTCAGTGCAGAGAAATTATGTTCATTTGCTAAAAGTGAAGAGGGAATGTTTGAATGTGAGCAATAAAGAAGACGTGTGTGAACAATGAGGGAGAGAAATGACTTGCTAAATAAAGGTCACTGAGTGACAGGGTGGCCTATATGAAACTGTCATCACGAATTTACAATAGCATAAAGTGGGGCTTTTGAGTGAAATTCTCCAAGAAAACTCAGTAGCCTGGCTTGAGAAATAAAGTCTGTCAGCTCCATGAGAATTGAAGTTTTGTCAGCACTCAGCAGAGATATGATCAAAAACCTCAAGTTACAGGAAAAGATGAAGAATCAAATGTTGCAAATTTCCTTGATAATATAGGACTGGAAAATAAAAATAAAGGAGTTATATATACTAGTAATGTATATGTATTTAAAATATACATATTTATTTTTATATATAAACTTATAATGTATATATGAAGAATATATATATATGAAGAATATATATATATATATAAAGAATGCTGTGATAAGATTAAGGGATATAGTTTTTATTTCAGAAGTAGAAAAGTTGTGGTGCATAAGACACAGGATATATTCATGGTAGTGAACAATTGAAATGAATTGTACAGGGTCACTGGTAATGAAACAATTAGTGTTTAAGGGACAATAAATAATTGCAGAATAAACTACAATCTCTTTTATCCATTCATCAATAATGTGTGGTAACAGCATGATCTGGATTCCTTGTTAACAGGACTCCTCTGACTTCTGTGTTGAGAATAGATTGAAAGGGGCAAGCATAGAGCAAGACCAAAAGCCCACCTGAGACTTCAGTCTTAACAGGAACAAAGAATGTTCCAATAACAATAATCATAATAACAGGAGAGAAGTTAGGCACACATGTAGGAAGGTAGAGGGTGCACCAGTTATCTCGGAGAAGTAAATTGTAAGATCAAGAATTGAAAGCATGAATGGGGGAAAGCTGTGTTGTAGGTTAAATGTAAACAGGCAAGATCTGAAGTGCTGGGGAAGGAACAGAATAGGGAAATAGAGCAGGATTGCTGGACTGATTCAAGGACTCAATTCAGCACAGTGATTGTGAATTTAAAAAGATCTCTTTCAGCATGATTACAAATGTATCTTTCATCGCAATAGCTACCAGGGTGTAAGGGATGGGGTTGTCAAAGATATTAATTTAATCAGAGAGTTTTTATTGCCCTATCTAGATATAAAGCTAGTCTTGGACTACCTATGTAGGCACAGGAAGTGGTATAATGATTGACCATTGATTTTAAACTGGATAAATAGGGAAGTGCAAGGATAAAGGGGGTAGGAATTACAAATGTAGAATCAAGTCATTAGAAGCTATTTAGTGCTAAACTTTCATTGGAGATGCAGTACATGAGAAAGTGATATGAAAAGACAGGAGTCAGTAGGAGAGCGGAATTTTTCAAATGCTATTCTGGGGTACTTGAATAGGTAATGATAAACTCCAAAGGTGGAAAAGTGTAACCATTTGAATGAGTGGCCAAGGCAAGGACGAGGACAAGTTCATTGGAGAAGATGAGCTGCAGCACCTGTGGGGCTAGATTACAAAAGCTGATCTACATGGATATATATATACTTGGATATATATATATATATATATATATATATATATATATATATATATAAAGAACTAAGAACAATGTCTGGAATGGTGTTGGGGAGTGGAATGGGAGGGTAAGCTATTATTTATATTCATTCGAATGTCCTGGAACATCTAGTAGAGTATCTGAATTTTATAAAATACCTATTTGTTGAATTGAAAATTTTGTTTTGAATGAAGTACTTTGGTTAAGACAGGCTAATTTCACACATTTTCCAAATCTAAGTAGCAATCTCATTTACTGACAAAGCTGAAATTCAGATAGCACACTCTGTAAATTTGGGATGCTAATTAGATGTGACTACCTATTGATTGTGAGTCCTACAGTGCAATGAAAGTGCATAATTATAGAAGAGACTGGCTTCTATAGCTCTGAATTTCTTTCTGCTTCAAAGACTATAAATTAATTTTGTCTGATTAACTGGGCAACCCATTGATTGAATTACTAGCAACCCAAACTTTCCTCCTAGAGGTCAACTTTAAATTAGCATCAAATGTTACATGTATTTTCTTTCATCAGTGAAACATAAACAACATGGGAAGAAAGAATTCTTGGCCCAAACTTAACAAGTGAATAAAAGTTTTATAAAAGTTTAAGTTACTAGGTAGCATGTTTCAAGATTTCTAACTTAAGCTGAAAACAGCCAATATATCAAATTAAATGTGATACTTTATGTATCATAGATCACAAGATAGTTTAAAATACAAAATTCTCAAAAAGTGATGTTCTATGCAAAAGTAATATGAAAAATTAAAAGTTAAAGGTAATAAAATGACTATAGAAATTTGTCTATACTCAATTTCATAGACTTTTATTTATTTTTAAAAAGGTTTTGCTTATTCCAACTTAATAGTAATATATGCTCAATATATAAAAGTCTGAAAATTTAAAATGTTTTTAAACTTTTTGTAAAATCATCTAAAAATTACTACAATTTATCTCTTAATTATTTTACTGTCAGTTTTCAGTGGTGTTGTTTTGATTGAGATCTAAATTCATGTGTAATAGTCTATATTACTGTATAACTTTAATATAGTAACATAAGTAGAAGTCATTTCATTAAAATATCTTATGGTAGCAGAGTAGGCCTACCAAGTCATTACAGAATATTAGTAAGATATACTGATTAATCCTTTGTTGCTAACATAAGCACAGATTAAAAGATCAGTGAACTATAACAGATAATCCAGAAAGAGCTTCAATCTATGTGGGGATTTTGAATATGACAGTGGTCTCATTTCAAATCTATAAAAATTGCTCTTGTCAAACAATAATTTTAAAAGATAATTGGAGAAATTTATAAAAATTAGAAATTCAGTAATATTCAAATATCGACATGGTCATAATTAGATACAAATTTCATAATAGCAATATGCTTATAAATTTGGGGAAAAAATCTTAGAAGAGCTTATGCAGTTCTCAGCCACAGCATATGGATATTAGCAGTCTCATTCACTATGCATTAGTGTAAGTCATATGGATATTGGCAGTCTCATTCACCATGCATTAGTGTAAATCAATATAATGTCCTTTAGAAAATAATTTGATACTATGTATCATAATATTACAAGTAAATTTGATCTACTGACTTCACTTTTAAGAATGTTTCTTCCAGATAGGGATGCTCACTTCTGTATACAATTTTAATGCAAAATACAACTGAATATATATCAAACAATTAAAATTACAGAGAAAACATTACATATTTATATCATATACATATAAATGTTCATCCATAACACTGGATACTTTAAAACAATTATGAAAAATAAATAGGACATTGACCAAGATATAATGTAAAGAAAAAGTCAAAATAATGTGCATGATTTTTATAATAAAAAATATAAACCTCAATATTCAACTAGGACCACCATGAAAAGTATGCTGTCATTGAAGAAAACTGGAAAACAACTGACAATTTTGAAAATGAGTAGAGCCTCTAAGAGTAAGGCAAAAGAAAATATATATAAACACTGTACTTTCATTAATAGATCATTCCTAAATATCCAATTTTGATAATCTAATACGTGTATCTTGGAACTTAACCACAAAGTAAATAGATGATGAATGGTGGAGCAAGGCTGTTGAGGTGGGAGTTTAAAGGTAAGAAGGTGAAGGAGGCTAGAAAATCCTGTACGGTAATGACTTACATTTGGAAGCATCAGTATAAGTTCATATTTAGCTAAATATAGATACAGATGGCTATATACAGAATTATTTATACCAGTGCACATGTATGAGTCATCGTACACACATGCAGTCCCTTGCTTTGTTAGCTGAGAGGACCTAGAAGCAATGAAATCTCAGTAACAATGTGTACTCCTGGCAGCTAGATCTTGGAGTCTAATGCCATTCTCCAATAAGTAAAAGTAAGCCTCCTTGGAGAAAGGGTGGATTCTAGAGCTGAGCCTGGAGCATCTTCTAGTGCCAGAAAGTAAGAAAGTACTGAACACAGGCACACACACAGAATAATGGAGTATGCCAGAAGAACACAGAGTTCACTAAAAGGGTCAAAACTGAAATAATCTGAGTAACAACATAAATAAAGTAGCAATGGATTATTAAGAAAAATATGAAAAATATCCACGAGTCTACCCTGCTGTAAATAAATAATTGAATAAACAAAGAAAATGAGGGAAAAGGTCAAAGTCTCCCATGAAGAATAATTCCAAATAATTCATGTAGATATTTCACTCTCAGTGAGGTGAAGCATAACTCCCCACTCCTTAAATATGGGCTGTGCACATGGAAAGGGGTGGGTGGGTATTTACAGTGGAAAAATAAGACAAACACTTGCTTAGCCAGGTGATCAAAGTTAACATCATTTGAAGTAAGTCATGCTGATAATCTGTAACCTTGATAGGATGTGATGAATATGGCATTTCACTTCTGTGAAATTTTACCCCAAAACACATAATCTCAGCATAATCATGAGGAAAATATCAGACTAATCCAAACTGAGAAGAATTCTACAGGATGCCTGACCAGTATTCATCAAATTGTCAAGGTTATCAAAAACAATGAAAGTCTGATAAACTTTCAGAGCCTGGAGTGGCCTAAGGAGACATAATGACCAAATGTAATGTGCTATCCTGAAACAGAAAAATGTCAGTGGAAAAAAAAAAAAAACTAAGAAAATCTGAATAGAGTATGGACTTTAGTTACTAAAGTATCAACATTAATTTTTAATTTATCAAATGTACCGCATTAACACAAGTTGTTAATAATAAGGAAAACTGGAGGCAAGGTATAGGGAAACTCTCTTTACTTTCTTTTCAAATATTCTGTAAATATAAAACTGTTGTGAAAATAAAGTTTATTAAAAACTTGATTACCTATATGTCCATCTCAATAAGAAGAAAAATAAAATAGAAAATCTTAAATAATAAATATAAGAGAAAAAATGTGAGATTAAACAAGCATAAAAAAGAAAACCAATACAACCTGTTTGTATTTTGAAGTAAGAATAATGAAATACAAATAATTATAGTAAGATTAACCAAAACAAACAAGCAAAGAAGAAAAAAAATTATCAGAGAAATAAGACAAAAAAAGAAATATAATCATAGGCTGTCTACACAGACTATGATTTTGAAAAACATAAAACTAGTATGAAGTACTTTAGCTAATGAAGTTTTTTAAAAAATCAGATACACAGAAAAATTATAGAAAAAATGTAGGCAATGCTTAAGAAGTTTCCAAAACTGGTGAAATATATCAGCCCAAAGTTTCAAGAAGGTAGGTCAACCCAGGATAGCATAAAGATGAAGAAAGCCTCACTAGGGACATATATCAAAGCTGCTGAAAAATAAAAGACAAAGAGGAAAGTCTTGAAAAGGGCATATGATCTTTAATGAAATCACAATTATATTGACAGATAACTTCACAAAAGAAATGTTGCAAACAAGAAAAAAATGAATAATATATTTAAATTCCAGAAAGGAAAAACACCTAACCTAGATTCAGTGTTCAATAAAAATATCTCTTGAACTAACTAAAAACACAGAGAAAATATATCAATAATGGTTTTTCAGACATTGGACATTAAGCAACTTAGAACAGTGATCTTTGAGATGGGAGAACAAAATGTATGCTCTTCCCAGCTAACTTCTGGGAGAAAGGTTTTAGGCCAGAGAGTAGTCAGGGGACATTCAGTAGAAACCAGCATTCTCTCTGAATTGGAAATGTGGTGCTGGAAGCCCAAAAGCTGAGGCAGCTGGAGTTGTCAGGGGAGAGTACCAGACTAGAGGAAGCTGCAGAGTGACAAACCCTCAGAGCTACAGAGAGGGTCCCATGTGAATCTTAAGCTTGGTAACGATCAGTGCATGAGCTGTCTACCTAAAGCTGGGGAGAGAATCACCCAATGGGTGCAGAGGGAATAAATCTGAGAGCTCATACAGAAATTTCTGATATTCCCTCACCACTGTGGAAAATTTGTAAGTCAAGATAATCAGAAGTTTATTGTCTCAACATTGGTATAAATTAGCCCTAGACTAGACATGTCTTATCCTGTCTATAAGGCTCCCAGCAGTGTAAAATTTACGAGGTTTGGCAACTGATCAAAAAATAAAGTTATTTAACAATGGCATAAAGTATGATCCAGAATGATGAAAAAATTGATCAGTAGAAGCAGATACAGAATGACACAAATAACAGAATTGATGGAAAATGGCTTTAAAACCATTATTATAACATTACATGTTCAAGGAGATAAAGATTGAACATAAGTAGAGAAATTTAAAGATATTTAAAGATAAAAAGACTCATGTTGGAATTTTTAGAGATTAAAAAATGAAATGGATGAGATACAAAAAGTAGACTGTAGAAAAGATGTGTTAACATGACGACATTGTATCAGTAAAGTGTGGGATGACCTCAAGCAGCTTAACATATGTGTAATTGCAGTCCCAAAAGAAGAAACACTGGAGATGAAAAATATTTGAAGATTGAAGAACAATGTCTATTTTCAAAAAAAGTTTAAAACTGTGAACTCACAGAAATGAGAAGTTCAAAGAACGCTAAGCAAAAACAAACAAACAAACAAAACAACTAGGAACATCATACTCAAAACTAGTCATAATGAGAATATCTTAAAAGCAGTCAAAGTTGGAGCAGGGGTGCATGTTATGTACAGAGAAAGAGATGTTTTTTTTTTTTCAGGAACACGGCAAACTAGAAAGATAGTAGAAGAATATCTTCTACAAAGGAAAAAATAAAGCACCGTAGAATTCCACACAGGCAAGTGATTTTTTTTTTTTTAAGGAAAAATGGGACTATTTCTGCTTTATAACAAAGTGAATCAGCTACACATATACATATAACACCATATCTCCTCCCTCTTGCATCTCCCTCTCACCCTCCCTATCCCACCCCTGTAGGTCATCACAAAGCACCAAGCTGTTCTCCCTGTGCTATGTGGCTGCTTCTCACTAGCTATCTATTTTACATTTGGTAGTGTATATATGTCAGTGCCACTCTCTCACTTCATCCCAGCTTACCGTTCCCCCTCCCCGTGTGCTCAAGTCCATTCTCTATGTCTGCTTCTTTATTCCTGTCCTTCCCGTAGGTTCATCAGAAACATTTTTTTTTTTATTTTTTTAGATTCCATATGTATGTGTTAACATATGGTATTTGTTTTTCTCTTTATGACTTACTTCACTCTGTATGACAGACTCTAGGTCCACCCACCTCACTACAAATAACTCAATTTTGTTACTATTTATGGCTAAGTAATATTCCATTGTATATATGTGCCACATCTTTAACCATTCATCTGTCAATGAACATTTAGGTTGCTTCCATGTCCTGGCTATTGTAAATAGTGCTGCAATGAACATTGTGGTGCATTACTTTTTAACTTAAATCCTAGTATCGTAATTTCCTCTTTCTTCATCCTTAATATAAAATATCTCTTATGAGACAATATTATCAAATTTTTATCTTGCTTTGTACTAAATTAGAAACTACTAATATTTTTTGACAACTTTGTTGGAGTATAACAATGTTATACAATGTTTACAATGTTGTGTTATTTTCTGCTGTATAACAAAGTGAATCAGCTATATGTATACGTATATCCCAATATGCCCTCCCACTTACGTCTCCCTCCCACACTCCCTACCCCACCCCTCTAAGTGGTCACAAGGCACCGACCTGATTTCCCTGTTTGATGCAGCTGTCTCCCACTAGCTATCTACTTTACATTTGGTGGTGTATATATATTGATGCTACTGTCTCACTTCGTCCCAGATTACACTTCCCTGCCCCCTGTATCCTCAAGTCCATTCTTTACATCTGAGTCTTTAATCCTGTCCTGCCCCTAGGTTCTTCACAACCTTTTTTTTTCTTTTTTTTTTAGATTCCATATATATGTGTTAGTATACGGTATTTGTTTTCCTACTTTTGACTTACTTCATTTTGTATAACAGACTCTAGGACCATCCACCTCACTACAGAAAACTCAGTTTTGTTTCTTTCTATGTCTGAGTAATATTCCATTGAATATATATGCCACATCTTCTTTATCCATTCAACTGTTGATAGACACTTAGCTTGCTTCCATGTCCTGGCTATTGTAAATAGTGCTAAAATAAATATTGTGGTACACGACTCTTTTTGAATTATGCTTTTCTCAGGGTATATGCCCAGTAGTGGAATTATTGGGTCATATGGTAGTTCTATTTTTAGATTTTTAAGGAACCTCCATACTGTTCTCCATAGTGGTTGTATTAATTTACATTCCCACCAACAGTGCAAGAGAGTTTCCTTTTCTCCATACCCTCTCCAGCATTTATTGTTTGTAGATTTTTTGATGATGGGCATTCTGACTGGTGTGAGATGATACTTCATTGTGCTTTTGATTTGCATTTCTCTAATGATTAGTGATGTTGAGCAACCTTTCATGTGTTTTTTGGCAATCTTTATATCTTCACTGAATAAATGTCTATTTAAGTCTTCTGCCCATTTTTGGATTGGGTTGTTTGTTTTTTTGCTATTCAGCTGCATGTGTTGCTTGTATATTTTGGTGTTGCTTGTATATTTTGGAGATTAATCCTTTGTCAGTTGCTTTGTTTGAAAATATTTTCTCCCATTCTGAGGGTTGTTTTTTAGTCTTGTTTAGAGTTTCCTTTGCTGTGCAAATGCTTTTAAGTTTCATTAGATCATATTTGTTTATTTTTGTTTTTATTTCCATTTCCCTAGGAGGTGGATCAAAAAGAATCTTGCAGTGATTCATGTCATAGAGTGTTCTGCCTATGTTTTCCTCTAAGAGTTTTATAGTGTCTGGACTTACATTTAGGTCTTTAATCCATTTTGAGTTTATTTTTTTGTATGGTGTTAAGAAGTGTTCTAGTTTCATTCTTCTACATGTAGCTGTTCAGTTTTCCCAGCACCACTTATTGAAGAAGCTGTCTTTTCTCCATTGTATATTCCTGCCACATTTATCAAAGAAAAGGTGACTATATGTGTGTGGTTTAATCTCTGGACTTTTTATCCTGTTCCATTGATCTATATTTCTGTTTTCCTGCCAGTACCATACTGTCTTGATTACTGGAGCTTTGTAGTTTAGTCTGAATCTGGGAGCCTGATTCTTCCAGCTCCATTTTTCTTTCTCTAGTTTGCTTTTGCTATTCAGGGTCTTTTGTGTTTCCATACAAATTGTGAATTTCTTTGTTCTAGTTCTGTGAAAAATGTCATGAGTAGTTTGATAGGGATTGCACTGAATCTGTAGATTGCTTTGGGTAGGATAGTCTTTTCACAGTGTTGATTCTTCCAATCCAGGAACATGGTATATCCCTTCATCTGTTTGTATCATCCTTAATTTCTTTCATCAGTGTCATAGTTATCTGCATACAGGTCTTTTGTCTCCTTAGGTAGGTTTATTCCTAGGTATTTTATTCTTTTTGTTGCAATGGTAAATGGGATTTTTTCCTTAATTTATCTTTCAGATTTTTCATCATAAGTGTATAGGAATGCAAGAGATTTCTGTCTGTGCATTAATTTTGTATCCTGCTACTTTACCGAATTCATTGATTAGCTCTAGTAGTTTTCTGGTAGCATCTTTAGGATTCGCTATGTATAGTATCATGTCATCAGCAAACAGTGACAGTTTTAGTTCTTTTCTGATTTGGATTCCTTTTATTTATTTTTCTTCTTTGATTGCCATGGCTAAAACTTCCAAAACTGTGTTGAATAATAGTGGTGAGAGTGGGCAACCTTGTCTTGCTCTTGCTCTTAGTGGAAATGGTTTCAGTTTATCACCATTGAAAACGATGTTGACTGTGGGTTTGTCATATATGGCCTTATTATGTTGAGGTAGGTTCCCTCTATGACTACTTTTTGGAGAGTTTTTATCATAAATGGGTGTTGAATTTTGTTGAAAGGTTTTTCTACATATATTGAGATGATCATATATATTTTGTCTTTCAGTTTGTTAATATGGTGTATCACTTTGATTTATTTGTGTAAATTGAAGAATCCTTGCATTCCTGGGATAAACCCCACTTGATCTTGGTGTATGATCCTTTTAATATGTTGTTGGATTCTGTTTGCTAGTATTTTGTTGAGGATTTTTACATCTATATTCATCATTGGTCTGAAATTTTCTTTCTTTTTTTTTTTTTTTGTAGTATCTTTGTCTGGTTTTGGTATCTGGGTGGTTATTTAGTAGCATACTGTTTAGCTCCCATGTGTTTCCAGTATTTTTTCCTGTAATTGATATCTAGTCTCATAGCATTGTGGTCAGAAAAGATACTTGATACAATTTCAATTTTCTTAAATTTACTGAGGCTTGATTTGTGGCCCAGACATGATCTATCCTGGAGAATGTTCATGCACACTTGAGAAGAAAGTGTATTCTGTATTTGTTGCTTTTGTCTGCTGCTTTTACTATTTTTTCTTTGTATTTAATTTTTGATAGTTTTGTTAATATGTTTCTTGGTGTGTTTCTCCTTGGATTTATCCTATATGGGATTATCTGAGCCTCGTGGACTTTATTGACTATTTCCTTCCCCACATTTTTGATGTTTTCAATTATAATCTCTTCAAATATTTTCTCAGACCCTTTCCTTTTCGTCTTCTGGGACCTCTATAATTCAAATGTTGGTACATTTAATGGGGTCCCAGAATTCTCTAAGACTATCCTCAATTCTTTTTATTCTGTTCTGCAGCAGTTATTTCTAATATTTTATCTTCTAGGTCACTTATCTGTTCTTCTGTCTCAGTTATTCTGCTATTGATTCCTTCTAGGGAATTTTTAATTTCATTTATTGTGTTGTTCATCAATGTCTGTCTGCTCTTTAATTCTTCTAGATCCTTGTTAAGCATTTCTTGTATTTTCTCCATTCTATTCCCAAGAGTTTGGATCATCTTTACTATCGTTACTCTGAATTCTTTTTCAGGTAGACTGCCAATTTCCTCTTCATTTGTTTGGTCTGGTGGGTTTTTACCTTGCTCCTTCATCTGCTGTGTGTTTCTCTCTCTTCTCATTTTGCTTAACTTACTGTGTTTAGGGTCTTCTTTTGCAGGCTGCAGGTTCAGAGTTCCCATTGTTTTTGGTGTCTGGCACCAGTGGCTAAGGTTTGTTCAGTGGGTTGTGTAGGCTTCCTGCTAGAGGGGACTGCTGCCTGTGTTCTGGTGGGTGAGGCTGGATCTTGTGTTTCTGGTGGGCAGGACCACATCTGGTGGTGTGTTTTGTGGCGTCTGTGACCTTATTATGATTTTAGGCAGCCTCTCTGTTAATGGGTGAGGTTGTTTTCCTGTCTTGCTAGTTGTTTGGCATGGGGCATCCAACACTGGAATTTTCTGGCTATTGGGTGGAGCTCAGTCTTAGTGCTGAGACAGAGATCTTGGAAGAGCTCTTGCCAATTGATATTACATGGCACTGGGAGGTCTTTTGTGGTCCAGTGTCCTGGATTTGGCTTTCCTACCTTGGAGGCTCAGGCCTGACACCCGTGTAGAGCACTAAAACACTGTCAGCCACACAGCTCAGAAGAAAAGGAAGAAAAAAAAGGACAAAATAATAAAATGCAATAAAAAATAAAAATATAAAAGTTAATATAAAAAATTTAAAAAAGAGGAGAGCAACCAAACGATATCATCATATCTCTTTCCTATTCTGTCTCCCTCCCACCCTCCATATCACACCTCTCTAGGTGGACACAAAGCACCAAACTGACCTCCCTGTGCTATGTGGCTGCTTCCCACTAGCTATCTTTTTCACATTTGGTAGTGTATATATGTCCATGACACTCTCTCACTTCGTCCCAGCTTCCACTTCCCCTTCCCAATGTCCTCAAGTCGATTTTCTACATCTGCGTCTTTATTCCTGTCCTGTCCCTAAGTTCGTCAGAATCTTTTTTTTTTTTTTAGATTCCATATATATGTGTTAGCATATGGTATTTGTTTTCCCCTTTCTGACTTTCTTCACTCTGTATCACAGTCTCTAGGTACATCCACCTCACTACAAATAACTCAATGTTGTTTCATTTTATGGCTGAGTAATATTCCATTGTATCTATGAGCCACATCTTCTTTATCCATTCATCTGTTGATGGACACTTAAATTGCTTCCATGTCCTGGCTATTGTCAATAGAGCTGCAATGAACATTTTGGTACATGACTCTTTTTGAACTATGGTTCTCTCAGGGTATATGTCCAGTAGTGGGATTGCTGGATCATACGGTAGTTCTATTTTTAGATTTTAAGGAACTCCATAGTGGCTGTATCAATTTACATTCCCACCAGCAGTACAAGATGTTTACTTTTTGTCCACACCCTCGCCAGCATTTATTGTTTGTAGACTTTGATGATGGTCATTCTGACCAGTGTGAGTTCATACCCCATTGTAGTTTTGATTGGCATTTCTCTAATGATTAGTGATGTTGAACATCCTTTTATGATTTTGTTGGCAATCTGTATATCTTCTTTAGAGAAATGTCTATTTCGGTCTTCTGCCCATTTTTGGATTGGATTGTTTGTTTTTTTTTGCTATTGAGCTGCATGAGCTGCTTGTATATTTTGGAGATTAATCCTTTGTCAGTTGCTTCTTTGCAAATATTTTCTCCCATTCTGAGGGTTGCCTTTTTGTCTTGTTTATGATTTCCTTTGTTGTGCAAAAGCTTTTAAGTTTCATTAGGTCCCATTTGTTTATTTTTGTTTTCATTTCCATTTTTCTAGGAGGTGGGTCAAAAAGGATCTTTTTGTGATTTATGTCATAGAGTGTTCAACCTATGTTTTCCTCTTAGAGTTTGATAGTGTCTGGCCTTACATTTAGCTCGTTAATCCATTTTGAGTTTATTTTTGTGTATGGTGTTAGGGAGTGTTCTAATTTCATTCTTTTACATGTAGCTGTCCCGTTTTCGGAGCACCATTTATTGAAAAGGCTGTGTTTCCTCCATTGTATATTCTTGCCTCCTTTATCAAAGATAAGGTGACCATGTGTCTGTGGGTTTATCTGTGGGCTTTCTATCCTGTTCCATTGATCTATATATCTGTTTTTGTGCCAGTACCATGCTGTTATGTTTACTGTTGCCTTGTGGTATAGTCTCAAGTCAGGGAGCCTGTATACCCCAACTCCATTTTTCTTTCTCATTGTTGCTTTGGTTATTTGGGGTCTTTTGTGTTTCCATAAAAATTGTGAAATTTTTTGTTCTAATTCGCTGAAAAATGTTGTTGATAATTTGATAGTAATTGCATTGGATCTGTAGGTTGCTTTGGGTAGTATAGTCATTTTCACAGTGTTGATTCTTCCAATCCAAGAACATGGTATATCTCTCCACCTGTTTGTATCATCTTTAATTTCTTTCATCAGTCTCTTATAGTTTTCTGCATAGAAGCCTTTTATCTCCTTAGGTAAGGCAGCAGCCTTAGTGTTTCACGCCCACCTCTGGCATCCTAGCTGATAGCCGTGGCTCACACCCATCTCTGGAGGTCCCGTAGGTGGTGCTCTGCCTTCTGTGGGCAGACAGGGAAGAAATCCCCTCTCCTCGTGCACCCGGAAACCATGGTCTCTTGCCTCTTATTCAGGTCAAGACTTTTCCCCAGACTCCCTCCTGGTTAACTTTGGCACACTAGCCCTCTTTAGGCCTTCTTCACACAGCCAACCCCAAGCTTCTCCTTGGGATCTGACCTTCGAAGCCTGAGTCTCAGCTTGGGCCCCCACCCACCTCAGCAGGTGAGCAGACAAGCACCTCAGGCTGAAGTATGCTGGTTGGCACCAATCTTCTGTTCAGGAATCTCTCTGCTTTGCCCTCTGCCCCCCTGTTGCTGTGTTCTCCTCTATGGCTCTGAAGCTTTCCCCCAATGCACCCCACATCTCCACCAGTGAAGGGGCTTCTTAGTGTGTGGAAACATTTCCTCCTTCACAGCTCCCTCCTAGAGGTGCAGGTCCCATCCTTATTCTTTTGTTTTTTGTTCTTTTTTGTTTGTTTGTTTTTTCTTTTGCCCTACCCAGGTATGTGGGGATTTTCTTGCCTTTCGGAAGTCTGAGGTCTTCTGCCAGTGTTCAGTAGGTGTTCTGTAGGAGTTGCCCCACATGTAGATGTATTTTTATGTATTTGTGGGAAGGAAGGTGATCTCTATGTCTTACTCCTCCACCATCTTGAAGGTCCCCAGGAACTATTAATATTATTTTACACAGAAAACTTTTTTTTTACCCTTATTTTTTCAGGATTTTGTAGATTATGCACAGCTACAGATTTTATGTCTGGAGTTGAATGATCATGTTATAACTAGAGATACTCTAGATACAGGAATTTTTCTAAACAATGAGACTTTGGTTCTAGACACTGTGCTGCACACAATGATAGCCATGCACCATGTCAACTTACACCCACCAAGGGCAGAGGGACCATTTGGAGCCACACAATGTTGCATTCAGTGAGAAACAGAGCAATATCTCAGGCCAACCATCGTGTAAGTGGTGATGAGAGAGGTACAATGTGAGTACCAGAACTATGGAATTTGGGGTGCAAATAAAGTATCAGTGAGCAGTAATAACTTATTTATTCATCAGAATACCCCTGATATAGATAGTTTTACTTTTCCACATTTCTAGTAGGATAGATAGACCCTGGTCGGCTAGGGCTGTCATAACAAACCAGGTGACTTAAACAACAGAAATGTTTTCTCACAGTTCTAGAGACTATAATTCTTAGTTGAAGGTGTCATCAGAGTTGGGTCCTTCTGAGGTCTCTCTCTTTGGCCATAGATGCCACCTTCTCCTCCCTGTTTCCTCACATGTTCTTACTTTGTGTGTCTTATTCAAATCTCTTCTTATGAGGATATTAGTCAGATTGGATTAGAACCCACTCCAATGACATCATTTTAGCTTTAGCACCTCTTTAAAGACTCCATCTGAAAAGACAGTTACATTCTGAGGTGCCGAGGGTTAGGACTTCAACACATTCATTTCGAAGCAGGGAGGAGAGAACAACTCAGCCCATAACAAAGTATTTTAGGCTTATTGAATTAAATAGTTTTCTAAAGTCAGACAAGCCCCTGTCAACAAGGGTAGCCAGGATTCAAACTAAGCCCTCTTTTTCACCAGATCCCATGTGTTTATGGTGGAAGCTGCCAATCAGATACGGCTCTAATATCTTAGAAAGTTAGTAGTAGTGTTCCACAGATAGTATAGCATTATTAGGATATGTTTTCATTGAAATGTTAACCACTTATTTAGACTTATCTCCATCCTGAAGCAAAAATATATCCCATTATTCAGTGTCAGAACAAAGGTTACTAAAGTAAATCTATACATAATGGCAGTAAATGGTTTCCCAATATTTGTTTTGTGGAAAAGACTATTATGTGTAGCTCTTTCAATTTCAAATATGAAGTTCAAGTTTATACATATTCATATAGCATAACAGAGATAAATTTGTCTTGGGAAAATAAATTTATCTGAAATCAAAATGGTTTACATTTATGGGTATAGTTTTTGGCTACTAAGCATTGCTTTGATGTTTCCTTATCTTTGTTGATATAGACGTTTGCTTTCCTCACTCAGTAATTTTTATATATCCATTTTTCATATGTCAACTTGCCTATGGGTAAGCCTACCTACAAATCAATTCTGAACCCAGCAGGCTTATCTGCTGGTGCCTGAGGTGCTTCCCATGATATCCATGGGTTTAGAGTTTCTCCTTTGCTTCAATTCTCCTGGCTGAAGATTTGCTCAGTATGCAGTCTCTCACAGAAACAGCAGTACTTCCTTTCATTGCGTACCTATACATTATTAGGTGACCGTTACATATTCTAGAACTACAAGAACATCATTTTCAATCATCTCCTCAAATGAAGAACCCACATCAGACTTCACGAATTCTGATACCTCCATTCAAGTCTCAGAAAATAATATTATTGATAATATGGATGGTTCAGGCCACTAAAATTATGGACTATTGATAAAAATAATAAACAAATAAAAATATAATGTTATTTTAACAGAAAGTTGCACTCAAAATAGAGAGGTTTTTTACATAACAGGGGTATTATTATTGAATATAATCATTGTTATATCAAGAAAGATAAAATTGTCTCTACAAGTTGTGGACAGTGGTGATAAGATCAACCAAAAAGGTAAAAATAAAGAGGCCATGAATGAGGTTGAAAGATAAGCTGGCTTCCCAAGTACTGTTATTCTCACTGCTAGTATGTTTATCTGTTCCCGAGGAAACTGAAGACTGAGATCACAGCCGTCTGACCTTTTAAAGAACAGGTAGGGATATGTGAACACATGCCAGGGAAAAGTCTGGACTTGCCAGAGAGGCAAGAGACTTTTTCTTCCCTCTTTGTTTCCTGGTGCGTGAAGAGAGGGGATTAAGAGCACTGCTTAAAGGAGCTCCAGAGATGGGCGTGAGCCGCAGCTAAAAGCACGGACCACAGAGACAGGCATGAGATGCTAAGGCTGCTGCTGCCGCCACCAAGGAGCCTGTGTGCGAGCACAGGTCACTATCCACACCCCCTTTCTGGGGAGCCTATGCAGCCCGCCACTGCCAGGATCCCAGGATCCAGGGACAACTCGCCCAGGAGTACGCATGGCGCGCCTCAGGCTGTTGCAACGTCACGCTTTCCTCTGCCGCTGCAGGCTCACCCCGCACTCCGTACCCTTCCCTCCCCCAGGTCTGAGTGAGCCAGAGCCCTCGAATCATCAGCTCCTTTAACCCCGTCCTGTCTGAGTGAACAACAGACGCCCTCCAGCGACCTACATGCAGAGGCAGGGCCAAATCCAAAGCTGAGCCCCTGGGAGATGTGAGAACAAAGAAGAGAAAGGGAAATCTCTCGCAGCAGCCTCAGAAGCAGCGGATTAAAGCTCCACAATCAACTTGGTGTACCCTGCATCTGTGGAATACATGAATAGACAACGAATCATCTCAAATTAAGGAGGTGGACTTTGAGAGCAAGATTTATGATTTTTTCGCCTTTTCCTCTTTTTCTGAGTGTGTATTTGTATGCTTCTGTGTGAGATTTTGTCTGTGCAGCTTTGCTTCCACCATTTGCCTTGGGTTCTACCCATCCGTTTTTTGTTTTTTTTAAATTTTTCTTCTCTTAATTTTTTTTTTATTTTAATAATGTTATTATATTGTATCTTACTTTATTTTATTTTACTTTATCTTCTTTTTTCCTTCCTTCCCTCCTTCCTCCCTTCCTCCCTCCACTCCTCCCTCCCTCCCTCCCTCCTTTCTTTCTTTCTTTCTTCTTCTACTAATTCTTTCTTTCTACTTTTTCTCCCTTTTATTCTAAGCTGTGTGGATGAAAGGCTCTTGATGCAGCAGCCAGGATTCTGTGCTGTGTTTCTGAGGTGGGAGAGCCAACTTCAGGACACTGGTCCACAGGAAACCTCCCAGCTCCACATAATATCAAACGGGGAAAATCTCCCAGAGATCTCCATCTCAACACCAGCACCCAGCTTCACTCAACGACCAGCAACCTACAGTGCTGGACACCCTGTGCCAAACAACTACCAAGACAGGAACACAAAACTACCCACTAACAGAAAGGCTGCCTAAAATCATGATAAGTCCACAGACACCCCAAAACACACCACCAGACGTGGACCTGTACACCAAAAGACAAGATCCAGCCTCATCCACCAGAACACAGACACTAGTCTCCTCCACCAGGAAGCCTACACAACCCACTGAACCAACCTTAGCCACTGGGGACAGACAACAAAAACAAGGGGAACTATGAACCTGCAGCCTGCAAAAAGGAGACTGCAAACACAGTAAGATAAGCAAAATGAGAAGACAGAAAAACACACAGCAGATGAAGGAGCAAGATAAAAATGCACCAGACCTAACAAATGAATAGGAAATAGGCAGTCTACCTGAAAAAGAATTCAGAATAATGATAGTAAAGATGATCCAAAATCTTGGAAAGAAAATAGACAAAATGCAAGAAACAATTAACAAGGACCTAGAAGAACTAAAGGTGAAACAAACAATGATGAACAACACAATAAATGAAATTAAAAATACTCTAGATGGGATCAATAGCAGAATAACTGAGACAGAAGAACAGAGAAGTGTCCTGGAAGGTAAAATAGTTGAAATACTACTGCAGAGCAGAATAAAGAAAGAAGGATGAAAGGAACTGGGAAAATCTCAGAGACCTCTGGGACAATATTAAATGCACCAACATTCGAATTATATGGGTTCCAGAAGAAGAAGAGAAAAAGAAAAGGACTGAGAAAATATTTGAAGAGATTATAGTTGAAAACTTCCCTAATATGGGAAAGGAAATAGTTAATCAAGTCCAGGAAGCACAGAGAGTCCCATACAGGATAAATCCAAGGAGAAATACACAAAGACACATATTAATCAAACTGTCAAAAATTAAATACAAAGAAAACATATTAAAAGCAGCAAGGGAAAAACAACAAATAACATACAAGGGACTCCCCATGAGGTTAACAGCTGATCTTTCAGCAGAAACTCTGAAAGCCAGAAGGGACTGGCAGGACGTATTTAAAGTGATGACAGAGAAAAACCTGCAACCAAGATTACTTTACCCAGCAAGGATCTCATTCAGATTTGACAGAGAATTGAAAAGTTTTACAGACAAGCAAAAGCTAAGAGAATTCAGCACCACCAAACCAGCTCTACAACAACTGTTAAAGGAACTTCTCTAGGCAAGAGACACAAGAGAAGAGAAAGACCTACAATAATAAATCCAAAACAATTAAGAAAATGGGAATAGGAGCACACATATCGATAACTACCTTCAATGTAAATGGACTAAATGCTCCCACCAAAAGACACAGATTGGCTGAATGGATACAAAAACAAGATCCATATATATATGCTGTCTATAAGAGACCAACTTCAGACCTAGAGACACATACAGACTGAAAGTGAGGGGATGGAAAAAGTTATTCCATGCAAATGGAAACCAAAAGAAAGCTGGAGTAGCAATTCTCATATCAGACAAAATAGACTTTAAAATAAAGACTTTTAGAAGAGACAAAGAAGGACACTACATAATGATCAAGAGGTCAATCCAAGAAGAAGATATAAAAATTGTAAATATTTATACACCCATCATAGGAGAACCTCAATACATAAGGCAAATACTAACAGCCAAAAAAGGGGAAATTGACAGTGACACATTCATAGTAGGGGACTTTAACACCCCACTTTCACCAATGGACAGATCATCCAAAATGAAAATAAATAAGGAAACCCAAGCTTTAAATGATACATTAAACAAGATGGACTTAATTGATATTTCTAGGACATTCTATCCAAAAACAACAGAATACACATTTTTCTCAAGTGCTCATGGAACATTTTCCAACATAGATCATATCTTGGGTCACAAATCAAGCCTTGGTAAATTTAAGAAAATTGAAATTGTATCAAGTATCTTTTCCGACAACAACACTACGAGACTAGATATTAATTACAGGACAAGATCTGTAAAAAATAAACACACATATGGGCTAAACAATACATTATTTAATAGTGAAGTGATCACTGAAGAAATCAAAGAGGAAATTAAAAAATACCTAGAAACAGGGCTTCCCTTGTGGCACAGTGGTTAAGAATCTGCCTGCCAATGCAGGGGACACGGGTTCGAGCCCTGGTCCGGGAAGATCCCACATGCCGCGGAGCGGCTGGGCCCGTGAGCCATGGCTGCTGAGGCTGCGCGTCTGGAGCCTGTGCTCCGCAACGGGAGAGGCCACAACAGTGAGAGGCTCGCGTACCGCAAAAAAAAAAAAAAAAAAAAAAAAAAAAAAAAAAAAAAAAAAAAAAAACCTAGAAACAAATGACAATGGAGACACAATGACCCAAAATCTATGGGATGCAGAAAAAGCAGTTCTAAGAGGGAAGTTTATAGCAATACAATCCTACCTTAAGAAACAGGAAGCATCTCGAATAAACAACCTAACCTTGCACCTAAAGCAATTAGAGAAAGAAGAACAAAATAACCCCAAAGTTAGCAGAAGGAAAGAAATCATAAAAATCAGATCAGAAATAAATGAAAAAGAAATGAAGGAAATGATAGCAAAGATCAATAAAACTAAAAGCTCGTTCTTTGAGAATATAAACAAAATTGATAAACCATTAGCCAGACTCATCAAGAAAAAATGGGAGAAGACTCAAATCAATAGAATTAGAAATGAAAAAGGAGAAGTAACAACTGACACTGCAGAAATACAAAAGATCATGAGAGATTACAACAAGCAAATCTATGCCAATAAAATGGACAACCGGGAAGAAATGGACAAATTCTTAGAAATGCACAACCTGCCAAGACTGAATCAGGAAGAAATAGAAAATATGAACAGACCAATCACAAGCACTGAAATTAAAACTGTGATTAAAAATCTTCCAACAAACAAAAGCCCAGGACCAGATGACTTCACAGGCGAATTCTATCAAACATTTAGAGAAGAGCTAACACCTATCCTTCTCAAACTCTTCCAAAATATAGCAGAGGCAGGAACACTCCCAAACTCGTTCTACGAGGCTACCATCACACTGATACCAAAACCAGACAAAGATGTCACAAAGAAAGAAAACTACAGGCCAATATCACTGATGAACATAGATGCAAAAATCCTCAACAAAATACTAGAAAACAGAATCCAACAGCACACTAAACGAATCATACACCATGATCAAGTGGGGTTTATTCCAGGAATGCAAGGATTCTTCAATATATGCAAATCAATCAACGTGATACACCATATTAACAAATTGAAGGAGAAAAACCATATGATCATCTCAATAGATGCAGAGAAAGCTTTCGACAAAATTCAATACACATTTATGATAAAAACCCTGCAGAAAGTAGGCATAGACGGAACTTTCCTCAACATAATAAAGGCCATATATGACAAACCCACAGCCAACATGATCCTCAATGGTGAAAAACTGAAAGCATTTCCACTAAGATCAGGAACAAGACAAGGTTGCCCACTCTCACCACTTTTATTCAACATAGTTTTGGAAGTTTTAGCCACAGCAATCAGAGAAGAAAGGGAAATAAAAGGAATCCAAACCAGAAAAGAAGAAGTAAAGCTGTCACTGTTTGCAGATGACATGATACTATACATAGAGAATCCTAAAGATGCTACCAGAAAACTATTAGAGCTAATCAATGAATTTGGTAAAGTTGCAGGACACAAAATTAATGCACAGAAATATCTGGCATCCCTGTACACTAATGTTGAAAAATCTAAAAGTGAGATCATGAAAACACTCCCATTTACCATTGCAACAAAAAGAATAAAATATCTAGGAATATACGTACCTAAGGAGACAAAAGATCTGTATGCAGAAAATTATAAGACACTGAAGAAATTAAAGATGTTACAAATAGATAGAGAGATATACCATATTCTTGGATTGGAAGCATCAACATTGTGAAAATGACTCTACTACCCAAAGCAATCTACAGATTCAATGCAATCTCTATCAAACTACCACTGGCATTTTTCACAGAACTACAACAAAAAATTTCACAATTTGTATGGAAACACAACAGACCCTGAATAGCCAAAGCAATCTTGAGAACGAAAAACGGAGCTGAAGGAATCAGGCTCCCTGGCTTTAGATAATACCACAAAGCCAAAATAATCAAGACAGTATGGTACTGGCACAAAAAAAGAAAGATAGATCAATGGATCAGGATAGAAAACCCAGAGATAAACCCACACACATATGGTCACCTTATCTTTAATAAAGGAGGCAGGAATGTACAGTGGAGAAAGGACAGCCTCTTCAATAAGTGGTGCTGGGAAAACTGGAGAGGTACATGTAAAAGTATGAGATTAGATCACTCCCTAACACCATACACACAAATTAAAGTCCTAAATGTAAGGCCAGAAACTATGAAACTCTTAGAGGGAAACATAGGCAGAATACTCTATGACATAAATCACAGCAAGATCCTTTTTGACCCACATCCTAGAGAAATGGAAATGAAAACAAAAATAAACAAATCGGACCTAATGAAACTTCAAAGCTTTTGCACAGCAAAGGAAACCATAAACAAGACCAAAAGACAACCTTCAGAATGGGATAAAATATTTGCAAATGAAGCAACTGACAATGTATTAATCTGCAAAATTTATAAGCAGCCCATGTAGCTCAATAACAAAAAAACAAACAACCCAATCCAAAAATGGGCAGAAGACCTAAATAGACATTTCTCCAAAGAATATATACAGACTGCCAACAAACACACGAAAAAATGCTCAACATCATTAATCATTAGAGAAATGCAAATCAAAACTACAATGAGATATCATCTCACACCAGTCAGAATGGCCATCATCAAAAAATCTAGAAACAATAAATGCTGGAGAGGGTGTGGAGAAAAGGGAACCCTCTTGCATTGTTGGTGGGAATGTAAATTGATACAGCCACTGTGGAGGACAGTATGGAGGTTCCTTAAAAACTACAAATAGAATTACCATATGTCCCAGCAATCCCACTACTGGGTATATACCCTAAGAAAACCATAATTCAAAAAGAATCATGTACCAAAATGTTCATTGCAGCTCTATTTACAATAGCCCAGAGATGAAAACAACCTAAGTGTCCATCAACAGATGAATGGATAAAGATGTGGCAAATATATACAATGGAATATTACTCAACCATAAAAAGAAATGAAATTAAGCTATTTGTAATGAGGTGGTTAGACCTAGAGTCTGTTATACAGAGTGAAGTAAGTCAGAAAGGGAAAGACAAATACCGTATGCTAACACATATATGTGGAATTTAAGAGAAAAAAATGTCATGAAGAACCTAGGGGTAAGACAGGAATAAAGACACAGACCTACTAGATAATGGGTTTCAGGATATGGGGACAGGGAAGGGTAAGCTGTGACAAAGCGAGTGAGAGGCATGAACATATATACAGCATCAAACGTAAGGTAGATAGCTAGTGGGAAGCAGCCACATAGCACAGGGAGACCAGCTCGGTGCTTTGTGACCGCCTGGAGGGGTGGGATAGGGAGGGTGGGAGGGAGGGAGATGCAAGAGAGAAGAGATATGGGAACATATGTATATGTATAACTGATTCACTTTGTTATAAAGCAGAAACTAACACACCATTGTAAAGCAATTATACTCCAATAAAGATGTAAAAAAAAAAAAAAAAGAATGGAAACAAAAACAACAAGAACTGTGAGACTGAGCATAGCAGAGCTTTACGCAGATGACTGCATAAGTCTAACTCAAACCCAGATGTTTCAGTTGCTGAAAACCGGGGGTGCCTAGTTACCTACACCTACTTCCCAAACATCCAAATCATCAATAAATAGAATCTATTTCACAGAACCCAATATTTATTCATCTTAGCCACCTTTTTAAAATTCTTTGTATTATCTTCACTTTGCTGAATACTAATCAAAGGACAATTTTATACAATAATAACATTTTTTAAGACAATTGATTAAGAGTTGATGGTGGTTACAAAAGCTGCCAATTTCAGATTTTTTTAGAGTTTTCAATAAACCAGCATAAATTTATTATTTATTTGAACAACATGATTTATCTTTATGAATTATATTTCACCAAATCACATTGCATATTTTGTCAAAATCTTTCATTCATGACCCTCAGTTTCAAATTATACTATATATAGTTTTATTGCTGTTTCTATTCTTACAATTCTAATGCTAGCTACATACTTGGAAATAATATGCTCTACGTTCTTATCAGTTTAGCCATTCTTCAAGATATTAGGTTAACCTAAAATTGTAAAAGGCACTCAATAAAATAAAGCTTAAATTGAAATTTAAAAGAAATATCATCCAGATATAAATCCTTCCAGGAATAGTAAAAAGAAATATATTAAGTAGTCTGACACTTATGCATTAATATACTTATTTCCATAATGGAACTCTGTTTCAATTAAACATGTGTGTTAAGGAAGTCTGCTGAGTGCACCAACTCTCTTAGAAAATGCAGAGTCAGGACAATCCCATGTATCTCCACATTTGAGGCATGTGTTAGTATAATGTTTAATCTTTTGTGAGGAGGTTGGTGAGACGATCTCAGGGCATTAAGGGACAGTAAGGTCAAAACAACAAACAGGAAGGTAAGTCTATTGAATATTTTGATTTTTAAAAATACTGAAATATAAGGTCAAAAATTACTGCCGGAATTTCCAGCTTCTACCAAAGGTGTAGACAGTTAGACAGGGTGTTTTTATTTTTCCATCAAAACTATATATATTAAAAATACTGGATACCATAAAACTTGATAACTTTCTGGACCTATCAGAGACCTGTGGTTCAGAGCAATTAAATACCCTGAAATCTCAAGAAAGATAGTTTCCACCTAACAAAGATGAGATGCAGTCTCTTGTCCACCTGTGGCAGACCATGGGAAGAATCCATGGATGACACCCATAAGCAGGTAAGCAGCTGAAACTTTTAATGGATTGTTAATGACCAAGTGTATACCAGCATGACAATACAGTAACCTTGGTAGCCACAGATACAAGGGAAGTTCACATAGTCTTTTCCATGAACCAACTCTAAGATGTGGGCTTGATTTAAATAATGAGATTATGGACATTGTCATAGGATGAGACTTATGAGGTTCTCAGGAAGGAGTGATGCATTTTGTACTTAGAAGAAATGGAAATCATTGTAGGGGGGTGGCTGGAACACTGCTTCTAAATTGAGTCCCAGGGATCCCCACCTCCTGGTATCTTCTCCCTTGAGTGATCTCCCTTTTTGTGTGGCCTAACCCTGTGATTTGCTTCTAATGATTAGAATATAGAAAGTGATAGGATGTTGTTACAGACTGAATGTTTATTCCCACTAACCAAGTCCTGTGTCAGCTTTAACCACCAGTGTGATGGCATTTGGAAGTGGGGGCTTTAGGATGTAAGTAGGGTTAGATGAGCTCATGAGGGTGGAACCCTCATGATGGGATTAGTGCCTTTATAAGTAAAGATACCAGAGAACTTGTTCTCTCTCTTTATTCCATGTACATATACAGGGAGAAGTTGGCCATCTACAAGGCAGGAGGAGAGCTCTCATCAGAACCCAACCATGCTCTTGGCTTTCAGTCTCCGTAACTGGGAGAAAATTAATTTCTGCTGTTTAAGCCACCCAGTCTATCATCTTTTGTCATGATAGCCCCAACAGACTAAGAGAGATTTGAATTCTAAGATTAGGTTATAGAGGACTATTTTTTCTGACTTGCTGGCTGGCACACTAACATCTGGGAACTGAGATCCTCAGTTCAACAGTCCATAGGAATCAAATCCTTCCAACCTGGGAGTGAGTTGGAGTAGACTTACCCTAGTGGAGTCTTCAGGCAAAAGTGCAGCCCAGCAGAAATCCTGACTGCAAACTGTCAGAGGGTCCAGGAAGTCACACCAGATTCCCTACTCACAGAAACTATGAGTTAGTGTACTTGTGGTATTATAATCTAAATTTTAGGTTATTTGTGATGCAGTGATAAATAACTAACACAGGTGTGGACATCTGAGGAAGCCTCCCTCTGTGATGCAGGCCTGAAAGCGGGGCATGACCACTGCTGCAGAATCAGAAAGAAGCCTTGCCTGGACCTTTCTCCCCTAAAAAGTAAAGGCTTCATATCTCTGAACAAGCACAGAAAAATGCATCTTCAGTCTTTGCATGAAGACTGATTAAGATGGGGCAGGCCCTGGAAAACATGTATCCCAGACGACACTAGAAAGCTGAAAGGAAAAAAAAAAACCTGTCAATTCATTTAAAAATAAATGTTTTATCAGATGAACAAAAGCCTGAAACAATTTATTACCAACAGACTTGTACTACAAGAAATGTTAAAGGAAGTTCTTCAGGCAGAAACTGGTATCAAATGGGAAGTGGGGCCTACACAAAGATATGAACACCTTTAGAAAATTGTTCAAATAAGGGTAAATATAAAAATATTTCTCTTATTTCATATCACTCAAAATATAATTGGCTATCTAAAGCAAAAACAGTAGCAAACTTTTGTCGGTTTATAGCATAAATAAAAATAAAATGTACAACAAAATAAGATAAATAAAATACAGTGTAATAAGGATTATACTGTGTTAAGTTTCTCATACTATACATGAAGCAGCATAATATTCCTGAAGGTTGACTATGATTAATTTCAATATACATTGTAAATACTGAGGTAACAATTGAAAACTTTAAAATAAAGTGGTATAAGTGATGAGCTAATAGTGGAGATACAATGAAATCATAAAAATTACTCAATCCAAAAGCAGACAAAAAAGGAAATCAGTGATCAAAGAAGAGATTTTAAAAAATACACAAAATCAATGTCACTATGGTAACTATTTTCTCAGATAAATACAAAATTTTATTAGATGAAATGATCTAAATATACCAATTTTAAAAGCAGAATTTGCTTAATAGATTAAAAAATGAGACACTCAACCAAAGGATGTTGCTTAAAAAAAAATTCACTTTAAATATAAAGACATAAATGAGTTAAAAGTATGGGGAAATAGGTACCCTGCAAACATTAAGTAAAAGACGCCTGGAGCAACTGTCTTAATTTTAGACAGAGTAGACTTCAAATCAAGGAAATGTATTAGCAAATAAAGAGGGACACTGTCTAATGATAAAGAGATCAATTCATCAAAACAATATTACAATCCTAAGTGTGTATGCACCTAACAAGGGAACTTCATGATACATGAGTCAAAAACTGATAGAACTGAAAGAAGAAATGGACAATTTAACAATTTTTTATGTTACACCATGCTCAAGTAAGATTTATCCTGGGAATGCAAGTCTGATATTGAAGTAGGAATATCCATGCAATCAAAGGAAAATAATAGAGAATCCAGAAATAGATGTTTTCATAAATGGCTATTCAGTTTTCCACAAAAAAGCAAAAGCTATTAAATGGAGAGAAGATAGTCTTTTTTACAAATGTGTTGGAACATTTGGACATCCATATGTAAAATAATGAGCCTTGATTCATATCTCCTACTCAATATGAAAATTAACTAAAAATCAATCATATGCTTAAGTGCAGAAACCAAAACATAACATTTCTAGAAGAAAACAAAGCAGAAAATATTTTTAGCTTTAGTTAGATGAGTATTTCTGAGCTATAATACCAAAAATATCTGTGAAGTAAAAATTTTGATAAACTAGACTTCATCAAAATTAAGATATTCTGCCCTTTAAAAGTCACTATCAAAAATTGAAAAAAAAGAGATACACACTAAGAAAATGTATAAAAAGCACATTTCTGATAACAGATTTATGTCCAGAATAAACAAAGAACTCTCACAACTCAATCACAGCAGGTCAATAGTTGCTGAGTGTGGGCTTGGTGTTGTCTGAAAAGGGCCACTACAGAGTTTTCTACAGAGATGTATCTGATCTGCACCCTGAGAGTGGTGAAATTTACATGATTGTACATGTTTATCAAAACACAGAGAACCATACACTGAAAAGGTTGTATTTTAATATGTAGAAATTATACGTCACTTAAACTGACTAAAAAAACCCAAATTACTGCGCCAAAATTGTCATGCATATAAGGGCAGAAGACACACTATATATTAATGAAATTGTAAAAATTGAATAATCAATGTATTGATGATTCTTCCACATATTGACATGTTCTCTATTTTAAACACAGAAATTTTTCACTGAAAATTTATAATGAAATTATATATTATTTTAAATTTACTTATAAAATATAAGAAGATGTGTTTTGTTATATTCCCTCCTGAATCATTTTTCACTAGTGATCACTTAACAATATTTTTATTTCTGGGTTATACTATTCTATGGCAAATATGATTCTCAAAGTGCAATAAATTCTAGAAAATCATGATATAATTAGTAGTTTCCATTTCTATGTATCACTTCTGATACAATGAAAATAAAATAGGGCTATGAAAAAAAAAACAGGCTTTTGAACTTTGTGTATTTTTAAATCTCTTCTTTGATCACTGATACCTTTTTTGTCTGCTTTTGTATTGAGTCATTTTTTTATGATTTCATTTATCTTCAAAGCCAATATGATTTTTAAAACATCTTTATTGGAGTATAATTGTTTTACAATGGTGCATTAGTTAATGCTGTATAATAAAGTGAATCAGCTATATATAAACATACATCCCCATATCTCTTCCCTCTTGTGTCTCCCTCCCACCCTCCCTACTCCACCCTTCTAGGTGGACACAAAGCACCGAGCTGATCACCCTGTGCTATGTGGCTGCTTTCCAATAGCTAGCTATTTTATATTTGGTAATGTATATGTGTCCATACCACTAGCCCAATTCCTCCCAGCTTCCCCTTCCTCTTCCCTGTGTCCTCAAGTCCATTCTCTACATCTGCATCTTTATTGCTGTCCTGTCCCTAGGTTCTTCAGAATCTTTTTTTTTTTTTTTAGATTCCATATATATGTGTTAGCATATGGTATTTGTTTCCTCTTTCTGACTTACTTCACTCTGTATGACAGTCTCTGTCTGTCCACCCTGTATGACAGTGGACAGACATCCACCTCACTACAAATAGCTCAATTTTGTTTCTTTTTATGGCTGAGTAATATTCCATTGTATCTGTGTGCCATATCTTCTTTATCCATTCATCTGTCAATGTACATTTAAGTTGCTTCCATGTCCTGGCTATTGTAAATACAGCTGCAATGAAAATTGTGGTACATGACTCTTTTTGAATTATGGTTCTCTCAGGGTGTATGCCCTGAGATTGCTGGGTCATATGGCAGTTCTATTTTTAGTTTTCTAAGGAACATCCATAAGGTTCTCCATAATGACTGTATCAATTTACATTCCCACCAGCAGTGCAAGATGGTTACTTTTTGTCCACACCCTCTCCAGCATTTATTGTTTGTAGACTTTTTGATGATGGCCATTCTGACCAGTGTGAGTTGATACCTCATTGTAGTTTTGATTGGAATTTCTCTAATGATTAATGGTGTTAAGCATCCTTTCACGTGTTTGTTGGCAATCTGTATATCTTCTTTGGAGAAATGTCTATTTCGGTCTTCTGCCCATTTTGGATTGGATTGTTTGTTTGTTTGTTTTGCTATTGAGCTGCATGAGCTGCTTGTATATTTTGGAGATTAATCCTTTGTCAGTTGCTTCTTTGCAAATATTTTCTCCCATTCTGAGGTTTGCCTTTTTGTCTTGTTTATGGCTTCCTTTGCTGTGCAAAAGCTTTTAAGTTTCATTAGGTCCCATTTGTTTATTTTTGTTTTCATTTCCATTTTTCTAGGAAGTGGGTCAAAAAGGATCTTTTTTGTGATTTATGTCATAGAGTGTTCAGCCTATGTTTTCCTCTTAGAGTTTGATAGTGTCTGGCCTTACGTTTAGCTCGTTAATCCATTTTGAGTTTATTTTTGTGTATGGTGTTAGGGAATGTTCTAATTTCATTCTTTTACATGTAGCTGTCCCGTTTTCGCAGCACCACTTATTGAAGAGGCTGTGTTTCCTACATTGTATATTCTTGCCTCCTTTATCAAAGATAAGGTGACCATGTGTCTGTGGGTTTATCTCTGGGCTTTCTATCCTGTTCCATTGATCTATATATCTGTTTTTGTGCCAGTACCATACTGCCTTGCTTACTGTAGCTTTGTGGTATACTCTGAAGTCAGGCAGTGTGATTCCTCCAACTCCATTTTTCTTTCTCAAGGTTGTTTTGGCGATTCGGGGTCTTTTATGTTTCCATACAAATTGTGATTTTTTTTGTTCTAATTCGGTGAAAAATGTCATTGGTAGTTTGATAGGGATTGCATTGAATCTGTAGATTGCTTTGGGTTGTATAGTCGTTTTCACAATGTTGATTTTTCCAATCCAAGAACATGGTATATCTCTCCATCTGTTTGCATCACAATTAATTTCTTTTATTAGTCTCACAGTTTTCTGCAAAAAGGTCTTTTGTCTCCTTTGGTAGGTCTATTCCTAGGTATTTTGTTCTTTTTATTTCAAAGGTAAATGGGAGTATTTCCTTAATATCTCTTTCAGATTTTTATCATTAGTATATAGGAATGCAAAAGACTTCTGTGCATTAATTTTATATCCTGCTACTTTAACAAATTCATTGATTAGCTCTAGTAGTTTTCTGGTAGCATCTTTGCGATTCTCTATGTATAGTATCAAGTCATCTGCAAACAGTGACAGTTTTACTTCTGTTTTTCTGTTTTCGCTTCCTTTTATTGCTTTTTCTTCTCTGATTGCTATGGCTAGGACTTCCAAATCTATGTTGAATATGAGTGGTGAGAGTGGACATCCTTGTCTTGTTCCTGATCTTAGTGGAAATTGTTTCAGGTTTTCACCATTGAGAACGATGTTGGCTGAGGGTGTGTTACATATGACGTTTATTGTATTCATGTAAGTTCCCTCTATGGCTACTTTCTGGATAGTTTTTTTCATATATGAGTGTTAACTTGTGTCAAAAGCTTTTTCTGCATCTATTGAGATGATCATATGGTTTTTCTCCTTCAATTTGTTAATATTGTGTATCACATTGATTGATTTGTGTATATTGAAGAATCATTGCATTTCTGAAATGAACCCCACCTGATCATGGTGTATGATCATTTTAATGTGCTGTTGAATTCTGTTTGATAGTACTTCATTGAGGATTTTGCATCTATGTTCATCAGTGATATTGGTCTGCAATTTTCTTTTTTTGTGACATCTTTGTCTGGTTTTGGCATCAGGGTGATAGTGGTCTCATAGAATGAGTTTGGGAGTGTTCCTCCTTCTGCTATATTTTGGAAGAGTTTGAGAAGGATAGGTGTTAGCTCTTCTCTAAATATTTGATAGAATTCGTTGGTGAAGCCATCTGGTCCTGCATCATTGTTTGTTGGAAGATTTTTAATCACAGTTTCAATTTCAGTGCTTTTGATTGGTCTGTTTATATTTTCTATTCCTGGTTCACTCTTTGGAAGTTGTGCTTTTCCAAGAATTTGTCCATTTCTTCCAGGTTGTCCATTGTATTGGCATATAGTTGTTTGTAGTAATCGCTCATGACCCTTTGTATTTCTGCAGTGTCAGTTGTTACTTCTTTTCTTCATTTCTAATTCTATTGATTTGTGTCTTCTCCCTTTTATTCTTGATGAGTCTGGCTAGTGGTATATCAATTTTATTTATCTTCTCAAAGAATTAGCTTTTAGTTTTATTAATGTTTTTTATTGTTTCCTTCATATCTTTTTCATTTATTTCTGTTCCGATCTTTATGATTTCTTCTAACTTTTGGAGTTTTTTGTTGTTGTTCTTCTTCTTTCTCTAATTGCTTTAGGTGTAATGTTAGGTTGTTTATTTGAGATATTTCTTGTTTCTTGAGGTAGGATTGTATTGCTATAAACTTCCTTCTTAAAACTGCTTTTGCTGCATCCCATAGGTTTTGGGTCGTCGCATTTTCAATGCCATTTGTTTCTAGGCATTCTTTGATTTCCTATTTGATTTCTTCAGTGATCTCTTGGTTATTTAGTAGTGTATTGTTTAGCCTCCATATGTTTGTATGTTTTACAGTTTTTTCCTGTAATTGATATCTAGTCTTATAGTGTAGTGGTCAGAAGAGATACTTGATATGATTTCAATTTTCTTAAATTTACCAAGGCTTGATTTGTGACCCAAGATATGATCTATCCTGGAGAATGTTCCATGAACACTTGAGAAGAAATTGTATTCTGTTGTTTTTGGATGGAACGTGCTATAAATATCAATTAAGTCCATCATGTTTAATATGTCATTTAAACCCTGTGTTTCCTTATTTATTTTCATTTTGGATTATCTGTCCATTGGTAAAAGGGGGGTGTTAAAGTCCCCTAATATGATTGTGTTACTGTCGCTTTCCCCTTTTATGGCTGTTAGCATTTGCCTTATGTATTGAGGTGCTCCTATGTTGGGTGCATAAATATTTACAATTGTTATATCTTCTTCTTGGATTGATCCCTTGATCATTATGTAGTGTCCTTCTTTGTCTCTTGTAATAGTCTTTATTTTAAAGTCTATTTTGTCTGATATGAGTATTGCTACTCCAGCTTTCAATTTCCTTTGGCATAGAATATCTTTTTCCATCCCCTTACTTTCAGTCTGTATGTGTCCCTAGGTCTGAAGTGGGTCTCTTGTAGATAGCATATATACGGGTCTTGTTTTTGTATCCTTTCAGCCAGTCTATGTCTTTTGGTTGGAGCATTTAATCCATTTACACTTAAGGTAGTTATCAATATGTGTGCTCCTATTCCCCTTTTCTTAATTGTTTTGGGTTTGTTATTGTAGGTGTTTTGCTTCTCTTGTTTGTCCTGCCTAGAGAAGTTCCTTTAACATTTCTTTTCAAGCTGGTTTTGTGGTGCTGAATTCTCTTAGCTTTTGCTTGTCTATAAAGGTTTTAATTTGTCTTTTGTATCTGAATGAGATCCTTGCTGGGTAGATTAACCTTGTTTGTAGGTTTTTCACTTTCAGCCAAAACTCCAAAACCCTGTCAGCCACATGGCTCAGAAGAAAAGGGAAGAAAGAAAGAAAGAAGGAAAGAAAGAAAGAAAGAAAGAAAGAAAGAAAGAAAGAAAGAAAGAAAAAAATAAAATTAAGCTATTAAAATAAAAATTAAAAAATATAATTAAAAATAAAGAAGGAATTAATAAAAAAGAGAGCAAACAAACCAAAATACAAATCCACCAATGATAACAAGCGCTAAAACCTATTTTAAAAAAAAAGAAAGACAAATAAAACCCTAGGAAAAATGGTAAAAGCAAAGCTATACAGACAAAAATCACACAAAGACGCATACACATACACACTCACAAAAAGAGAAAAGGAAACATTAAAAAAAAAATAGAGGAAGAGAGCCACCAAGTCAGTAAACAAATCTACTAATGATAATGAGCTCTAAATACTAAGCTAAGATAAACATAAAAACAAATTAGAAACAAATTAAATGCATAAAGCAAACCCCAAGTCTGCAGTTGCCCCCAACGTCCACCACCTCAATTTTGGGGTGATTTTTGTCTATTCAGGTATTCCAGAGATTCAGCACATGAGTTTGATTGTGGAGATTTAATCCGCAGCTCCTGTGGCTGCCTGGAGGGATTTCCCTTTCTCTTCTTTGTTCGCACTGCTCCTGATTTCAGCTTTCCTTTGGCCACTCCTCTGCGTGAAGTTTGTCTGAAATCACCTGTTCCCTGCCCAGACAGAATGGGGTTAAAGTAGCAGCTGATTAGGAGGCTCTGGCTTACTCACACTGGGAGGAGGGGTGGTACGGAATGAGGGGCAAACCTGCAGCAGCAGAAGCTGGCATGACATTCCAACAGCCTGAGGCACGCCATGTGTTCTCCTGGATAAGTTTTCCCTGGATCATGGGACCCTTGCAGTGGCTGGCTGCACAGGCTCCTGGGAGGGGAGATATGGATAGTGACCTGTGCTTGCACACAGGCTCTGGAGCTCATTTATGTGGTGCTCTGAATCCCCTCTCCTCATGCACCCTGAAACAATGGTCTCTTGCCTCTTAGGCAATTTCAGAGATTTTCTGGACTCCCTCCTGGCTAGCTGTGGCACTCTAGCTCCCTTCAGGCTGTGTTCACACAGCCAACCCCAGTCCTGTTCCTGGGATCTGACCTCCGAAGCCTGAGCCTCAGCTCTCTGCCCTCATCTGCCCCAGTGGGTGAGTAGACAAACCTCTCAGGCTGGTGAGTGCTGGTTGGTGGTGATCCTCTGTGTGGGAAGCTCTCCAATTTGCTCTCTGCACTACTGTTGCTGTGCTCTCCTCTGTGGCTCTGAAGCTTCCTCCCCGCCACCCTCATTCTCTGCCAGTGAAGGGGTTTCCTAGTGTATGGAAACCTTTCCTCCTTCACAGCTCCCTCCCAGAGGTGCAGGTCCCATCCCTCTTCTTTTGTCTCTGTTGTTTCTTTTTTCTTTTGCCCTACACAGGTACATGGGGATTTTCTTGCCTTTTGGGAAGTCTGAGGTCTTCTGACAGTTTTTAGTAGGTGTTCTGTAGGAACTGTTCCTCATGTAGATGTATTTTTGATGTATTTGTGGAGAGGAAGGTGATCTCCACATCTTACTCCTCCATCATCTTGAAGCTATCTGCCAATATGATTTTAAGTTGCCATTCTAGTTCTTTATCACTCTCAAACTTTAAGTAAGTAATTCTTCTATCTGCAAAAAGGAGATGTTTATATTTACAGTACATGTTATTTGTGAAAGTTAATTGTGATCATGTATATTTAGTATAAATTAGCCACCTATCATATATTAACTTGTCAATAAATGATAGTCCATGTTTATTTCCCAGGAGAAAGACTTGATAATTTGTTTCTTTACATGATGGTCTCCTCTTATTTTTCAGTTTTATGACAGCCTGGTATCTGTAGGAAAATAAACTGAATAAGGAAAGAGAAGATTTAGGCTGCTTACTGTGTATGTGATTTGATTTAAAAAATAATAACTCTCTGAGGCTTGTACTTTTTCAATTTAAATTTAGCATAATATTTATTATACAAAATTTGGTAAAAATGAAATGAATTGATGTTTGTAAAACAATTTGTATAGCTTATTACTATCAAACCTTGCCAAATAAATTATATTTATATATTTATTTATTTAAACTTAAGCCATTTTAGATCATCTTATTTTTAAAATAATAGAAGTAAGTGTCATCCACACTGAGGACCATGCTAATAAATAATAGACAGTATAAATTTTAGAATTTATATTTGACATTATTACATGTGTTCAAAGTTCTCCAGTTAACAGTAAGTTAAATGTTGATAGATGCTAAGAGATTTATTTACACCTAGTAAAACACAGTTATAGATGAATAAATAGTGTAACTTGAAAATAAAAGAGAGATTACAAGCTCACTTTCCAGTGTGCTAATTAAAAAACCCAAATATTAGCTTCAAAGTATTCAATGAGTTAACTAAAAACAATTGTGAAAATCAATGAGATGAACCAATGACCAAAAAAAAAAAAAAGTTACACTTGCTTTTTTTAATTTAAAAGAATCAGGATAGATGGAATATAGGACCAATCATACATGCCAGTTTATATATCCCCTAGGATGAGATCATGAGCTCAGAACATGAAAAATGATTCAGTGCAAAAATCAGAAACGAAAGAAATGAAGGCACAGGTCAAAGGTAGACTGAAATAAAGAAGACCAGAAAGTTAGACTAAAATAGATATATCCCTGTACACTGTGATTCTTTAGATCACTGATAGAATAAGATGAACACTGGTGAGGTAAATAACTCCAAACTCTCAAAAAGCTATTTAAGCTAATAACTGAGTACACCAAAGTTGCCAGATACTAGATCAATATTAAAAAAAAAAAAACCTATTTCTATAACGTAGCAGTGAACAATATGACAATGAAATTAAGAAACCAATTCCATTGTAAAAGTAACAAAAAAATAAAATATTTAGGAACACATTTAACCAAGTAAATGCAAGTCTTATGCACTGAAAACTACAATACATTACTGAAGTAAAGCAAAGACAATCTAAATAAATAGAAAAGCAACCTATGCTCATGTGCTCATGTACTGGAAGACTTAATGCTCTTAAGAAGATAATATTCTCCAGATCCAATGCTATTCTTATCTCAATTCTGTCATTTTGCAGAAATGTATAAGCTGATCTAAAAATCCATGTGGAAATGCAAGGTGGACCCAGCCTAGTCAAAACGATATTGGAAGAAAAGTGCAAAGAATGAGTCCATACATTTCCTGATTTCAAAACTTACAAGAAATCTGCAGGAAGCAATGTAATGTGGTGATGGTAAGAACACGCATACAGAACAATGGGGCAGAACAGAAAGTGCAGAAATAAACACATGATTTTTGACAAGTTTTCCAAAACTGTTCAATGGAGAAAGAGTGGTGTTTTCAACAAACGTTGCTGGCACAGCTGGATATCTACATGTAAAAGAATGTATTTGAAGCCATCCCTCACACCATATACAAAAATTGATTGAAATTACATCAAAGACCTAAATACATTTATGTCTCTGAAATTGCATTTAGACCTAAATGCTAAAACTATAAAACTTTTAGAAGAAAACATATACGTAAACCTTTTTGAATATGGATCAGTCAATGGTTTCTTGGATATTACACTAAAAGCACAAGCCACAAAGCAAAATATTGATAAATTGGACTTCATAAAAATTAGAATGCTTCCTGTGTCAGAGAACAATATCGGGGACTTACAAAGGTAACCCCCAAATGGAAGAAACTATTTGCAACACTTATATCTAATGGTCAAGTATCCAGAAAGATAAAGACTTCTTACAGACAAACATTAAATGACAAATATGCAATTGTAAATAAAGAAAAGAATCTGAATTCACATTTCTCCAAAACCATATACACTTGGCTATTAAGCACATGAAAAGATGCCTAACCTTGTTAGGCATTGTTAGTCAGGTAAAAACCAGTTCACTTCTAATAGGATGGCTATATTTTTAAAAAAAGGAAATGACAAATTTGGGGGAATCTGTGTTAGTTTGCTAGGGCTGCCATAACAAATCACCACAGACTGGGTGGCTTACACAAGATACATTTATTTCTCACAGTTCTGGAGGTTAGAAGTCCAAGATCAAGGTGTGGACAATGTTGATTTCCTCTAAAACCTCTCACCTGGGCTTGCAGTCCAGGGGTTGCACTCTTGCTGCGTTGTCACCTGGCTTGTGAGCACCTGTGGCCCTAGTGTCTCTCTGGGTGTCCAAATTCTGTTGTTGTTGTTTTTGTTTTAAGGACACCAGTCCTATTGGATCGGGCCCCATGCTAACAGACTCATTTTAATTTAATCCACTCTTTAAAGTCCCAATATCTAAATACAGCCACATTGTGTAGTACTGGAAGTTAGGGTTTAAATACATAAATTTGGAGGACACAGTTCAGCCCACAACGAGGAGGATGTGGAGTAACTGGAACCCTTATACTTTGTTGGTGGGAGTATAAAATGGTTCAGCCACTGTGGAAAATAATAGGGCAGTTCCTCAAAAAGGTAAACATTTGATTTACCACATAATACACGTATTCAACTCCTAGGTAAACATACAAGAGAATTACACACTGTGCCCATTTGTAACCATGTAAGACGATGGATGTTAACTAAACTTATTGCGGTGATTGTCTTGCAACATACACATATAGCAAATCATTATGTTGTACACTTTAAACTAACATGTTTGTTATATGTCATAAAAATAGAAAATAAAAGGGGACCAAGAGAAGTCAAATAAAAATTGTCAAAAAAGAAAAAACATGTGTGCCCAAAACTTGTACCTGAATGTTCATTGCAGTGTTATTCGTAATAGTCCCAAAGTGGGAACAAACAAACGCCCACCAACTGATGAATGGATAAACAAAGGTGGTATATCCATACAATGGAATATCACTGAGGCACTACAACTGAAGTAATGGTACAGGCTACACCTTAGATGTACCTTAAAATGATGATAAGTGAAAGACTCCAGACAAGCAAGGCCACAGATTATATAATTTTATTTCTAGAAAATACCTACAATAGTCAAATCCATGGATACAGAAAGTAGATAAAAAGTGGTCAGGGTTTGGAGCAGGGGAAGGGGAGGGGTGGAGAGTGACCGTTAATGGACATGGAGCTTCTTTCTTGGCTAAGGAAATGTCTGTAATTAGATAGTGTTAATGGTTGCACAGACTGTGAACGTAATAAAAACACTGAATTGCACACTTTAATGTGATGGCTTTGATGGTATGTGAATTACATTGTAATTAAAAAAAAACACTCCAACTCAGGAAACCTGGGTGGTCCTGAGGCCAATTTGCTTCATTTTAGTTCAGCAATAGCTCAGCTTCAAGGAAGGTTAGAAACATGGTTAACGTCCACTCGTGAGGAGTGAGCGTTGCCAAGAGTTTGAGGCCCATCCAGCATGATTTTAAATCCCTAGAAGGTTTGTAGTAAGTGGAACAATTAGACGTGAAGAGAAGAAATAGAAAAAAAGAAAAAGAAAGCAGAAAAGAAAAGAAATGCTGTTGTTAGCTTCCTTCTTTAGGGTCATTAGTCTAATCCATCCTTTGTCAAAAATCTTGATTCAGTTAGTTTAGCTAAATTTAAGATTACCCTTTAATGATCTGGTATCATTGATCTCTCTCTCTCCCTCTCTATCACACACACACACACACACACACACACACACACACACACACAGAGAGACAGGCTGGGGCCTGGGACCCTTTGATGCAGTGCTGCAACGCTTGCACCTGCGCACACCTGTCCTCAAGAAACAAAATACAAAGAAACTGTATGGTACTAAAAATAACTGTGTGTATACACAGTTGGGACAAATTCTGGATCTGAAAAATACAAAGAGACCACAAAACCTAACTGCTACTTTTGAAGAGCCTGGACCAAAAACAGGGTGTTGGGAGCAAAAGCAGGGGCACTGTGCACGCCGCCTGCACAGAACACCACCAGAGGGGTGAGCAAACCACCTAAGCCATGCCTCTGGCCCAACCCCTGGACACATCCCTACCCTAATCCCATATAAGGAACAAACTCCCCACCTCCCACCCTCAGGGAGCACGCCAGGGAACCTGTTGTTTGTTCTCACTCCCCCCACTGCAACAGGGGCCCCAGTAAAGCCTTGCCTGAATTTCTTGTCTGGCCTCTGATCAATTTCTATTGACTGGGGAAGGCCAAGAACCCTGGTTGGTAACAACACCACAAATATACCACACACAGGAAGAAATTATTTGAATTTAGGAGTGCTGAATTTAAGGTAAATCATTCTTCCTGAAATGGCATGTCCCTATATCCTGAACAATGGGTCTGAAACTTTTGTGGAAAGTTTTTATTTGAGTTGACAAGTTAGATAATCACTGCCCAATACATTTATTAATTCATATGTTTGATTTGAGTTTCCACAGAAACCAACTTGAAGACCCAGATTCCCGTGTATGTGCTTTACTGTGGGGGAGGAGACCCGGAAGAGTGAGACAAGGAAGAAATGGGCCAATGAGGATGTGCTGTCCAGTCTGACAACTTCCATGTGACCCTGCTGTAGAGGTATTCCAGCTGACAGGTGAGGAGGCTGGGTTTCTTACTCTAGAACACTCCATCCCTCACTGGTTGTGGGCTGCTTCCAGGAAAACTAACTCATACTCTGGCTTGTATGCTCCTACAGAAAGAAAAACAAATCAGGCAGTGCTGCAGGTGTTTGCTGTATGCAGCCTGCTCTATACAAAAAGGTGAATGCCAGGGGTATGTAGGTAAGGCACTGGCAGCATCTGCTAGGTGTGTCTATAAATTTATTTACCTACATGATTCCCCACCAAAAAGGAGAATACATCAAAGAACATGTGTAACACTTACCCTGAAATACAGCAGAGGAACAAGTGTAAATACATGTAAAGATTCCTGGTCAGACCAGTTATCCCAGCAGGACTGTATTAGCAGTGCCCACTTTCACACTCAAAGTTGTCATATTTTGAAAAATAATTACAGGTTTATGTATTATATAGGTAAAATATAAATTACAAGCAAGAATAAGACATCAAACATATAAATCATATATATATTAAGACAACTTTAAATCTAAAAATGGACACGGCAAACTTGAAGTCCTTAGAATAATCCATACAGTTTAAATCATTTTACTTTTGAGCCCTCAGCATCTCATCTGGAGAATATAAATAATAAAAAAGCAGATTCAAGTACATTGCTGTGCAGAGATAGATGAAGGTTTTGCTCCAAACAGGTACAGGGAGACCTTGGAGATCCTGCTGGCTCTTTTCCAGGCCATCACAATAAAGTGAATGTCACAATAAAGCAAATCACACAATTTTTTTTTTTTGGTTTTCCAGTGAATATAAAAGTTATGTTTACACTATACTCTAGTGTGTGAAATAGCATTATGCCTAAAAATGTATGTAACTTAATTAAAAATACTTTAGTGCTAAAAAATGCTAACCATCATCTGAGCCTTCAGTGAGTTGTAATCTTTTTGCAGTAGTAGCATCAGAGATCCCTGATCACAGATCACTATAACAAAGATAATGAAAAGTTTGAGATACTGGGAAAATGACTGAAATGTGACACAGAGACATGAAGCAAACAAATGCTGTTGGAAAAATGATCCCAAGAGTCTTTTGCTTGATGCAGTGTTGACACAACCTTCAATTTGTGAAAAATGCAATACCTTTGAAGCACAATAAAGTTGGTAAGGCTATATTCAATTTCTTTAACAAATGATTTCAGGACCCTTATTAATGGTAACTAACTTAATGCTCCTTAGAGCCCTATCATGGAATTGAGGATAACTTTCTTCTTTCTATCCCTGAGGTTGTAACATGCTCTCTAACTTGCCTCACTAGGAAGTGGTGGGTCTGGGACTTGTACACACATGGGCAGTATAGTTCCTGGGGCCCTGCTTTTAACTCCACACTGTGCTGCCTTCATAAAATTAGCATATAAAATGCAATTAAAACATTGTGTTTTCATTTTCAGCATGTTTATTTTATAATTAAATGATCTTATTAATAATAGTATTATTAATTTACCTATATTATTAACTAATTTCATTTATTTATAAGCTTACAATTAATTAATACATGTATCATTAATAATTGGTAATATTAAGTGAATGGAAAAGAAACCATTTTTTAGGCCAGAAAGATTGCTCTTACATTTATTACTTTTTTTTAAATTTCCAGGAATTTTCTTTTTTGTTTTCTCATTTCCATTTAATGATTTCTCATGTTTCTCTTATGTCTGAAAATTTAGATATTCAAAAGAATGTATTGACTTGGAAAAAGGAATTTAGGATACTTTTGAGTTTAAAAAAATGATCATGAGTTTGATGAAGCAGCAGATCAGAAGGAAGCCTAGAATTTCACTTTCTTACTGATTTACACTTGGGCAAGACCATAATATTGACAAAAAGTGTGCTTGGAATGTCCAAGTCATCAAAAGAGGAACGTTTGGTGGTGTCAGGAGGCCCGCTGAGCTGAGAGAGGGGATGAGCTATCAAATTATCAGAGTGGCCAATTAAAGCAACATGCCAAAAATGAAATAATTAGGTCTTTAACTGCTCACTGACAGGCACATCTAAAACCTGAGGAAGTACCAGATTTCCCTGACCCATTCTGCCGCATGGCCTGGCACATTGGTTGAGGGTCAGGTAGGTCTGCCTGGACATGGGTGTTCTCTCACTACTGAGGAGCCCCAAACAAAAGGTTCCTGAAATTTTGTGAATCCTGGGAGAGCAAGGAGTAGAAAATACTGGGTACTGAGTCAGAATATGGAGAGTTGTCCACAGGGTTCCCCCAAGGCTCACCCCATAGATAGGTCTCAGCCGAGACACCTGAAGAAGACCTTTGCCCAAAACCTAGGATAAAGAGACCTAGAAAATGTTATAAACTCCTGGAAAGTGGGGCTTTGACTTATTTACAAAACAGGAAGAGATGCACAGACATAGAAAACAAACTTATGGTTACCAAAGGGGATAGTGGGGGGAAGAGATAAATTAAGAGTTTGGGATTAAGAGGTACACACTACTATAGGTAAACTGTGTAGCACAGGGAACTATACTCAATATCTTTTAATAACCTATAATGGAAAATAATTTGAAAAAGAATATATATAACTGAATCATTTTGCTGTACACTTGAAACTAACACAACAATGTAAATTAACGATCCTTCAATTAAAAAGAAAAATAGACTTGAAGGGTTAGGAATGTGGATATGCAAAGACCATCACCAGCCCAGGGCCTGAGTCCTTGACTACACCTCCCTTCAGAGGCTGTGCACCAAGTCAGGTGTATGGGATACAGTCTTCCTATGACCTCTGCCAGATAAAGTCTCTGTAGTTACCTATGGCTGGACATGAAAGATCACACATAAGTTTTTAGCCAGGTGGAGATCTCTTTTCAAATAGCTCTTAATGCCTGTTTGATCACTCACTGAGATCTTTTGAATAATGCTGTACAAATTGTTTTTATGTTTTATATTAATGTTTTGTGATTTCATTCTCTTTAGTTGTGAATATTAAGCCAGTGAAACATGAAAAAATAATGGCTATTTGAATCCATATGGTTGCTCAGAATATTTGAATGAATGTTGAATGTTCTACAGGTTTATTAATGGGACAATGTGGAAATAGAAATCTAGGCAATCTGGCCTTATTCGGCCACAAGAAAATCAATGCTGCTCTAAATATTATCATCTTATATTCAGAGGAGATGGGAACTGGAAATCACATGGTTCTTGGGGATGGCTTCCTATCAGTTATATGATCATGGTTCTAACTCGTTATGACAATGAATGGCTCTCCGGCCCTAAAACTTGCACAATCAAATGATAGCAGAATAGCAGGGGAGCTGGTGTTAGGGATGGTGGACTCACAGGGAGAATGAAATCACACCTTCAGGACACACTCCCCATCATTTGCCCATCACCACTAGACATGTGTTCCTTCACTCACTAGCATCACACACGTATATGAACTAGATAGTTGCCACTGTGTACATTACAAATCCAGGCCTAGCCATGCCCATTTTGGCTCCGAGAAGACCTGAATCTAAGTGAAAAATATATACCACATAGTACAAAAATAATGAATAGACTCTTCATAATACAAGTTTTAATATAAGCTTCTATATTGTGTCACTGTGATATCTCATTCAAAACATTCAGAGGCCCTTGGAGGAAGGTGCTATTAGTCCTTTTACAGAGGAAGGAACAGGGGCTTAGAGATGAATTAGTAGATCCAAGCTCCAAGAAGAATCCAGTAAGCACTATAGGAACACTTTTATAAATTTAAAAATGGCGTGCCACCTTCACTCGAACTTGAAATACCCCAGAGAGAATTACATCATGCATCTTTTCCATTACTGGAAAAAAGGTACCACAATAAAACCTTTGCTACTGCACTACTTTTTATTTAAGAACTATTAGGATGGTAAAAATTAATAATACTCTAATAGTTTCTAAAACCAAAAATATTTCTTATAGTAAATATTCACCACTCTATTTCATATGACAAGGTTATCACAAGATTTTTGATTTTTTTAATAAATTGCCAACATTTTGGTTTTTCTTTTAGCGTTAGACTAGTGAGCTTTCCAAAGATGGAAGTTACAACCCAATAGTCTTGGAAAAGTAATATGTGTTGTACTGCCTAGTGCTGTTAGGAATTTTCTTACAGTCCAACTGGGAGTGCTTATATTTACTTTGAATAAGTGTGTTTTTATACATAGTAAACATAAATGTTTGAAGGCAAAACTAATCCATACTCTTAGATGCCAGGTTACCAGTTACTCTTGATGAAAAGTGATGAGGGGAAGGCTGCTTCCAGGTGTTGATAATGTTCTTTTCCTTGATCTGCTGAGGGTTACATGAGTGATTTCAGTTTTAGCAAATGCATCCAGGTACATGACTGGTACATGGAGGTATGAAATGATATATGACTTTTCAATATGTATATAACTTCAATTTTAAAAAGTTAAAAAAGTAAGTATTGCAAATAAAATACTTCCTTAAAAAGGTTATTCTGTCAATGATAACTTGATAAATTTTAAAGAAAAATATGAGGCTCACTGAGAAGGAAATCTACTAGCTCTTTGGCACTCAGTAAAACACTCAAATTTTATTTTTTTGTTGTTTTTTAAATCTAAATATAGACAGATTGACTCAATTTAATTTCCCCACATTCATATATTTGAACCCAGACCTTTCTGACCCTTGATATTCTCTTTTAAAAAATTATATCAATAGACCTATCATTAGATCTTAACTTTATAATGTTGAAGTTAAGAACTTTAGAATATTATTAAATATTATATTTTAGAATATATTAAAATCATGTTCCAAGGTCTTTCATTAGAAGTGATTAATTAATATTAGTGACAAGTTCACCACACTAGTGATAGACCACATGAAGGAAGGTGAGGCCATGCCCATCTGGGGAACCAAATTACTGCTATCCTAGCAACACTTGTCCTGCCCCAGATTGTCTCTACTGTAGACTTCCCTTCTGAGATCCAGAATCCTGTATCCAGTTGCATCCCCAATAACTACACTTGAATGACTTACATTTTTTGTAAGAAATAACTCTAGGATTTCCAATCTGGTCCCTCCACGGCCCTCCAAGCCTATTTTGTTGTCCTCATTTCAGTAGACAAATCTTATCCTTCTCATTTTAGTAAACAGAACTAACATCCATCCAGGTGCTAATTCCAGACACCTGCAGCCATTCACCTCTCATCCCTCACATCATTATCCTGCTCAACTGTCATGCACTGGCTTCCCTGTCATCTTAAATCTAAACCCTTAACATTTTTCATGCCCTGAACACTCCAAGCTCTTTTTCACCTTAGGGTTTTCAATATGAAATTATCTCTGGAATTGTTTTATCTCCATTCTCATCAAGTTTGACCTGTTCTCATCCTTTATAACTCCAGAAGTTTTTCTTTAAAGAGCTACCCTTAGACCACCCAGATCAAAGTTATTTTCCCATTCCCCCTTCAACACTGTTATTTGTTCTTATAACATTCTGTTACTTTTCCCCTTTAAAAATAAACACAGTTAAATTACAAATATATTTGTTTACTTGCCAGTCCCCCAAAGCACATGAGCCAATTCTTTAAAAATAAATATGTACACATTATTTATCTATATATATATAAATTATCATAAAATTACATATAAATTATAATTAAATAACATAAATATGTTATATTTGTATATATATATTATATATATATTTTATATATAATATATATATATATAATATATATATATATAAACTGCTTCTGTTTCTTTGGAGGACCCTCATATAATAACCATGTTCAGAAACTGGCTGATTTTGAGTTTCAAGTGGGACCTTAAGCGTTTTGCTCAGACTGTAAAAGCTGTGGAAAAAAGCTTTGTTTCTCAAGAAGAAAAGAACAAGAGAAATATTCTGGCTGAAGGGAAATGAACTTCATGCCCATCACACTGTGGAACAAGATGGCTCTGGAGCTGCCTGGAGTTCGTAACCGTATTGTTCACATGTTAACCAACCATCCAGTGGAAGGTCAGCATAGGGCACCTGACTCTGGATGCCCAGCCCCCTGTAACAGAGGTGCAGTAAATGAGACAGAACAATGGCACAGCTGATGCGTGTGGGCATGAGACTTCAAGCACTCACTGTGTGCTTAAATACACTTTAAGATGATCTGGCCCTAAGTGCTAGTTTCTTTGACAAACATTAAAATTAATGTATAAATCCATACTACATGCTAACATTTGAGGGCAGTAGCAGTGGTACATCAAACTCAAATGTAATACTTTCCATGATATGACTATTAGAGTTCTGGGAATATTTAATCATTTTATTCATGAATTGGAATATAAAGGTATAAGTAGTACACATATATTTCATCATTTAAGGAGTTCTAATACTTTTATAGTCATTTTTGACATACTTAAAATTCATTTTTAGATGTAAGAAAAAGTGACAAAGAATTGCTGGCACGGGCATATCTAGTCCCAGGAGGAAAATATTAAAGTACCAATAATAAAATTTCACTTTTTCTGTCATACCTTGTAAAGCAAATGGCAAAGATGAATCTTTTCATCTTACAAATAAAGATATAAGATACAGAGAAGTTCCAGTTCCTTATCCAGTGTGAACCAGTATGTCAGTTCAGGAGCTGAGCACCAAAGGACACATTTCCCCCTGAAACTGGAGATTGGCCTTCCCCACGCTGAGTCCAGTTATGAGAACAAGGATGAAAATTACCTTATCAGACTGCGGAAATTCAAGAGCAGCGATGTTACAGAGTATTGAGCCTGTTGTTTTCATAGATGTGCTTGAACTGACAAGTGGGCTGCTCCACACAGACAGGCTTCATCTGTTCCATAATGATTTTACCTGTTCAGGTGAATTAAGCAAGTAGCTCTTATTGTTCATTCTGTCAAAGTCTAAGTTCCAATGAGTAATTATTTAATGGGAAAGACAAATCGGCATCTCGACATCATAGTGCTTTTCTAGGCACTAATTCCATCTACTTTATTTGAAAATACATGTGCATCTTGGAATGATTCAGAATGGCAGTTAAAATAATCTACAAAAGTGAGAACTTATGAAAGTCAGGGTATACTAAATGCATTGGCCTTTCCATCTAATTTGACTCTTTCTGTAATGAATAGGTCATGGTAAGAGTGAACAGAAAGAGTTCTAGAAAATCTTTTGCTGAAGTGGCTTAAGTATTTACCATAATGAAGATGTTCTAGACACAGCTGTCTCCATTAGCAGGGTGCTGGTTTAGGGACACAGCTTTGAAACATGACAAGGATAATGGAGTGACAGCCATGCAAAAAGAATGAAATCATGCCATTTGCAGCAACATGGATTGACCTAGAGATTGTCATACTAAGTAAAGTAAGCCAGACAAATACAAATACCATGTGACTTCACTTATATGTAGAATCTAAAAAACATATGAAACAAATGAACTTATTTCCAAAACAGAAAGACTCACAGACATAGTAAACAGACTTATGGTTACCAAAGGGGAAAGGGGGGAATAAATTAGAAGTTTGGGATTAAAATATACACACTCTTATATATGAAAGAGACAACCAACAGGACCTACTGTATAGCACAGAGAACTGTACTCAATATCTTGGAATAACCTATAATGGAAGAGAATGTAAATAAAGAATATATATGTATTATGATAATTATATTATAATTATAGATATATATGTATAATTGAATCACTTTGCTATACATCTGAAACTAACACAACATTGTAAATCAACTATACTTCAATAAATTTTTTTTAAAAAAGGATAATGGAGTGAGTTTTGAGGACAGTTGAGTAGCTCTGGAGGTGGGCTATATAAGTATATTTTTTTCTGCTGTTGGAAAAACAAAGATTAGGGGAATTTCTCCCATTTCTTTTTTCATTCCTATATTGAGTGATTTTTCAATTCTAGAAATATAGTTTTAGTTTTCTTTGTGTTTTTCCTATTATGTTATTTTTTGAAACTGATGAAATTTTACAAATAATTTATGCTCAGCCAACTGTTTAATATTTATACCATGAATTAGCCCTATGATTATTTTTTTCTTGTTATTTCCAACAAGGGGTAGTGTTCAGGAATAGACCAGGTTCAAAGAGCTAGGGATATTCCAGCAAGCATGTAGGATATGGGATAGTGGACAGACTGAATAATAAGCACCAGAATCCCCACACCCAGGGAGGAGGACCCAGAGGACAGCTCTGGGCATCCACAGAGGAGGAGGACATCCCCAGCAGTAACATGTCTCTTTAGAGAAGCTGGAGTGTACACCAGGGTCAGGATTCCATTCTTAGACTGTGGGGAAGGAGAGGTGGCAGAAGTAAGGAAGCCTCAAACCATCGTGGTGAGGAAGGCAGCTTCCTGAACCCACCCTCAGAATGACCCCTTAACACAAGCATGGTCAAAGAAACCAGACCTCTAGTTGGTGGGCTGGCACCAAGAGGAGATAGAAGGTCTAATATAGGAGCTGAGTTTTAAGAACCTGTCATTTGTATGCATCTCTGTAAATGACTCAGAGTCAACCCAGGGGCAATATATTCTGGCCCAGGTGAGTGTTAGGTTGAGTCATCTCAGAATTTGTGGCAAAAGGTGTCCTGTTATCACAAAAGGGGCTGCTAGGACCAAGGCCCAGGGGCTGACACAAGAGCTGTGCAATCACCCTGCGGACATTTTACTGCGATTAGGCAATTTAATGCTTTGATTTAAAATCAGGATTATTTAGGGGATGGTTTGGGAGGCTGAGGAGACTCGTGTTCAGATACGGCAGCAGGAATTAAACAGGGTTATTCCTGCTCTTTCCCATCCTCTCTGCCATGTGTCCCGACCAACAGAGGGTAAGAAACCAGAATACGTGGACAATATACTCATGAGCCTTTTTCACATTTTTATTCATTTTACCAACATGTCTTTCATGTAGACAGACTCAGGGGCAGACTCAGGGGCACTTCCTGCTGGTTTCTGTGTTCCTAGTTAGGTTTAGTTCTTCTAGGCCCTCTGCCTCCCAACTTCTACCCCCAACTAAAGAGAAAACTGAGGAGGACTCTAGGTCTGTTATCTGAAACAATTATTATTTCACCTAATCAGCACCAAGGAGACGTGTTAACGTGGGTACTGAATAAGGGGACATTACTTTCTTAGGGTACTCAGGGTACTAGCAGGTCTAGTCAAATCCTTCTCTACTACTTTGAGGATCATTTAAAGGTTCTCCTTTGACTTGATTACATGGAAATGATTCATTAGAACTAATACTACATTAACTTATTGGTTATTATTTACCTAATTTGGATAAAACATTCATAATATGAACATAAGACATATGTCTCTAGGGATAAGTCTGTTGATACCACTACAGACAGCAGCATGCATTATTCCACGTTTTACACATTTTACTGGTGATTATTACCTTTGCAGTTCTTCCCCATTGAGTTAGACTTGTGTGAAATTCCATTAGAAATATTTAACTCAATTTCAGCAACCTACTGGGTCCTCTTTACTGGAAAATTTAAAATCTTTAGCCCTAAACCTGGTCCTGATCTTACTCAATGGGCTGTCTTTTTCCTCTGCTGAAATTAAAAAACAAAGGAACCAGGAGTTTTACCAACAAAATGAGTTTATTTGGGAATAGCCAAGAATTGCAATTTGTGACAAGCAAACTACGGAGAATCATAGGCAAGTCCAGAGAATAGAGGAGAGGGACTTGCTTTTACAGAGGAAAGGAGGAAACTGGAGAGCGCTGTGGAGTTTTTCATTGGCTGCAGGCATCGGGCGGCTTGTTGTTGCTGGGTCAGAGGAAATCATTCTTCCTTCTGGGGTCTGTAAACTGTGGTGAGTGGTACCTTCATGAGACCCCCTGCATCAGAGCTTCCCGACTCCATTTTAAATGAGTTTTCCTTTATTCATTTTCACACTTTCCTCAAAAAATGGGCTATTTCTAGGGTGATTTTTTAAAATTCTACTTTACCAGGGATATAAGTGCAGATAAAAAAGAAAGCAGATGACATTTTATTGTTTTTAGTTTAATGGTTACTGAGTCAGAGTCTTATTTCTAGAGCATACACAGAACCCCAGTAGAATCCCATTTATTCACAGTTAAAAGGCTTTCCTTGGGAAGCCAGTATAAGTTCAGACAAATAATCAACCAGAAGTATATAAGAAGGACATATATATGTTATGTCCATCAGAACATACTCAAGGGTAGCCTTCCCTTGTTGGCTTGGTCCAGTGAGCTTAGCCACTTATGATTCTTAACAGCAAGGGGTTCTTTGTTCAGGCTCTACCTGTGCTGCTGACCAAGGCTGGGACCACACTGATGGCTACTGGTTAAGGCTATCACTATGGGTGCTGGGTTAACTTGATAACATGATAGGAAAGTATTTGCTATCGAAATTATATTGAATACGAGGGGGAAAAATACCCATCCCATCTCATTTCATTTCTAAGCACACATGTAGACTACAAATTTTAGGCCTGAGGTTAGTTTTGGCACCATTTCCAAAGCTCACCCCCTCACACACCCCATACACCTGGTCCACTCTGAGCTTCTTCTCCTTCCCCAACACTGAAGCAGGATTGCATCCGACCTCGCAAGCCATATGTTGAAAGTGGTGGAGTCCCTAGATGTACAGGGTCTGTGCCCTTATTCTATCACTTAAAAAAGAGCTTCTCACTGTTCTGGAATCCTAGTTTTATAGTTTGATGAGAAAGAAATAAACTTCCATTGTATTAAGCCACTGCATTTGGGGGTTTTGTTGATTAAGTGCTAACCAAGCCCTAACCGATACGCTGGAATACCACTTCCTCACCAAGGGAGCAACAGAATTTAGAACTCTGTCTGAACTGTGTAGTTGGTGGGGACAGTAATGGGTACAGGTGCTACACGCAGTTATTAAAGCCACACCAGATTTTTTTTACTGGATATTACTGGATATATGTTTTACTTTTCCTGGAGCTGCCATGGATACTTAGATCTTCCAGTTATACATGTGTTATAATTGGTGGACTCAGATGTAATCTCAAAGTAGATTTAATCAAATCTAAATATAATTTATAATTATATTTAATTTAATTATATTTTTAATTATATTATATTTATAATTAAAAATATTCACAGTTACTCTCTGACAACTCAAGTGTTCTAAATTTAGGATAAATGACTAATTAGATATATACATATAGCTATGCATATGTGTGTGTGTATATATGTGTGTGTATATGGTACACAATTACACTACAAGTTTGTATAAAAGTACAAATTACATGATAAAAACTATTCTGGTGGTGCTTTATGGTCAATACTTGTTCAACTCACCAGGAAATAAACAAAAGAAGCTAGCATATTACTTATTCTTGATGATTCACCTGGTTGCTTTATTGTTATGACCTGGACTGGGTAATGTGCTGTCAGTCATCAAGGTGTAATATTATTTGGGAGTACTAAACTGATGCGTTTCCAGCTCTCAGCTTCACAGCAGGGACAATTTGTCATAAGAGAAAGCAAATGAATTATCTTACACTCTGCTATAAATTTAAGGTTGTGATTCCTTTTTGTCCAGCAGGTGCTACCTTGATTGTGCCTGCATGACAATCCATTAGTTTCCTGGATGTCCCTCACTGGCTAATGAAATTCAGGCAAACTTTCTTCAGAATTTCTCTGTCCTGCAGTTCTGCAACTTTTTTTTTAATTATTATTTTTTAAACTTTTCCTTGGGTTAATTATGGTTGGGATAAAATTTAGATCTGCAAGGAGGGAGTGGGGGAAAATAAAATTCAATATTTTGCTAATTTTTAAGAATTTTAAGTAAAATATTTGTTTTGGGACATTATGAAATGAGAATTTTACCAATCATATCATTAGTGTCATAATGCTAAAGATTACTTAAATTAAGCTATACAATAGATAAATCTTCATCATGCCCCAACACAGTACTACTGCATTAGACAGTAAAGTGTAATATGAATTAAGTGTAATCCTGTATAGGTGTGTGCAAATTGTGTTAAAAATCACTCCTGCCATAATGGTATGGTTAATAATGAGAAGCACTGATTTATAAGAAAGAGGTGTGATCTTAAGGTCCAAATATATTAGTGCAGAAAAGAAACTTAGAGGTATTCTAATATAGGTTCTTTATTCTATGGGTCACATCTCAAATCTGGTTTCTAAGTTCCTCAACAATGACCTTATCTCTCACATAGGTTACTAGCATGTCTTCATTCTAGTCTATCCCCCTCTACAGCATTTCAAAACCACTTTCAAATTTTAATATTTTTTTCCTTTTTATATTTTTTTATTAGAAATGAAATTTATAGGGTGTGGAGGAGAACACTTTCACTTGCTTAAACACCAGCCTTTCCCTTCTCTGTCCTAATTCTTCTTTGCTAGACTATCCATATTTAACTATACAATTCAGTGGCACTAAGTACATTCACATTGTGTGTAAATCTCACCATCACCCATCTCCCAAAATTTTCACCTTCCAAAACTGAAACTCTGTCCCCTTTAAACACTAGCTCCCCATTCCTCCTCACTAGCCCCCCACACACACCCCAGCCCCTTTGCACCTACCAATGTACTTTCAGACTCTATGAATTTGACTATTCTAGGTACATCCTATAAGTGGAATCAAACAGTATTTTTCTGCACCTAATGTATATTGGAATGCATTTTTAAGGTTAATTTAATATATGTCCTGCAAGCAGATTGTACCTTCTTTTATTTTACCCCTGTGCTATACATTAGGCCCTCCCCAGCCATCTAGTTCATACATAGTAGTGTACATACATCAATGCCAATCTCCCAGTCCATCCCACACCCCTCCCCCCTTGGTGTCCATATGTTGGTTCTCTATGTCTGTGTCTCTATTTCTACATTGCAAATAGGTTCATCTGTACCATTTTTCTAAATTCCACATATATGCATTAATATATGATATTTGTTTTTCTCTGTATGACTTACTTCACTCTGTATGACAGACTCTAGGTCCATCCACGTCTCTGCAAATGGCACAATTTCATTCCTTTTTATGGCTGAGTAATATTCCATTGCATATATATACCACATCTTCTTTAGCCATTCCTCTGTTGGATGGCAACATGGAAGCAACATTTTGGTTGCTTCCATGTCCTGGCTATTGTAAACATGTTGCAATGAACATTGGGGTGCATGTATATTTTGGGATTATGGTTTTCTCTGGGTATATGCCCAGGAGTGAGATTGATGGGTCATATGGTAGTTCTATTTTTAATTTTTTAAGGAACCTCCATAATGTTCTCTATAGTGGCTGTATCAATTTACACTCCCACCAACAGTGTAAAAGGGTTCCTTTTTCTCCACACCCTCTCCAGCATTTATTGTTTGTAGATATTTTTGATGATGGCCATTCTGACCAGTGTGAGGTGATACCTCATTGTAGTTTTGGTTTGCATTTCTCTAATAATTAGTGATGTTGAGCATCTTTTCATGTTCCTCTTGCCATTTAAAAAAAAAATCTTATTTTTTTCCACCAGCCATAAACTGCCCTTATTCCCAAATATACCCTATTATCTTAAGGCTATCTTAATTCCTATCTCAAGCAGTGTCTTCTTAGCCACTTTGTTTGTCCATCTGTTATCACACAATAGATATAGTTTCAGCCACAGAACTAGAACAATATAAACACACAAATATTTGTCTTAGCAAGATTTACATCTTACCATTGTAAATACAAAGTGTGAAACACAGAAAGAGAACAGCCCATTTGTTTTTACCTGATCCTGTTGGCAAGACGGATTAGAATTTACAGTGAAATTGATACTGGATGAAAATGGTTTAAGTCCTTAAAAATGTCACATGAAAAGTGATCATCCATTTATTTATTCATTAAAAATAAGTACAGGGCTTACCTAGAGGTGCAGTGGTTGAGAGGCCGCCTGCCAATGCAGGGGACACGGGTTTGTGCCCCGGTCCAGGAAGATCCCACATGCCGTGGAGCGGTTGGGCCTGTGAGCCATGGCTGCTGAGTCTGCGCGTCCAGAGCCTGTGCTCCACAACGGGAGAGGCCACAACAGTGAGAGGCCCGTGTACCGCAAAAAAAATAAATAAATAAAAAATAAAATAAATACATATTTTACTTTTGAGAGTCTACTTTTTGTCAGGCACTGGGGTACAATAAGATTGACAATTGGAGACAGACAATGAAAGAGTTTTAAAGATCATAAGGATAATACTTCTTTACTCTTATCAGTTTCTGAAATGATTTATTAAATACATGTTGTAACAAGTTCAGAGTATTATAAAATCATATTGAGTACAGATATTAATAATTGAAATAAATAATTAGTAAATCATAATCTGGAAACATGAGTTAATTTTTCTGTAGTATTAACATTGAACTGTAAATTTTACAGTTCTTTTGAACATCACCATAAAAACTAACGATGCCACTTGATTGAGCCCCTGTATTCCGAGAGGACTGAAACATAAGTTAGTCAAAGTTTATAAAGCATTTAACATATGCAAAATGTTATTATTACTTGAAAAAGTACATAATATTGATGAAATTAATATTGTTTCATGTGCTTTTAATATTTTAATAGCAATATCAAAGTCTATTTATGTTGGAACAACAGGAAACCTCATCCATTGCTAGTGAGAAAGCAAAATGGTACACCTTGCAAGACCATTTGGCAATTTGTTATAAAGTATAACATACGCTTACAATAAATCCCAACAATTTTATTCCTAAGAGTTACCCTAGTAAATTGGAAGCTGGTGTTCACTCAAAAGCCTGCACATAAATGTTTATAGCAGCTTGATTCACAATCACCAAAAACCAAGATACCCTTCAGAGGGGGGTAGATTAACAAACTCTCATGTATCCATATAGTGGGATCCTCTTCAGAAATAAAAAGCATTGAGCTATTGACACAAGCAACAACATGGGTGAATATTCAACACATTTTGCTAAGTGAAAAAAGCTAAACCCGAAAGGTTACATATACTGTAATTCCATTTGTATGACATTCAGAAAACATTGAAATAAGAGAAGCAGAAAACGGATCAGTGTTTGGTGAGAGAAAATGGATTAACTCAAGAAGGAAGCACCCAGGGGAATTTCCAGGGTTAAAACACTATTCTATATTGTACTGTGGTGTTAGAGACATAATTATGTGTCTGTGAAAACTCATAGAAATGTACACCACAAAGACTGAACATTGTGATGCATAAATTAAAAATAAATCAACATTAGGGGATTCCAGGGTGGAATGTAGTCTGCAAGAAATGAGTCTAAATGCATTAAAAATGTCACTGAAGGAAGTGGGAAGAAAGGAGATGACCTAAGTTCAATACTTCGGAAATCTGTATTTTAACTGATTCAAAGGAACTGCCCATAAACACTGCAATCTAGTTGGTAAATTTCTTTCTCAAAGGGACATGGTTCACAAATTCTGAAATTATTTTACATATGTACTAGTGTTGAACAATTAAGTAAATGAATTACAGACAACAGGGGCCAGGTTTCTCACTGTCAGAGAAAGAATTTACTAGTAAACAAGCAGGGAAGAATAGGATGAGTCCTGTGGTTCTGGATTACCTTTGGAAATGTCAGTATGAACTCAGTTATCTTAAAATATGTTCACATAGATACATGTATAAATAAATGTAGATATGAAAGTATGCATGGATTATTATACATACAGACATCTCTTAGTAATGTCTGCTGAGAAGGCCTGGAAGCTGTGAGCCCTCCATAGCAATGAGCACACCTAGCGCTCAGATCTCGGTTTCTAAATGTCATCCTCCAACAAAATGGAACAGGTAAACTTTGGCGAAATGACAGAGACAAGGCAAATGCGAGACGAGCCTGGAGCATCTTGTTATGCCGAAAAGAAAGGTATGCTTCCACCCACCAAAAGAAAAAGAAGCATGGAGGCAGAGACATAGCTACAGAACACAGAAACCAAACTGAAATATCTCTCAATGGTCAAAGCTGGTAATTTGAAAAACAACAAAAAAATAGTAATATAGAACTGAAAGAATAATGTTAGAACACAAAGAATAAAATAAATATCATATGTTCACACTGCTATAATTAAATGATTGAAAAAACAAATAAATGGGAAAAAGCACAATTTTTTTGAACAGAAAAATTCCAAATAACGTATGGAAAAGTTATTTCCCCTCCATAAAGTGGAGCTTAATTCCTCTCTCATTAAGTGTGAGTTTGACTGATTCTGTTCCAAAGAGGAGAGTTTAAAGTGAATAATAGTAACTTTATGATGGGGACACCTGCAGACAACACCCTGAGTGATCAAGGTTAACATCATGTGATGTCATGTTGGTGTCATGGATTCCTTGATTTGTTGTGATAAGGACATTTCATCTTTGTGACATTCTTCCCAACAATACGTAACCCCAGTCTAGCCATGATAAAACACCAAAGAGACCCAAATTGATGGACATTCTATAACATGCCTGACTGGTACTATTCAAAATTCTTAAGTTCAAAAACATAAGGAAAGATTGAGATACTTTCACAGATAGAAGTATATTAAAGACTGGATGACTGAGTTCAGTGTGTTATCCTGATCGGATCCTGGTACAGAGAAAAAGGATATTAGTGAGAATACTGGTAAGCTCCGAACAGAGTTTGTAGTTTAAATAATAGTATTGTGCCAATGTTAATTTTTTATCTATAAAGAGAGCAAAAATTGTGCCATGGTTATGTAAAATGTTAACATTAAGAGAAGGTGGATGAAAGTTACGTGGGAACTCTCTGTCCTATCTTTGTACTTCTACAAGTTTAACTTTATTCAAAAATAAAAAGGTTAAAACTTTGAAAAAAAGTGTATGGTTATTACACTACAAGTACAATACATTTATAATTTTCAAAACTTTAGCTATGCAGTATGAAATGCCTGAGAGTTGATTATCATACTGCAAATTCAGGGTTTCAACCTGAGTTTATTTCATGCATTAAAATCCAAAGAAAGCAACTATTAAATATTAATCAAAAACCCTCTCTGATCTATATCGTAATTTAATATAACATTTTAAGTTTAGAAGGGAACTTAAATGTAATATAATCAATCAATGCCTGAATTCCTTGTACAATGTTGTAAAGATCTTCTCCTAGAACACTCCCATTTATGGATATGTAATATTATCAGACACTTGGTTCATAAAATCCTGTTATTGAGCTAACACAAATATCAATTTCATTTTTTATCCAGCATACCATTCTGAGCCTTTTATTTTGACAGAAAATAAATCTAATTAAATAGCTGTAGCTCTTGTACCTTCATATTACAAGGGTAAGACCAAATTTTTCTTCTTGTTTTAGGAAACCTTGCTGCTCTTCTAACAGTATTTACAAGTCTTTATATATTATTTTTAATTACTTCTAACATATTAGAAAATCTGAACTTATTTTGTCTGCCAAATATGTGTCTATGTAGTATTGTTTACAAAATTGCAAAAAAATAATTAAAGGTGGGCTTCCCTGGTGGCGCAGTGGTTGAGAGTCTGCCTGCCGATGCAGGGGACACGGGTTCGTGCCCCGGTCTGGGAAGATCTCACATGCCGCGGAGCGGCTGGGTCCGTGAGCCATGGCCGCTGAGCCTGCGCGTCCGGAGCCTGTGCTCCACAACGAGAGAGGCCACGACAGTGAGAGGCCCTCGTACCGAAAAAAAAAAAAAAAAAAAAAAAAAATTAGATGTACTTTGTATTAGAGAATTTTATATTTGTTCTTAGTGATTAAAAATCTCTCTCTCTCTCTCTCTATATATATATATATATACACTCCACTTATATATACATTATAATATATATATATCATATATTGTATATATATAAAATCCAAAATATGATTTAATAATTAAAATTAGAATATAAACCATGGATTACATCAAACTGACTGCTCTATAATTAGTGCAATCTACTTTCTACCTTTTAAAATATATATAATAATTTAAAATATAGATATATATAATTATTTTTTAGGCTTATGTTATCTATGATTTTTAGAATCCTTGCTACTATGTCAGAAATATATTCGTATGACACTATTTCCTTCTAAACCTTACAAAATATACTGAAGAGTCTTGAATTTTTTTCAAGGTGAAAATATATACATCTTAGAGATTTCAATAGTGATAGAGATTAATGAACTATATATAGAGAGGTTACATAATTAATTATATATAGACATCGACTATATACATATATGTATAATCTATCCATATATGTTAGAGATCAACTATTGCTATAAGTTGAATTGTGCCCCCTCAACTTCGTATATTAATGTCCTAACCTCCTACCCAGTACCTCATAATGTGATTGTATTTAGAAATAGGGTCTTCAAAGAGTTTCTCAAGTTAAAGTGGAGTCATTAGTGTGGGCCCTAATCTAATATGACTGATGTCCTTTTAACAAGAAGAGATTAGGACACAGACATAGGGAGAAGGCAACAGTCTGCACACCAAGGAGAGAGGTCTCAGAAGACATCAACCCTGCTGACACCTTGATCTCACAATTTAGCCTCCAGGACTGTGAGAAATAAAATTCAGTTGTTTAAGTTATACAATCTATTGTAATTTGTTATGGCAGCTTTAGCAAACTAGCACAATTATATAAAACTAAGGATTATTTAGTTCTCATTTTACAAAGATGACAAAATTTTGTTGAGATTTACCACGCATGTACAGTTTAGGATAAGTGCAACTACACGCACATATATATGAGGGACTACAGAGGACACTCCAGGAGAGCTGATATAACTTTCTAGTTACTTGTCAATAAGGATCAGATCACGAACCTCACAGTGATATCAGGAAGTAGCCCCCGACTGGTCAGGCAGGATCACGACTTCCAGCTCCACACCCTCTTGCCTTACACCAGCTGCTCCCTGCTACAGGGCCCCTATTATCAAACAGAGACAGCACGTGAGGGCTCTAAAGCACTTCCTAAAATACAACCTTTAATAATTAATTTTTGGATGGTTTTATTTCCAACATATTTTGCAAAGTGTTGGCTTTATATTGTTTGTTACTTAAATTAATGAAAATAAGAGAATGATTTTATTGTTTGCCCTAACCTCAATATTGCAATTTTAACTTTAACTTCTCTCTTTCCTGCCTTCATACTCTGCTTTAACCTGTGTTCTGATTCTGCAGTGACACCAAGGTTATTTTACACCTTCTTTGCAGTGTAATTTTGTGTCTGCAGTCTGAGCTGAGAATGAATATGCCATCACCTATATCAAGACATGTCCTTGTGACATCAAGGGTCAATCAAAGTTTCACTTTAGACTATCTAATCTCATAACAGTCTTTTAGTTTATTTTTCCTAATGTGGGTTTAATATCCATTTAGTAAAGCCAAAGAGAAACTACTTTTTGTTCATAAAAATCATGTATTTTCACAGTAAGGAAGTTAATGCTATGGTCAATAGTCTGCCATTTTCAGAATCACAGAACATCTTTGAAAGATTATGAAATCATTCAATATTTTAATAATTCAAATAGGAAAACACATAGCTTGTCCTCTATTAAAAGAATTGGCTTTGAATTGTTTTAAAATTTCACCTGTATATTTGCTACTGTAGACCTCAGTCAACCACCATCCAATGTATCTTAATGGCAAGAATTACAAACAGTGTCAACTGCATAACGTTGGTAGCAATGAGAAGGCTCTGTGTGTGTGTGCTTCCTTTTAATTTTTCAAAAATAACCCATGACAATATTTTCTATCTCAGTAGAAGTAGTCTAATTTATTTTTCATCAGCTATGTACTGAAATACATGTGGAAAATCTGAGTATCTGGAATTAAAAGTCCAGAGATGTTGAACCACTGGAGTTGTGCCCTGTGGACAGCTGCCCCCTGGTCTGTCCTCTGTCCAGGCTGGTAACACAACATCAACCACCTCATTATCAGTGGATTTTTGTTCTAGATTTTGTTCCTCACAAGTCTTCCCTCATCATATCTTAGAAGAAGATGCTCAAGAGGTCAAAGAACCCAAATGCTCTCTGCTGAGACTTTTAAAAGCCACACAACTATATGTAAGTACATATATGTGTACATTTCCATTATTTCAAAGGAACCAAACAATCCATAATTGCATCTTACAGAAAAGAAACATCTCCAAGGGGAGCAGTGTTATAGCCTATAATGTCGTCTAGAGGGGTTCCATGTTTACAAGGATATAACGTGTAGGTAACTTCCTCAGAATCTGTTATTACCAGTTTGTGCTCTTAGTGGAAGGCAGGGTTTTTATTTGCCTCTGTTCAGTTGGTTGTTTATTCCTTATCCAAAAGGACAACACAGGAGTACGCAGATTAAGACGCTCCAACCAGCTGTCACTGACAGCCCCCTGTGGGGGTGGGTTTGGAAAGTCTTCTTTTAATCTTGGGTTAAAAAAGAATTAATAACTGATGGGAAAATCAAATTCCTCAATTAAATTTTTTGTGGAAAACTGTAAGTGTAGTTGGGAGAAATCAAGATCTTTTGTGGAGGTTTTGACATTTTAGATGTCAGCATGGCTTATTTTGATTCCCCAAGACATAAGTGGGTCTTCACTGGGAATTCCACTGCAATTGACGCCACCTCATAAGTTATGCCACATGTACAGCTTATTATTTGATGCTCTAGTGCTTCTTTACCTCACAAACTATACCTGCTTCAAAGCATCTGTCACTTAGCTTGCACTATTCCGCTAAAATATGAGTAAATTATGCCTCCCTAATAAATTCAAGCGTTCTTATTCCTTAATTAATGTGTCTCAATATGTCTGTCTGAATTCACAGTTCCAAGGAATTTAATGTTGATCAAGAGCATTGTAAGCATTTCAAAGTTTATAATAGGCTGGGATCAAAGCAACTTATCTGTGGAAATTGTGTGCCTGTGTGTGCTGGTAGAAGGGTTTTCCATTAAAAATTGACCTGATAATTGGAACTGGATGAGCGGAGACCAGCAGGGCTGCAATAATTTGCATTTGGATGGAATTCTGATTGCTTATATGAGACTCTGGGATACTGATAGCATGTATGTTAATAATTCTAATAGCGTTTATTATGTCTGCACAGTGCACCAGGGACTGTTGTTGCACTTTACACACACACACACATATATATACATATATATGTATGCATATATACGTATATATGTATGCATGTATATGTATACATATGTATACATATATATGTATACATATGTATATATATAGTGTGTGTGTGTGTATGTGTGTGTGTGTGTGTGTGTATGTGTGTATCTTTAGAATCATGCCATTAAAGAGGTACTTCTTTTTAGGCCATTCTCAGAGGAGAAAACAGAATTTTGAAAGCTCATTTGCTCCGTGTCTCCCAAATAGAACATATCAAACCTCAGACTTGAACCCTGGGTTTTCTGGTTCAAAACCAATGCCCTTTATATATCCATGAAAGTGTGTTCCTTACGTCACCTACCATGGAGAGGACAGCTGACTGATGACCACAGCTGCTGTGCTCTGACTCTACCACCACATTCCAACAGGCTGCTCCCCACCTGGTATGCATTGCAGGAAAGCTACTGCAGGCACATTCCTGCGAGCCCTGATACTCTCCTGAGGGGTGACTTTACCCATCAGCCTTCCCAAACTCTCATAGGACTGCCCTGCCATCTAATAGTCTTCCTATCTAAACTTCTTTTCTTCCACTCTCTATTTTGTAGGATTTAATATTGTATCCAGACATGTTATTATCTCAGCCTTGTCCAACTTTGTCCTCATTTTCTCTCACAGGCTGTCTTACTGAGCTAGGGCTGCTATAACAAAACACCATAGACTAATAGACATTTATTACCAAAAGTTCTGAGGCTCAAAGTCCAAGATCAAGGTGCCTTCAGGTTATGTATCTGGTGAGGATCCTCTTCCTTGGTTGCAGAAAGCTGCCTTCTTGCTGTGTGCTCACTGGGAACTTCTTTGGTATGTGTGCATGGAGAGAGAGACAGAGAGATCATTTTCCTCTTTTTATAAGGTCACTAATCCCATCCTGAGGATCTCACCCTCGTGACCTGGTCTAAACATAATTAACTCCTCCAAACCCCATTTTCAAATATCATTACATTGAGGGTTAGGTCTTCAACATATGAATTTTGGAAACACAAAATCCATTGCACTCTGTCCCTGTGCTTCCAAAATCCATGCCCTATTCAAAAGCAAAATATATACTTCTATTTCAACAGCCCCAGAAATGCTGACTCCTTCCAGCAGTGAATCAAGTCCAAAGTTGCATCTAAATATCATTTAGTCTGAAGTCAGGGAGCCTGATTCCTCCAGCTCCGTTTCTCTTTCTCAAAACTGCTTTGACTATTTAGTGGTTTTTTTTGTGTGTTTCCATACAAATTGTAAAATATTTTGTTCTAGTTCTGTGAAAAATGCCATTGGTAGTATGATAGGGATTGCACTGACTCTGTAGATTGCTTTGAGTAGTAGAGTCATTTTCACAATGTTGATTCTTCCAATACAAGAACATGGTGTATCTCTCCATCTGTTTGTATCGTCTTTAATTTCTTTCATCAGTGCCTAGTAGTTTTCTGCATATAGGTCTTTTGTCTCCTTAGGAAGGCTTATTCCTAGGTATTTTATTCTATTTGTTGCAATGGTAAATGGGATTGTCTCCTGTCTCATTGATTTCTCTTTCAGAGTTTTCATCGTTAGTGTATAGGAATACAAGAGATTTCTGTGCATTAATTTTCTATCCTGCTATTTTACCAAATTCATTGATTAGCTGTAGTGGTTTTCTGGTAGCATCTTTAGGATTCTGTATGTATAGTATCATGTCATCTGCAAACAGTACGTGGAAGCAACCTAAGTGTCCATTGACAGACGAATGGATAAAGATGTGGGGAGGCTGGAGAAGATGGCAGAAGAGGAAGATGCGGAGATCACCTTCCTCCCCACAAATACATCAGAAATACATCTACACGTGGAACTGCTCCTATAGAACACCCACTGAACTCTGGCAGAAGTCCTCAGACCTCCCAAAAGGCAAGAAACTCCCCACGTACCTGGGTAGGGCAAAAGAAAAAAGAATAAACAGAGACAAAAGAATAGGGGTGGGACCTGCACCAGTGGGAGGGAGCTGTGAAGGACAAAAGGTTTCCACACACTAGGAAGCCCCTTCGTGGGCGGAGAATGTGGGTGGCGGAGGAGGAAAGCTTCAGAGCTGGGGAGGAGAGTAGAGCAACATGGGTGTGGAGGGCAAAGCGGAGAGATTCCCGCACAGAAGATCGGTGCCGACTGGCACTCACCAGCCCTAGAAGCTTGTCTGCTCACCAGCCGGGGCGGGCAGGGCTGGGAGCTGAGGCTCGGGCTTTGATCAGAGCACAGGGAGAAGACTGCCATTGGTGGCGTGAACACAGCCTGCAGGGGGTTAGTGTACCACAGCTAGCCGGGAGGGAGTCTGGGAAAAGTCTGGACCTGCCGAAGAGGCAAGAGACGTTTTCTTCCCTCTTTGTTTCCTGGGGCGTGAGGAGAGAGGATTCAGAGCGCTGCTTAAAGGAGCTCCAGAGATGGGTGCGAGCCGCAGCTATAAGTGCGGACCACAGAGATGGGCATAAGACGCTAAGGCTGCTGCTGCCACCACCAAGAAGCCTGTGCGAGCACAGGTCACTATCCACACACCCCTTCTGGAGAGCCTGTGTAGCCCACCACTGCCAGGGTCCCGGGATCCAGGGACAACTTCCCCGGGAGAACACATGGCACGCCTCAGGCTGGTACAAAGTCACGCTGGCCTCTGCCACCGCAGAATAGCCCCACACTCCGTGTCCCTCCCTCCTCCCAGCCTGAGTGAGCAAGAGTCCCCGAATCAGCCGCTCTTTAACCCCATCCTGCCTGAGCGAAGAACAGATGCCCTGAGGCGACCTACATGCAGAGGTGAGGCCAAATCCAAAGCTGAGCCCCTGGGAGCTGTGTGAACAAAGAAGAGAAAGGGAAATCTCTCCCAGCAACCTCAGAAGCAGTGGGTTAAATCTCCACAATCAACTTGATGTACCCTGCATTGGTGGAATACCTGAATAGACAACAAATCATCCCAAATTGAGGAGGTGGACTTTGGGAGCAAGATATATTATTTTTTTCCCCTTTTCCTCTTTTTGTGAGTGTGCATGTGTATGTTTCTGTGTGAGAATTTGTCTGTATAGCTTTGCTTTCACCATTTGTTCTAGGATTCTGACAGCCTGGTTTTTATTTTTTACTTAAATTTTTTTTTCTTAATATTTACTTTTTTATTTTAATAACTTTATTTTATTTTATCTTACTTTATTTTATTTTATATTCTTTCTTTCTTTCATTTTTTTTCTCCCTTTTATTCTGAGCCCTGAGGAGGACAGGCCCTTTGTGCTGCAGCCAGGTGTCAGGGCTGTGCCACTGAGGTGGGAGAGTCAACTTCAGGACACTGGTCCACAAGAAACCTCCCAGCTCCACATAATATCAAATGGCAAAAATCTCCCAGAGATCTCCATCTCAACAACACCACCCAGCTCCACTCAACAACCAGCAAGATACAGTGCTAGACAACCTATACCAAAAAACTAGCAAGACAGGAATACAACCCGACCCATTAGCAGAGAGGCTGCCTAAAATCATAATAAGGCCACAGAGACCCCAAAACACACCACCAGATGTGGACCTGCCCACCAGAAAGAAAAGATTCAGCCTCATCCACCAGAACCCAACTTTAGTCACTGGGGACAGACACCAAAAACAACAGGAACTACAAACCTGCAGCGTGCAAAAAGGAGATTGCAAACACAGTAAGATAAGAAAAATGAAAAGACAGAAAAGCACACAGCAGATGAAAGAGCAAGGTAAAAACTGACCAGACCTAACAAATGAAGAGGAAATAGGCAGTCTACCTGAAAAAAAATTCAGAATAATGATAGTAAAGATGATCCAAAATCTTGGAAATAGAATAGAGAAAATGCAAGAAATATTTAACAAGGACCTAGGAGAACTAAAGAGGAAATGAGCAATGATAAACAACACAATAAATGAAATTAAAAATAGTCTAGGACTTCCCTGGTGATGCACTTGTTGAGAGTCCACCTGCTGACGCAGGGACACCGGTTTGTGCCCCATTCTGAGAAGATCCCACATGCCATGGAGCGGCTAGGCCCATGAGCCATGGCTTCTGAGCCTGTGCGTCTGGAGCCTGTGCTCTGCAATGGGAGAAGCCACAACAGTGAGAGGCCCGCGTACTGCAATAAATAAATAAATAAATAAATAAAAATACAAATACTCTAGAAGGGATCAATAGCAGAATAACTGAGGCCGAAGAACGGAAAAGTGATCTGGAAGATAAAATAGTGGAAATAACTACTGCAGAGCAGAATAAAGAAAAAAGAATGAAAAGAGCTGAGGACAGTCTCAGAAACCTCTGGGACAACATTAAGTGCACCAACATTCAAATTATAGGGGTCCCAGAAAAAGAAGAGAAAAAGAAAGGGACTGAAAAAATATTTGAAGATATTATAGTTGAAAGCTTCCTTAATATGGGAAAGGGAATAGTTAATCAAGACCAGGAAGTACAGAGAGTCCCATACAGGATAAATCCAAGGAGAAACATGCCAAGACACATATTAATCAAACTATCAAAAATTAAATACAAAGAAAACATATTAAAAGCAGCAAGGGAAAAACAACAAATAACATACAAGGGAATCCCCATAAGGTTAACAGCTGATCTTTCAGCAGACACTCTGCAAGCCAGAAGGGAGTGGCAGAACATAACTAAAGTGATGAAGGAGAAAAACCTAAAACCAAGATTACTCTACCCAGCAAGGATTTCATTCAGATTTGATGGAGAAATTATAACCTTTACACAAAAGCAAAAGCTGAGACAGTTCAGCACCACCAAACCAGCTTTACAACAAATGCTAAAGGAAATTCTCTAGGCAAGAAACACAAGAGAAGGAAAAGACCTACAATAACAAACAACAAAACAATTAAGAAAATGGGAATAGGAACATACATATAGATAATTATGTTAGATGTAAATGGATTAAGTGCTCCCACAAAAAAACACAGACTGGCTGAATGGATACAAAAACAACACCCATATATATGCTGTCTACAAGAGACCCACTTCAGACCTAGGGAAACATACAGAGTGAAAGGGAGGGGATGAAAAAAGATATTCCATGCAAATGGAAATCAAAGAAAGCTGGAGTAGCAATATTCATATCATACAAAGTAGACTTTAAGATAAAGACAATTATAAGAGAAAAAGAAGGACACTACATAATGATCGAGGGATCCATCTAAGAAGAAGATATAACAATTGTAAATATTTATGCACCCAACATAGGAGCACCTCAATACATAAGGCAAATACTAACAGCCTTAAAAGGGGAAATCAACAGTAACAAAATCATATTAGGGGACTTTAACACCCCACTTTCACCAATGTACAGATCATCCAAAAGGAAAATAAATAAGGAAACATAAGGTTTAAATGATACATTAAACAAGATGGACTTAATTGATATTTATAGAACATTCCATCCAAAAACAACAGAATACACATTTTTCTCAAGTGCCCATGGAACATTCTGCAGGATAGATCGTATCTTGGGTCACAAATCAGGCCTTGGTAAATTTAAGAAAATTGAAATTGTATCAAGTATCTTTTCTGACCACAATGCTCTGAGACTAGGTATCAATCACAGGAAAAGATCTGTAAAAAATACGAACACATGGAGGCTAAACAATACACTACTTAATAAGGAAGTGATCACTGAAGAACTCAAAGAGGAAACCAAAAAATAAAAATGATAATGGAGACACGACAACCCAAAATCTAGGGGATGCAGCAAAAGCAGTTCTAGGAGGGAAGTTTATAGCAATACAATCCTACCTTAAGAAACAAGAAAAATCTCCAATAAACAACCTAACCTTGCACCTAAAGCAATTAGAGAAAGAAGAACAAAAAATAACCCAAAGTTAACAGAAGGAAAGAAATCATAAAAAACAGATCAGAAATAAATGAAAAAGAAATGAAGGAAATGATAGCAAACATCAATAAAACTAAAAGCTGGTTCTTTGAGAAGATAAACAAAATTGATAAAACATTAGCCAGACTGATCAAGAATAAAAAAATAGAATTAAAAATGAAAAAGGAGAAGTAACAACTGACACTGCAGAAATACAAAAGATCATGAGAGATTACTACAAGCAACTCTATGCCAATAAAATGGGTAACCTGGAAGAAATGGACACATTCTTAGAAATGCACAACATGCCAAGACTGAATCAGGAAGAAATAGAAAATATGAACAGACCAATCACAAGCACTGAAATTGAAACTGTGATTAAAAATCTTCCAACATACAAAAGCCCAGGACCAGATGACTTCACAGGCGAATTCTATCAAACATTTAGAGAAGAGCTAACACTTATCCTTCTCAAACTCTTCCAAAATATAGCAGAGGCAGGAACACTCCCAAGCTCATTCTACGAAGCCACCATCACCCTGATATCAAAACTAGACAAAGATGTCACAAAGAAAGAAAACTACAGGCCAATATTACTGATGAACATAGATTCAAAATTCCTAAACAAAATACTAGCAAACAGAATCCATCAGCAAAATGATCATACACCATGATCAAGTGAGGTTTAACCCAGGAATGCAAGGATTCTTCAATATATGCAAATCAATCAATGTGATACATGATATTAACAAATTGAAGGAGAAAAACCATATGATCATCTCAATAGATACAGAGAAGGCTTTTGATAAAATTTAACACCCATTTATGATAAAAACCCTGCAGAAAGTAGGCATAGAGGGAACTTTCCTAAACATAATAAAGGCCATATATGACAAACCCACAGACAATGTCATCCTCAATGGTAAAAAACTGAAAGTATTTCTACTAAGATCAGGAACAAGACAAGGTTGCCCACTCTCACCACTCTTATTCAACATAGTTTTGGAATTTTTAGCCACAGCAATCAGAGAAGAAAAAGAAATAAAAGGAATCCGAATTGGAAAAGAAGACGTGAAACTGTCAGTGTTTGCAGATGACATGATACTATACATAGAGAATCCTAAAGGTGCTACCAGAAGAGCTAATCAATGAATTTGGTAAAGTAGCAGGATATGAAACTAATGCACAGAAATCTCTTGCATTCCTATATACTAATGATGAAAAATCTGCAAGTGAAATTAAGAAAATACTCACATTTACCAATGCAACAAAAAGAATAAAATATCTAGGAATAAACCTACCTAAGGAGACAAAAGACCTGTATGCAGAAAATTATAAGACACTGATGAAAGAAATTAAAGATGATACAAATAGATGGATACATATACCATGTTCCTGGATTGAAAGAATCAACATTGTGAAAATGACTCTACTACCCAAAGCAATCTACAGATTCAATGCAATCCCTATCAAACTACCACTGGCATTTTTCACAGAACTAGAACAAAAAATTTCACAATTTGCATGGAAACACAAAAGACCCCGAATAGCAAAAGCAATCTTGAGAACGAAAAATGGAGTGGAAGAATCAGGCTCCCTGACTTCAGACTATACTACAAAGCTACAGTAATCAAGACAGTATGGTACTGGCACAGAAACAGAAATATAGATCAATGGAATAGGAGGGAAAGCCAGAGATAAACCCACGTACATAATAGCCAAGACATGGAAGCCACCTAAGTGTCCATCATCGGATGAATGGATAAAGAAATGTGGCACATATATACTATATAATATTACTCAGCCATAAGAAGAAATGAAATTGAGATATTTGTAGTAAGGTGGATGGACCTGGAGTCTGTTATACAGAGTGAAGTAAGTCAGAAAGAGAAAACCAAATACCGTATGCTAACACATATATATGGAATCTATGAAAAAACAAACAAACAATGTCTTGAATAACCTAGGGGTAAGAAGGGATTAAAGACACAGACGTACTAGAGAATAAACTTGAGGATATGGGGAGGGAGAAGGGTAAGCTGTGACAAAGTGAGAGAGTGGCATAGATATATATACACTACCAAACGTAAAATAGATAGGTAGTGGGAAGCAGCCACATAGCACAAGGAGATCAGCTCAGTGGTTTGTGACCACCTAGAGGGGTTGGATAGGGAGGGTGGGAGGGAGGGAGATACAAGATGGAAGAGATATGGTAACATATGTATATGTATAACTGATTTACTTTGTTATAAAGCAGAAACTATCACACCCTTGTAAAGCAATTATACTCCAATAAAGATGTTTAAAATAAAAAGGAGGCAATGGATTTGAACAACACTGTAGACCAAATGAACATAGCAGAAAGATACAGAACAATTTATCCAACAACAGTGGAATACACATTTTTCTCAAGTGCACATGAACATTTCCTAGAATAGACAATATGTTAGACTACAAATAATGTCTTAGCAAATTCGAGAAAATTGAAATAATACCAAGTATCTTCTCTAATAATAATGGCATGAAACTAGATATCAATAACAAGGGGAAAACTGAGAAATCCCTTAACACATAGAAATTAAGCAACACTGTCCTGAACAATCGAGGGAAAAAAGAAGAAATTGAAAGGGAAATTAAAAAGTTACTTGAGACCAAAATGGATATATGGCATACCAAAACTTGAAGGATAGACCAGTACCAGTTTCTAAGATACAAGTTCATAGCAATACACTTAAAAGGAAGAAAGTCAAATAAACAACTTGTGTCTTAAGGAACTAGAAAAACAAACTGAACCCAAATACAACATAAGAAAGGAAAAGTATTAAAATAGAAATAAATAAAATTGAGAACAAAAAATAGAAAAGATTAACTAAACTACAAGTTAGTTATTTAAAAATATTAACAAAATTGACAAACTCTTAGCTAGACAAACCAAAGAAGGAAGAGTGAGGACCCAAATCAACATAATCATAAATAAAAAAAGGAGACATTACAACTGATATCACAGAAATTCAAAAGATCATAAAAGACTACTATGACCGGCTATATGCTGAAAAACTGGACAACCTAAAGAAATTTAAAAATTCTTAGAAACAATCAATTTACTAAGACAGAATCAGGAAGACATAGAATATCTGAATAGATAAATTTGTAGTAAGAAAATTGACTCAGTAATCAAAATCTCCCAAGCAAAAAATGTCCAGGATCAGATGAGTTCAATGGTGAACTTTAACAAATATTTAAATAAGAAATAAAACCAGTCTTTCCCAAACCCTTTCAAAAAATTGAAGAGGAGGGAACACTCCCAAACTCATTTTACAAGGCTAGTCTTATCCTGATACCAAAATGAGAAAAGGATACTTTGAGAAAAGAAAAGTAAAGGTCAATTTGCATGATAAATATAGCAGCAAAAGTTCTCAATACAATACTAGGAAACTAATTTCAGCAGTACACTAAAAAGATCATATGCACTATGATTAACTAAGATTTATCCTGGGGATTCAAGGATGATCCAACATATGCAAATCAATCTATGTGATGTATCAGATTAATATAATGAAATAAAAGAATCATATGATCATCTACAAAGCAGGAAAAGTATTTGGCAATATTAAACATCCACTCATGATAAAACTGTTAACAAATTCAACATAGAACATATTTCAACATAATAAAGGCCCTATGTGACAAACCCACAGCTAACATCATACTCAGTGGTGAAAAATTGAAATCTTTTCCTCTAAGATTAGGAAAAAGAACTGTGCCCACTCTCATCACTCTTATTAAATATAGGCCTGGAAATCCTAGCTAGAGCAATTGGGCAAGAAAAATAAAAGTTAGCAGAATTAGAAAGTAAGACATAAAATTGTCTCTATTTGTAGATGTCATAATTTTATATGTATAAAATCCTGAAGACTCAACCAAAAAGCTGTTAGATCTAATCAATGAATTCAGTAAAGTTACAGATATAAAAATTACATACAAAATCAGTGACATTTCTATATACTAACAACAAATTTTCTGAAAAATGAATTTAAAAAATTAGATTCCATTTATAATAGCATCAAAAGCAATAAAATACTTAAGAATAAATTTAATTAAGAAGGTGAAAGATCTCTACTTTGAAAACTGGAAGACAATAATGGAAGAAATTGAAGAAGATACAAATAAATGGAAAGGTATTTTGTGCTCATGAATTGGAGGAATTAGTATTGTAAAAATATCAGTAGAAACACAAACCATCTGTAGATTCAATGCAATCCCTGTCAAAATTCTAATGACATTTTCTATAAAAGTAGAGAAAAACTTTTCTAAAATGTATAGGGAACCACAAAAGACACTGAATAACCAAAAAATTCCTAAGCAAGAAGGACAAAGCAGAAGACATCACACTGATTTCAAGCTATACTATAAAGCTATAGTCATGAAAACACTATGGTACTGATGCAAAAACAGACAAATAGACCAATGAAACAGAATTGAGAGCCCAGAAATAAATCCAAGAGTATATAGTCAACTAATACTTGACAAGGGGGCCAAGGATACTGAATGCAGAAAAGCCAGCCTTTTCAATAAAATGTGCTGGGATTATTGAATAGTCATGTGTAAAAGAATGAAACTGGACCCATATCTTATATGTCACAAAAATTAATTCAAAATTGTTTAAAGCCTTAAGTAAGACCTGAAACAATGAAACTTCTAGAAGAAAACATAGGAATAAAGCTCCTTGACATGGGTGTTGGTAATGATTTTTTTGGATATGATGCCTAAACCACAAGCAATAAAATAAAAAAATAAACAAGTGGAGTACATCAAACTAAAAAGCTTCTGTACAACAAAAGAAACCACCTACAGAGTGAAAAGACAAATAAGATGCGAAAAAGATGCAAATCTTATATTTGATAAGGGGTTAAATTCTAAAACATACAAAGAACTCATACAACTCAATAGCAAAAAAGACAAGACAAAACAAAATAAAGTGTATAATCCAGTTAAAAGTGGGCAAAGTACCGAAATAGACCTTTCTTCAAAGAAGATATATTAAAGGCCAACAGACAGATAAAAAGATGCTCAATAGCACTAATCATTAGGGAAATGCAAATCAAAACCATAATGAAATATCACCTCATACCTGTCACAATGGCCATCGTCAAAAACACAACAAAAACAAACTCTGACATGGATGTGGAAAAAAGAGAACTCTTGTGTACTGAGGATGGAAGTCCAAGATCAGGGTGTCATCAGAGTTGAGCTCTAGAGTAAGCTCTCTTCCTGGTTTGTGGATGGTTACCATGTCTTTATATACTCACATGGCAGAGAGAGAAAGAGAGAGAGAGAGAGAAAGTCCACTGGTCTATTTTATATGGCCACTAATTTCATCAAACCAGGATCCTACCCTCATGAACTCATGTAACCCTATTACCTCTCCTAAAACCTTATATCCAAATACCATTGCTTTGGTGGTTAGTTCTTCAACATCTGGACTTTTGGAGAACATAAGTGTTTTATCCATAATAGGTAATACACAAGAATGTTTGTAATATTAAGCTTATAATATAATTGTAATATTTTTAAAACAAACAGTTTAATATGTATTACTACTTCGGATGAATAGGGTAAAACTGATGAGTCTAAAGATAAATGTTGAGTAAATAATGACAGTAAATGTAGGTTAGTCTATCAGTGGGAATAGTGAAATAAGAACCTCCAAAAATTGTCAGTGCCTCAAGAGTCAAACTCACACTGGCAAAAATTGTAAAGTCAATTTTTTCAGAACTCTGGAAGTTAACCAAAGTCTTGAAACAATCAGAGGAGTGTTTACTCAACAAAAATGGCTGAGTAGCAATAAAGACAGCAAGTTTTGTGGCACTTTGAGTAGTCCTACTCCTATCCAAATCTCTCTAGATCCCCAGGAGCCTTGAAAACCAACAACTTCACAATCACTGTGAAAACCAGCAGCCTAACAGACACTTAAGGGTGCAGGACATATTTAAAGTAATTCTCATTGATTGACATAGTTATTATATCTGTCTGGCTGTTTCTTGAAAACCCCCAATTAACAGACTTTTCTCTGTGTGACCTAATTCAGAGATCATTCAGTGCAAATAACTTTTTTCCCAGGGGTATTTGTGGAAAAAAAAATTATTGACAATTGTTTAATATCATAACTGCCTGAGGCAGTAATAACAGTTATGGCAAAGAGGAGTTGACCAACAAATTTAAAAGAATAAGCTGGGGAATATGGTATTCATATGGGATTTTGAAAAGCTCCAACATATTACTGGGAATCCAGAGGTTCATGTATATGGTCAGGGATGTGCCCATGTCCAGGAAAGACCTGAGAAGGACATAAGCTCAGGCTTCTGGCTAAACTGGAGGCTCTGTACTATAGGAAGTGAAAGTAAACTGATCACTGTAAACTACCTCTATGAGTATTGAAGGGATACCCCAACACACATGGAGTGTCTGCCAAGGGTGGGAAACGTGGAAGCTCAAGCCTTTAAAGAAATCTCTGCCCAGTAATTTGCTGACTAGTAACACAGCAAAGCAGAGAATTAATGGCACTAAATAGTAAAGGATACAGACTTTACAGATTTAATTAGGGAAAGTCACTAAGTAAACAAACAACAAAGACAATAAATTGCAGCAACAACAAACCCTGTTGCATGGGAGAAGCGTTCTGATTTCCAGAGTTGCCACTTTATATTATTTTAAAATGTCAAATTATCAACAGAAAAGTACAATGTATGCAAAGAAATGAATGGAAACTGGAATGGGGTAGGGGGAGTCAATATCAACTGTACTTGAAGAAATGAAGATGTTAGATTCACTAGACAAAGGTTTTAAATCAGCTCTTTTAAATATTTTCAATAAACTAAAAGAAACTGTGTCAAAAGGCTAAAGAAAGGTATGAGAATGATGTCTTACCAAATAGAGAATATAAATAAACATAAAAATTACAATGAACAAAATAAAAATTCTGGAGATGAAATGTATAATAATGGATGAAAACTTCATGAGAGAAGTTCAACCACAGATTTGAGCAAACAGAAGAAATAACCAATTAATCTGAAGATAGGTCAATTGATATTACCCAGCCTGAGGAACAGATAGAAAAAAGAATAAAGAAAGATTACAGAGCCTTGAGAACTGTGGGACACTATAAAGCATAGCAACCTGTGCATAAGAGAGTCTATAGAATAAGAGGAGAGAGACAAAAGGGAAAACAGAATATTTGAAAAATTGTTGTCTGAGAACTTTCCAAATTTGATAGAAGATCTGAACATACACATCCAAGAAGCTCAGAAATTTTCACATAGTATAAATACAAAGAGATCTAAACACGTTCACATGATTACAAAAAAATGTTGAAATATAAATACAAAAGAAATTTGAAAACTATCAGAGAGGTGACTTACACAAAATGGATCTGCAATATAGTTATCAGCTGATTCCTCATCAAAAACTATGGAGGCTGTATTTAAAATGCTAAAAGGAAAATACTATCAATCAAGAATTCTCCATCTAGCAAAACTATCATTTTGAAATGAAGAGTTGTTTAAATTATTTAAATTTCATATGATTATTGATAATAGTTACATTTAAATCTACCATCTTATTATTTATTTTCTATTTGCCCATTGTATTTCTATTTGTCCCATTGGTTCTGGGTTCTCACTTTTCCCCTTTCATTAATTTTTAATTTCTCTGTTCATTAATTGACTACTTTTTACAATTCAATACAATTTTTGTTGGCTTACTGACTACACTGTTTTGTTATTGTAATGTTTGCTCTAGGGTTCATAGTATACATCTTTGACTTACCACACTGTCCACTATAGTCTTTTATGTTATAGTTCCATCAATTCCTATAGTATAAGCACCTTACAATTGTATACTTCCATTTCTATATTTACAGCTTTTGTGCTACAGTTGTCATAGATTATATATTTACCCAGCATACATATAGATATATATATACACATTCTCTCTCTCTCTCTGTTTCACTACATATGTTATATGTTACATTATCATTACATATGTTATAAACCCCATACTATATTAATTATGTATAACTGCATTGTTAATATATGTAGCATTTAATTTTATCTTGAGACATTTCAGTAATAAGAAAAATCTTATACACTTACCCACGTAGTTACCATTTCCAATGTTCTTAATTTTTTCATTGATTTATATTTCCATTTGACAAAAGCCTAAAAGACTCCCTTTCATATTTTACAGTGCAGGTCAGCTTGTGATTAATTCTTTCAATTATTCTGTGACTAAAATTTACTTATTTTACCTTTATTTTGAAAAGGGTTTTTGTTGGATATAGAATTCTAAGTTTATTCGTTTATGCTTCATTTTTCTTTCAGTAATGATAACTCAGTACTAATATTTCAGAATATAATGACTTATTTCTTCTCACTTGCATTTTTTCTAGTTCCAAATTGGCACTATCCTTTCCTTTTGCTATTCTGTACATAGCAATAGCATGTTTTTCTTTCTCTTCATTTCATTTATTTCTGTTTCTTTACCACTGGTTTTGAGCAATATGATTATGATGTAAGTGTAGTTTTTTACATATTGCTTATGCTCGGGGTTAATTCTTTGCTTAGGTTCTGTGGATTTATAATTTTCATCAAATTTAGAATATTTTCAGTAATATTTTCCACATATTTTTTGTCCTTCCTTATCTCTCCTTTGGGGACTGCAAATACACCATCTGATCAAGGAACTACACTGCTGAATATTATCTCACAGTGTCCCTGATGTTCTGCTTACTTTTTGTTTTGTTTTGTTTTGAGTTGTTTTGTTCTCTTTTGGTTTTATTTTGAATATTTTATATTACTATGTGTTCAGCTCAACTAAATATTTTTGCAAGGGTTAATCTGGTGCATATCTTTTATCACAGACATGTTAATTCATATCTCTATGAGTACTATTTGGGTCTTTTTATGTCTTCCATGTTTCTACTTACCATTTCCCATATTTGCAGTACATATATTTAAACTATATCACTATCCTTTTCTGTTAATTATAAAATCCATGCCAGTTTTCAGTCTCTGATATTGTAAAATTTATATATTTATTATATATATAATTATTGTATTATATATTATATATATATGTATACGTGTGTGTGTGTGTGTGTGTGTGTATATATATATATATATATATATATATATTTATTTATTTATTTATTTATTTATCCCCAGATCCTGGCACAGAGATCCTAAAGCACTTGTAATTTTCTAAATGATGGGGTGAGAGGAGCATCACTTTTTATGCATAGTGGGACCTTTTTGATCATTCCTGAATTTAGGTCTATGAGATGACTCTTGGCAGGCCCTAGACAGAGTCATGATGGGGGCTTGTTGCCAGAGGAATCAACCATGTGATTAGAGGGTAGTAACTTTCACCTTAACTCTGACCTCTGGGAAAGAGTGAAGCCTGGGATTGAGTTAATCATCAATGCCTAAGGATTTAACCAATCATGCCTACCTAATAAAACCTCCATAAAAATCTTGAATGAAAGGTTTAGAGAGCTTCCAGATTAGTGAATGCATTCTTATGCTGAGAGGGGGTGCATCCTACCCTCCATGGGGACAGAAACTCCTGGGCTCAGGATGCTTCCTGACCCTGCCCTATGTACCTGTTCATCTGAGGTAGTTAGTGTCAGTATAAAATTTAAGGACATGCAGTTGGTATCCACAGAGAATGAGATAATTTTTTGGTGTGGAAAACCCACACATTTGGTGTCAGAAGTGTTGTGAATAGAAACATGACAGTAGTAATAAGGTCATATTGATTAATTTTATTTCTGCTTCTTTGTATGTGGGTTAAAATTTTTATTGGATTCAAGACATGGTGAATTTTACCTTGTTGGATGTTATATATCTTTTTATTCCTATAAATCTCCTTAAGCTTTGTGGTTGGATGAGAGAAGTTACTTGGAAACAGTTTGATCTTTTCAGATTTTAGTTTTATGACTTGTTAGAAAAGTCCACAGCAGTACTCAGTTTAGAGCTAATTATTTCCCACTAGTGAAGGAAGTTTCTTGAATACAGTACCACACGTTAATGAATTTAAGTCTGATTGATGACTACAGGTACTATTCCTGATCTGAGAGAGCACAGGAATTTTATCTCTAATGTTTCAGGGTTGTTCTTTCCCTAGTGTCACGTAGTCTTCTCACATGCATGTCCTAAATATTCAGGGAAGACCTCCTTTAGATCACTAGACTTCTCTCTAGATGTAGTTTTCTATTCCCTGGCATTATGCCCAGGAAACTCTAGCTGCCATGGTATTCCTAGGCTCTCAGTTCTACATCCTTAATTCAGCAAGTCTGTCAATGTGTTCATGAGTTTCCATCTATGGTGGTGAACTATATGCATCAAATTGGCTAAACTATATTACCCAGCTCTTTGTTCAAAAACTAATATAGATATTTCTGTGAAGGTAGTATTTTGTAGATGTGATTAAAATTTACAAACAGTTGACCTTAAGTAAAGGGGATACTCTTGATGATGTGGGTGGGCTTCATCTAATCAGTTGAAGGCTTTAAGGGCAAAAATGCAGGTTTCCAAAAAGAGAGGCTTCTGCTTCAAGACTATAAAATAGAGATCTTTCTGGGGTTTGCAGCTGTCACCCTGTCCTACAGATATCAAATTTCCATGTCCTTCTACAACTGCATGAGACAATTCCTAATGAAATAGATTGATATTTTTATCCTATTGGTTCTGTTACTCTAGAGAACCTTGACTCATACTACCATACCTGTATCTTGCTCTGGGAACTCTTCTAAGATAATGAACTGAGGCAATCATAAGACTCATCTCATTTGGTTCTCATCTGTCAGAGATTGCTGTCCTTTTTCCATTATGCCTGGTGTCTTTAAACCCATTGTTTCATAGGTATTGTCAAATTCTGTTTGTTTCAGGTGAGAGGGTAAATCTTGTTCCCATTATTTCTTCTTAGAAGTCTTTAGCAAAGTTCTTGATTATCAGTCTTTTCAAGATAGCTTTTTACTTTTGAGGCCATAAGCACTTCTCTAGTTACTCCCTGCTGACTGCTGTCCACTTCCATATCATGGACCCCATTTCTCCTTTGCTTCTCTTTGCTCCCAAATACTTGCTGTTTCAATTTCCCCTTAACTTTAGTTCCCACTAATCAATCCCATAATCTCTTAATTCCAGTGACCCCCTTGTTCCCACATTTTCTCTAGGGAAGAATCTATTTTTTAAAAACTACAAACCCACATCCCCAAACTTAAAGACTTGGATTGTCAGATACAGTCCTCTTCATTGTCACATACATCTCTCAGCAGGAAGTGGCATTTCTCTCAGGATACATGTCAGGGTGGAAAGAAGAGTCACTAGGATACTTTGTGTTGTTTCTGGCATTAACACGCAGTACAACCTCAGGTAGTTCATTTCAGTCATCGGTGTCTTTTGATGTTCTAATTTATTCTTTACCTTTTTAGACTCCTATAAAGAGGTTATCTACCTGTTATCCTTCTATCTATCTATCTATCTATCTATCTATCATCTATCTACCTATCATCTATTTATCATCTATCTACCTATCATCTATCCATCTATCACCTCTTTCTGTCTATCTATCTATCATCTATCTCTCTATCTATCATATCTCTCTATATATACATTCATGTATACTTAAAACATCTAAAGAAGAGTTTTAACTTCTACTTCGAAAGTAATCTACTTGCATTGCTGTGGAGAGTTTGGGGAGGAGTTCAAGAACATTTGAACAAAAAGAAAAAGAGAGACCTATCGAACCAGCAGGCCAGAGAATAGCATGGTACAGCCAAATTCTGCTAAATATTCTTGGAAGTTTTAAGAGGCCTTTTGATCCTGAGTAAATGTGTTGTGGTTGACTTAGGCAGTCCTGCTAGATTGTGTTTCCTGTTCTTCCAACCTGTTAAAGTGTCTTACAGATTCAGTCCTTCTCTGTCACTTAAGAGTTAACTGAATAGCAACTTGTCATGCTTAACAAAGCTGATTTATTTATCAACTGGATGGTAGGCACCAGTTTCCCAGTAACTTTTCAAGAGTAAAATATTGAGGTCATCATTGAATAACTTGGGAAATGAGAGCAAATGAAGAGAGAAATGCTGGGTCAGGCCTTACATTTAAAAATATCACTAAGAAAAACATCATCATCTTGAAGATGAGAGCACCACAAGCATTTATGAAATGTCTAGAAAACTACTATGAGGTAGCCCTAAAATCAATGGAAGACGTTAAAATGTCTCTGCTTCTAGAGAAAAAAGAAAAGTTTAGCCAGAAAAAAAATACACATGGTGAAACTTCTGCATGTAGTATTTTAAAGAAATGTAATTCATGTAAATCATTTCCTATACTCTCTTACTTCCAAGGCAATCAATATATGTTTGTTAAATTTTAATGGAAGTTTATTTTTCCTCTTATGTTTATTTCATACCAAATGTACAGTGACGTTCAGGGTATTTTATGTGCTCTTTCTGTATCCCTCTGTTTATAGTACATGAGATCTTAAGTACAATGAATAAACTCAAAATATTAATGTCCTTTGGATGATACTAAGAGCATAATTTTGTGTTTTTTTTCAATCTAGTCATTTTCAATATTTACTATAAGGATACATGCTATTGCAATAATGAATAGTAAAAATGAACCTCAAATATATTTTCAAATTCATGGGAAAATTTGATGTTTTATGATTCTTTTCTCTAATTGCAATGACAAGGAAAAGATTTAATGCATATGTAGTGGGACAGACAGTGTTCCCAAAAGATAATTATCTACATGGAATCCCAAAATGTGACCATATTTAGAAACAGGGTATTTGCAGAAGTAATTCGTTAAGATAAGGTCGTACTGGATTACATGAGCCCTGAATCTAAGGACTGGTGTCCTTATACAAGGTGGGGAGGACACACAGTGATGCACACAGGGAGGGAGGCCATGAGACAACAGAAGCAGAGATTGGAGTGAAACAGCCACATGCCAAGGAATGTCAGGGACTGCTGACAACCAGCAGAAGCTAAGACAGAGTCACAGAACAGATATTCCACAGAACTTCCAGAAAGAATCAACCATGCTGACGCTTTGATTTCAGACTTCTGACCTTCTGAACTGTGAATAAATTTCTGTTGTTTTAAAGCCACCTAGTTTGTGATCATTTGTTACAGCAGCCTTAGGAAACAAATATAAAATATTCCAGGTACATTAAGACAGTAGTAAATTTTACTCCATTTTCATTTCTAGAAACTTTGCATAATCTAATTTCTAAATCAATATAAAAGATATTAATCTCCCCAAGTTGTAGAATAAATTACTTTTCAAATGTTATTTCCAAATATTACTATTCAAAGTTGTATTTTTCTACTGGAAAAAATACATAGTAAAGAATCATTTTTAATGTGATTTTTAGGTCAGTTTTGTTCAGTGTCTCACTCCTGACAAAATAGGAGACCCTGTCTTCCAGTTAAATGTGTGACTTCAATGCAGTGTATGTGGTGGTGCACTTCCCAGGCATCCCACAGAGGGGGAAGCACTCATTCCAGAGCTGCTGGGAGGGTTGACACAGGCAGCTCTCAGCTGAGTCCCTCTCTGAGACTTCCCCTTGGTTGAAGAAAGCCACTTTGTTCCATGGTCAGGACTCCTCCGAAGGGACAGCCCATACAGAATGACTGACCAATGTAGGCAGATAAAGTCCAGCTGCTTTGCCCCATCTGGGACAGAACTGGAGTGTCTTTCCAGCTTTAGAGCTCCCCAGAGAAAAGGGTTGGCTGGGATACTTGTGCAAGGGCCGAGCAGTTCACTTTCTCCTCTGCTCAATCCTGGTTCCTTCCTGCTCAAAATCACGTTCATCCCATAAGCACTTCTCAATACACTTCTTGCACACAAACATTTGAACATTGATCTCATAGTTTACTTTTCATGAAACCCAACTCTATCATCTGGGGATGAGGAGAAGTATATTCAAGACCTATTCAGGCCACCAATTAATCTTATTTAGAAAAAGTCTTTCTAAAGACTTTCCTACTGCAGTTTCCTCCCTTACAAAATGAGTAATTTATACTCATTTGTTATTTGGTTTGGGCCCCCTCTAGCTCTACACTGCTGAGAAATTCTATTGATATCCTACATATTTCTCCTTAGATCATACAAACTCAAGATAATGAATCATGGTAGCTATTCATGTTAATGATAACAGAGCAATACATATTTTCTGATCCACAAATTATGTAAAATTTAGTCTTTCTTTGTAAAATAAAGAGAAGTATATTGATGTAAAATAAAGAGAAATACAGTGAAGAACTCTTAAATATGAGAAAGATAAACTATATTTTGAGAAAGAAAAATATTAACTTTGAATTTCAAAACTGTGACCAAACTTATGTAAATCACTTTTAGACTGCAAACTTTTATACTGTAAACATCCAAATATTGGATGTAATAGAGATATAAGAGATAGATGCTGCATTTTGAAAAAGTTATGACCTCAAATTTTCCTGCCAATTTATTGGAAGTCTTCTTGAGTAAACCTGCCCTCAAAATAGATTGTTGAATAAGCAAGTGCAGTAATTCATCTTCTGTGATTCTGGTGTTTAAAGGAAATAGCTACCTCTGGATGAGAGTTGTGTAACAAGCTCACAATCAGCTTTAGGATGCCATATTAAAGGTGACCTTGACTTATTTAGCTGATTAGTAAATAGATAGTTTATAGAGTTCAATATTCTCAAGATTGATCAGAAAAGGAAACTTTTAATATCCTTAATGGGATCATTAGTGATATTTCTAAATGAAATTCGATTGAAGGACAATCTCAATAAACCTTTTTTAGGTCTAATAGCATACCCCTGGGAGAGTTAGTAGCTAGTGTAAATTGGTGCCTATTTCCTTTATCTAGTTTAAATAGATAACATTGAATATAAATTAGAAGCATTGCCTATTTTCTAAACTTGACTTTTGTAAAAATAAATGTATATACCTTTATAAGCTCAGGAGTATTTTATGGGAAGTCATCAGTACTTTTGAAAAGTTGATATATTTTTCCATGGATAATAAAATTTTGATTTGTGAATAATTACCACAGATGATGAAGTATGGTTTGAGATTCTGAAGTCATCAGGAAAGAAAGCATCATCAAAAGAAGCACCTTATCAAATAGTGGGACTGTTTATATTTTCTTATGCTGCCCCCTAAATAAATATATTCTGTGGTTCATGGAAAGAACTCAAGAGAGAGGTCAGGGATTGCTGATATTTTTTCTGAAACTTTGCCAAGTACTAGGAAACATAATCTTCTGAGTCTTACACTGCTCTTTTCTTAATTGGGAAATAATTGAATGTGCCTTGTTCTCTCTATAGGATCCATGTACAAATCAATCAGATAATATGTGTGAAAGCAATATGAAAACTGCAAAACAATACCTAAACAAAAGATATTTGAGAGATATCACAATTTAGTATTCAAACCTGACTTCATATTGCTCACCTAAGCATCAGGAAGAATTCTTTGGTTATAGTGAGCTCTTGTTTCTTGCTAAAGTAAATGAAACAAGCCTAAGGATGTGCAAGTTTGCCTTATAGCTAAGACCTGTGAGGTGGCAAGTCGATATTATTTAGTTTATAATAAACATGCAGATAGGATATTAGGTGATTAGAATAAACAATAATATATGCAATATACAATTATATATGCAATATAAATTTCTCATGGCATATGCTAAAATGAAAAATAAATGAAAACTCCAAAAATCTATCAAGACTAATAAACAAATTTGCTAGGTCACAAGATACAAGATCAAATTACAAAAATCAATCCCATTCACAATTGCATTCAAAGAGAATCATATAGCTAAGAATAAATTATCAAAGGAAGTGTACCATTTGTACACTAAAAATTACAAAACATTGCTGAGAGAAATTAAAGACCTAAATATATCAAGAGATATTCTACATTCATGGTTGGAAGACTCAATATTGTTAAGACATCATTTTCTACTCAAATTGATTGAAACATTTTAAAGAATCCCTGTCAAAATCCCTTTATGCATATCTGTATAAACTGAAAGTTGACTCAAAAACTATACAGAAATGAAAGATGCAGAAGACAAAATAGTTTTAGAAAATATGAACAAAGTTGGAGCACGCATACTACCAAATTTCAAAAATGACTATAAAGTTATAGTAATCAAAATATTGTGTTATAGGCAAAAGAATAAGCTAGGTCAATGGAACATAACTGAGAGTCCAGAAGTTTATCTTTATATTCATGGTCAACTGCTTTTTAACAAAAGTGCCAGTATAATTCAATGAGGGAAATAATTGTTTTTTCAACAAATCATGCCAGGACAAGTGGATATACCTATGGAAACAGAGAAAGAAAAGAAGAGGGAGGAAGAAAAGAAGAAGGAGAAGAGAAAGAAGAAGTAGAAGAAGGAGGAGGGAGGGGTAAGGAAGAAGGTGGTGGAGGACGAGGAGAAAGAGGAAGAAGAGGAGGAGGACAAGGGTAAGGAAAATCTTCACCCTTACCTCATGCCATACACACAAAATATCTCAAAATATGTTATAAACCTAAATAAAAGATCCAGTCATATAGAACTTCTAGAAGAAAACATGAGAAAATCTACCTGACCTTAGATTAGATGAAGATTTCTTAGGTGTGACACTAAATGCACAATGCTATAAAATATCACATTGAATTGTGATTAGCCTAGGGAGTACTAGGCATGCATAAGGATGGCTAGTTTTTAATCAAGAAATTTTAGAGAAAGGTGTGAGCATTAGAACCATTTAAAGATGAATTTGATTGACTCTAAATGTAGTGACTTTCCTAATGTATAATAACAGGATGGAGGCATGGCTTCTCGCTGCTCAACAGCCAATAAATTGAAGGTCAAGCTTCAGTAGGGAAGAAAGGTACTTTATTCAGAAAAGCTGGAAATCTGAGGAGATGGTGGACTTATGTCCAGAGACTAACTCTGATGATTATGCTTAGCCTTGACAATTTTTAAAGGAAAAAGGAAAAACAATCTCAGTTAATCATTAAGACAGAAGGTCTTCATCATCTTTGCATTGCATGCAGACCTGCTGACTTCACCTGGTCTTCCATGGGACACTGTCTTTCTCACAGCGTCTGCCTCCAATTGGATGTTCTCTTGCCCTCATGGTCCACATATGCCTGCGAGGTCCACCTGCAGATTTACTAAGGGGAAGCTAAGGGTAGAGGGTCATTCTTTAATTACTTTATTCTTCATTCTTACTGCTTCTAATCCAGGAAAGGAATCAACAGGTTAAGTAAGGTGTTGGTATATTTTATAAAGGAGAAATCAGGAGTTAAAGTTAAATGTTGCCTAATGATCTCATCTTTATCATTAAGGTCTAGAGAAAACAGGAATGATCAAAGAGAAAAGAAGCAAAGGAGCTGCTCACACTAACACAGTGTGTAATTAATCATCCACTCAGCATTACAGGCATTGTATTGCATTGGAGAAACAAGGATAAATGCCATTCCCTGATCTGACATAGCTCCCAGTCTAAGGATGAGGTAGGAAAGTTGAAGAATACATAATAAGTATGATGCAAGTTCAGAGCAATGTGCCTGTGACAAACATGGAGGTGAGGGAAGGTTTCCTAAAGTAGGTTACAACTGAGCTGAATTTTTAAGAATAAATACAACTTCACCAGACAAAGAAAGAAGGATGGGATGATATAGACAAAGAGTGGTTCAAGGGCAGAGACACACTCAAGTTCACAGATATGTATTTACCACTATGTGATGAACATTGTACATGCTGTAAATATAACAGTGAACATAATAATATATATGTAAATTATATATGTAGAGTTTGTTTGAAAATAAATAGTAAGGGAGACATAAAGCAGAGAAGTGATGTATGGAATAGAGTGAGGAGGAGGATCACCATTTCAGTTGAGGTAAACTGGGAAGGTCCCACTGAGAAGGTGATGTTGAGTGAAGATGTAGAGGAAATAGTGAGCATGTTGCTCTAGGAGAAACACAGTGTCGGTAGAGGGTACAACACATGCAAAACCTTGAGCACTAGTAAGCCTGGCAGGTCCAGGAGTGAGACGGTCAGTGAGGCTGGATGAGGATTTACATAGAGAATTGAAGATGAGATCAAAGAAGCAACGATTTGATCTGAGAGGATAGATCACACAGGGTTATCTATTTTTGAGGAAAAGGGACAAAACAGCCCTTTCAGAGCTCTATACCAATTTAATATAGCCAGAACATAGCTCAAGGACAGCAAGCATGATGATTTCCCGAAATACACAGATGTCTATATTTGTTCAAAAGAGTTCCTGGGGACTCCTGTTGTCTTGGTGTAATTTCTAATAGAACTATATTTTACTCTCAAAAGTGTGCAACTTTGGTGATAAAATGTTATGGTCCCCCAACACATGATGAATATACTTTTTGACATAAGGAGGAATGAAAAGTGGTGAGTCTGAGAAAGAGCACATGAGTACAATATGGAGATAATTTGTTCAAGGCCAAGATGGAGGCTGGGGGACCATTTCTGTGATGTCAGAGAAGTCTGCTGAAGGCTTGAGTTAGTGCAGCCACTTAGGCTAATGGGGTGATAGGAGAATCAGCAGCAGAGAAGTGTATACTCAAGTTTGATGATTCTATTATCCTTTGTAATTTTCATTCCTCCAGAGAACCTGGGTATGTGTGTATTGGTGGGAGAGTAGGGTAACTATGCTGTCACATGTTGGTGAGTCTAAAAGGACAGTGACATTTTTGCCTTAAAAAAAGACTCATTTGTTATCTAACTGGAACTGTGAAGGGGTGTTCCTTAGTATCCCCCTTCATAATGTGAGCAATGGAACTGTCTTCAAAATTCGCAACATTCAGATATTGTTAGATGATTTGGTTGACTGTTTTGGAATGCTATGCAAATACAAAGCATCCTACTCAAAAGTGCTTAAATCTGCTGAAAGCCTCTGAAATGGAGCATAACTCACTATTAACATTACAGTTTTAGACCACAGCAACTCTTATGTAAGTAACTTCAATCTCATAAAAAATTCACAAGCAATAATACTACTTTAATTCTAAGGAACTCCACCAGACAGCTGAATCAACTAAATAGCCTAAGTTTCTGTCTTCTTTAGCAATCTTAAAATCAAATAAACCTTAATTTTGTTTTTTTTTAACAAATTTTACATTTGAGAAGACTATTAATCATGTGCAGGGCAAGGGAAGGAGTTAGCATTAATTAAGCACCCGTAATATGTCAGACAGCATTTGAGTGTTATCTACTCTATCATCCTGATGACCTCAGGATATAAGTTTTAACTGATTTTCCAAATGAAGAAACTGAGGCTCACAGTGGTTAAGCAACTTGCCCAAAGCCACTCATATAGTAAGTGGAGCAAATTCAATACAAAACAAGTCTCCCAGACTCCAAAGCCCTCATTCAATTTCTAAAACAAATTCTCTGTCACTATTTGCAAAAAATATCCCACTGCATAGTCAACAGATAAATGATTAAAAGTTAAAAAAAAAAAGAATAGAGAAATATTTCATTAAATGTATTGGAATTTGCTGTGTGTTGACGGTTGTATTCAATTTATATGCAACTGTCTGGACCCTGTACCTGGGATGATGGACCTGTTTCATAGAATAAATTGGTAATAACACTAAGTGATATCTCCTTTACTATATTTCAGGCACCTGTTTATAAATTAATTTTAATTTATTAATTTTCATTTAATTTTCTTAATGATTCTATAAGGTAGTTAATATTACTGGCACCATTTGCAGATGAAATAGATGAGGCATTGTGATTCAAAGGGCAAAATTATCTGGAAATGGTTCAGGGTGACACCTGGATTGCCCTGGAAACCTGTGAGCTGGAACCATTTTCTCCAGGGTTGGAGCTGAACTGGAGCTCACTTATTTCCCACAGGGTATGTACATTCTTCCTTCCAGCCACGGTGCTCTAACATCCCAACATCTCCAAGATCTTTAGGGCCAAGCAGATCATGTTCCCATAAAACTCCATTGTGTGGCGTTACTGAACTCAGGTTCAGCTGCTTGCCACTTGAAAGCCAATAATTGAGGGGCAAAAGGTGGTAGAATGGAAAGACACTTTATTCAGGAAAGCCGGCAATCTGAGGTGAAGGTGGACTTGTGTGCAGAGACCAACTCTGAAGGTTCTGCTCAGCCATGACAATTTTTAAAGAGAAAAGGGGGAAACAATCTCAGTTAATCATTAAGGCAGGAGGTCAGATTCTTTGTTATTTTTCCATTGCGTGCAGACCTGCTGACTTCTCCTGATCTCCCATTGGACGCTGTCTTGCTCATGTGGTCTGTCTCAATCAGCTGTTCTCTTGCCCACATGGTCTGCCTGCCCCCATGAGGTCCACCTACAAATTTACTAAGGGGAAGCTAAGGGCAGAGAGTCAGTCATTCTTTATCTACTGAATTCTTCATTCTTACTCCTTCTAATTCAGGAAAGGAATCAACTGTCTAGGTAAGGTGTTGTGTATATTTAGTAAAGCAGAAATCAGGAGCTAGGTTAAATGTTGCTTAGTGATCTTATCTTTATGATTAAGCGCTGAGGCAAACAGAGATGAGCACACAGAAAAGGAGCAAAGGAGCTGCTTACGATAGTACCCCAAAACAACATTACTTAGCAGTAAACAGTCCATTAATTCCTCTGCTGCAAGGCTGCTTTGTCACACTTGCCCTATGAGAACATGAGATCCAAAGTGTTACAGTTCCTCTGCTGGTGGATCAGCCACAGTGCAGGTCTCTGTGAAAGGAGGGAAGGTGGGAGACCCATTTCTTCTAGTCTCTGCTGACTAAACTTTAGAAATTTACTCTTTGCTCAATACGGCTTGTTTTATTTATTTAAAAAATCCACGTCTCTCTCATTGCACAGTTTACTCTGAACTCCCGTGTGTGGGGCCACTGGGGATGGCTCTTGTACAACAGCCACAGTATCACATGGTTAATTGGTGGAGCAGGGACTCAGAACCAGGTTTCTACCACAATCAAAGTATATTCATTAATTAAGGCCACATTAGCATAAACTGATATAAAAATGTCAAATATATCCTTATTGGACTCCTAACTTTCATTTCTTAGTGTTTGAGATGATACTGATAGATATTACCAATCAAGGTAGCTGAGAATTCAGAGCAAAATCGAACTTAATATGTGACAGGTTGAAAAGAGACCAGAGGCAGAAATTTTTATTGCAAGGATGAACCAATAGAATACCAAATCCTCTGGGAGGAAGACATTGTTACCTGAAGGTTGATCACTAAGACAGTAGAGAAAGAGGGTAGTTCAGCTAGGTAGACCTGGGTTAGAATCATTGCTTCAACTCTAAGGAACTGTGTGAATTTGGTCAAGTTATTTTATTTAGCTAAACCCCATATGTTTCTAAAGTGAGGAAAAAATACTATTTATTTCATAAGGTAGTTAGGTGGATTAAAGAAAAATGATATGTGCAAAAAAGCTAAAACAATGCCTGGCATGTTACATACATGCAAGTAATTCTAGCTAGTTCATGCCTTCCTTGTAAGTATATTCAAGGTAAAATCGAGGAATCATACCGTCCATTATAAGAATTTCTACTCATTAGTGACTCAGGTCAAGGGTGATGAAACTAATTTTACACTTGGACTTGTATATAAATGGTTTTTAGTATTTTCAGTATTTTGCAACAAATTGAAAAATGTAGAAAGCAGTTTCTGAGTGCACACACAGATATAAATAACAGCACAACCTGGATGACATAAAATTGAAAAACAAAGTAATAATTTATTTAGACAGTGTTCTACCTAACGAAATTCAGAAGGAACTATAGTTCAAAATATATGCCACATATGTTGCAATGTATAATATCTACCTCAAACTATAGATTGAAATAATTATTTTTAGCAAATGCCTGAGGTGTTTCTCACAGGAAAAGGCCATGTGGTATCATTTCCAAAGTTATGCTTTCACTAATAATGGTTTCAGTTAGATGTAACTTCCTAAGTTGAGAAACAAGATGCTTCTCCTGTATAAATTAGAAACCTTGTCTTGGCCTATAGTATAATATGAAAATCGGTTCAAAGGGAATAGCATATCTAAAGATGAATCACCTTGGAAGTGAAAATTGGAAATTTTACTTTCTTCACTAGATGAGACAACACTACAGATATTCAAGAGATATAGCAAACAGATGTGATATTAATGTATTTTAGATTTGTTTTCTGTATTACACAGTTTTGTGCAATACAATAAAGAGAATAGTGAATTTTCTTTTGGAACACAATATATTTATTTGTAATTTCTATAGTGTTGGAAGTATTATTACACTGGTCTTCTATTTGTTCCCATAATTGATTGTATTCAAAGAACTCTACAGATGTCATGGAAATGAAAGCCAGTAAGAACAAAACATTAAGCAAATTTTTTTATTTTTGTTATTACTATATCAGAAAATTGTCTTCTTAATCTCACAGATTTTTTAGATAGAAATGCATGATTTACTTCATATAAAAATTTATATGAGTATGGATTTTCTTTGTTGTTGGTTCTCAAATGCAACTAACACCTCATTTCAAATAAAATATTTTGTGCATAGAAAAGACTACACATTTAACACACATAAAAGTCTTACACATTTTTTTATTGATCTGAAAAAGGTAAAGAAATACTATTCAGTACCATTATCAATTGGATAAGCAGAGCAATGGTGGAAGAACATGTAAAGAACTGTCTATGTAGCTTAGCAGAAAGAGCAAAGAAAGGCATTTAACCCTTAAAATGTAATATGCTTTGATACTCACACTATACTTTTATGTTACTAATTTTATTACATTAAAAGTTCTACTCTCAAACCCCTTTGTAGCAATGGAAACTTATTCAAAACATTGTACCTTTTAAACTGCAATTTTCTTATCACAAAATACATAAATAAAAATATGGCTTACTGATTTTAACAATTTATTCTGAGGACCAATTAAAACAATAAGCGGAAAATATTTGATAAAATGTAAAGTTTAATACTATGAATACTGATAAAGTATTAGTCATAGAATTGCTTATCTCTTTATTCTTCTTAAAATTAATCATGAGTTATTTCTTCAAATAAAATTATAAAGGGGGCTGAACATTTTTGATTGTTATTTTCATGATCCAGTCAATTATATCAACATGGTAGTCTCCATGGGTGCATTTCCTGTAGACACACACACACTAATCCAATGCTACTGAAAAATATTATCAGTTACCTATGCACTTCAAATAGTAAACAGTATTGCTTCAACAACTTTATTATTGCTATTCTTTATCTGAGCAATTGTGCACTTCTCTACTCTACATTGCACATTTAAACTTGAGCCACGCTCCCAGTTCAATTAGCTGTGTGCGCATGACCATGCTGGGTATTCTGGCTACTCTAATAGACAGATGAGAGCACTAAAAGGCCCATATGCTGGACATAAAATATGATGACATGTGAAGTAGTTGGAAATGCTCTGGAGTTGGCAACAAAAGATCAGTTCTGTTGCTGAGGTTGTTTGTTTATTTTTTATTGCTTAGTTTTCATAATCTATTTCACCCATTAAACTGTAAGCTCAATGAGGGAACAACTCTATTTTATTTACCCACTGGAATTGGCTATCACCTTTTCTACCACAGGGTATAAGCTCAAAAATTAATTTTCTGTTTAGCAGATTATTTAGAACATTTATGCCATATTTCTCTCTTGTAAAACAATTCATTTATGATATATGAAGTTTAGGTGTAATTTGCATTTTAAAGTTGCTTCTGTTAAAAAGTAGTATGTAGTCATAAACATAAAAATGTGTAGATATTTTTAAATAAAACTGCAACACTTCATGGAGAAACATAAAAGATGACTCAAATTAATAAGAATACCTACAGTTTATACAATTTCTTATATTCTCAGACTCAATTGAGAAAAAGTATCTACTGTATAGGAATTTGTCTATAGTTCCTATGTATTTGATTTATTTTTTAATTGAAAAAATAAATAAATACAAATAGCCAAGAAAAGACTAGAATCAAGAGTTATGATTAGAACTCAGCCCTATCAAATATTTTGATAAATTATGAAATGATAATGACTAAAAACTTGTGGTACAGAAGAAAAGTCAAGAAAGTCTAAAGATAGCTCCATATTATAAGAGGATTTAATACAATGTGGCATTTATAATCAGAGGGAAAATTGGTTTTCTTGGTAAATGATAGGTGGGATACTGGCTACCAATTTGAAAAAGTCTGGGTCTATATCTCACTCATTATTTCAAAGTAAATCCCGGAGGTCCAATGATTTAAACATAATGAAATTAATCCATTAAAGTAACCAGAAAAACCTTAAAATACTTTTTAAACAGTGATATTTTTGATAGTATAAGAAAAATTTTGAAGCCTTTATACATTTCTAATACATAGAGAAAAAGATTTTCAAATTCATATACAAAAAATAAAATTCTAAATGGCTATTTTTCACTCACTGAAATAATATATATAGTTATCCCTCAAAATCTGTGAAGGATTGGTTCCAATACCCTCCACAGGTACCAAAATTGGCAGATTCTCATGTTCCACAGATGACCCTCCTTAGCTGTAGTTCCACATCCCTGGATTCAACCAACTGTCAATCATGTAATACAGTAGTATTTATTGAAAAAAATATCTGTGCATAAGTGCACCAGTACAGTTCAAACCCATGTTGTTCAAGGGTCAACTGTGTGTGTGTGTGTGTGTGTTTTTGCATATACAAGAATTATATGTGAAGTGTTTTTTGATTTAAAAAATACTGGAAAAAGGAAAGTCTTGCAAAAGATTCTAAGAAGGTAATTAGTAGTACATCCATGCTGTGGAATTTAAAGTAAGAATTAAAAACTCTATGCATTCTGAATGTGGTATGTGATAACAAATAATTGATTTTTTCCAAATGTCTTAGTGCTATATCCCAAAAAAACTTAAAAAATGATTGAAGATGTAGGAGAGATAGCCCACAATTTATTATGCAAGATTAAAATATGAATTTAAATTTGCTAGAAAATAGGAAAACAGTTCTTAAAATTATCCTCCATTTAAAATTTTCCATTTTTTAAAATTAATTTTCAATGAGTTAAAATTTTATCAAAATTTATTGGGTGATAATAAATGAAGTCTTACATAACTTAAACATACTTCAGATTTTCAAATACATATTCCTTAAAGATTACAATATAGAAAGGATTTTTTAAAAAATTATCTTATGGAATGAAAAAGCACTCATAAAAACCACAGATCACCTAATTATTTTTAGCAGCATGGGAAAGAGATTGCCATTTGGGTTAAGATGGTATGGGCACTTTTATATGTTTGAAAATTTCAGAGTTTGTGCTGGGAGGGCTATTTTGATTTAATTTTGGAAAAAAACTAGTAACTTTGCTAATTTAATCATTTAATTTTTCAGGGAATGTGGTTCTATCTTCCTACTAAGTGTGTACAGGTAGGAAAGAATGGGAGAAAACAAAGTGTTTACTTTCTAAAAGCTTTCTATAATTTAGTTGGAATCTTACATCATACAAATAAGTTAAAATGTATTCAATACCTAAATATAAGGCTTGAATGTCATTATCATGTGAGACCTAAAACTATAAAAATTTTAGAACAAAACATGGGAAAAGCTTCATGACATTGATCTTGCTAATGATATCTTAGATATGACACCTAAAGCACAGGCAACAACAGCAAAAATGGACAATGGGGCTACATCAAACTAGAAAGCTTCTTCACAGCAAAGGAAGCAATTAACAAGGCAATGTGGCAACCAACAGAAAAGGAGAAAATATTTGCAAATCATATATCTGAAAAGAAGTTAATTTCTAAAATGTATAAAGAATTTCTACTATTCACCAGCAAAATAAAATAAAATAAACCAACTAAAAACTAGAGAAAGGACTTGATAAACATTTTTCCAAAAAGACAAACAAATTGCCAAAATGTATATGAAAAGATTACTCAAGATTACTAATAATCAGGAAAATTAGAATCAAAACCACAATGAGATATCAACTTATATCTATTAGGATGGCTATTATTAAAAAAAAAAAAGGTAAGTGTTAGTGAGGACGTGGATAAAAGGAAACACTTTCACACTGTTGGTAGGATTGTAAACTGACACAGCTATTAGAGAAAACTGTATGGAGAGTCCTAGAAATATGCTACTATAGGATCCAGAAAACCCACCTCTGGGTATTTATTTAAAACAATTAAAATCAGAATCTTGAAAACATGTCTGCACTCCCATGTTCACTGCAGCATTATTCTCAATGGCCAAGATATGGAAACAACCTAAATGTCAATCATTGGATGATGGATAAAACTAATGTGGTATATAGATACCATGGAATAGTATTCAGTATCAAAAAAGAACTAAATCCCAAGAAAATGACACAAGCCAAAAACTGGGATGAAATATTTGCAAAAGACACATCTGACAAAGTACAGTCATCCAAAATATACAAATAACTCTTAAAACTCAACAGTAAGAAAACAACCAATTCAATTAAAAAATGGACCAAATATCTTAGCAGACACCTCACCAAAGGAGGTGTACAGGTGGCAAAAAATCCTATGAAAAGATGTTTCTCATCACATGTCGTGAGGGAAATGCAAATTAAAACAACAAAGATACCACTATACACCTATTACAATGGCTAAAATCTGACAACACCAAATGCTGGCAAGGATGTAGAGCAATAGGTCCTCTCATTCATTATGGTGAGAATGCAAAATGACACCAGCCACTTTGGAAGATAGTTTGCAGATTCCTTACAAAACTAATCATGTTCTTACCATAGATCCAGCAATCATGCTCATCCAAAGGAGTTGAAAGTATATGACTGAACAAAAACATGCATGTGGATATTTATAGCAGTTTTATTCATAATTGCCAAAACTCAGAAGCAACCAAGATGTCTTCAGTAGGTGAATGGGTAAATAAACTGTGGTATATCCAGACAATGGAATATTAGTAAATGCTAAAAAGAAATGAGATATCAAGCCACGAAACGATATGGAGGAACCTTAAATGTATGTTACTAAGTGAAAGAAGTCAATTTGAAAAGGCTACATAATATATGATTCCAAATACATGACATTCTGGAAAAGACACAATTATAGAGACAGTAAAAAGATCAGTAATTTCCAGGAGATGGTGGGGAAAGGAATGAATAGGAAGACCACACAGGACTTTAGTACAGAGAAAATAAATTTTCTTGAGGTGATTATAATTTTTTAATGTAGAACAACAGCAACAACAAAAATGAAATTCTGCCATGTGCAACAGATATAAATCAGGAGGATGTTATCTAGAAAAGTTCTTACCAAAATGAAAAAAATGACAATTTCTGAAAAATTCAAACACTTTAGAGAGATAAACTATATATATATACACACACACACACACGCATATGTATATATACATACACTATATATATGTATATACAGTGTATATATACGCACACTGTATATATGTATATATATACACACACATTAGTATACCTATATATTTAGTATTTCTATAATAGTCTCCCCATGTTACCTGTATTTCTCTCCTGCTTTAGTTTTCTTCACAGAGCTCATCCAATATATTTTGTAATTTAAATATTTACTTATTTTTTGTCTATCTCCTTTCACTAGATTATAAATTTCACAACAGCAGAGACTTACCTATAAATAAATATTTGTTTAATAAAAGAATGGGCATTTCAGACAGAATTAAACTGTTTTATGTGGCAGGGGCTGGGAGCTGAGGCTCAAGCTTCAGTCGGATGCAGGGAGAGGACTGGGGTTGGCTGCATAAACACAGCCTGAAGGTGCTAGTGCACCACAGCTAGCTGGGAGAGAGTCCAGGAAAATGTCTGGAGCTGCTTAAGAGGCACGAGACCATTGTTTCAGGGTGCGTGAGGAGAGGGGATTCAGAGCACCATCTAAAAGAGCTCCAGAGATGGGCAAAAATTGTAGCAATAGGTGTAGACACCAGAGACAGGCATGCAGTGCTAAGGCTGCTACTGCAGCCACAAAGAAGCCTGTGTGCAAGCACAGGTCACTATCCACACTTCCCCGCCTGGGAGCCTGTGCAGTCCGCCACTGCCAGGGTCCCGTGATCCAGGGACAACTTCCCCAGGAAAACGCACGGCGTGCCTCAGGCTGTAGCAAGGTCATGCCGGCCTCTGCCACCGCAGGCTCGACCGGCATCCATGCCCCTCCCTCTCCCAGCCTGAGTGAGCCAGAGCTCCCGAATCAGCAGCTCCTTTAACCCCGTCCTGTCTGAGAGAAGAACAGACGCCCTCCAGTGACTTACATGAAGAGGCGGGGCCAAATACAAAACTGAACCCCAGGAGATGTGCGAACAAAGAAGAGAAAGGGAAATTTCTCCAAGCAGCCTCAGGAGGAGCAGATTAAATCTCCAAAATCAACTTGATGTACCCTGCATCTGTGGAATACCTGAATAGGCAATGAATCATCCCAAAATTGAAGCAGTGAACTTTGGGATCAACTGTAGAACTGGGGTTTGCTTTCTGCATCTAATTTGTTTCTGGTTTTATGTTTATCTTAGTTTAGTATTTAGAGTTTGTTATCATTGGTAGATTTGTTTATTGATTTGGTTGATCTCTTCCTCCTTTTTTTCTTATATATAGATAAATATATTGTTTTCCTTTTTCTCTTTTTGTGAGTGTGTATGTGTATGCTTCTTTGTGTGATTTTGTCTGTATAGCTTGCTTTTACCATTTATCCTAGGTTTCTCTCTGTCTGTGTTTCTTTGTTTTTAGTATAGTTTTTAGTGCTTGTTATCACTGGTAGATTTACTTTTTGGATTGGTTTCTCTCTTCTTTCTTTTTTTTTTCTTTTCTTTTTTCTATTACTTTTAAATTTTTTAAAATAATAATTATTATTTTTAATAACATTTTTTAAGTATCCACTTTATTTTATTTATTTATTAATGATTGCTTTTATTTATTTTATTTTTGGCTGTGTTGGGTCTTTGTTGCTGTGTGTGGGCTTTCTCTAGTTGCGGTGAGTGGGGGTGACACTTCATTGCAGAGCATGGTCTTCTCATTGTGGTGGCTTCTCTTGTTGTAGAGCATGGGCTCTAGGTGTGTGGACTTCAGTAGTTGTGGCACACGGGCTCAGGAGTTGTGGCTCATGAGCTATAGAGCACAGGCTCAGTAGCTGTGTCACATGGGCTTAGTTGCTCTGCGGCATGTGGGATCTTCCTGGACTATGGCTCAAACCCGTGTCCCCTGAATTGGCAGGAGATTCTTAATGAATGCACCACCAGAGAAGTCCCTTTATTAACTTTATTTTATTTTGTTTTATTTTATTTTTATCATTCTTTATTTTTTTCTCCCTTTTCTTCCCAGCCATGTGGCTGACAGGGTCTTGGCGTTCCAGTTGGTGTCAGGCTTGTGCCTCTGATATGGGACAGCCGAGTTCAGGACATTGGTCCACCAGAGACCTCCTGGCTCCATGAAATATCAACTGGTGAAATCTCTCCCAGAGATCTCCTCCTCAAGGCTAAGACACAATTCCACTCAATGACAAACAAGCTACAGTGCGGGACACCCTATGCCAAACAACTAGCAAGACAGGAACACAACCCCACTGATTAGCAGAGAGACTGCCTAAAATCATAATAAGTTCACAGACAACCCAAAACACACCACTGGACGTGGTTCTGCCCATCAGAAAGACAAGATCCAGCCTCATCCACCAGAACACAAGCACTAGTTCCCTCCACCAGAAAGCTTACACAACCCACTGAACCAACCTTAGCCACTGGGGACAGACAACAAAAACAGTGAGAACTACAAACCTGCAGCCTGTGAAAAGCAGACCCCAAAACAGTAAGTTAAGCAAAATGAGAAGACAGAGAAACACACAGCAGATGAAGGAGTAAGGTAAAAACCCACCAGACCAAACAAATTAAGGGGAGATAGGGAGTATACCTGAAAAATAATTCAGAATAGTGATAGTAAAGATGATCCAAAATCTTCCAAATAGCATGGAGAAAATACAAGAAACTTTTAACAAGGACCTAGAAAAACCAAGGAGCAAACAAACAATAATGAACAACACAATAAATGAAATTAAAAATTCTCTAGAAGGAATCAATAGCAGAATAACTGAGGCAGAAGAACAGATAAGTGACCTGGAAGATAAAATACTGGAAATAACTACTTCAAGGCATAATAAAGAAAAAGAATGAAAAGAATTAAGAACAGTCTTAGAGACCTCTGAGACAACAGTAAATGCACCAACATTTGAATTATAGGGGTCCCAGAAGAAGAAGAGAAAAAGAAAAGGACTGAGAAGATATTTGAAGAGATTACAGTTGAAAACTTCCCTAATATGGGAAAAGAAATAGTCAGTCAAGTCCAGGAAACGCAGAGAGTCCCCTACAGGATAAATCCAGAAAGAAACATGCCAAGACACATATTAATCACTCTATCAAAAATTAAATACAAAAAAAAAAAAAAACTAAAAGCAGCAAGGGAAAACAACAAATAACATACAAGGGAATCCCCATAAGGTAAAAAGCTGATCTATTAGCAGAAACTGCAAGCCAGAAGGGAGTGGCAGGACATATTTAGAGTGATGAAAGGGAAAAACCTACAACCAAGATTACTTTACCCAGCAAGGATCTCATTCAGATTCAATGGAGAAATTAAAATTTTACAGACAAGCAAAAGCTAATAGAATTTAGCTCCACCAAACCAGCTTTACAACAAATGCTAAAGGAACTTCTCTTGGCAGGAAACACAAGAGAAGGAAAGGACCTACAATAAAAAATCGAAAACAATTAAGAAAATGGTAATAAGAACATACATATCGATAATTACCTTAAATGTAAATGGATTAAATACTCCAACCAAAAGACAGATTGACTGAATGGATACAAAAAAAAAGACCCATATATGTGTTGTCTACAAGAGACCCACTATAGACCTAGGGACACATACAGACTGAAAGTGAGGGGATGGAAAATATATTCCATGAAAATGGAAATCAAAAGAAAGCTGGAGTAGCAATTCTTGTATCAGATAAAATAGGCTTTAAAATAAAGACTATTTCAAGAGACAAAGAAGGGGACTACATAATGATCAAGGGGTCAATCCAAAAAAAAGATATAACAAATGTAAATATTGCACACCCAAAATAGGAGCACCTCAATGCATAAGGCATATGCTAACAGCCATAAAAGGGGAAATCAACAGGAACAAATTCATAGTAGGGAAATTAAACACCACACTTTCACCAATGGACAGATCATAAAAAATGAAAATAAATAAGGAAACACAAGCTTTAAATGATACATTAAACAAGATGGACTTAATTGATATTTATAGGACCTTCTATCAAAAAACAACAGAATACACTTTCTTCTCAAGTGATCTTGGAACATTCTCCAGGATAGATCATATCTTGGGTCACAAATCAAGCCTTGGTAAATTTAAGAAAACTGAAATCCAATCTAGTAACTTTTCCGAACACAACACTATGACACTAGGTATCAATTAAAGGAAAAAAATCTGTAAAAAATACAAACACATGGAGGCTAAACAATACACTACTTAATAACAAAGAGATTACTGAAGAAATAAAAAAATACCTAGAAACAAATGACAATGAAAACACAACAACCCAAAACCTACGGGATGCAGCAGAAGCAGTTGTAAGATGGAAGTTTAGAGCAATACAATGTTACCTCAAGAAACAAGAAACATTTCAAAGAAACAACCTAAGATTACACCTAAAGAAATTAGAAAAAGAAGAACAAAAAATATCCAAAGTTAGCAGAAGGAAATAAATCATAATGATCAGCTCAGAAATAAATGAAAAAGAAATGAAGGAAACAATAGCAAAGATCAATAAAACTAAAAGATAGTTCTTTGAGAAGATAAACAAAATTGACTCATCAAGAAGACTCAAGTCAATATAATTAGAAATGAAAAAGAAATATCAAGTGACACTGCAAAAATACAAAGGATCCTGAGAGATTACTACAAGCAACTATATGTCAATAAAATGGACAGCCTGGAAGAAATGGAAAAATTCTTAGAAAAGCACAACCTTCCAAAACTGAACCAGGAAGAAATAGAAAATATAAATAGACCAATCACAAGCACTGAAATTGAGACTGCGATTAAAAATCTTCCAACAGAGGCCCAGGATCAGATGGCTTCACAGGTGAATTCTATCAAACATTTAGAGAAGAGCTAACACCTACCCTTCTCAAACTCTTTCAAAATATAGCAGAGGGAGGAAAATTCCCAAACTCATTCTATGAGGACACCATCACCTTGATACCAAAACCAGACAAAGATGTCACAAACAAAGAAAACTACAGGCCAATGTCACTGATGCAAATATCCTCAACAAAATACTAGGAAACAGATTCAAACAGCACATTAAAAGGATCATACAACATGATCAAGTGGGGTTTATCCCAGGAATGCAAGGATTCTTAAATATATGCAAATTAATCAATGTGATAAACCATATTAAAAAATTGAAGGAGAAAAACCATATGATCATCTCAATAGATGCAGAAAAAGCTTTAACAAAATTCAACACATATTTATGATAAAAACCCTCCAGAAACTAGGCATAGAGGGTACTTACCTCAATGTAATAAATGTCATATATGAGAATACCATAGCCAAAATCGTTCTCAATGGTGAAAAACTGAAAGCATTTCTACTAAGATCAGGAACAAAATAAGGTTGTCCACACTCACTACTATTATTCAACAGAGTTTTGAAAGTCCTAGCCACAGCAATCAGAGAAGAAAAAGAAATAAAAAGAATCCAAATCAGAAAAGAAGAAGTAAAGCTTTAACTGTTTGCAGATGACATGATATTATACATAGAGAATCCTAAAGATGCTACCAGAAAACTAGTAGATTTAATCAACGAATTTGGTAAAGTAGTAGGAAATAAATTTAATGCACAGATACTCTAGCATTCCTATACACTAATGATTAAAAATCTGAAAGAGAATTTACCATTTCTCTGCATTTACCATTGCAACAAAAGGAATAAAATACCTAGGAATAAACCTACCTAAGGAGACAAAAGACCTTTTTGCAGAAAACTATAGGACACTGATGAAAGAAATTAAAGATGATACAAACAGATGGAGAGATATACCATGTTCTTGGATTGGAAGAATCAATATTGTGAAAATGACTATACTACCCAAAGCAATCTACAGATTCAATGCAATCCCTATCAAACTACCAATGGCATTTTTCACAGAACTAGAACAAAATATTTCACAATTTGTATGGAAACACAGAAGACCGTGAGTAGCCAAAGCAATCTTTAGAAAGAGAAACGGAGCTGGAGGAATCAGGCTCCCAGACTTCAGACTCCACTACAAAGCTACAGTAATCAAGGCGGTATGGTACTGGTACAAAAACAGAAATATAGATCAATGGAACAGGATAGAAAGCCCAGAGATAAACTCATACACATATGGTCACCTTATTTTTGATAAAGGTGGCAAGAATATACAATGGAGAAAAGACAGCTTCTTCAATAAGTGGTGCTGGGAAAACTGGACAGCTACGTGTAAAAGAATGCAATTAGAACACTCCCTAACACCATACACAAAAATAAACTGAAAATGGATTAAAGACCTAAATGTAAGGCCAGACACTAGAAAACTCTTAGAGGAAAATATAGGCAGAATACTCTATGACACAAATCACAGCAACATCCTTTTTGATCCACCTCCTAGAGAAATGGAAATATAAACAAAAGTAGACAAATGAGATCTAATGAAGCTTAAAAGCTTTTGCACAGTAAAGGAAACCATAAACAAGACGAAAAGACAACCCTCAGAATGGGAGAAAATATTTCCAAATGAAGCAACTGACAAAGGATTAACCTCCAAAATTTACAAGCAGCTCATGCAACTCAATACCAAAAAAACAAACAACCTAATCCAAAAATGGGCAAAAGACCTAAATAGACATTTCTCCAAAGAAGATATACAGATTGCCAACAAACACATGAAAGAATGCTCAACACCACTCATCATTAGAGAAATGTCAATCAAATCTACAATGAGGTATCACCCCACACCAGTCAGAATGGCCATCATCAAAATATCTACAAACAATAAATGCTGGAGAGGGTTGGAGAAAAGGGAAGCCTCTTGCACTGTTGGTGGGAATGTAAATTGATATAGCCACTATGGAGAACATTATGGAGGTTCCTAAAATATCTAAAAATAGAACTACTATACGACCCAGGAATCCCACTACTGGGCATATACCGTGAGAGAATCATAATCAAAAAGAGTCATGCACCAAAATGTTCATTGCAGCACTATTTACAATAGCCAGGACATGGAAGCAACCTAGGTGTCCATCAACAGATAAATGGATAAAGAAGATGTGGCATATATATACAATGGACTATTACTCAGCCATAAAAAGAAACGAAATTGAGTTATTTGTAATGATGTGGATGGACATAGAGTCTGTCATACAGAGTGCAGTATGTCAGAAAGAAAAAAACTAATACTGTATGCTAACACATATATATGGAATCTAAAAAAAAAAGAAAAAAGAAAAATATGGTTTAGAGGAACCTAGGGGCAGGATAGGAATAAAGATGCAGACCTAGAGAATGGACTTTAGGACACGGGGATGGGGGAAGGGTAAGCTGGGTTGAAGTGAGAGAGTGGCATGGACATATATACACTACCAAATGTAAAATAGATAGCTAGTGGGAAGCAGCTGCTTAGCACAGGGAGTTCCACTAGGTGCCTTGTGACCACCTAGAGGGGTGGGATAAGGATGGTGGGAGGGAGACACAAGAGGTAGGAGATATGGGGATATATGTATATGTATAGCTGATTCACTTTGTTATAAACAGAAACTAACACACCATTGTAAAGCAATTATCCTCCAATAAAGATGTTAAAAAAAACCTCTGCTATGCATATGTGTACATACAGAAATGCACAAATAAAGAAGTGTATTGAAATAGCAAAGACTAGAAATATCTAAAAAGCATACAAATATTAGGAAACAAGATGTTAAAGATACCATTTAATTATGAGAATACACTTAAAGATATTAAAATGTTTTATCCTTATTAAATTACAAATTTCTGGATTGCATTAAAGCAAAAAAAAATTTAACTCTAAATTCAGGCAACTAGAGAGAGATTGTAAACAGATTAATCAAAATATTTAAAAGACATAAATAAATAATGCAAGGGAAGAAAAACATTGAATATGACACAGAGGATATTAATGTTTATATATACAACTGACAAGCCATTCAAACCATGAATATGTTTTACAAATGTACAGAAAATCTAAAAAAAAACACATTACAGTTCAACATCCACTATTGATTTTACATGCAACCTTGAATTCAAATGTATTAAGCTTTAAGAAACTGAACAGAATAACTCCTTAAGATATTTATGTAAAATATAGTATCTTATTTAATAAGAAATTGGAATCATAATTGTTAAAACAAGGAATTAAAAAAAGGATGTTTATCAGCAACACTGTACATGTTGTGGAAGAATTTGCAATAATTACTACAATTATCAAAATCAACTAAAATAGAGATATAACTATCATAAGGGAAAAGATAAATATTATTTGTATATAATTTTTAACTTTATGAAGAATCTGAAAATCTACATAAACTAACATAAGTCCTCAGTGAGTTGACTAATTGCAAAAATAAGTTAATATTTTAAGATGAAATAGCTTTCCTATCCTCAAGTATTAGAGCATAGCAGAATGGGATAGATAGAAATAAATGGTAGAAGGGTGGACAGAGAGACAAAGTAGCATTCCACAGAAATGAAAATGGAATTGTTTAGTTAATTAATGGCAGCTCAGCTAAGTGGTTAATGTTTTGGAAATAACCGAAATTAGAACTTTAGTATATTCCAAATTAATTTATTTTAATTTAATAAAAACGTTGAATATAAAATAATTAAAACCATGAAAGGAATTTGTTTACATTTATGTAACTGTGCTAAGCAAGAATATTTTCATATGCTATGGCAAAAATCACACAGAAAAGTTTGGTAGCCTCTTTTAATACTTTGATTCTTTTTGAAATTGACTGAATAGAATGTTAAAAATTCTGTTTAAAAAATCCAGAAATTAGTTTAAATAAAAAAGACAAAGTATAGCATAAATATTTGCACAAAAGTTAGTATATTGCATTAAAAGGCTAGCAAAGCACCAATATTAAGTTAAAAACCTATAGGACAATTGTTAAAGGATATAATATAGCAATTCACAAAAAGAGGGAATAAAAGTAAAACATGCACACACACAATTATCAGAGAGAAGAAGGAAGAGAAGGATGATAAAGGAATGGAGGAGAAGAGGAATGCAAAGGAAAGATAGATTTTAATATAGCAAACACAAATTTGCAAATGTAAAAACAAGCAACAGAATACCTGTTACTGCTTTATGCTACCTCCTATCATTCACTTACAAATTTATCTATACATCCAGTTAACAATGAATTCAAGCATAGTTTTGAGCCCCAAGTACATTGCCAGTGCTGAGATAATGTCCAGATTTTGAAAGTAAAAAATACAGGAAAAAAAAATACGTTATATGGCTGATCTATTGTTTAAATTGGTACCAGTTTCCCACCCAACAGCTATTCTTTGTAATGTAAAATTACAAAGAATAAATGTAAATACTACATATTTACATGTAAATATGTAAATACTACATACTTACATTTTCTTAATCATTAACTCTTGAGCAAGCCTTTTGAAACTCAGCGGAGGCCTGAAGAAAAGGCTTTCACTTAAGGAAAAGGGGACGTGGTGGGGCTCTTATACCGGATAGGGTCCTGTGGGGTCCTGTTTGACTTCACTCTATAGGCACACATACACACAAAGGTTTGGGGTAAAATATTTTATAAACCCAGAAAATTTCTTCTAGTATTATTGATGAATATCTGCTATTAAAATTGCATAACTGGGATTTACTTTGGCCATACTGCTTCTCCTGCAAATTCTGTGTTTGTGTTTCACTGTTTAGCATTGCTAAGACATAATATTTACTGTCTTGTCTGAAATCTTAATCCTTCTAGTTGGGTAGACACGATTCTGTAGTTAAATTGACTCAATACTTATTTTGTCATTCTGCAACAGCTTCTGTATTTCTGAGATTTTTCTTATGATTTATCTTGTATTGGCTGGATTTTTTCATTCAGTTATTTTTTTGTTTGTTTTGGCACCATTTTCCCAGATTTACTTGGTTATTGTTGCTTGCTTTTTTCTTTGAGGATCTCTGACTGTTGTGTTATATGTATATAGTAATAACCTGACTGGGTATATATGTTATTATAAATACTTTATAAAATTAAAAAATATTAATTAAAATATTTTATTTATATTATTATATATATAAATATAATTGTACTTTATTTCCTGATTTGTTTGGTGAATGCAGTTCTCTGCTCTTCTGTCATGGATTGTTGCTGTGAAGAATTCTGACACAAGAATGAGTTCCTCTCTGTATCCTCACCCATTGGTGACCTGCTTTTAGCTTTTACAATGGTATCTGGAGATCTAGAGCTCCTTATCAGATACAAGTAAATTCTGCCCTTGGGATTTGTTTCCTCCAGTCCAGTGTGGATTTGGCAAAGGTGAACTCCTGATGGTTCAGGCATACCGAGTACCTAGAGCCCATGCTCCTCAACAACAGAAGCCACTGCAATGAGAAGCCCGCGCATCGCAAGGAAGAATAGCTCACGCTCACTGCAACGAGAGAAAGCCCGCACAAATCAACAAAGACCTAATGCAGCCAAAAAATAAATAAAATAAACTTTAAGAATAAATAAATAAATAAAATGAAATAAAATACAATTGCCTCACTTCAGGATACTGTTTCCAAGCTCACCACTGCAAATAAAGATCTCTAATCTCATCTAAATACTCCAGAAAAAGCTCAAGAGGTCTCTTCTTCCCCTCATTCTCCTTTGACTCCAGCTTACCCAGAACCTGCTGAGCTGCCATTCTATTTTTCTGATTCTCCTGTTCCTCCTCCAAAATCTCCCCAATGTAGTAGCTCTCCTGTAAAAACCTTTCCCTTTGTCACTGCTTTGAGCCCTGATGGCACCCACAATCTGTAAGACCAGAAGCCTTACGTCCCTGCAGACTTATGGTCCGTAGCTAAGTAATTTCCCAAGGTCAGTGAGGATCCCTCCACCCTGTAGAAGAATTTAACCTTGCATTACAGACCTATGATCCAAGCCATCTCTGACTTGTATCAAGTAACCTGCAAGCTTAGTTGGAGAAGGCCAAGCCAGACACAGGCAAACTCCAGAGAAGGAACATGGGTGTGGCAACACCAGTTTCTCAGGTAACTTGAGCCCTTCATGAACCAGTTCCTCAGTCTTTGTACCATTCTACTGACAGGAAACATCTAGTCTACTACAAAAAGGCCTGATGGAACTGTTCACGATCTATATTCATGCCATAACCCAATCATCTGTATACAATAATCTTACCCTCTGATTCAAACAAATTGTGTAAGCCTGAGTTAACTTCCCTCCTTTTTCTGTAAAAAACCCTGCCCATTTTCCTCTGGTAGCACACTCTTCTGGTTTCCTCTGGAATTTATGATCCCTGAATTGCACTTCTAAGATGCCAAATAAAGTTTCTCTTTGCTTTTTATAGTTTGTGGTCCGTTTTGTTGACAGAGCCCTCATTGGTATGGGTTTTTTTAACAGACGCCTTATTTTGTCTCCTCTTCATACTGAAGACTAACATTTTTCATAACCAAAAACAGTTTCGAATTTAAATTAATAAAAAATATTCAGGGCTTCCCTGGTGGCACAGTGGTTGAGAGTCCATCTGCCGATGCAGGGGACATGGGTTCGTGCCCCGGTCCAGGAAGTTCCCACGTGCCGTGGAGCGGTTGGGCCCATGAGCCATGGCCGCTGAGCCTATGCGTCTGGAGCCTGTGCTCTGCAACGGGAGAGGCCACAACAGTGAGAGGCCCGCGTACCACAAAAAAATAAATAAATATAAATAAAATATTCAATATTTTGCTCATAACTTCCCCACGAGTGAGAAACAATGCAGATGCATTGCAGGACTATCTAAGTAAGTCGGAGATCTCTTCTATAGTATTTAGGTAAAAGCCATCTTGACAAAATTTCCTTTCAGTGGAAGAGACTTAAATGTGATATCCAGAAGATAGAGTATTCCCTTGAGAGTTTTCATGCTGTCACTTGTAGATGCTTGTTTCATGTCCCTGCTGAACCTTTCGGGATCTGAGAGGTTCGAATTATTGAATTAGTGCTGTATCCATTTTGATCTTTTTTAATAAGATTTGTAATGATATCTCTTGCAATCTGTTTTTAAAGTTTCCACAGCTACTAGAAAACTCCCTTGTGACATTTTCAATGTGTGACGTTCACTCAAATCATGACTCCTCTCTTCCGGTCATATTTTTATGACAAAGATGACAATTTATTACACTCCCATCTCAGTAGGATACATTTTAGTTACAAAAGAAGTGCTGCCAGGTCACTGTCTGCAGAGAGCTTCCCACACCTAGGGGTGCAGGAGAAATAGCTGCTCTGCAGGTTGAATCTCATTGCTCAGACGAGGTGAACCCAGAGCTGTGCGGGCACAGGGCTCCACTTCCACCTGCCCCCAGTCCTGGCAGGGTCCCCAGATCTGGACCAGAACCAGTTTCTTTACTGTCTCTGTGTCCTTCTGTTACCTATCTTGACAGTTAGATATTTATAGGCTGTTCGAATAGAATAATCTTACCTCTCTGTTTGTAAATTTTGAATCTTGTTTCATGTTCACACAAAACATTTTGTACTTTTCAATTTATTTATGATAATTTAATGACCCAAGTACTTTTAAAATATATTTAAATTCATAGATATATTATTTTGGAGTTCTTGAAGTGTTTTTTACCTATAAGAGATTTTACCATATAGATATTAACCTAATATTATTTTAAATAATTCTGATTTTTTTAAATGATTTTAGTTTTTGAATGATAATGTTTTCCTGATAACAAAATCATTGCATGCTTATTGAAAATGTATGGGAAGTGTCTAAAACAAAGAGAAGCTATGCTCCCCCAACTGAAAAATGCCCCTGCCACATTTTGTGGTGTTTTCTTCAAGTCTCTGGTCTTATCATTTGGAATATTAGCTAATTTTGAAAACAAAGTAGTTGGCATGCTGTGATTGTTTAAATCTTCAACTCTGTAATTGTCAATGAATAAAGAACATCTATTCATATAATTTGAAGTTATTTATGTTGCAAATTCATCATATTCTGAGACTTTTGTCTATAGGGGGATAATCATTTTCTAATTAATTTGTGTGAACTTTTCACATTATTGATTTTAACCTCTGTCATATTTTGCAAATATTTTTCCAGTTTATCATTTTAATTACAATTTTATTCATTGTGTTTGTATTAGTCAGAATATCTATGCTTTGTTATAGTAACAAATTAATCCCTAAATCTCAGTGACCTAACTCACTAAACGTTTATTTATATCAACAATACAGGTCCCAATGCAGGTGATGCAGTCCTCCATGATAAATATGAAATAAAGAACAGGCACATAAGACACTTTGATCGTGAACACAGCCATCATAAAGTTTTATATGTTGCCACAGTGGGGTAAAGAGAACCACATCATGGTTGGTGCACCCTTTCAAATTCACCAGCCTGAAAACCACATGCTCTGTTCTCTCAACCAATTGGATAGAATCAGTCAAGGACTCTCCTTCAGGCATGTGGCAGGGAGAAAGCCCATGGAGCAAACATCTCAACTGCAGTCTCTGCTGCAGAGAAATTTTATGATTTTATTTTGAAGCATCTATAATTAATTTTGGAATTGCTTATTAGGTCATTATGCATTATGATATACTCCTTTCTGTCCATCTGCTCATCTCTCTACTTTGACTGACCTTTTATTCTCTTATGTCTGAATGCTCCAGCCCATCCTCAAGTCATGAGCAAAAGTCATTTCCTTTTCCATGTCTTATAGATGCTTAGAGCAGCATTCCCCTCCTATGCTGCTACACAGGACTCACAGTGCTTTTGAAACATCATTTTTTATTATGTCCATCTCTTCTGTGTATGCTCTGGGGGAAGGAATCATACTGTTTATATCTACTGTACCATTCAATATATGCACTTGAAGCAGAACACTACACAGTGAGAATGCCTGGAATTCAAATGTACTACATAGAATTTGTTATTAATGGAATTTTGATTATGTTTCTAGTCACTTTGTGCTCTATTTTCTCATCTTAAACTAGAGATAAAGAAATCAATATCAGATTTTCATAGGAATTAAACAGAATAGTGTGTCCAAAGTGCCAACTATAGCACCCAACATAGATTGGAAAATCAATATTTTTTTTATTTTTAAAATGTCTCCTTTCTCTTCTTTCTTACATAATTTCTTATATAAAAGGGACACAGAAATATTTACGACTCATTATTATATGACAAAATGCTACCCAAGCTTCATTTATTTACCAACTATATTGCAATAACTGTTGACAACCTATATTATAATCTACTTAATATTATTTTGCTTTATATACACTCAATTTTTAGTTACAAAATATACTTAAACTGAAATTTTTATATCACTAGTATTAATGGAAAACCAGTAACACTTGTTATAAATAAAAATTATCAAAACAACCTTATTAAATTAAAGATTAAACTGTGAAATAAAAATAAACAATAAATTGTAAAAGCACATTCAAATGTTGCAAAAATACTCACTAGAAAAAAAGTCCAGGGCTTCCCTGGTGGTGCAGTGGTTGAGAATCCACCTACCAATGCAGAGGACATGGGTTTGATCCCTGGTCCGGGAAGATCCCACATGCCATGGGGCAACTAAGGCCGTGCGCCACAACTACTGAACCTGTGCTCTATAGCCCATGAGCCACAACTACTGAGCTCACATGCCGCATCTACTGAAGCCCATGCGCCTAGAGCCTGTGCTCCACAATGAGAGAAGCCACCGCAATGAGAAGCCCACGCACCGCAACGAAGAGTAGCCCTCGCTCACCACAACTAGAGAAAGCCCGCACACAGCAATGACTACCCAACACAGCCAAAAAAGTAAAAATAATTAATTAACTAATTTTTAAAAAAGTCCTTTAATGAGAAGTTTTGTAATATTTATGATTATTCAGTAATGAAGGGATATTTAGCCAGTATTATTTGTATAAACATGCCATAGTTGTTCTATGTCTAAAAGAAAATCATTCTTCACCGAGAGGATCCACACACCGATGTGTAGATTAGTAAAAACAACAAAAAAAGTTAATGAATTTCCTGAGAAGTCTGAACACTGAGACCATATACTCTTAGATAAAATAGTGTAAATGATCATTGATATACACATTTTCATTTCAAGATGCTGTCTTCTTAAAACAATCATATTGTGCCTAGCATAAATCTTTCATATTGAAAATTTTCATTAAACGTTATTAAAGTTCTCACAATGTCAATAAAATAAGAAACTTTCCCTTAGTAAAAATCAATGAACTTCAGAATAAAGCAAGAATTAATTTAATCTCCACCCCCATATTCATAAAGCTGAGAAAAAATAACAAATATTCAATGACCTGCTCTTAATTTGGTTGGCAATTGCCTAACCTTAACAACATCTCCTAATTTTTCAGATAATACATCATCAGGCAGAGCACCCTTCTTTACATCACACTATGAAATGTGGATGAAAGCCTCTTTTTGGACAAATCTTTGCATTTCCATATATTTATTTATGCAAGTGTAGTGCTGCCAGTGTACAACATTGTTTAAAAATTCTATCTCCATTTCTACAAATCAGCAAATATTTGCAGTATACTGTGACTTTAGGGATCCTTTTTACACCTCCAAGCTGGTAATTACCAAAAAACTGCTGGGTTCACAGCAGTAGTTTCATCAGTGGATAATAGATAATACTGCCTTTTTAATATTTACAACTGAAATAGTGAACTTAAAATTTTGGCTGTATCTCTAATTCTATTGTGCACAGTGTCCTTTGGACAAGCATGTCTTATCAGTCAATTTCTTGCTTTGTCTATGATTATCCATTTTACCATTTTTTTGACAGAATTTTTGCTATGTGTCATTCCAATTATCTCAGCATCTCTGGCCCTTGAAATTAAATATGATGGTACAAAGAGGTTTCATGAATTTTCATTTGCTGTCACACTGAGCATAAGTTTCTAGGACACTTGAAAATCCTTCTACTTTGATTTAAAATTTTTAATCAACTTTCATGAAATTCTTTGTGTGTTTTAAAATGAGACTTGAAGTCTGATGGTTTCACTACAGAATATGGGTATCTGCAAACATAAGGTACATGGAAAAATTTGACCACAGCCTTAGAAAATGGCAACACAAATTAAAAATAATAATCATATCACATTGTTTTAAGTTTTCTTACAGCTGAAAATGTATTAGGAAGTATATATATCTGAGTTAATTCTATTAAATGCTAATTTTAATCAAATTTTTTATCATAATCTTCAATATTGGTAATTAAAATATCCTATTGTTTAAATTGTATCTCTATAATTTCAACTAAATTTAGCCCTTTAATTCTCTTGTTCAAAGTGCCTACCTACCTTCTAATATTTTTCCTGCTTGATTAATCTATTTCTAAGAGAAATGTATTAAAATTTTCCCTTTAGGTTGTGGAATTATTAATTTTTCCTTGCATTTCTATAGATTTTTGCTGTATATATTTCATGTTAATATATACGTTCATGACTTTTATTCCTTCTTGTGCCATTCCATGAATGGGTAATATATGTTACCCACATATGTATATCAAGAGTTTGCCTTAAATTCGTTTTTTTTCCTGATATTAAACACCACCTCCATGTTTCATGTTAATTTTTATATTGAATTGCATGTATAATTATATCAGTTAGTGGACTAGTAAATGTTTAACAGCCAGTCACCAGGGTAAAACACAGCTACTAGAAGCATTTGCTTATTTCCATGGTATAAACACACCCATCATAGAGACCAAACTTCCCTCTGCCTGGCCAGTGCTCCCAGGATCCAGCTCTATCTATGCCCCTTCATTTCAAGTAAACTTTGAATCAGAATCCTACTGCTGTCTCAGCCCAGTGGGCATAGTTCTGGTCCTCACTTGTGGACCCCCTTAGACATCTGCTCACTTCTGAATCTGCCTTCTCATCAGCCACTTCCGCTTTGGACCTGAAATTCATGAGGCCTGAGGCTGCAATCCCCACTCATGGTTTTGCATCTAGAACATCGATAACAGTGTGTTTAAAATAGAATCATAACTATTTTAGTCCCAGTTTCACCTGAGTTTTTGCTGATATATTTCAGATAGAGGTGTCAGTAATCACTCTTTCAGGAAAATAGAGTGTTTGACAACTAGTGCTTTAATTGGTAACTGATGTCCAGTTTATGAAATACTTTGGAGACACTGAGCAAGTACTTGCAGGTTAGGGGTGTGGATCAGGAGAGAACAGCCAGCCATGTGTGAGCCCTGCCCTCCCCCACATTATAAGGAGTTTGTGTGTTCAACGGGGGGGTGGGTATTCTACTTTGATCTTATGTTTGGAAACCAATGAGTGACCACCAGAGAATGCACATGCATCCCAGGAACATGGCACTGCCCAGAGTCTGCGCCCTAACAACTTTCTCCAGAAAATAAAGGTGTGAGGTGATGACGGGCTTGCAGCCCTGATGATGGAGCAAAGCAGATGTAGCTGGTTAGTAATCGGCTTGTGCTGCCAGAAATTTTTAGGCCCAAGTATGCACCAATGTCTCCCATGGTCCAGAAATGGACCATGTATGTGGGATAGCTGACAGGAGGTGTCCTTAGACTCTGATTCAGAGGGCCCAGGAAGGGGCTGGAGACATCTGCAGATGATGTGGGGTGTGCCCCCAGAGGGTTGATAGCTAAGTAAGAAGTCATTAGTGCCCAGCAGGTAGAGAGGTATCTTTATTGAATACAAATGTGATGTAGGAGATGGAAGATTCTCTAAAGAACATACACACACACAATATGACAAGAGTCACCTTTGATATCAGCCAAGCACAGAAAGCACTAGAGCTTTCCATGGCATTAGTCACGAAGGGGTTTGCCTGCTCCTCTTTCTTCGCTTCCCTCCCTTCCTTGATCTCAACCCTACTTTGCATGGATCCAGTGCAGCACTGGTTAGAAAGAGGTGAGGAGGCAGTGAATTCCACCATTCTGTCTTCTAGATCACTTATCCGTTCTTCTGCCTCAGTTATTCTCCTATTGATTCCTTCTAGTGTATTTTTCATTTCAGTTATTGTATTTTTCATTTCTGTTTGTTTGTTCTTTAGTTCTTCTAGGTCCTTGTTAAACATTTCTTGCATCTTCTCGATCCTTGCCTTCTCACTTATATGTGGAATCTAAAACAAACAAACAAAAAAGATACAAGTGAACTTATTTACAAAACAGAAACAGACTCACAGACTTAGAGAATAAACTTATGGTTACCAGAGGGGAAGTGTGGGGGGAGGGATAGATTAAGAGTTTGGGATTGACATGTACACACTGCTATATTTAAAATAGATAACCATCAAGGACCTACTGTAAAAATAAATAAATAATAAATAACTATGAGGGATGTAATGTACATGATAAATATAATTAACACTGCTATATGTTGCATATAAAAATTGTGTAGAGAGTAAATCCTGAGTTCTTATAATGAGGAACAAATATTTCTTTTCTAATTTCTTTAATTTTGTATCTATATAAGATAATGGATGGATAATGGATACTAAACTTATTGTGGTAATCATTTCATAATATATGTTAAGTCAAATTTTTGTGCTGTACACCTTAAACCTATACAGTGCTATATGTCAATTATATCTCAATAAAACTAGGGGAAAAAAAGAAAGATGAGGAGGCATGGAAGCAACAGGAGGGATGAAGGAAGAAGCCACCTTCCTTGTTTTCTCTGCAGCCAATGGCCCACACTGGGGAAGGGAGAGACTTATCTAACTTAGGTTCATTTATGACATGGGGCTGGACATATTAATTACAGAGATAAGACCATTTTGTGACTACATAACATTGGAGGATTTTTCATTATCTGTGTGTAACCAGAGGAAAAATAGAACCTGCTCCAAATCTAGCTCAATGTTATGGGAAGAAATAGCCTTGAAAATGGGCATGTACAGAAGTAAGTGTGGGGTGGAGGGGTTATTGAGTTGCTTTCTGATTTCATTACAAAAGTCCTAATTTTTCAATGGAAGTTTTAATGTGAAGTTAATCCTCTGTGTGTCTTTCTCATTTTTTCTTTTTTCTATATTTTCTTTTTTTTTTCTTTTTTCTATATTTTCTATGATAGCTCTGCATTTGCAGTAGAGGCGTGTTCAGCACGGAATCATTGTAACGCATTGGCCATGAATTCCACCAAATTTATCTTAGAAAGAGAATACAGCCTCAGCATATCAGCCTATCTTCTGTCTTTGGAGGGAGTGGATATTTAACAGAAAGTTAAAAATTGATAAATCAAGAAATGTTGTAAATAAACTTTAAGCTGGCCATCCTGAAAGCTAACTGTTAGTGATAGCTGAAGCATTAGGTTCCGCATGTTTGGAAATATTACTGTATCTGTACCCTCTCCATTTCTTCAAATTACTGCAACCCTAAATGGTGGTTTTATTGTTGTTTACAGAGAAGTGATTATACTAGAAGTATGAAAATATGTTATTGTAACAAAGTATAAAATAAGTAACAGATGGATATCTATTATAGAACAGGTGTGTCTTTCTTTAAATGTGCTTATAGTAAAAGAAATAAAAAGAAGTTTTAAAAATACATGAGCAAAATATCTCTAAGAAGAATGTTTTTAAAATATTTACCCATTAAACATCAAATGGTCTGTTTTGTTTTACTTCTTAAGAGCATTAAACTTATGATTTTTTTATATCTCCAGATCACATTCCCTAGTTGAATATATTTCTTGCTATAAGTAACCCTACCAATCATTTTGTTCCACCTGTTTATTTTACAGATTAATAAACAGATGTCCAGAAAAGATAATGCCTTGCCCACAGTTTCCAACTAATAATGGAGAGAGGTAAGTTTTGGCTTTCTCACATTTTTCTACACTAGATATGTTGACTGTACTCTACATTTAAGTGATGCATTAATTTTATGAGTTGCAGATGACTGGCACCACAATAATGCCATTTTTCAGATAATGCTCCCTTCTTTGTAAAATTTGGCATCTTTCCCCACCCAGACCTTTCAATATTACTGAGCTGTAACAAAGAGTGATGACACCTGCACTCATAAAATAAAGCATCACATGAACAGTGTTGATCTTATTCTCTCACAGGTTTGAAATAGTTGTATATGTGGTTCAAGGAGAATGGAGAGAGCTCAAAACTGACAATGAGGGACTTGAGAGAGTCCTCACAGGAAAATTCAAAGAGTGTCTGAGGGCTTTGCAAAGCCCATCTCAATATGGTAACAGTAATTTTTGTCATGAGATTAATTTCTACGGTGAAAGGATTTTGCTCAGCTGTGCTGCAACCTCCTACAGGGGGGCAAATGTTGCATAGAGGTAAGAAGGCCAAGCAGCTGAGATCGCATAAGGGTGAGTTTGTAGTAGATTACAAACTGATTACACTCCTCCTGACTCCACACCCTTTGCAATTGAACCCAGCACCCTCTCCCATTAAGATATGGAGTCCATTCCTCTTCCCTTTGAGTCTGGGCTGTCCTTGTGACTTGCTTTGCTCAACAGATGTGGCTGAAGTGGCGATGTGTAGGTTTCACGTCTAGGTGTCAAGGAGACTGGCATGTTTTCTCTCTTCCTCTCTCAGGATCCCTGATTATGTCGTGAGACCAGCCCCAAGCCAGCCCCATAGGGAATGAAGAACCATGAAACAGTCCCAAGTCAGAGCAGCTGTTTCAGTGATGTGTAGAGAGCATAGCCAAGGTCAGGAAAGCCACATGTCTAACTTGTGATTGAGTAGAGATAGATGCATGGCAGGTCCCACTTGGGATGAGACGAAATTACTAACTTGAACAACTGTGAATAAATAAATGGTTGTTGTTTCAACAACACAAAGTTTTGAGTTGTTTTTTACACAGCAGTAGCTACATGATACAGGGTTCTTGTAGTACTTATCAGGGAAACCAGTTTTTTGGAAGAAAGGAAAGTAAGGTTAGAATAAGGATGATACACTTAGTGAATGAATATATACCAATGTTGTTAGAAGGAAAGTGAGATAAGGCATTGAATACAGGAAAGGTTAAAACCAGGGTTTCAGGGGGTAGAGGAGTAGAATAGACCTGTGCTGATAAACCATTGTTTGTAATCCATTGCTATATCACTCTTTAAGTCTGTACAAACTTAATTCAAATTTTCAGAAAAACACATTTTCTACTGGTGAACCAATCAGTTGGCTCCTCAGTTGGCTCCTCTTAGGTCAAGAGAGTCTGCTCTGGTCCAACTACACTCAGCTATGGACATAGTATAGAGCAGCACTGCCCAATACATATGTGATTGCATAAATATTATAGTATAGAGTGTGAACATGACTGCAGGTACCACATATATTGTGCTACTTATATATATAACAGGAAGGTGGGCAGTTCAGAAAATGTCCAAGGTATGCCTACTTTAATTACTTAGAGAAAATGAGAATGAGGGGGAAGGATAGCCAGCATGACCGGCTGGCTTGAAGTTTGAAAAAGGAAGGGTTTTGACACAAGGGTAAGAAAATTATGGTCTGCAAAGAGCCATGAAGAATTAGGCCAATCCTGACTGAGAATCATCTGAAGACTTGACATCAGTCCCACTGCAAGGTTTTAGTTCAGGAAAAGAGAGAAGGAGCTGTCCAAGCAGATTAAAGTAAAAGGTGTGTTTATAATTCGGCACCATATTAAAGAAGTTTGGTGTTAAAAGGAAGGGAGAAAGTTCATAGTGACTACATTTTATTGAGCATATTGTCTGAACAATGTTGATTTACACTGAGGTATAAGACAATGAATTCAAACTTATTTAGAAGGCATCTCCCACACTTTATAGTAAGAGGCGTTGTTGCATTACACATACTCTGTGTTCAACTGCTGTTTTCTCAACACTTCTGGTAATAATGCAACAGTAGGGATTTGGGAACTTTGTGCATTAGAACATGACAGACGGCTAAAGCTACAGAAGCAGTTTCACAGTCATTTCCTTCTCATGTGCTCTGTGGAAAGAACATCTGTAGAGAGAAGAGAAATCATAGATGACGGTGCTCCTCCTTCTCTCTTGGTAGCATTCTTTACCGGCCACTTGAAATTTCTGCCTTTGCAACATAATCTAAGGATGTGATATCCTCCATCCACTGTTTTGTTATCTCAAATTATGTAGCAATAAATGTAAAATGTAAAAATATCCATACATTTCAGAACAAAGCTTAGTTTGAAATGCTGCTTAAGCACCTGAAAAGGGCTTCAAATAAAACTTATGAGTGAAGAAAAAGAGATTTGAGGAGTTATCCTTATAATGGTTATTCATGGCCACTAATGAGAGAGAATGTGGAGATAGATGAACCTCCACCAGAAAGATTAGCATCTTTTCCAATTAGGGAAAGTCAAAGTCAGTATTTCAGGCAGAATGAATACTCAAAAATAAATGGGAAACATTTTCTTTGGGGCAAAGAGACTAGCATATCAAATAATATTGACGTTATAAAGAAAAAGTGCCTGTGGAACTTGTGGTCTTTACCTTTTTAGTAAAGTTATCTATTTTGTTCCTTGATTGGAAATAAGAAGTATTCTTTTCCTGGGTTTTATTCATATATTCCTGTTTTGTGTTTTCACTGCCTCCCTGCTGTCTTCCTCAGAATCCCTTGGCCATGTAGAAATAAGAAAGATAACAGGAGATGATTTAGTTGCTGGAAAAATTCACCTACTTTCTTTGGAAAAGGAAATCAATAGAATTGTATTTCTAAGAACGAGTCCTATTCATAGCTGCCTTAGAAGGAGGCAGTATTGTTCTGATAAGGAAATTTCCAGCATATAGGACAGCGATATTTGGGACCAGGTGAGAGGATGGGGGGGATAAAATGCAAGAGAAGGGCAAAATCCTCAAAAGTGTGGAGGATCCATATATGCGTGCCAGAGGGGCTGGGCATGGGTGGGCAGGTCTTCCAGGACAGGGTGACTAAAAAGAGTTTGAGTTTGAGCATCTCTCCTTCAGTGTCTCCAGGCTGGGCAGTCTTTGCAGGGTGCCCGTCATCTGCAATTTCTTATTTCTTCCTTACGTAATATTTTTTTTCATTATCGAAGAAAATAGAGAAATAGGAGTTAATTGAGAGAATACCCAACTAGAAGCAAGTATGGAAACTAGTGGCAATAACAAATAGTGCTGGCAATTACACTTACATAAGTATTTAATTTGAGCCAGACCATGGACTGCTCTAAGATACACACACACACACACACACACACACACACACACACACACAAACACACACCCCTTATTCAATCCTCATCATACCTATTTAAGTTTATTATGTTTGAAATTTAATTTAACTTTTTAAAATTTTTCAACGGAGGTATAATTGACATGTAACATTAAATTAGTTTCAGATGTACAGCATAATGATTCCATATTGGTATACATTGTTAAACAATCACCATAATAACATCTCTCACCTGATATAGTTTAAATCTTTTTTCTTATTTTGATAATAACTTTGAAGATCTACTCTCTTAGCAACTTTCAAGTATGCAATACAGTATGTTTAACATAGTCCCATGTTGTGACATTACAACCCCATGACTTATTTATTTTATAACTAGAAATTTGTACCTTTTGACTTCCTTCACCCATTTCTTTCAACCCTTACTCCTGCCTTTGGCAACCACCAATCTGATCTCTGTATCTATGATCTTCATGTTTTTGTTTTTGCTTTTATTTTATTTTTTTTAGATTCCAGGTATAAATGAGAGTATACAATATTTGTCTTTCTCTGTCGGACTTATTTCACTTAGCATAATGCCACTTAGAATAATGCCATCCATGCTTTTGAAAATGGCAAGATTTCATTCCTCTTACATATATATATCACATCATCTTTATTCATTTATTCATCAGTAGACACTTAGGTTCATTCCATATCTTGGTAACTCTCATAATAACTTATGGAGAGATTATACTACCTGATATTTTCCCTATTTTGCATATGAGGGAACTGAGGAAGAGAAAGTTTAAGGTTCCTAAAGTTATACTGCTAATAAACAGGTAGCTGGGACTTGAGAGGCACGCTATGCTTCTAATACATGCAATGCTACTGCATACAGTTCAACATGTTTCTATTAATGACCCTTTGCATTCTTGCATAAAGGCTAAAAGGGGAAAACAAAACTCAAAGTAAAATATAGATGCTGACAATAAGAGATTATAATTTAATTTAGTGGAAGAGATAACTGTATAAATCATATCAGTTATATGATTTCATGATCAGTTATACAGATAACTGTATAAATCATATCATACCATCAGAAATGGTATGGATATATATACACAGAAGTACATCAGAAGTACATATATATGGATATATATATACACAGAAGTACATCAGAATTAATGGCAATGTGGTTTAGCATATGGGATCCAGAGGTGATGCTTAAGCACTGGAATCTGTGTTCTGCCATTTACCATGCACATGATGTTCTGAGACTCAATGTCCTTATTTGTAAAAATAAGGTTAGTATTAAAAACCGCACAAGGCACATTGTGAATGAGCACACTTAGAACAGTGCCTGGCACAGAGTAAGCACTCAATAAATAGTCCTGCAGCTGGTCTTATTACATGTAAAACCAGAGACAATTAAAAATGCATGTTGCATAATTAGGATCTCCACAGGCTGAGAGCAATAGCAAAGACAGGAAAAAGATGATAAAGTTAAAAGAAGTGCAACAAAATCATCGGCAAGTAGGATTGTGTGGAAACAAGACTGCAGAAATACATTAATGCATAGAGATATTGAGACATACGCTGTGAAATGTATTGGGGTTCTGTTGTACTTTTACACTTAGAAAATAAAACTGATTAAAATCAAATGTGATTTTCAAATGAATGCAGGCACAGTCCCACAGTCAAATATAAGGCTGCAAAGGGAGGGATTATGTAACTTGAAGGCTGCTGCTATAGGTCTGCTGTAAGGGCTGAGTTAGGGCTCTAGAAAGAGGCCTAAGAAGAATTATATTTAAGAAAACTGTGAGGTACAGCATCTGTAGGACATGGTGCCCAGAGAGTAGACAAGAAGAAAGAGGAAGGAGAGCTAAACATGATTCCAGACTTACTGCCCTGGGGACCTTGAGAGGCTAGTGTCCAGATTGGAGATTAAGACAACACAGGTTATCACATGATGGATAAAGAGAGGAGAATACAGAGTGGTCATCTGAGGAACTGTGACAGACTCTGTGGAGAAATTCAAAGAGTTGTTTACCCTCTAAGAGGTCGTATAGTATTTGACATAAAGTTCCCCTGAAATAATGACTGTTCTGCTCATCATGGACTTCTGATTATTCTTAGGATAAGCCCTGAATCCTTAAACATGAAGAGGCAAGTCAGGCTCTGTCTCCTCACTGAACTCTTCCCATTCTCCTTTGACCATTTCTATCCAGGCCATAAACTGTTTTACTTAAAAATTCTAATTCTGTGCTTCTTTCCACCTCAAGACTTTTCTCATATACCTCCACCCCATCCTCTTAATAAGATTTCCCTTAAGTTCTTGCTTCATTAATATGTTTTCAAAGAAAGAAAATGTCCCTTGAACTTCTTCATTTGGTCAGTTCTCCCTGTTAAATGTTCTCTTAACAGCTTATAGCAGTTTTAACAGGTTAATTGCTACTCTGTCTTTTCCTGCCATTCTTTTCTGTTTCCCCTTAATAACCATGCATGTGTGTGTGTATATATATATATATATATATATATATATGGAGAGAGAGATACACACACATGTATATGTGGTTGAGAGCATAGTAAAGGCTTAAAAATAATATATATTTTCTTCAAAAAAATGAATGAATAACTAAATGATTTAGTTAAGTGTCTGTCTGGTTATATTATTTATAATTTTGTTTTCCAGGCATTTAGAGGAATAAGTGTAAAATAAATAGCAAGTTGATTTGGATGTAAAATAAACTTCTATAGTTCAAAGTTAACCATTTTATTATCTCACCAGAGAGTTTCCTTGGTAACTACATATTTCCGACATTCAAATGGACCTCTATTTGAATTTTCTCCAAGATGTTAGGCTGTTTTTCTCATCAGGATAGGTGTTCATTACAATCACAGTGTGTTTGGAGCAGCGTGGGGAGGAGAGTGACGTTTTTTTCTGGGATAACAGCTGTGGAAATGAACAGATGCAGTTGATTAGCTGTGCGGTGTTGCTGATTCTAAGTAATTGTTATGAGTATTGAAATGTGGCTGAAATGATACGCTTGGCAATGTCAATTTCTGTAGCATCTTATTCCTATTCATCACATTTGTAATTCTTGTGTTTATTCAGTTCATGGGAATTTTCCTTTTATGACTACTTAGACTTCATTAGTCATCTCTTCTGTTAACGTACCAAGCCGTGGGTGTGTTTGTTAGTAAATGATCATGAAGGAGAAATATGAAAGGAAATAGTCCTCTCAAACTGAAGAGCCAAAAACAAGAGGTCTGAGGCATTCTTTCTCTACGGGGTCTGATACTGAAATGATGTTGACTTATAGAACAAGCGTGTGTAAATTAAGGAATACTCAATCCTCAATCACTTACTGGGGATTGGGGCTTAGTAACTTAGTTGGACATTGTGGCAAATGGAAGCAGGTATTAGGATAAATGCCTATGTGAGCCAGAGAGCTTGGATTGTTAAATTTATTGTGGCCTGTATTGAAAACATTGACCAACCAATGTGCTCATTCCTATCCCTTCAAAACAATGCATCCTGAGGTGTGGGACAAAGTATCAACAATGCCAACTTTGTAGGGAAAGAGAATTGCAATTTTAACCTCAATACGAGGGATAATGACAATCTACTGCCTTTGGAATTTATTGATGTAAATATGGATGTATCTGATGTCAGGGATCCACTGCTAGACCTACTACAAAACGCAGGAGAGGAAGCTATGGGAATATATGATCTACACTTTATATAGTTCCTCAGCCACCCCTCCTCCAGCATTTTAAAATCTACTAAGTACTAGAGATTCTTAGGTCAGGGTAAAGGTAAAATGAAGAGACTTGATGGGCTCTGGATTATAGAAATTTATAGTTACTTAATTGAGTGACAGAATTTAGCACAGTTAATGAATTGATGTTTGGTTCTTGGATTCATAATTGTGTTTCTGTTTTTGTGTGTCTGTCCCCCAGTCTTTTGCTTCCTATGGTGTGTTTTCTGTTGCTGTTCTATAGAATTTTTAAATGTATATTCATGAAAATTATCAATATTATCACTATTATCAATTACCTACATTAAGGAGAATATTAATGATAATTATCTCCATGTGTAGATTATAGTAGTTCTTTTAAAATTCTATGAGGGAATAAAATTAACCTATCTTGTACCTTGTGTATGTACATGTGTAAAATATTTTTGAAATATACAGAATTAAGCAAAGTGAAAATTTGCTCTTGATAATGTCAATATAATGAGGAAAAAAAATGGTTGGGTGCTTAAAATGGGAAGTGAGTTAATTGAAAAGCCTGCAAACATCAACCTGAAACTTAAGTCTGAGAAGCTTTTTTCAGTAGAGTATTATTATAATATTGTATATTATGTATATTTATTATTATAGTAAAGTATTATTGTACTCTGGGATAATTATGCCACATGATCCCTGTGATATTGAAATAATATTTACTGATTGTAAGCTCTCAATATGGATTGAGTGTCAAAAAATTCTGAATCTCATCCTGTGGTACCATAGATATTATTATAGCAACTTTAACATATTTGACTAGAGTACATGTTAGACTAAAAGGGACCTATATGTATATGTGTTCACCAAATTTTTCTACTGCTTTATGTATCAATGATTTAGAACAACACAGAAAAATCATGGGAATATAATTCAAGTTGTAGAAAAGACTGTTTCAAAGCATAAGCCAAAAAGATTAAGAAAAGAAGAGCAAAAGTGCAGTTTACCAGAAGAAAATTCAGATTCTACCTCAGTGATCTAATTACATTCCACAAATCATAAGCCAACTTTGTGTATCTGTGAGTAATCTCCGTCTAGGTCTCCATAGAGAACGGTTAAGGAGAGGCTGTCGTCAAGTAGTTGCCGTCAACAGTGATATCACAATATCCATTATAAGCTATTCATGTATATAATAAATTATAATATGACACCAATTTCGAGGAAGTGTTAATTTATGACACCAGGATGAAAAATTATTGCTTTGATTTTTTATTTAGATGTAACCCTATACACAAAAATATTTTAGATCTGCTCACAAATGGAGGAATTGAACCATGCCCTGAGCCATGGGTGTATCACGGATGTACAGACATGGCGAATCAGCTATGGCCATGCTGCCACATAACCAACAATAAACACCCTGCTCTTAATCCCTCCTTCCAAAGCCTTGCTTTTAGCAGTAACTCCCTCTCTTATCCACAATTCTGAATTGTTTTAAAAAAGACGATATGAAGGTTTGTAAACAGCTTATCTGGAAGTTTAACCTTATTTACAATGAGATGAAGCTATTCATAATATTTATCTTACTTAGTGTGAAGATTCATACCCCTCTCTGCAGAAATATCAATGTCTGATTAAAGCCCTCCTTCCACCAATCCCCAATAGAGGTTTATTATATGTATGATAGTTGAAATATGATTTTTAAATAGATCTGTCCCAAATGTTTCTTATAAACTATCGCACACATGTATTTCTACTCTTTCAGTGATGTTCAAGCACACACACACACACACACACACACACACACACACACACACACACACTAACTTCCTTCAGATCCTAGATTGCCTTTGAAGTTCCTGTGAGAGCCACACTGTGTCTGTTTAACTGTGTTGGGGAAGAGAGGACATTTGTATCATTTTCTGCTACTCTGGTTAGGACTGACCCTGGGTTCTGAGCTGAATGTGATGGAGAGGAAGGAGAAGGGGCACAGTAGCCAGGTAAACACAGGTGCTGTTCACAGCTCTAGCCCTTTGCCACCTATGTGGCCTCCACTCATTTTAGTTTTATTCATGTTCGATCCCTCATTTTTAAAATACAGTTAATAATACTTAACCTATGAGTTATTTTAAATAAATAATAGAGACATAATGTATATAAAGGCAATGAGACACAGTAAATACTTCATAAGTGGCAATTATTAAAATATAGGATTTTTTGCCTTATTTAGTGAAGAAGCAAATTATGTAGTGTTAATACAAAAGTAAAATCCGTTTTTTGTTAAATAATGGAGTGAATATGTCATGAAAAGTTTTCTGGACTTCAGTAATCGATAGAGGGGATTTCTAGAAATATACTGTTTACTGAAAATGTGTACAATAAATCATTTTGACCTCCACAATAGAATGACTACATAATAATGTGGAATTAGTCCTCAGAACTCTGACATTTGGATATAAATGTCATATGGTAGGAACAATCGGATATACACACATAAGGCAAGATTGGAAACAATTTTCTATCTAAAACATGAGTACTACAGTCTATCAAGAAGTGGCAAGACCATAATTCTCCCTTAATTTTGAATAAATTAAAAGCACATTTGCATATAAATATAATGATGATGGAAAACACTTTAGTATAACTTTCTAAAATGTATTTTTCAACTTGATGCCAATAAAAAATAACTCTAAAAATATGGGAGTACTCAATTCAGTAAATTCATATTCACTTTGAAAATTAATGTGTGCCTTTATAATATAGATCGGGAATCTCCCATTGGTAATAAGCACAACAGATCATACAATATTAGTATTAAATTACTATAATAATTGTTTATTTAAATCTAATGCTAAATCTTTGGAATCACTTTTTTTACCTAAATATTTCTTTGTGATGTCATTATAACAAGTGGATTTAGTTATTGAAACTAAAATGAGAAAAAAGTAATTATGGAAAGTGAAATTGTTTAAATTTCAAATGTACCACAGATAATTAGTAGTTTAGTATAATTCCATCACATAAGTACTCTGCTTTGTAATTCTAGAGTCAGTAAGGGATTAAATTCTCTCAGTAATGGATTCACTTGAAGAAAAATAAAGCCTCCAGAAGTCAGTTTTAATGTCCTCCCATTTGGGGTAGTAATACTACCCATGAAATTATTATGTCAGCAAGAAAATGGCTTGCTTCATTAGTTACAAATATTGCCAGCAGAACAGGGACCTTAATGAAGGCCAAGGTTAATTATGTAGCAGTGATGTCCACTGTGGAGAGTGCTACCACAGTTTTCACTATAATTCTAGCAGGGAAGAAAAAAAAATATCATTCTGTTCAAATTGAAAAGTTATGCCTATAAATTGTTTCACATTAAGACAGTACAATATTTATATGTATCTACTCATTTAGATAATCCATGAGCTTTCTAAGCATGATTACCTAATACTGATGTGTACTGCTCAGGTACTACTATATGATACACTGCTCAATTGTTTACATTTTAGAAACTCAGGTGTTTTTCTAAAATTAATTTTCTGTTAAGTATTTAACTCATTGTCTCCAAAAGATATTTAATGTACAAGTAAGCGTGCTGTAGGATGATACACCCTGGAATAAAGAGCATCTCTGACACTGCAGGTCCGGGAAGATGGCTGTGGACTGCAGAGACACGTGACCTCAACGGGAAAGCCCACCTGCAGGACCTGAAGAGCCTCAGGTCTCGTCTTGATTTGCTCTGCCTCCACCTGCTCTCTCAGTTCTACAGAAATGTATTTTAGCTCCAAATTTAAACAAAAAAGTGAAAAAATTGTTTCTACAACATATTCAATTTTAAAATGTGTAGCAACTGAACATATATGGTATTTTATTCATACAAATTATTATATTCAGCTTTTCTTTAGTAGAGTCAAACCAGTTATTTTTGTCACATACTGAGCAGAGTGGAGGAACATCTAAGTGTGGCTGAGGCTCCTATGAAGACCCCAAGACACACAAGTCAAGGTTACACAGGTTTAATGTACTGGGGAGGGAGTTTAGGATCTGACTTCCTGGAATAATCACTGTTACTGTGATTTTTATTATTACTATTTTTAAAATATTTTTTAATATTTATTTATTTAATTAATTTAATTTATTTATTTAATTTATTTTTTGTCTGTGCCGGGTCTTAGTTGCAGCACACAGGGTCTTTGTTGAGGCGTGCGGGGTCTTTCGTCGCAGCACGGGCTCTTCGTTGTGGCACGTGGGCTTCTATCTAGTTGTGGCCTGTGGGCTTAGTTGCCCCATGGCATGTGGGATCTTAGTCCCCCTACCAGGGATCAAACCATGTCCCCTGTATTGGAAGGCGGATTCTTTACCACTGGACCACCCAGGAAGTCCCATTATTATTACTATTTTTATTATGAGGTATATTCATATATCACAGAGAGTGATAAATCTTTATTACTATTCTACCACCTAGCTTATCAACCTTAACATTTTGCCTTATTTATTTTTTGATAAATAAAAATATCATTAATAGAGTTAGAGATGCCCTGTGTGTACTGCTCCTTTGCTTCAAAGAAAAGTACTATTGTGGATTTATACATCCTCACATACTACTTAATATTACACATATTAAGTGTATTTTACACATATATTAGTATTACACATAATATTCCTACGTGTGTATAATATGTACTATTATTTTATTATTTTATAAAGATGGTACCATACAGTTCATATTACTCACTAATCATTATATCCTTGAGATTCACACTTGTCAATACAGGTAGTCTAGTTTATTTTAACTGCTATATGCAATTCCATTTTAGGAATATGGCTCAAAATATTTACCCATGGGTGACAATTTTTTTCTAATTTTTCTGTCTTACAAATAATGTTGCCAGGGGTAGACTCATCCATACCCCTTCATGATCATGTGCCATGGTTTTTAGGATACATAACTAGAATTGGAATTATTGGTGATATATACCAGAAATGTGATCTCTATGATATTTCCATCTCTTCTCCCTATTAGTCCAACTTTTAAAATATTACCAGTTGTATTCTACTGTTTATTTTTATGTGCATGCTTGCTGTTAAATTGGGGAAATTTACATCTGCTCAGTAGTCATTTGGGTTCCTGTTATTTTGATTAGACAATTGATGATCTATGCCCAATTTTCTTTCTAGTTGATTTTATTTTTAGGTGCTCATATTTATTCTATTTTCTGAATACATATCTGTTTATTCATTGTGGACAATTGCTTGGCTTTTGTCTGTTTGTGGGGTCTTTGTGAAGCACGGACAAGCAACTTAATATTGTCAGGCATAACAATCTTTCATTTTATTTTGTTTACTTTTTGAATCATGTTTAAGAAGTTATGCCTTAACCTATTCATGAAATGTTGTCTTATATTCTCTTCTAAAACTACATAGTTATTTTCTTTCCCAATTTTTTTAAACATCACTTTAGTTTCTTTTACCATCATAGCCTTTTAGATATAAATTATTGGCTTGGCCAAAAAGTTCGTTTGGGATTTTGGTACCATCATGTGGAAAAACCTGAACAAACTTTTTGGCCAACTCATATGTCTAGGTGACTTCAACAAGCAATTCCTAGGGCTTTTCCAAAAGCTGTTGATTGGAACAAAATTCAGTCTTATGCACAAAAATCTGATGAAACTGTTCATGAATATTATAATTGATTTCATGTTATTATTATTTTTTTAATCTGGTGTTCCGTCAGATGTTGATTCTGCCTGAATAGCTTTTAACTCTCTCTTTATTAATGGGCTAAACCAGGATCTTTTCACTCTAGTAAAAATGATGAGGATGGAAAGGGAAACCATGTAATCTCCAGGCAAACCAATTCTCACACTCCAGATGAGTCACCTCGAAGGAAGATCACCAAAGTTCTTAATTTTCAACTCCAGCAAACAAAGGCTCGTAAACAAAACTAAAAACCTTTTAGTTTCTGCTATTAGTGCAAAGAGCCAGGACATTGGAAAAGAGATTGTTACAAATCTAAGCTGTTCAGGGACCTGCAGCCTTCTAACCAGCTTTTCCAAGTCTTCCCAATTCTCAAAGATGGGGCTCCAAAGAATTATGGTAGCTCTTTCCAATCCTCCCTCTTATTTGGCTTAGAGAAACATTTCTCCAGATGAGGGATGAGTCTTTCCCAGTCCTAATTGACACCAGAGCCACACTCTCAGTGCTCAACCCCACTACTATAAAGCAACCCCTGCGTTAGAGGACTAAAACAGCTCTAGGGTAGTGGGGAATCTCCAGTGAACCTCAAGAGGTTTCTGTCTCTGAACCCATTGCCTTTTGTTTAGACCTTTTGAGAGATACCTACCATTTTCTCCTTAGTTTCTCAGCCCCTATACATTCATTAGGCTGAAACTTCTTAGAGAAATATCATGCTGGGATTTCTTTCTCCCAAAAGGGAGAAATAATTCTAGAATTTGACAATAGTCATCAAAATAGTCCACCAGCTGAATTAAATGATACTACCACATCTTTCATTTGCTCCATTTCTGATGGTACTAGAGCAGATTCTGGAAGCACTAATCATTTGAATCAGCTACCACTCTCCTTATGGGCAAAATCTCCAACTAATGTTGGCAAACTTCACAGTGTATCTCCCATCAAGATTCAAATAGACCCCTCAAATCCTCTCCCCAGAATTAATCAGTACCCTGTAAACAAAGAAGCCCTTCTGGGCAGAAAGCCCCTGATACAAGATTACAAGGCTCAAGGCCTCACTTTCCCTTGTACTAATCCCTCCTATTTTCCTGGAGAGAACACCTAAGAGCTGAGGGTAGAAGTTTTGTTGTTTAACCCAAGTTTGTGTACCCAATGCACAGTGAGGCCAACAAACTAAAACACTGGAGTTTGGTTCAGAGAAAGGTTTATTAGTCAAGGATATGCAAACCTGGAAGATGGGATACCTAGACTCTTTTCAAACCCATCTTGCAGGCTGGCTAGGGAGCAAGGATTTTAAAGACAAAAATGGTAAAGAGGAGGAGGTCTTTGTGATTTCAGCTTCCTGATAAGACATCAGTTGCAGACTTCCTGGCATTGTCTTGTGACTTGATGTGTCATTGGTGCTTGTGCCTGATCTAAGAGTTTCTACAAAGCAACTAGTAAATCATGGTCTTGTGATCCCTTAACTTCTTTCTAGGATAGAGCAAGAGCAATGGTCAAGGCACATTATTCTTTACTTAGAGTCTATACGATGTGTTAAGAATTCAAGACCTTGCTGTTTACTTTAAGACCATTTGAGGCTGCTGTTCCTTTGTTTCTGCATTCCCTCACTTCCCTAATTAGTAACTGTTTGAATCTGCCCTTTTGAAATCAGGGAAGGACTGCAAACAAGAAAGAGGGGACATGGAAAGGCTTTTGTACATGGGAGGTCCCCACAGGGCGCTATTCTCTTTCAGCTTGTCCAGGACCTCTGAGCAATAAACAACTTTTATTTCTCGAAATCCTGTTGTACCTAACCCTCATGTGCTTACTAGCATCCATTCCCACCAGAAATAAACCCTTTACTGTAATTGATTTATGCAGTGCATTCTTTAGTATTCCACTGATGAACTAGCCAATACCTTTCTACCTTCATTTGGAAAAACACAACAATTCATCTTGACACTAACACCTCAGGGTTATACTAAGAGTCCTTTTTTCTCACAAATGCTGAAGGTTGGTCTAGATGATCTTCCTCTTCACAGGAAGAGAGCATCCACTTGCTAAAGCTTTTAGCCTTAAAGGAACATAAGGTCATCAAAGAAAAGTTGCAGTGTGCCCAAACCCAGGTTTGATATTTAGGGTATTTGATATCAGAACAGGGGCTACACTTAGATCCAGATAGACTTCATGCTTTCCTAAGTTTCCACAAGCCCAAAACTAAGCACCAACTGAGAGGTTTTCCAATATCAAAATTGGATTCCAAATTTCTCTCTTGTAGCCAAATTTCTGTATATTTTACTCAACAATAAGAATCCGACCCAATTTTATGGGAAGAACTGGCAACAGAACCTTCAGTGCCTTAAGGGATAACTTGATGAACCTAACTGCCCCTGGACATCCCAATGACTGGATTCCCTTTTTCCTATTTGTATATGAAAAGAAATGAACTGCCCTTGGGGTGCTCACCCAAATCACAAGGACCACCGTTGACCATGGGTATAATAAACAGCAACTGGACCCTGTGGCATGAGGATACCCCCTTGCTTTAAAGCCATTATGGCCACTGCCCTTTTTGTTAAGGTCACCAGGAAATCATTGTGGGGACCCCCTTTAATGATTTTTGTACCTTATGCAGTAGAAGTTCCCCTGAATTGTCATTACTCTCAACATTTCACAGCCAGCTGCCTCACTCCTATGAAATCTTTATGTTAACAACCCCTCCCATAACTCTTTTTTTTTTTTTTTTTTTTTTTTTTTTTTGGTACGCGGGCCTCTCACTGTTATGGCCTCTCCTGTTGCAGAGCACAGGCTCCGGACGCGCAGGCTCAGTGGCCATGGCTCACGGGCCTAGCTGCTCCGCGGCATGTGGGATCTTCCCGGACCGGGGCACAAACCCGTGTCCCCTGCATCGGCAGGCGGACTCTCAACCACTGAGCCACGAGGGAAGCCCGGGACACAATTTTTAATACCTTAGCAACTTGAGTTATTGTAGCTCCAAAGGACGTTATTCACCAGGTTTAATATTCTGCATTGGAAAAATCATACTCATGGTGAATAAAATTTGCAGAGATTTTACAGTTACTTTTGTGAAATTAAATTAAAAAGTAGGTTTTCTATTACGTTTTGTGACATTCAGGCTTTAAAGATCTTATCAAGAATTAAATTAGGCTAACTTTCTCCATTTATCCCCCCCCCTTAGGAAACACCCAAGGAAGTAGTTCTTTCATTTAGTGGTTGGGATAAAAATATTTTAATTCTGGGGTTTAAGGGGTGATAAAACTGACCCTGCATGTTATAGTCCAATCAACTTCATTAATGTTGCAGTTAAATCACACATGAGAATTTTATTGCAGTAGTTGGAACTGATGAAAAATATTTAAAAGGACAGATCTAATATGCTAATAGTAGTTAGGTGATTTCCCAAAGCAATTTTTCTTACTGAAAATTGATCTTGCCTTCACCCATATTTCAGTATATTTATCCAAATCTAAACAACAAGAAAAATGGAATTTATCTATCTACTACAGGCAGTTCTCTGTTTTGTTGGGGTCCCTGCATGAGCTACATTACAATGACCTCTGTTTGCTCTATTATCTGCTTCTGGTCTCAGGACAAGATATTAAGAATTCACAGCTTTAGTGAACAGCAAAATATTACTTGACAGAGAAATCCAGGACATTCTGCTTCATTTACTTTATGTGTACCTAATTTTCTTAGACAAAAGTATTTACATAACACACACACATACATAATACACATTTGTCTCTGGACACATGTCTATGAGCATATACAGCTAACACTTAAGAGTGACTACAATGTGTCCAACACTGTTTTAATCACTTTGCATGTGTTCATTCCTTTAACCTTCAGAAAAGTAGCCACTATGAGAATAAACCCAACCATATATAAATAGTATGTGAATGTATGAGACCATGAACACAGGTCATAGAGATCTTACTCTGGAATGCATGTAAGTCACCTGGAGATCTTATAAAGGTTCAGGATCTAGTGCTCACCTAGGGAGTCATAATCTCCAAGGGGGAGATTATGGGGCTTCAGCAATCATGTCTTTAATGATTTCCCAGGTAATACTACTGCTCACCAAAATTTATGATCCACTATCTTATACAGGCATTGTCTTGTTTATTTTATTTTATTTTCTCGGTAAAGATTCTAAAAAATGACAAAGAGTTTTTATGTTATATTCCGCTCTTAAAAATGTCACATTCTGTGGCTCCATTTTGATCTGACAGTTTGCACTGGTTCTCAGATTTCTTCTGCACACAATAATCACGTTGTAAAGATTTACTACTCAACACAATAGAAAGCTGCTATTATTGATGATATACTCCCAGTACTGAGTAACTCTCTCTTTGACCTTTGTAGATTTGTAATTGCATCCCCTTATAAAGATATCCATTCCCCTTTATGATATTGTTCTGCATTGCATTGTACTTTCAATTTTAGGTCCACATTTCTTTCTTTTACTGTATGGTCACAAAGGCCAGTTCACACACTCCCCAGTCCCAGATGGGACCCTTGCCCTCATCATGTGATCATGTGGCCAGGCTCTTCCTGGTAGTACTTTTTTCATGTCACTCTGAGAACTCGGCTGCTTCATCTGCTGGTCTGTAATTGCTCTGCCCTGCCTAACGTCATGGCCTTCACAGAGACTGGTCTATCTTTTTTCTGAAGAGATACCCAGGTTTACATGTGTACAAGTTTTGTTTTGTATTATTTTTTTCCTGTCAGGCTAGATCTTAGAAAAAAATATGTTTTTGTTACAGAGTGCCCAGTTCCCTTCTCCCAGCTGATCCACACTTCCAGCTGAGTTCTGACACTCTGGATGAAAACATCTGATCTAAGTGATGCTCTGTCTCACACATCCCAAGGATCCCCTAACTTTCTCTTCTCAGCATGACAGAAGGGTGTTTTATTTGCTTTTTTCAGATTTGAGAGAGAAAGAACAGCTTCCAGGCAGATTCATCCCTAGGAAATACAAACAGACGTTTTCCCTATGATCTTCTTAGTTTTATTTTCAAATTTATTTTTACAGACAGCATCATCGAAACTGACTTTAACTGTGAGTGGCACCAAAAGAAGCATTTAGTACATTTTTATTACTAGGTATAGATTTTTAGAAGCAAATTTTGTAAAATATCAAAAATACCAAAATATCAGTTGGATCACAGGTCCAATTCTTCTTTCCCCAGATGCTGTAATGTCAATTGGAGCTGAATGCACATACATCTATTAGCTGTAATATGTGAACCTGGGGAAGCTATCTCAAGGTCATTAAAGGTCATAGTCATCCATAAAAGGAAGCTATATATATCATGTTACTGGAGACAAACCTAAATGGACAGTGAGTTTATTTTATAGCATATCACAAAATGGCAGAACTGGGAGGGACATTTAAGATAATCTATTCCAACACCTTTATTTTAAAGATGAGGAAATGAAAGTCCAGAGAAATTATATTACTTGCTCAAGGTTACAGAACTAGTTAATTACCATTTTTCATAAGTGTGATAAATCTATATTTTGAACTAGCATTAATTTTACCAGAGATAGAATGTATGGAAAAGCAGATTATAATCTACAAAGTAGACAGTATAGGGGGATGTAGAAAAATGAAAATCATTGCTACAGAACATTGCAGATATTTTCAAACTTGTCATTTAATAGTGCAAGATATGTCTTTTTTTTAGAGTTTTTATTTTTATCAAAGTTATGCATAAACATTGGTTGAAGACACAAGTAGTTTTATAAGGCTTATGTCTTTAAAAAGGCCGCGTCTGTTCCTGATTTCCAGTTTCCCTCTCACTAGAGGGATCTGCTTTCTTTACCTTTGCAGCTTCTTTTGGTGTTTCCTTCATGTCTCTAACAAATATGTTTGTTTATATTTCTTGATTTTTTATTTTTTTAATTTTATTGAAGTATAGTTGATTTACAATGTTGTGTTAATTTCTGCTGTACAGCAGAGTGATTCAGATACATATATATATATATATATATATATATATATATATACATTCTTTTTTGTATTCTTTCCATTATGGTTTATCACAGGATATTGAATATAGTTCCCTGTGCTATACAGTAGGTCCTTGTTGTTTATCCATCCTATTTATAATACTTTGCATCTGCTAATCCCAAACTCCCAATCCTTCCTCCCCACCTCACCCTCACAGCTGGCAACCACAAGACTGTTCTCTGTGTCTGTGAGTCTGTTTCATAGATATGTTCGTTAGTGCAGTAATTTTGATTCCACATATAAGTGATATATGTGGTATTCGTCTTTCTCTTTCTGACTTACTTCACTTAGTATAATAATCTCTCGGTCCATCCATGTTGCTGTTAATGGCATTATTTCATCCTTTTTTATGGCTGAGTAATATTCCATTATAAATATATACCACATCTTCTTTATCCATTCATCTGTTGATGGACATTTAGGTTGCTTCCATGTCTTGGCTATTGTAAATAGTGCTGCTATGAACATAGGGGTGCATGTATCTTTTTGAATTATAGTTTTGTCTGGGTATATGCCCAGGGGTGGGATTGCTGGATCATGTGGCAACTCTATTTTTAGTTTTTTTGAGGAACCTCCATACTGTTTTCCATACTGGCCGCACCAATTTACATTCCCACTGACAGTGTAGGAGGGTTCCCTTTTCTCCACACCCTCCCCAGCATTTGTTATTTGTAGATTTTTTTAATTATGGCCATTCTGACTGGTGTGAGGTGACACCCCATTTTAGTTTTGGTTTGCATTTTTCTAATAATTAGTGATGTTGAGCAGCTTTCCATGTGCCTCTTGGCCATCTGTATGTCTTCTTTGGAGGAATGTCTATTTAGGACTTCTGCCCATTTTTTTATTGGGTTATTTGTTTTTTTTCAATATTGAGCTGCATGAGCTGTTTATATATTTTGGAGATTAATCCTTTGCCTTGTTGATTCGTTTGCAAATATTTTCTCTTGTTATGAGGGTTGTCTTTTCGTCTTGTTTATAGTTTCCTTCATTGTGCAAAAGCTTTTAAGTTTCATTAGTTTCTAAGTCAGTGCCTACAGAACATCTGAACGGACAATGAATGTTCCCTCAATGAAGACAGGTCTAGCTTTAGCAGCTGTAGACTTTATGGTCACATACACATGGGGGTTGGGCCAGGCCAGAGTCTGAGCTGCCCCCATAGCACCCACAGCAGGTCCAGATCCGTAATTACTGCAATTCTTGGAACCTGACTTCAGTGGCTCTATGCTGGTGACCTGGTGAAAACAATACCTGAGAGGCTCCAGGATCAATTGCTGGCTTACCCACAGTTAAGGTGGGGCTGAGAGCAGTGCCAACAACATAATTCTGAATCCTGAAAGTAGAAAATCCCTAGGAATTCACACACACACACACACACACACACACACACAGCTATTAGAGCTTATAAATGAGTTTGGCAAAGTCTCAGAAAACAATAATACCATACAAATATCAATTGTATTGTATATGCTAGCAATGAACAAACAGAAAATAATATTAAGAAAACAAATCATTTAAAATAATATCAAAAAGGACAAAATATATAGGAATATTTTTTTAAAAAATAAGTGTAAGACTTGTACTATAAAAAAGACAAACATTGCTCAGAGAAATCAAAGATCTGAATAATTGGAGAGATATGACATATGTGTGTGTTGAAATTAACCAAAGATCAATGTAATCATAATTTAAAAAAAGAAATCCCAATGTCCTACTGGAAACTGTATTCAATATCCTGTGATAAACCATAATGGAAAAGAATATAAAATATCTGTATCTATATCTATATCTATGTCTATATATATCTGAATCACTTTCCTATACCAACTACACTTCAATAAAAAAAATCTCAATGGCCCTTTTTTTTTGGTAGAAATTGACAATCATCCTAAAATATATTTGAAATGCAAAGGTCCTAGAATAGCCAAAACAATTTTGAAAATGAAGAATAAAGTTGGGGACTTTTAAACTATCCAATTCAAAATTTACTCTAAAGCACTGTAATTAAGACAGTGTGGTATTGATGCAAGGATAGGCATAGACAGAGATTAATAAGACAAAATTGAGAGTCAAGAAATAAATTATTATTATAAATAAATTATTATTATTATTATGGTCAATTGAATTTTAACAAAAGTGTGAAGAAAATCCTACAGGGAAGGGATAGTCTTTGCAAAAATGATACTGAGACAATTGGAAACATGGAGGAAAAAAAGTATCTTAGATCATTACCTCACACTATGCACAAAGATCAGCTTAAATAGAACACAGACCTAAATGTAAAAGCTAAAATTTAAAAAATAACCTGTGGAAAAAGCATAGGAGAAAATTTTGGTGTTCTTGAGTCAGGCAAAGTTTTCTTCACTATGACAACAAAAGTACAGATGTAAAAAAACAAATCAATAAATTTGACTTCATTAAAAAGAATTTTTGTGCTCCAAACATAACATTAAAAGAATAAATTAAAAGAAAAATTGTGAGAAAGTATTTGCATATTATATACATAATTAATGACCGTGTCATGATCACGTAAAAAACTCTACAACTCAATTATAAGACAAATAACTCTATTATCATATGAGCAAATATTTGAGTAGACATTTCACTAAAGAACATATATAAATGGCTAAAACAATATGAAAAAATATGCTCAACACCATTAGTTATTACAGAAAAGCAAATTAAAAACACAGTAAGATACCACTACACACACACACACACACACACACACACACACACACACACACACTATATTGGATGAAATTAAAATGATAGATAATAATGAGTATTGGTGAGGATGTGGAGAAAATGGAAAACTGATATATTGCTGGTGGGAATGTAAAATTGTACAGACACTTTAGCAAGGAGTTCAGTTTCTTATAAACTTAAACATAAATTTATCATATTACTTAGCTATATTATTCTAAGAATTTTCCAAAGAGAAAAGAAAACATATGTCCACACAAAAATATATACATAAATCAAATGTTTATAGCAGCATTATTTATAATATCCATAAAACTGGAGATAATTCAAATGCCCATCAGCTGGTGAGTTGATAAACAAATGTGAGATATCCATACAATGGAATGCTCTTTAGCACTGGAAAGTAAGGAAGTACTCATACATGCTACAACATAGGTAAACCTCAAATCATTTTAAGAGAAGGAAATCAGAGACTGTATATTTTATTATTCCATTTATATAAAGTATGTCAAAAAGGTGAATTCATAGAAGTAGAACATTTATTAATCCAGACTTGGGTGAGTATGGGCATTAACTGAAAATGAGTAAAAGAAACTTTAAGGGATGATGGAAATGTTCCAAAACTGGATTTTAGTGATGGTTGCACAACTCTATGGAATTTACTACAATGTCATTGAATGATACATTCATAATGGGTGAATTTTATGGTACATGATTTATGCCTCAATACAGTGGCTTTAAAAATGTAAAAGAGTTAAAAAGTTTAAATGTCAAGGGTATAGACTAGGAGAAAAAATAATTGCCACATAAATAACCAAAGAAAATCTTCTATTCAATATATTATATTCTATATACAAAAAGCTATAAATCAGTATAAAAGATGTACCATATAAAAGTGTACAAAAAAACTCAAACACATACTTTACAAAAGATGGTATCTAATTGTCCAATAATATACAAACATATCCTCCTTCTCACTATTGATCAGAGAAATTAAAATTAAAGTCACATTAAGATGCCATTACATTTACACCATTGTGGCTAAAATTTTAAAATCTAAATAAATATTACTTTTGACGATATCAAACACTTAGAACGTTCATACACCTTTGGTAGGAATGTGAACTGATATTTGCATTTTGGAGACTTCTAGGTCATCTAATGTGACACATACTTCTGTGATGTATTCCAGGAGACATACACAAGGATTTTCTGAGCAGCATAGCCAAAAACTGGATGCAAATCAGATTTTCAGCAACACTATAATAGATAACTCAGTCAAGGTATACATATTCAACAGACTGCCCTCTAGGAATAAACACAAATAATTTATAGGCATATGCAGTAGCAAGGTCAAATCACAGAAACATAATGTTGAGTCAATGAAAGTATGTAAAATATACATGTTTTATGATTCTACTTCAAAAGTTCAAGAAACTACACTCTAGGGTTCAAGAATACAAGTTTATGTAGTAAAATTACATGGTGGATGATTAATAAAACGTAGAATATTTAAGGGATGAGAGGAATACTGATCATCAAAGGTATGAGAGGTCTTCTGACAAGTGGCAGTGTTTTAATTTTGTCCTGGGTGGTCACATTGGTGTTAACTTGTTTTGAGAAATCATTGTTACCTTGATTTTTCGTGACCTTATTATTGTCTGTATATGTGGTATTTCACAATGTTAAAAAAAGAATACGAGCTTCCCTGGTGGTGCAGTGGTTAAGAATCAGCCTGTCAATGCAGGGAACACGGGTTCGAGCCCTGATCCAGGAAGATTCCACATGCAGCTAAGCCCATGTGCCACAACTACTGAAGCCTGCGTGCCTAGAGCCCATGCTCCACAACAAGAGAAGCCACCGCAATGAGAAGCCCGTGCACCGCAAGGAAGAGTAGCCCCCGCTCGCCGGAACTAGAGAAAGCCTGAGCGCAGCAATGAAGACCCAACACAGCCAAAAATAAATAAATATTTTTTTAAAAAAAAGAATAAAACAGGGAAGTTTGGGTAATATAATACTTATGCTGAAGTAGATTTTTTTGCAGAAAACAAATAATTTATTTCAGAAAAGCAAATAATTATTTCTGGCCAGAGTGGCATCTGAATACTTTCTAGAAAATTGTAATCACCATCACACTCATAACTTATTAATCTCTCTCAAAAGATTCCTTGGTTCCAATATTCCTTTGTAAAAAATAGATTATGCAAAAAGAAAAATAAACTTACTTAGGTAATCATCCCCATGACACATTAATTTATGCTCCATATCTTTTACATGCTGTGATATTCCTATTGGTGGAAGGATGAAGGATTAGTTACAAGAAAACAAAGCTACACTACTGCTTATATTTATTATGTTTCAGTTTGAGTTTTATGTCAAGATATTACCAATCAATATATGCTAACAAGGCTAATAAATTGAAATTTACCTTATTGTTTTACCATTTTGTCCCCAAGTTTTTTTTCATTTCTGTACAAGGCTGGTATCTCCAGTGAATATAAAGTAGTGCCTGACTACTCATTCTAGCGGAGTCCACTTCTTGTCTGTCGGATAATTTACCAATATTTAGAATTATTCATGCATGTATGTGTTTATTTTATAATTTCCTTCCCTGCAAGACTCCAAGCTTCAAAAAAGACTTTGTGCATAGGTCACACCTGTGTGCCAGGCACAGTGACAGTGCCTAAGAATATATGTTATTAGTAATTTAATGTCAGTAGGCCTTCTCTGTCCATGCCTGGATAAAAATAGTCAAAATCAAATAGATACTTGTTGAAAGTTTGTCTACTCAGCATTGAATTTAACAACAAAGAACTACATCCCAACAGTCTTACATTGCTTGAGACTCTTACAAAACACTTTTCTCTGAGTTTGTGTCAAGTAGGACCTTTAACAAGAAAGTCGCTAAACCACTAGTGTGTAGTGCATAGGACTGCAAGCCTCTGGGAATTTATTCAGCCATTTTAACAGCTTTTATCTCAGTACCATAACCAGTTAGCTACTTTTTATTAGTTCACATAAAATGTCAAGTTTTTGAAGAAGGAATACATACAAAAAAAAAAAGAAGGATCCACATTTCATGTGTGTAATGTTGACTGTGAATAAGAAATCATAAATTGTATACCAGCAGAATAATTAATTATTTTGACTGCTCAAACACTCCTGCACCACAAAAACATACAGATGTTAGAATAAAATAAATATAATTTTTTTCAAAAATAAATAGGCTTTAATATCACAAACAAAAAGAAACCTGTATGTAGGGTTCTAGAAAAAAAATGTCCTGCTTAGTAATTTTCTTGAGAATTTAATTAATGTATCTGGCAACCCAGTAAAATTGGCAACTTTGAGATACAGTTAAAAATTTCCTGGGAATTCCCTGATGATCCAGTAGTTAAGACTCCACGCTTCCTCTGCAAGGGGCATGGGTTCAATCCCTCAGGCAAATAAGATCCCACATGCCCCACGGCATGGACAAAAAAAAGAACTCCTATAACAATTCAACAACAAATAACCCAATTAAAAAATGGCCAGAAGACTCTAATAGACATGCCAACAAGCACATGAAAAGATGCTCAACATTACTAATTGTTAGGACAATATAAATCAAACCACAATGAGGTACCATTTCACACCCATTAAGATGACTATAATCAAACAAATAGAACATAGCAAATGGTGGTGAAGATATGGAGAAATTAGAATCATTGCGTATTGTTGGTAAGAAAGTAAAACAGTGCAGCCTCTGTGATAAACAGTATGGATGCTCCTCAAAAACTTAAGAAAAACTCTCATGTCATCCAGTAACTCCATTTCTTTGTATATAGTCTAAAAAATTGAAAGCAGAGCCTTGGACAGGTATTTGTATACTAGTGATGATAGCATGATTATTCAAAAATAGTTAAAAGTAGAAACAGCACGAATGTCTATCAGTAGATAAATGGATAAATAAAATGTGGTCTATATGAACAACAGAATATTATTCAGCCTAATAAGTGAAATAAGCCAGATGCAAAAGAACAAATATATAATCGCGCTTATAATAGGTACCTAGAACTGTCAAATTCATGGAGACAGATAATGTAATAAGGTTACCATGGGCTAGGAGGAAGTTATTGCTTAATGGTACAGAGTTTTAATTTCAGAAGATGAAAGAGGTCTGGAGATGGACAGCAGTGATGGTTACACACCAATGTGAACATATTTGATGCCAATGAACTGTACACATAAAAATGGATAAAAAGATAAATTTTATGTCATGTGTGTTTTCCCACATTAAATATATTGTCATAAATAAGTACATCTCTTGACAAGTAGTGCAAGCAGTGTATGCTATTTATGGGCTTCCAAATTTTGTGTCAGTGGGGCTTTCTACATTTCTTATTTCTGAATACCACATATTCATCTTCATCTACTTCCTGTTCCTGGATTCATGTTACTTATTCTCCAAGAGACCCACCAAAGCCCCTGGCTAGGCTGCAACCCTGTTCCTGATAAAAAGCAACTGTGAGATGATAAATGTCTTTTGCTTTAAGCCACTAAATTTGGGATAATTTCTTATACACAGATAGATAATATCCAAGGATCCAATGCATATATATATATATATATATATTTTTTTTTTTTTTTTTTTTTTTGCGGTACGCGGGGCTCTCACTGTTGTGGCCTCTCCCGTTGTGGAGCACAGGCTCCGGATGCACAGGCTCAGCGGCCATGACTCACGGGCCCAGCCGCTCTGCGACATGTGGGATCTTCCCGGACCGGGACACAAACCTGTGTTCCCTGCATCGGCAGGCGGACTCTCAACCATTGCACAACCAGGGAAGCCCCCAATGCATATTTGAAAAGCAGCTCAACATCATTATTTATTAGGAATAACCAAAATAAGAAACCACTACTCACATATCAGAATGGTTAAAATTAGTGATAAACTTCTGACACTACTACATATATTGATAAAGACTTGGACTAATAGAAATTATCATCATTGTTGGTGGGAGTGTAGATTAGTATAATCACTTTGGAAATCAGATAGCATATTTGTATTCTCTATAACCCAGTAATTCCACCCTAGGCATATACCTCAAATGAAAGAAATGGGAATGTGCAGAAGAGACTTATGTTGTTGCTTATGTCCGTGTTGTCTTTATTCATAACATTAAAAAGAAAAAAAGCAACTTTATGCCAGGGTTAAAAGCAAAATATAAACACAATGACACAATAAACTTGCAAAAAAATTCACAGTTAAAAAGAAAGATTTGTGAGGAAGCTTTTTTATAACGTTCATAAACAGGAAAATTTGAATCATATGATTTAAAATAAAATAATGGTTGCTTTGAGAGGAGGCACAAACAGGGGATGTCAGATGCATAAGGGGTCCTGCCAGGTCTTCAAAGTGTGGATTTCCTAACTTCTGTGGAGGTCACACAGTGCCCACCCTCCTTCAGTTCATCAGGATGCACATTTGGGTTCTGGGAACTTTTCTCTATGTGCCTTATAAGTCTCCAAAAAATAATAGACAATACTTAACAAGAGGGGAAAATAGTTTCTCCTACCATTCTACTTTAAGGGGAGAAACTTGTTTTCACTACAAATTATTTCTAATTTTAGCTACATCAGCCATTTGTAAGAAGACAATTCTTTCAGATTTTGACAATAGATTGACTGCATGCCTTTGTTTCACGATTGTCAGTTTTCACATTTTTTTGTGATAACTACAGATATTTTAGTAGAAATTTAGGAGAAGTTTACCAGAAGTTGCTAGCTTATAAAGAAAATACTTTATTATTATATTCTTTCTATAATATTATTATCTATTTAATAGTTTAAGATATTGAAAATAATATTGAGTGGTAAAGTGAATATAAATAAGGTGGTACTATTTCCATATATTACTAAAAGTTTTTAAAATTATAAAATGTCAAATTCTATAAGATATAGTAAAACTCATATGCTACATATTACTTTCATAAATTAGTGGTGACAATAATTGGTAGGGCTCTTCGTGTAAAACAATGGAGCACATTTTAAGGACTGTAATTAATTCCATTTAATTTGACAACAACTGAATTTTAACCAGTTAGTATGCTGTTACATAAATTATTTACCTTAAAAATTAAGATAATGACAGAAGACTGAAGGGTAAGTATGAACAGAAAAGTAGAAAAAAATAATCAAATAAACAAACATAAATAAATAATAAAGGGACATGTGGAAGATAAATAAAACTCATGAGTCCAAATTTAAATGTACAAAATTACTGAATTTAGTAAAATATGAAAGGGAAAATTGATGATAGAACCCATAGAGTGGTGCTGGGAAAAGAGGAGTTAATAAGGAACTGTGGTTGGATATTGTTTCCTTTCTGAAATTTCCAAATTCAAAGAAGTTAGATATTACATTTATAATGCAAAGATAAATGTTCACCATGAATTTTCAGTGAATGGGATGCACTTTTCCTGGTTGATGGTGTTGAGGACAGAAAATATGAGAGAAGAGGATTACTTGGGACCAGATTTGGAGAAATTAAGCAAAAGTCACTTTTACTATTGCTAAAAAATGACCGCTACCATTACTTTGTTCTCTGCTTTGATTCTTATGTCTGTATGCCTCTGGCCAAATGTCTTATCAGTCTTCTGAACATTCCTGGTAGCGTGAGGACAAGACCACTCTCAGCTTGCTTTCAGCAGCCATAAGATGAAGAGTAAAGAGACATGCAGTTCTGTTCCAGCATTGCCACAGTCTAGCTGAGTGACCTTGAGTATAAATGTCCTACTTCTTCCTTTATTCTCTAAAAAAATGAATGCATTAGAATGGTTCATTTCCACAAATTTTTTTCTTGACCAGTGTAAAATTTCACTAACCAAATAAACCTTAGTCATATTAATTTATTACTTTTATAACTCTGATTCTGTAAACTATGTTTTCTAGTTAATAGCAAGTGGAAGCTTATTTACAAATATTAAGAAACTCCCTAGAGACTGTAGTTATAATGATAATTGGCACAGAAATTTGAATTAAGTTGATCATTATATCCAAAGGTAGCTGGTTTACTAACAGTTTGATGATTTACTATCTTTCTGAGATGGCACTTACTCAGGCAAGTTTAATATTATCTTCATGAATTGCACAGATTTACCCTTAATTTTAGACATTTTAATTTATTTCTGTCATAGTGCAGGATTTGTTTGTTTACAACTTTACAGTTAACCTAATGAAGCAGGTTGATTTTAAGCTGTAACTAATTGAGAGAAGTATTATTACAATTCATGTGCATAGGACCTCTCTAAAATTCAGTAATCTATTTAGCAATTTTCAATCCAGTTTATAGTTCATTCTCTGCTGGGTAGTTTATACTGAGACACACATATGCAGCTATGGGACACAGACTAAAATCATTTGCCAGGGTTTTATAATTAAAATGACAAATTGCACATCACGCTCTAGAAGCATAACCTGCTAGTTTAGAAGTTGTGATCTCTGTGTTTGATTGGTCCCTTGCAGAGACTTTCACTCATATTTTTAAAAAATGCTTTGACATGTAAACAAATTTCCTAATTACCTAATTTTACATAGTTTTTTTTAAAGGGCTTCTGCATATATTGTCTTATTTGGGGTAACCAGGGAAACCTGAGAGAGATAATTTAGAGATTAAAAACATCATTGGGGGAGAGATAAACTAGGAGTTTGGGATTAGCAGATACAAACTACTATATATGAAATATGTAAACAACAAGGTCCTACTGGATAGCACAGGGAACTATATTCAAGATCTTGAATAAACTACAATGAAAAAGAATATGAAAAAGAATATATATATGTGTATATATATATACATATATATTTATATGAATCACTTTGCTGTACACCAGAAACTAATATGACATTGTAAATTAACTATACTTCAGTTTTTAAAAAAGGCATTTTCTGAGGCTATGGGATGTAGTAGGGGCCTGTGTCCAGAGTAAATGCTGTATGGAACTGGGCAGAACACTGCTGGGCACCCTTCCCAAGCACAAAACCCCTCTATGTCTCCTGCCTCTTGTTTGTAGAAAAGCTGAAGTCTCCCAGGCCTCTCAGAGTCACAAAAGAGAGGCATGAGCAGTTAATGATTAGGACAATAGTCATAGAACTCAGTATCTGATGAAATAATGGTAAATAATTAACTCTATTGTTCATAATAATCTATATCTTTTGGGCATTAGAATAATTATAGCTTGCTCTGCCAATATAGGTGAGCAGGCAAATAAAATCATCAGCAAAGAGATGCTACATTACCATGTTGACATCTTTCATTCTAAGGCCTCAACAGATTCCCTGTCTCAGCATGAAGTGTTTACAGAAGATGGACCTTTGCCCCTAATCCCATAGAAATGGAATGATGTCTGACAGTGGGGATTTGTAAGCAGTTCTTTTACCTTTTTTCTGTTTGTTTATCTCTGTTTTCCTTAAACCTTAATCATAAAAGTAAGATCACTAGGTAACATTTAACCTAACTCCTGATCTCTGTTCTACTGAATGTACACAATACCTTGTCTAACTTGTTGACTCCTTTCCTGGATTAGAAGGAGTAAGAATGAAGATTTATGTAGTTAAAGAATGACTGACTCTCTACCCCTAGCTTCCCCTTAGCAAATTTACAGGCAGACCCTGTGGGCCCATGGAGACCACACGAGCAAGAGAACATCCAAAGAAAGATCCAAAGTCATCAGCCTGCACACAGTAGAAAATGATGGAGAACCTAACCTTCTGCCTCAATGATTAACTGAGATTACTTCCCCCTTTGCCTTTAAAAATAGTCATGGCAGAGAAGAACCTTCAGAGTTGGTCTCTCGACATGAGTCCACCTTCTCCCCAGATTGCCAGCTTTTCTAAATTAAGCACCTTTCTTTTCTACCAACACTTGCCCCTTGATTATTGTGTTTTTGTTTGTTTTTTTTGTTTGTTTGTTTGTTTGTAGTACGCAGGCCTCTTACCATTGTGGCCTCTCCCACTGCAGAGCACAGGCTCCGGATACGCAGGCTCAGCGGCCACAGCTCACAGGCCCAGCCGCTCCACGGCATGTGGGATCTTCCTGGACCGGGGTACAAACCCGTGTCCCCTGCATCGGCAGGAGGACTCTTAACCACTGCGCCACCAGGGAGGCCTGATTATTGTTTTTTGAGTGGCAAGCAGCTGAACCTGAGTTCAATATCATCGACAGGGAAATACGTAATCCTAGGAAGGTCACAGTGGCTGAAGAACATTCATTATTTCACTCTTTCTAGAAGTGTCCTTTCATTCAGCGAGGAGCCTTATGCTTCCCACCTGAATAAGGGTAAATTTTACCTGAAAGTTCTTTTCTTCATTCACCATTCATTCATTCAGAATATATTATCTTTTATGGAACTTCTCTGGTGGTCCAGTGGTTAAGACTCTGTTTCCACTGCAGGGGGCACAGATTCAATCCCTGGTTAGGGAACTAAGATCCTGCATGCTGTGCTGCATGGCTAAAATATATATATATATATATATATATATCATCATTTAGGTCTCTAAGCCCTAGATGAGAGGCTGGTAATGCAGAGAATAACAATGATCCCTTCTTATTTCTTATGATGTGGAGAAGAAACAAGACAGGAAATCAGATACCCTTGAGCCAGCTCCAGCTGCCAGCACAGTGGGGTTTGGATGGACAGAGACAGCCAGCCTCTTCCTCTGGCTGGTCTGTAGGAGGCTGGAAGACCTGCACATTGTGCTTCCACAGTCGGTTGCAATGGCACCATTTGTGAACCTATCATTATGGCCTAAAAGTGGTGGTGGCAAAAAAATAAGGAATTAGAAGACTATGCATTAAAAATTGGCCAAATCTACATGGAATAAAAAATGTAACCAAACCATGATAGCTGGTTTCTTACATTAAAAATGTATTTGAAGGAAAATATTTAAAACTTGTTAAACTTTTTAAAAGAGAGTAACTATTAAATAAATTGAGTTGCTTAAAAAATGGAAATTATGAAATACAATTGAAAATTACTATAAGTTTTCATTGTTCACCATTATAAAGAACAATAGAGACAAATACAAAGATATAAAAATAGTTCAACATAGTCCTCCCTTAATGACATATTATTTTTATTACTATATTTTTTAAAATGTTTTATACATTTACCCAATTGAGAAACTTATATACAGTTTTGAGTCTCCCCTTTTCAGTGATTATATTATGCAGTATTTCTCTGTTATAAAATTCTGTGAAATAATCTTAAAAACATTATTGTCCCTTTATCTGTTATATATTTACATTGAAGACTTTAGAAAACAAAGAAAATCAAATGCTCAATTAAAAACAAAAAAAATTGAAATCATGCCAATCCAGATACTAAATATGTTCCAACTGCATGACTGTCTTTCTTTATCTCATGATTCAAGGAAACTTAAAATTTAAATTACTGTCCATTTTCTCTATTACCAAGACCCTTTTAATGCATGAACATGTTATATTACTCTCTTAACAACGTTATGATCTCATCATGAATATTGTTTTGTAACCTGAATCTTTTGCCCAAAATATATATCATGGTTATTTTCTGACTTCTCTAGTTTTTAAAAACTTGATCTTTTATTGCTGCTAATGAGAAGAAATTATACATGCATTTGTACAAATTTATATATACTGTTCATATTATTCCTTACATTATCCATGTTTTAAGAGGCTCTACAGTATGGTTTTAAACATGAAATAAAGATGCAGTATAGTTCAGAGTTATGAAAACCAACTCTGAATCCAGACTACCTGGATCCTAATCCTTGCTCTGCCACTTACTAGCTATATGACCTTGGGCAAGTGACAACCCTCTTGTGCTGGAATTTCCTCAACAATAAAACAGAAGTGAAAATAGTACTGTAAGAGAAGAAACCAGTCTAAGTATTTCAAGCTTTGGAAATCTAATATGGAAAATTGGTTACATGATTATTGGAAGGCTGAAAAATCAATAAATGCATACCAAAGAAACCTGGAGACTAATGGTCCTAGGAAACATCTATGCCCACTAGGACTGGGGGAACAAAAGGACCTCCCACTGGAAGAACCCAGCAGAAAGCCCGTGGAGGATGGGCAATGCAGCTTGCAAACTTCCAGCACCAGCATCAAAGCATGTAATATAGAAAGATGGCCTCAAAGCTGAGAGTCTACAGGTAAATCATTGGTACAAGTCCATCTCATAGGGTTGGCGTGACACAAACAGCACATTTATAGCAAAGCCTGGCACAGGGTGAAGAGAAGACTAAGTGCTGACTATCACTTAATTCACTTAAACCCATATCTCTCATTGTTTCCTTATTTGATTTTCTTTACCTGAATTCCAAAACCTTGTAATGAATTAGCCACAGAAAGATCATACTCTGAAATCCCAGATGATGTGGTGCAGGAACTCTAGCAGTCATTTTAGTTTGATTGTATTTACCTTTTCTTCCATAAGAATATGCTCCCATCTTAACTTCGTTTACCAAACCAGCTTTCTTGGTAAACTTCTTCCACCATCTCTGTGGGCTACATGGTCTCTTTCTACAAGAGTGCTTAAAATCCTGGAATATTTTGAAAACAAGTTGTGGCCATTATTCTAATTTGCTGCAACATAATAACTATAGAAAGAGGTCTGGAAGTGATCACATTAAACTTATGATATAGTCAGATATTGGAAGTGGATAGTGGGTGTTGAGCAGAGCAGAGCAGCATGAACCCCTTATATATTGCAGGGGTTATAATATATATATAATATATATATATATATTATATATATATATAATCAGATATGGCTTAATTTGACTTATATTTACAAATATCGCTCTGATGTCTGTTTGCAGGCTGATTGGATGAGAAAGCCAAGAGAAGAATAAGGGTGAAGATTTAAGAAGCTATTGAAGCAATCTAGGTAAGAAATGGCTGTGGCCCAGACTAAGCAGCCAAAGCAGCCTGATAGAAGAGAAAGATTCAAGATACATTTTTGAGAAAGAAATGACATGTAATAAATAATAATGGCTTCAGAAAATTAAAAAAAGTATCTCATCTGTTCCTCCATCTGTACCTAAATTTTATATATTTTAATTGCATATTTTATACTGAAGGCTTCACTTCATACACAGAGAACCTGATTTTATTTACCTTTATTTGAAAACAGAAACAAATTTATAATTTGATTTTAGAAATAATGACATGTAATACACTTTAGTTCATATTTTTACATACAAGCTATGCTACTGTACTACTGGAAGTTATGCTTCAGAGTAGTTATGCTTCATAAAAGTTTAAACATAGACACCAAGTAATCTTGCAGCTTGGTTAGTTGTGACTTAATTAGACTGAAACGAAAGAAGTATCAGTATGTGTCACCAATTCATACTTAGGTGTTCAGGAAAACTAGAATGTATGAAAGAGAGATGAATTCTGAATCTTTCATTTAGATCAAACTTCAGCAGGACAGTGACCTTCAAAATGGCAGAAGAGTAAGACATGGAGATCACCTTCCCCCCCACAAATACATCAGAAATACATCTACACGTGGAACAACTCCTACAGAACACCTACTGAACTCTGGAAGAAGACCTCAGACCGCCCAAAAGGCAAGAAACTCCCCTCGTACCTGGGTAGGGCAAAAGAAAAAAGAATAAACAGAGACAAAAGAATAGGGATGGGACCTGCACCTCTGGAGGGAGCAGAGGAAAGCAGGAAAACTTTCCACACACTAGGAAGGCCCTTCACTGGCAGAGACTGGGGGTGGTGGTGGGGAAGCTTCAGAGCCACAGAGGAGAGTGTAGGAACAGGGGTGCAGAGGGCAAAGCAGAGAGATTCCCTCACAGAGGATCGGTGCTGACCAGCACTCACCAGCCCGAGAGGCTTGTCTGCTCGCCCGCTGCGGCGGGCGGGGCTGGGAGCTGAGGCTTGGGCTTCGGTCGGAGTGCAGGGAGAGGACTGGGGTTGGCGGCGTGAACACAGCCTGCAGGGGATTAGTGCACCACGGCTAGCCGGGAGGGAGTCCAGGAAAAGTCTGGAGACCATTGTTTCCTGGTGCGCGAGGAGACGGGATGCAGAGCACCGCCTAAACGAACTCCAGAGATGGGCGCAAGCCGTGACTATCAGCGCGGACCCCAGAGATGGGCATGAGACGCTAAGGCTGCTGCTGCCGGCACCAAGAAGCCTGTGTGCGAGCACAGGTCACTATCACCACCTCCTCTCCCGGGAGCCTGTGCAGCCCACCACTGCCAGGGTCCCGGGATCCAGGAACAGCTTCCCCGGGACAACACACAGCACACCCCAGGCTGGTGCAACCTCACGCCAGCCTCTGCCGCCGCAGGCTCACCCCGCATCCGCACCCCTCCCTCCCCCTGGCCTGAGTGAGCCAGAGCCCCTGAATCAGCTGTTCATTTAACCCCGTCCAGTCTGAGTGAAGAACAGACGCCCTCTGGCGACCTACACGCAGAGGCAGGGCCAAATCCAAAGCTGAACCCCGGGAGCTGTGTGAACAAAGAAGAGAAAGGGAAAACTCTCCAGCAGCCTCAGGAGCAGCGGATTAAATCTTCACAATCAACTTGATGTACCCTGCATCTGTGGAATACCTGAATAGACAACGAATCATACCAAAATTGAGGCAGTGGACTTTGGAAGCAAAGATATATATATTTTTTTCCTTTTCCTCTTTTATTGAGGATGTATGCTTCTTTGTGTGCTGTTGTCTATATAGCTTTGCTTTCACCATTTGTCCTAGGGTTCTGTCTGTCCTTTATTATTATTTTTTTTTAAGTATAGTTTTTAGCACTTGTTATCACTGGTAGACTTGTTTTTTGGTTTGGTTGCTCTCTTCTTTCCTTTTTTTTATTTCTTTGCTTTTATTACATTTTAATTTTATTTATTTTTAATAATTATTTTCTATTTTTATTTTAATAACTTTATTTACTTCTTTCTTTCTTTCCTTCTTTTTTTCTCACTTTTTCTTCTGAGCTGTGTGGCTGACAGTGTATGGGTGCACCAGCCTGGTGTCAGGCCTCTGCATCTGAGGTGGGAGAGCTGAGTTCAGGACATTGGTCCACCAGAGACTTCCTAGCTCCATGTAATATTAAACAGCAAAAGTTATCCCAGAGATCTCAATCTCAATGCTAAGACACAGCTCACTCAACGACCAGCAAGCTACAGTGCTGGGCACCCTATGCCAACAACTAGCAAGACAGGAACACAACCCTACCCATTAGCAGAGAGGCTGCCTAAAATCATAATAAGGACACACACACCCCAAAACACACCAATGGACATGGTCCTGCCAACCACAAAGATAAGACCCAGCCTCATCCACCAGAACACAGGCACTAGTCCCTTCCACTAAGAAGCCTACACAACCCACTGAACCAACCATAGCCACTGGGGGCAGACAACAAAACAATGGGAACTACAAACCTGCAGGCTGTGAAAAGAAGACTCAAACACAGTAAGTTAAGCAAAATGAGAAGACAAAGAAACACACAGCAGATGAACAAACAAGGTAAAAACCCACTAGGCCAAACAAATGAAGAGGAAATAGGCAGTCTACCTGAAAAAGAATTCAGAATAATGATAGTAAAGATGATCCAAAATCTTGGAGATAGAATGGAGAAAATACAAGAAACGTTTAACAAGGACCTAGAAGAACTAAAGATCAAACAAACAGTGATGAACAACATGATAAATGAAATTAGAAATTTTCTATAAGGAATAAATAGCAGAATAACTGAGGCAGAAGAACGGATAAGTGACCTGGAAGATAAAATAGTGGAAATAACTACTGCTGAGCAGAATAAAGAAAAAAGAATGAAAAGAATTGACGTCAGTCTCAGAGACCTCAGGGGAAACATTAAATGCACCAACATTCAAATTATAGGGGTACCAGAAGAAGAAGAGAATAAAAAAGGGACTGAGAAAATATTTGAAGAGATTATAGTTGAAAACTTCCCTAATATGGGAAAGGAAGTAGGTAATCAAGTCCAGGAAGCACAGAGAGTCCCATACAGGATAAATCCAAGGAGAAAGATGCCAAGACAGATATTAGTCAAACTATCAAAAATTAAATACACAGAAAAAATTCTAAAAACAACAAGAGAAAAACAACAAATAACATTCAAGGGAATCCCCATAAGGTTAACAGCTGATCTCTCAGCAGAAACTCCGCAAGCCAGAAGGGAGTGGCAGGACATATTTAAAGTAATGAAAGGGAAAACCCTACAACCAAGATTACTCTACCCAGCAAGGATCTCATTCAGATTCGACAGAAAAATTAACACCTTTACTGACAAGCAACAGCTAAGAGAATTCAGCACCACCAAACCAACTTTAAAACAAATGCTAAAGGAACTTCTCTAGGGAGGAAGCACAAGAGAAGGAAATTACCTACAACAACAAACCCAAAACAATTAAGAAAATGGTAATAGGAACATACATATCGATAATAACCTTAAATGTAAATGGATTAAATGTTCCAGCCAAAAGACATACACTGGCTGAATGGATGCAAAAACAAGACCCATATATATGCTGTCTACAAGAGACCCACTGCAGACCCAGGGACACATAGAGACTGAAAGTGAGGGGATGGAAAAAGATATTCCATTCAAACGTAAATCAAAAGAAATCTGGAGTAGAAATTCTCATATCAGACAAAATAGACTTTCAAATAAAGACTACTACAAGAGAAAAAGATGGGCACTACATAATTTCAGGATCAATCCAAGAAGAAGGTATAACAATTGTAAATATTTATGCACCCAACAAAGGACCAACTCAATACATAGGGCAAATGCTAAAAGCCATAAAAGGGGAAATTGACAGTAATACAATCATAGTAGGGGACTTTAACACCCCATTTCAACCAATGTACAGATCATACAAAATGAAAATAAATAAGGAAACAAAAGCTTTAAATGATACATTAAACAAGATGGACTTATTGATATTTATAGGACATTCCATCCAAAAACAACAGAATACACTTTCTTCTCAAGTGCTCATGGAACATTTTCCAGGAAAGATCAAATCTTGGGTCACAAATCAAACCTTGATAAATCTGAGAAAACTGAAATCATATTAAGTATCTTTTCTGACCACAATGCTATGACCTAGATATCAATTACAGGACAAAATCTGTAAAAATTACAAACACATCGAAGCTAAACAATAAGTTACTAAATAACCAAGAGATCACTGAAGAAATCAAAGAGGAAATGAAAAAATACCTAGAAACAAATGACAGTGAAAACATGATGACCCAAAACCCCTGAGATGCAGCAAAAGCAGTTCTAAGAGGGACGTTTTTAGCAATACAATCCTATCTCAAGAAACAAGAAACATCTCAAATAAACAACCTAACCTTAAACCTAAAGCAATTAAAGAAAGAAGAACAAAAAATTCCCAAAGTTATCAGAAGGAAAGAAATCATAAAGATCCAATCAGAAATAAATGAAAAAGAAATGAAGGAAACAATAGCAAAAATCAGTAAAACTAAAAGCTTTGTGAAGATAAACAAAATTGATAAACCATTAGCCAGACTCATCAAGAAAGAAAGGGAGGAGACTGAAATCAATTGAATTAGGTATGAAAAAGGAGAAGTAACAACTGACACTGCAGAAATACAAAGGATCATGAGAGATTAGTACAAACAACTATATGGCAATAAAATGGACAACCTGGAAGAAATGGACAAATTCTTAGAAAAGCACAACATTCCGAGACTGAACCAGGAAGAAATAGAAAATATAAACAGACAAATCACAAGCACTGAAATTGAGACTGTGATTAAAAATCTTCCAACAAACAAAAGCCTAGGACCAGATGGCTTCACAGGCAAATTCTATCAAACATTTAGAGAAGAGCTAACACCTATCCTCAAATTCTTCCAAAATATACCAGAAGGAGGAACACTACCAAACACATTCTACACGGTCACCATCACCCTGACACCAAAACACCAGACAAAGGTGTCACAAAGAAAGAAAACTACAGGCCAATATCACTGATGAACATAGATGCAAGAATCCTCAATAAAATACTAGCAAACAGGATCCAACAGCACATAAAAAGGATCATACACCATGATCAAGTGCAGTTTATCTCAGGAATGCAAGGATTCTTCAATATATGCAAAACAATCAATGTGATACACCATATTAACAAAATGAAGGATAAAAACCATATGATCATCTCATTAGATGCAGGAAAAGCTTTAGACAAAATTCAACACACATTTATGATAAAAACCCTCCAGAAAGTAGGCACAGAGGGAACTTATATCAACATAATAAAGGCCATATATGAGAAACCCACAGCCAAGATCATTCTCAATGGTGAAAAACTAAAACCATTTCCACTAAGATCAGTAACAAGACAAGGTTGCCCACTCTCACCGCTATTATTCAACATAATTTTGGAAGTTTAACTACAGCAATCAGAAAAGAAAAAGAAATAAAAGGAATCCATATCAGAAAAGAAGAAATAAACCTGTCTCTGTTTGCAGATGACATGATACTATACATAGAGAATCCCAAAGATACTACCAGAAAACTACTAGAGTTAATCAATGAATTTGTTAAAGTAGCAGGACACAAAGTTAAAGCACAGAAATTTCTTGCATTCCTATACACTAATGATGAAAAATCTAGAAAAGAAATGAAGGAAACACTTCCATTTACCATTGCAACAAAAAGAATAAAATACCCGAGAATAAACCTACCTAAGGAGACAGAAGACCTGTATGCAGAAAACTATAAGACACTGATGAAAGAAATTAAAGATGATACAAACAGATGGACAGATATACCATGTTCTTGGATTGGAGGAATCAACATTGTGAAAATGACTATAGTACCCAAAGCACTGTCCAGATTCAATTCAATCCCTATCAAATTAACAATGACATTTTTCGCAGAACCAGAACAAAATATGTCACAATTTTTATGGAAACACCAAAGACCTTGAATAGCCAAAGAAATCTTGAGAAAGAAAAATGGAGCTGGAGGAATCAGGCTCCCAGACTTCAGACTATGCTGCAGAGCTACAGCAATCAAGACAGTATGGTCCTGGCACAAAAACAGAAATACAGATCAATGGAACAGGATAGAAAGCTCAGAGATAAACCCAGGCACATATGATCACCTTATTTTTGATAAAGGTGGCAAGAATATACAATGGAGAAAAGACAGCCTCTTCAATAAGTGGTACTGGGAAAACTGGACAGCTACATGTAAAAGAATGAGATTAGAACATTCCTGAACACCATACACAAAAATAAACTCTAAATGGATTAAAGACCAAAATGTAAGGCCAGACACTAGAAAGCTCTTAGAGAAAAATATAGGCAGAGCACTCTATGACAAAATTCACAGCAACATCCATTTTGACCAATCTCCTAGAGAAATGGAAATTAAAACAAAAGCAAATGGGACCTAATGAAACTTAAAAGCATTTGCACAGCAAAGGAAACCATAAACAACATGGAAAGACAAGCCTTAGAATGCGAGAAAATATTTTCTAATGAAGCAACTAACAAATGATTAATCTCCAAAATTTACAAGCAGCTCATGCAGCTCAATATCAAAAGAACAAACAGCTCAATCCAAAAATGGGCAGAAGACCTAAATAGACATTTCTCCAAAGAATATATACAGATTGCCCACAAACACATGAAAGAATGTGCAACATCATTAATCATTAGAGAAATGCAAATCAAAACTACAATGAGATATCATCTCACACAGGTCAGAATGGCCATCATCAAAAATCTACAAGCAATAAAGGCTGGAGAGGGTGTGAAGAAAAGTCAATCCTCTTGCACTGTTTGTGGGAATGTAAATTGATACAGCCACTATGGAGAACAGTATGGAGGTTCCTTAAAAAACTAAAAATAGAACTATCATATGACCCAGCAATCCCGCTACTGGGCATATACCATGAGAAAACCATAATTCAAAAAGAGTCATGTACTACAATGTTCATTGCAGCTCTATTTACAACATCCAGGACATGGAAGCAACCTAAGTGTCCATCAACAGATGAATGGATAAAGAAGATGTGGTACATATATACAATGGAATATTACTCAGCCATAAAAAGAAACAAAATTGAGTTATTTGTAGTGAGGTGGATGGACCTAGAGTCTGTCACACAGAGTGAAGTCAGAAAGAGAGAAACAAGTATCATATGCTAACACATATATATGGAATGTATTGAGGATACTGGGAGGCAGAAGTGTAAACTGGGACAAAGTGAGAGAGTGGCATGGACATATATACACTACCAAATGTAAAATAGATAGCTAGTGGGAAGCAGACCTATAACACAGGGAGATCAGCTCGGTGCTTTATGACCACCTAGAGGGGTGGGATAGGGAGAGTGTGAGGGAGGGAGATGCAAGAGGGAAGAGATATGAGGACATATGTATATGTATAGCTAATTTACTTTGTTATAAAGCAGAAACTAACACACCATTGTAAAGCAATTATACTCCAATAAAGATGTTAAAAAAATGTTGTGGCTCATATATACCGTGGAATATTACTCTGCCATAAAAAGAAGTAAATTTGAGTTATTTGTATTGAGGTGGATGGACCTAGAGTCTGTCATCCAAAGTGAAGTAAGTCAGAAAGAGGAAAACAAATACCATATGCTAACACATGTATATATGGAATACAAAAATTTTAAAAAATTGGTTCTGAAGAACCTAGGGGCAGGACAGGAATAAAGACAGACATAGAGAATGGGCTTGAGGACCCTGGCAGGGGGAAAGGTAAGATGGGACAAAGTGAGAGAGTGTCATGAACATATATACACTATCAAATGTAAAATAGATAGCTAGTGGGAAGCAGCCACATACCACAGGGAGATCAGCTCGGTGCTTTGTGACCACCTAGAGGAGTGGGATAGGGAGTGTGGGAGGGAGATGCAAGAGTGAGGAGATATGGGGATATATGTATATGTACAGCTGATTCACTTTGTTATATAGGAGAAACTAACACGTCATTGTAAAGAAATTATACTCCAATAAATATGCTAAAAAAATAGGCAAAATCAAGTCTGCCAGAAATAGATGAAAGAATATTTAAATTCATTATCCCCATGTCAAATTGAATTATTATGTAGTCATTACTTCAGTTATGGATGATAAAGTAGAAATTAAATGGAGACAGAGGAGTTCTTCTTAAATTATTGAGTCATGAATTCTTGCATAGAATGAAAGAGATCTAGCTTCAGAAAAGATATTGTGTTAACATAATTTTGCACATGGTATTTATGGGACTGAGAAACCACCTAAAGTTCCAGTTAAGGAAATTCTCCTGAATTGGCTATAAATAATGTATACTTAAAATTTTGAAAAAAAAAAACATATATATTAAGGTCAAATTTTGCATCAACTTTTCTCATAAAACTTATCATAGATTTCAATTTATATTAATATTTAGGTTTATATTTTGGTAAGCTTTATATTTTGGTAAGACATGTTTTATCTGTTTAACTCATAATAGTATAAAAAATCTAAGGTATTTATACTTTCTTATTTTGTTTTTTTTTTAAATCAACTTTGAATTTTCTACAAAAAGTCTTACAAGCAAGGACCAACACAGCAAAAGCATCCACAGCATCTAGGTGACAGTTTTAAATGGCATTTCCACTAAAATTCAGTAGGGTTCTGTAGGAAAATGTCCAAGTCCATGTCTGGTGCAGGAAATGTGCCCAACCAGCCTACATGATCTGAAGACAGAAGGCAAGGAATCTTTCAGTGACACCAAAAGGAAACAATAGCTAACTGGATGAGGCTCCCAGTGACCAAAACCAGAATGCCAGACCAATGAAAATAGCTGTGATGCACAACACTTCCTAGATTTGTTTAAAATTTTAATTTATAATGATCTAAAAATATGCATGTGTGCATGCATATTGCATGTTAGTGGACTAACATTCATTTCCACTTGCTTACACCTTAATTTTTCCCATTTGAAGGATTTTTGCTAATCAATTCATTACCTATATAAAGGAAAACAAGTATATATCATTTATCTTTGTTTTCCTTTTCAAATTTTATATCATAGTAACCAAAATGCTTGAGGAGGAGATGTGGGTAACCAAATAATTGATGAAGACATGTGTCTTCTATAAATTATTTTAGTTTATAAATTAAGAATTAATGAAGCAATTAGAATATCTCCATTTGCAACTTCTATTGAACTAATGGATTTAGTCAGTGGTCTGCAATGAATAATTACATATACATAAGGGAGACAACCAATCATTGACTGTCTCCTTTGGAAATGGAGAGAATACCAACTATAAAATTTTCTTGTGAAAACACTGAACTTGAATCTGATTAAGATGCTAGATCCAATCATGAATGTAAACGACTACAGGGGAGAGAGGAACATAAGAATTGGCACCACAGTGATGCAGTTGGTAAAATCCAGGCTGTAATAAAAGCTAGAGGTAGAAAATACTCGGGTTCCTTACAAAATAATTTGAAAAAAAGACATCATCATGCGTATTACAAAAAGATCGAGTATGTATCAACCAATTTCAGTATGTAGACCTTATTTTAATAGGTTCTTGATTCAAACTATAAAAACAAATATAAAATAAACAAAAATTGCCAATAGATATTTTAACTGTACTTTGTCCAAGCAATGTCTTTCATTTCTCAAGAAAATGAAAAACTTAAAATGTCTAGATTTATAATTTTTTTTTTTTTTTTTTGGCGGTACGCGGGCCTCTCACCGTTGTGGCCTCTCCCATTGCGGAGCACAGATTCCGGACGCGCAGGCTCAGCGGCCATGGCTCACAGGCCCAGCCGCTCCGCGGCATGTGGGATCTTCCCAGACCAGGGCACAAACCTGCGTCCCCTGCATCGGCAGGAGGACTCTCAACCACTGTGCCACCAGGGAAGCCCCTAGATTTATAATTTTACTAACTGTGAAATATAATACAAAATTGATGAAAATGAAAACAAATCATGTATGCATTTGTGAAGAAGTAGTTATATAAATTAAGTTTTATAAAGCTGATGAACATTTTTTTCTTATTAAAGTGTTGGCTCTTCAAGGCCATTTAATTTTTTTTTTTTTTTTTCTGTTTTACAGAAGAAACACCTGGAGCTTAGATAGGTTGACTTGCCAGCCAGAGCCACAGAGGTGGTCAGGAGCAGGTTGGATTTTAAATCGAATTTACTGAATCCAGAATATTTCAATAATATATTTATGATAAACCAGGGAAATAAATAATATGCAAAACTAGATACTAGAAGAACTAATTTTTGCACATTCAATTGTGTCTATCTAAATACTTATGTAATTAAAATGGTTTCAAACTAGTGAATTATATATCAAAAAAGAATGAAAAGATATGATAGCTTTTAGATAATTAAATGAGAATTTTAATCTGAGTCTATTCCTATCATACCCTTGCATGGAAACTGAATCTTGAAATTAATATTTGTTCTTTTTAAAATAAAATTATATATATTTATGGTACAAAACATGATATTTTAATATACTGAAACATAGTGAAATGATTACTACGGTCAAGCTAATTCACATATCACCTATTCACATAAATACCATTTTTCGTGTGTGTGGTGAGAGCATCTGATACCTATTCTTTTAGCAAATTTCCAGTAACATTAACAACATTCATTGTGCTATACATTCTATCTCTAGATTTATTCATCATTCATGACTGTGACTTTGTATCCTTTGGCCAACATCTTCCCAGTTCCCCCACCTCCTTCTTCCTAGTAGTCACCATTCTAATCCCCTTCTATGCATTCAAATTCTTTAGACTCCACTTGTGAGATAAGCAGTATATTTATTTCTGTGACTGGCTTATGTCACTTATCTTAATGACCTCCATGCTGATATCCTTTGTTAAGGCTGAATTGTATTCTGTTATATGTATATGCATTTATCCATTCAACAATCAGCAGACATTTAGGTTGTTTTCATATCTTGGCTATTGTGAATAATGCTGCAATGAACATAAGAGCACGGATATCTCTTCAAGCTACTGCTTTTATTTCCTTTGTGTATATACACAGAAGAAGGACTGTTAGATCATATGATAGTTCTATTTTTAATTTTAGAGGAACTTCCATACAGTTCTCCATAATGCCTGCACCAATTTGCATCCCCACCAACAGTGCACATGGGTTCCCTTTTTTCCACCTCCTTGCCAACACTTGTTATCTTTTATATTTTTGATAACAGCCATCCTAGGAGGTGTGAGGTGACATCTTATTGTGATTTTGATTTACATTAGGGCCTTTAAGACATCTCATCTCCATGTGTGCAATGCCACCTGACTGCACAGGAACCGATGATCATGCCATTGACATATGCAACAAGAGTACTGGAGTCTTTGCTTAAAGTAAACATTTGACAATGTCTTCTTAACGTTAGATGTTTATCTGGTATTTATAGTATGCATGAAAGAGTATAGAGACAGTATTTCCTTGGATATTATAAATAATCATATTTGGATCTTTTGATTTTCAAATAACATTTCTATATGAGATATAATCATTTACATCTTGCACTGTACACAACCAAGAGAGACACATGATAAGGATTTCCCCCTCCCTGATTTTGTAGAGCCTTTACCTTGAAAAATTTGGCCTTTAATTAATCTCTTAAAACTCTGTAAACAGAGTGGTGCTCTTTTAGCCCCGGGCCACGGATAGCTACTTGTCTGAGGCCTGTTAGGAACAAAGCCACACAGCAGAAGGTGAGTGGCAGGCAAGCTAGTGAAGCTTCACCTGCTGTTCCCCATCGCTGGCATTACCGCCTGAACCAATGCTCACATTACTGCCTGAACCAACCCCCATCACGTGCATTACCGCCTGAACAATTCCCCCCTCCCCCGTCCGTGGAAAAATTGTCTTCCACGAAACCAGTCCCTGGTGCCAAAAATTTGGGAAACACTGCACTAAGGGATTGAAATATAATTTCACTTGATTATAGAAACTATCCTTAATCTTGGTTTTAAATATAATTATTCCATGAGCTCCCCTTTGCTTCTTGACTCTTGCTGTTTTATTCTTCACTTGATTGTTTTTACTTATGTTACATATTTACTGTTTCTCAAATCACGTTGGTTCATTTGAGAAGTCTATATCGCAGTTTTAAAATTCTATTTCTAAGTAGTATTAAGATAGCTAAGGTGGTAAATTACACATACTAGGTTTAAAATAATACCTTGTTTTATTATTTTGGAAGACAGAATATGTCCTATGGCCAAGTATCACTTTAAATATTATACAGATTTCATACAAAATATAAATATCAAGACTTTAATAGTTAAAAAAAATACCTGGAGTTCTGAATATTCACAATACTTAGAATTTGAATTTATAGTCATACTCTTTTAAAAAACATAAATAAACATAGCTTTCACTTCTTCCCTCACTTCTTGTATTGATTTATCTGTGATGGGCATAAGTGTATATGTGCACACACAGCACACACACAGGCACACACACTGCCTCATTTGCATGTAGAAAATGATGTGTTTCATTTATTCAAACAAGTCTTGCAACCTGAATGGAGTACTGTAAAGGATAAGGGGATGATAAGGGATATAAATACCCAAGTTCATGCTACTTTCTGCATTGTAGTTCCCCGAGGCATTGTGGTCTGCAGGAAACACAGACATGCACACATGCATGGAATTCCATGCAGTCAGGCACAACATCTTCAAGCCTGACTCTGCTGAGTATGTTAACTTCCAAAATCCTATTTTTCTCATTTGTAAAATAGAAGGGATAACATGGGATTTTTGTGAGGACTCAAGTTTGCAACATACATGGAAAAGTCTATAGGAGGCCTTCCACACTGTGGGAGCTGAGTAAATGTTATTTGTTGTATTTTTTAATCTCTTTTTTAGTGTGACTTTAATTGTGTATGTATGTGTGCATGTATTGTTTAACTGTGTATTTGTTTGTATTGTATGAGGCTTCTTTTTTCTTGAAAATCACTCCTTCTCTATAGTTTAGTAATGGGAAGATACATTATATGTAGTTGAATGGTTTAGTCTCCACCTAGAGAGAGGGAAAACCTTTTAAAGTGACATCAAGTCCTTGTGCTAAGAAAGAAGCACATGAGGGTTTTGCCTATAGAGGGTGAAGAATGGGGGCTGTTGGCTGGCTTCATCTGGACCTGGCCTGAGAGGTACTCTGCCACAAAGAAGTGTCAGGTAAGACTTCCACCCAGAGCAACCTGGCCAAGATGCTGTGGGAATGCCCAGGAACTTCATAGGAGTGATGTGCCTGTCGACTGCACACCATCTGCTCCCCAAACCCTTTCCCATTGCGTTTCAATTACCCGTGAGAGGAGCAATGCCCCGGGCATGAACCTACACCTGCCCTTCAATGGTTGTTCTAAAAACTCCCCAGGACACTTGAACACATGAGCCCTCCATGTTCAGGGACCATGAAGAGAAGGCACCCAATCATAGCATGGGGGCAAATTAGGCATGGAAAAATCTTCTTAAGCTGGGTTAGTGAGAAGACAATACAAGAATTGCACCAATCAGTCCAATAAATATCAACCATATGCAAGGTTAATATTAATAATTATTTATTTGTAATCTATGCGTTGTAAGGAGTGACCACAGTATCATTCATTTTCTCCCCATATAAATATACATTTGACTTAAGCTTTCAAGATAAATAATTATTTCATTTACATTTTATTATGAAAAATTTAAATGTAAATAATATTATTTATATATATTTTATATATATATATATATATATATATATATATATATGATAGAAAGCTCTTCTATTTCCTTTTTGTTCCTATAGACTGGTCATCATATCCATGTGAATCCTTTCATTGCCAAAGATGAAAATATATATACATGTGTGTGTTTATGAGTGTGTGCATACTAATTCTGCAATCTCTGTTGCTGTGGTTTTGCTTCTTTGCTTACATGATAATTTACAATAAAGTTCTGCTATCTCAGCAGGAATGTTCTGCTTTGATGGCTCTTGGGGACTTAAAAAATTTCATGTTATTTATCCTATAACTTCTTCTGAAGATACTATTTCCTTTAATTTTGTTTATAAACTCACATGTACCTACCTCGATTTTAAGACATCAGTCACAGAGAAGTTTTATAACATAATTCAATTTAAATAGTTCTTTTTAAAAATTCTAAACTTGTCTAAAACTCATAGTTTTGAACTGTTTTATAACTCTCCACTGCTTACAGCCTAATATGGAATATTTCCAGGGGAGGGTAAACCACAATTACCTTCTCTGTTTCAATTTTCTGTTCTTGTCAGTTACCTCTTCTTGGCTAGAGTGGAAATTCATACACATCAGAGTTGGTTCATTTGTATTCTTGTTTCCAAACATCAAATAAAGTCATCCATAAATTAATTTTATGAGCAATTAAGCTCTTCCAAGTCAGTACTTTCTAAATTGATTTCTTTTTTACAATCAAGACACAGTTTAGCTCCATTTGACAGCATTAATCACTGCACTCAAAGAGTTTGCCATTTTCTTTTTGGTTTCCCCTTTCTTTCATCATATTTTTTTATAAAAATAAAATTGGTGACAGAGAGAGAGAAGCCTTTGGAAGCGCTGGTGAAGGAGAGGGCTGATGCCAGGGCTAGAGGAAATGAGTTGTTCAGGCAAAGGGACCATGGCCATGACAGTAGGGACACTGCTTTGTCCCCTCAGGGCCCAGCTCACTTAAGGACTGGTGGTGAGTACCCTCACATCAGCTGGTGGCACAGCCAGATACTGGACATATGGTCAGCATGTTTTAAGAATGTGAGTAAATATGACTTTAGGGTAAAGATTTGGCCTCTCTATATGTCTCCTTATGGTCATTTGGAAGAAATCCTCACAGAAGATAAACAGCTTTAATCTAAGTGCTTCCAAACAATGCTAGAAGAAAAGAAGTGTGAGCGGATGGGTTCCATCAAACTGTGTGCCTGTTTTAGTAAATGTAACCATGACTGATCCAAGCAAAAGCAGAAAGATAAGCATTACTTCAAAAGGTTGCTGTGGAGATGATGAGGGGCTAGCAGAGGGCCTGCTGCACAGTGAGCCTCCAATGCTGGGGAGGAATCATGTTCATGACCATGATTATATGGCTGCCTGTATCAAGAGTTTACCCACAGTAGCCTTGTCTCAGGTTTTACTTCCATTCTTGTTTCATTGTATCCCTGCTTCTTACTTCTCTCCTTTCTAAGAAATTTGTGTGGTCAAGATTAATAAAACTTTCTCCTGATCCCCAGGGAGGGAAGATGGGAACATCCAAGGAGTAGGTCAGCTGTTGGAATTCTATGTCCCCACATAGGGTTCCCCGTGGTCACCAACTAAAATCAGGCAAATATGTGGAGCCAACACTAGAGTATGTCAAAAGCTTAGATCAATTTACTGAAGAAGGCAAAGATGAAATTCATTGTCAAAACAGAGCTTCAGTGACATATAATGATGCTGAGAAACGAACAAATCAGATACATGAAAAGAAAAAAAAAAGAAAGAAAAACAGCACTTAAGGATGAGTGCCCAGATGTCACTGATGAGAAAGCATTAATAGTGTGAGAGAGAGCTTGTGAAAGTCAGTAGACAAGGATGGTGGCAATGAGAGAGGAGACCCATGCACTGCCTCCAGCTTGCTCTTATGTTCATGCTGGGCCATGATATTTGGCATGGGGCACAAAGCACTCCATTTTCTCCTGCTCTTTTTCCTAGATTGGGTGAGGCTAGAAACTCTCCAGCTTCTAGCCTTCTAGACTACATTGTCCAACTCAGTAGGCACTAGCCACATATGGTCCATGAACATTTAAAATGTCAGGAGTCTAAATAAAGATGTGCTATGCATATAGCATACACACGATAGTTTCAAGACTTAGTGTTACCGAGTCCAATCTCTTTCTGCTCGCTACATGACAGGCCAATAAATTGGGAGACAAGTAGTTGGGAGAAGGGATGACGACTTTATTCCGAAAACCAGTGGACCGAGAAGATGGTGGACTAGTGTCCTAAGGAATCATCTTACCCCAGTCATAAACCAGACTTTTTTCACACTAAAAGGGGAGAGGCTGTGGCTCGTTGTTACAAACTTCTTGGTGTTGAATCCTTTGTTATTGAAGCTGTCCACATAGGTCAGGTCATGATACTCCTGCAAACCTCCAACAAGACCAATGTTATTCTCTGTTCTACAACTTCTTCTCTCTATAGGAAGGGAAAAGCGTTATACCTTTAAAGGTCAGAGCCTTGAGAATGGGCTATCCTGTATATTTCAGGCTATGGGCAACATTCTTAACTCAAAGCAGAAATAATAGAATACAAGGGTTAAAGTAAAATAAACATATCTAATATGGGGTCAGATTGGTTCTTAGCTATTACATTAGCACACAGAAAAAGAATGTGCAATATCTCATTAACCATTTTTAATATTATTTACATGTTGAAATGATAATATTGTGGATGCTTTGTGCTGAATAAAATATATTATTGAAATTAGTTTCACCTGTTTCTCTTCACTTTTCAAATGTGCCTACTCTAGACAAACTTTTATTTCTGACTAGCATTATTTTTCTGTTGTGTAGAACTGCTCTGGAGACCTGGCTATACTCTAGCAGGTTCTTACACAACCACTCTCCTCACCCAGACTCTCTAATGTTCACAGAGTATTAGGGTTGACTATGGTGACATCAGGGGAGCAGTATTTGTCTTAAGACATTCCTGCTCAGGTGCTCTAGGTCTGGTGTTCAGGTAATCCCTTGGGATGTGGTCTTCAGGGTGTGATACAGGTTAGACTGGAAAACCCATGTATAGAAAAAAAGACATTTCACTGAGGTGAAATGGGCCATACATTTTCCATTCTAAAATTTTATTCATTAGCCCAGGTGCAGCTTTTTCACAAATTTAGATTTAACCCTCAAAGCAGTGCTATGAGTTTGATACTATCACTTTCATTTTACATACGACAAGACTTGCCCTACCAGGAGCTCAGTACCTTGTCTTGCTCAAAGTTCCAATTTAAGAAGCGGAGCTGGGATTTGAATAGAGTTCTGTCCTGACCTCAGTGCCGCAGGTCTCTGCAGGTGCTTACTTCACTGGCTCGGGAGTACAAAAGAACAGTATCCACAAAGTGAATAAACTGCTATTTCTCCTTGAAAGGATTGCAAAAGGACTCCATAGGTCTCCAAATCCATATGTGTCTTAATCTAGATTTCAAACTATCTCCTGATACTAACTTTGTTCAGTATGTACTATTAAATGAAAGGATCAGAATGTCTGGAGAGCTTCTGGTCTTAAAGAAAAAAATTTATCCAAGTAAATTTCAATACGTAAACTTGTTTTGAATAAACATTCAGTGAACTGTCTAAGCAAATTGTGATGGCAATAGTCCTTCAGCAAACATTAAGTGATTTCTGTATTAAGTAGTAAAGAAACAAAGAAGATTAAGAAACAGTTTTTGTTCTCTCAAAATGAACAGATTGTGGAAGAAGGAGAGGTGACTGTAATGGATTTTGGTAAATATCATGGTATGTATGAATTTGAAAAGTCACAAAAAGCAGAAGCATTGACATCTACTGAGGAGGATAGAAAATGCATCTTGGAAGAGCATTCGCTTTGGGACTTGAAAGAAGAAAGAGTACCTGTAACAAGACACAGAGATGTGAAACTGCAATGTACAATCAGAAACAATAGAGGTTGATAATACCTTTTATCCTACCAATGAATCTGGAGGGAAGTACGGGCTGGTATTAGAAGAGTCTCAAAAAAGTATGGAAGGGAGAGGGTGATGACACAGTGGACCAATGGATTGTGAGCAACTTAGGGTCTCTGAACAACTGGGTTGTGGGCTTTTCTTTGTTCACACTCAGCTGCTAAATTATAACAGCAAAAAGGCAGTGGGTGGTCAATACTGTGATGAAAATTTATACTCTGAAAGCAAGATAAAGATGAGGAGGCCAGGTGTTTAAGATTTTTAGCAAAAAGGTGGTTTTCTTGACGTTCCAAGGAGTTAAAACTTGAAAAGAAGTTAAGAATAAACTAAAAAAATGGAGAATGGATATGGTCAAGGACCTGAGAAACTGTATGCCCTCATTGCACAAGTAGGGTGGGTAAAATGCAGGACAGATCGGGAAGAATGTGTGGATGGGTTTACAAATTGCTTATTGAAATTAATATTTTATTGATTTAGTGGTTTTAAATTTTCATCCTAAAACATCCATACGGTAACATTGTTAAGTAGTATAAACTTAAAATTCAAAATGTTACAAGGGTTGTATTTTTCCATAAACTTATGAGGGGCAAAATAACTTAAAAATACAAATAATAATTATCTGGCATTGTGATATATCTGTGCAAGAGTATAAAATGGCAATATAATTATTAGTTGATGACAATAGAATATCAAAGGTCAAATATATTCTTAAGGATGTGGTCCAGATTTCATATATATTCTAAGAAATGTCCTAAATGCTTCAGTTCCTTTCACCTTATTTCTCAAACTGCTCATATATAATAAAATAATCTATGCCTTTAAAAAAACAAAAAAGAAAATAAAGTCAGTACAGAAGGGTTTGTGCTAATACAAGGAAAATTCCACTTTGAAGGGGGTAGTTAAGGCAGCAGTGGTCCCTCTTTGCCAGCCTCCAGAGAGAAGGACCTAGAGTTTTCTAAGGCAGATTCCTGAAAATGATTTATCTCATACCAGCAGCAGGAGCAAAGCCCAGGTCCAGATCCAATTTCAAGAACAAAGCATTTCAAATAATTTTATCAGCCCCAGAACTCCAGTGATGCCCTAGTCCTCTTCCCAGTGCAAGGCTGTAATCACACAGTGAATTAGTAAGAGCAGGAGGGGTGGAGCATGGCTGCTGAGCTGCTTTGCGATTTGAACCACTGCCCACTCACGCTCTTCCTCTCAGCTCCCCTCACTTGCCCAGCTCAGCATCAGCCCCCATATTGAGAACTGAGACTTAAACGGCCATCTTGGTGCCCATGCCCCATCTCAACTTCCAGTTCTAAATGGTCTGCAAGAAAATATATACAATTATATAAATTCTACCTTTGGGCCGTGAGGAAAGTGCAGGTTAAGGATTATGACCATGCAAGTCAGCCAGAGAAAGACAAATATAACCTGATATGACTGATTTGTGGAATCTAAACAAATGATACAAATGAACTTATTTACAAAACAGAAACAGACTCACAGACACAGAAAACAAACTTATGGTTACCAAAGGGGAAAGGGGGTGGGGGAGAGATACTGGTGGACAGAGGGATAAGTTAGGAGTTTGGGATGAACAGATACACACTACTGTATATAAAGTAGATAAAAACAAGGGCCTACTGTATAGCACAGGGAACTATATTCAATAATTTGTAATAACCTATAAAGGAAAATTTTATATATATATATATACATATATATATGTAAATCACATTGCTGTACACCTGAAACTAACACAACATTGTAAATCTACTATTCTTCAGTTTTATATAAAAAAGAAGTTATGCCAGTGCAGTTCTGTTCACTAGGGAAGAGACCACGGGTTGAAGTGCTAAAAGTAAGGAATCCAGGAGAGCTGTGCACCCAGACACAACAGGAGCTTTGGTCTCATTCACAAATCCTTCCATCCTTGATATTTTCCAATCCAGTTAGCCATCTATTAACAATAGGGGGCATGGATTTAGAAGAGGAAGGAGGAGAAAATTAGATAACAAACAGCAGCAAAATACTTCATTGGCGTGATGGAGATTAGGGCTCAGACTGGGGCAGGGTTGCACATGGGTCCAAATGGAAACCAGGAAAACACTGAGGTGAGGGAACAATCTTTGAAGCACAGTCTCCAGGGAAAAGTTGAGCGCTGACTGTAGTATTATCATCAGTACCTGTAATTCAACAGATTTTAATCTATTTATTTTTTTACTTATTGAACATTTAAAATGACTGATCCTGCAAAACATTCTCTTTGTTTCACTGATTTATTCCTATAACTGATAACATGATATTACCAAATCAAAATATGTGCATAGTTATCCATCTGCATGAATATATTATGAATATGAAAACAAATGTGTGAGCCTCTGGCATGTATTAGATAACAAAAATCGAAGAACATTATTAAGTCATGTATTGACACATTTTGTTTGTTGACATAGTAATAAACCACATTTTAAACAGTGAGTACAATTAATTTTTGAGATCCATGTTAAAGTAAGGAAGAAAATCTTTTTCAAGAAGCATCTAAATTTTAAATATAATGGACTTTGCAGAGCAAAACCAGATATTATCACTGTCCCTAAAGTAAAATTTCATTTTATAAAAGAGTTGACTTTACAGAACAGGATAAAGTCGCAGTCGTTACAGTAAGCATTTTGACAAATCAATCAATATTTCAACTAAAATCAGTTTAAAGTTATATTAATAGCCACATTTTATAAAGCACTTAATGTAATGTCAGCTACAGCGTTAGGTGTTTTGAATACATTATGTCACTTATCATACCAGTTATATAAAAGAATATTATCCCCATTACAGAGATGAAGAAACAAGTTCTGGGATCTTATATGATGCAGCCCATGTCACTTGAGACCAGCAGAGTTGGAAACCTGCCAAGGTATCCTGATTCCAGAGCCCTTGCTGTGAACCTCCAAGCACTTCCCTGCCCACCCCTCCTGTCAAGGCTTTAGAATGTATACACATTATTGAATTAAGTAATGGATGTATTTTTTTTTAATTTTTTAAAATTTTTATTGCAGTATAGCTGATTTACAATGTTGTGTTAGTTTCAGGTGTACAGCAAAGTGAATCAGTTATAAATATACATATATCCACATACATATATCCACTCTTTTTAGATTCTTTTCCCATATAGGCCATTACAGAGTATTGAGTAGAGTTCCCTGTGCTATACATTAGATCTTTATTAGTTGTCTATTTTATATATAGTAATGTGTACATGTCAATCCCAGTCTTCCAATTTATCCCTCCCCTCCTCACCCCCTGGCAACCATAAGTTTGTTTTCTACATCTGTAACTCTATTTCTATTTTGTAGATAAGTTAATTTGTACCCTTTTTTAAGATTCTGCATATAAGCAATATCATATGATATTTGTCTTTCTCTGTCTGACTTACTTCACTCAGTATGGCAATCTCTAGGGCCATCCATGTTTCTGCAAATGGCATTATTTTGTTGTTTTTTTATGGCTGAGTGATATTCTACTGTATATATGTACCACATCTTCTTTATCCATTCTTTTGTTGATGGACATTTAGGTTGCTTCCATGTCTTGACTATTGCAAATAGTGCTGCAATGAATATTGGGGTGCATCTATTTCTTTGAATTATGGATTTCTCTAGATATATGCTCAGGAGTGGGATTGCTGGATCATATGGGAGCTCTATTTTTAGTTTTTTAAGGAACCTCCATACTGTTCTCATAGTGGCTGCACCAAGTTACATTCCTGCAAACAGTGGAGGAAGGTTCCCTTTCTTCCGCACCCTCCCCAGCATTCATTGTTTGTAGATTTTTTGATGATGGCCATTCTGACTGGTGTGCAGTGATACCTCATTGTAGTTTTGATTTGCATTTCTCTAATAATCAGTGATGTTTAGCATCTTTTCATGTTCTTCTTGGTCATCTGTATGTCTTCTTTGAAGAAATGTCTATTTAGATCTTCCACCCACTTTTTAAATTATTTTTTGTTTGTTTGTTTGTTTTTATATTGAGCTGCATGAGTTGTTTATGTATTTTGGAGATTAATCCCTTGTGTATTGCTTCATTTGCAAATATTTTCTTCCATTATGAGGGCTGTCTTTTCATTTTGTTTATGGTTTCCTTCGCTGTTCAAAAGCTTTTAAGTTTAATTAGCTCGCATTTGTTTATTTTTATTTTCATAACTCTAGGAGGTGGATCGGAAAAGATCTTGCTGCGATTTATGTCAAAGGGTGTTCTGCCTATGTTTTCCTCTAAGAGTTTTAGAGCAATGGATGTATTTTTTGCATTGATATTTCTTGGCAGAATTTTTAGTTCAACCTTTGTAACAAATAGAATCATAAGATGTTACAAACACTTACAAAGATACCCACACTCCTTCTCATGTGCATGCACGTGGAAAACCACACACAGTTCTCTCCTTTCCTCATCCAGCTCAAGTGATGATACACACATAGCTCACCAGAGGTGTGAGTTGGCCTGGTGAGAAATGAGAGGGCATTTTTATTATAAATACAGTGGAATTTCCCAGTATAATCTCTTTTCAAGTGTTTTTTTATGCTTTCTAGTGGTTTGCATAGGAGCCCCTCTTTCATAACAGATTTCATAACAGATCTAAGTTTGCTGGCCAGTTCTGAAGTTTTGAACTGTGGTCCATGTTGCTATCCAAGTATCCATGCAAATAAGGAATTGCTCTCTTCAGGTGATCAGAATTTGGAGCACACCTTTTTTTCTTTCTTTCCTTCTTTCTTTCTTTCTTT
>NW_020837971.1:19769361-20077436 GCF_003676395.1 Aethalodelphis obliquidens | reverse complement strand
TTTCTTTCTTTCTTTCTTTCTTTCTTTCTTTCTTTCTTTCTTTCTTTCTTTCTTTCTTTCCTTTCTTTCTTTCTTCCTTCCTTTCTTTTTCCTTTTTTCTTTTTTTTTGGCCTTTTGTGGAGGATATCATACCTGCATAGTGGGTTCTGTTGAAAGCTTACTCTTAGGTTTTCATCTTGTATTGGTGTATATTTACACTCCCTTTTCACACAAATCTTTTCAAATTTTGTCCTCTTTGATGGGCAAGTAATAATGCTAATAACAACATATGAAAAGTCAATTTTTATTTCACTATTTCAGTGGTCATCCCAAGTATAACATAAATTATCACATATTAAAATCAGCATTGCCCTTCCTTCCTTCTGTAAGTCACTTTCAAATCTCCTTTCTCACTTCCTGGGATTTGAGGCCAGCCAGGGAGCTCTCTTTGTGGTTCAACCTCCCCCAGGGTCTCCAGACTCAATTTCTGGAGTTCAATTTCTCTCAGTTCTTGTAGCACTTGTGATTGGTAATGCTCATGGGATCTTAGGTCTGTATGTGTGTCTTCTTCCCCAGTAAACCTATAAGTTTCTCATACCAATAAATCTTAGTGTGACAGACCAGGAATCTGGCTTTGCTGAAGTTCACCCCCTCCTGAGGAATAATGTCATATACCGCTTTTCCTTGGTGGTATCTTTGAAGAAGATGCATTCTGTATGACTGTGGCACTGCATAATTATTTGGATCCCATCTTTAATGTCACTAACATTAACTAGCTAAGCAGTGATGTCATCTTAAAGTTATAAGACATTCTCTCTGTTGGTAAAAATTTAGCAATTCCTCAGAGTATAGTATATAAGGAATATATTAAGCAATATTTTTAATTAAATCAACAGTTACTAAAAGATTAATAAGCAAAATATATAATTCTAAAGAAAATATAATCTTCTTAATGTAATAAGACTTTTCAGAGTTCACTCACTTTTCAGAGTTAGATAATTCAGAAAATTTTCTTCTGAACTTGCATTAATGTCCAGGCTTCTAAAATGCCATTTTTGTTCCCATGGCATTTAAAAAGTGTTTTACTTGCTTTATTTAAAACATAACATATTATGAACTATCAGAACTTCTTAAATATTGTATTAGTCTTCTAGGGTTACCATAACAAGGTACCACAGACAGGGAGGCTTAAATGACAGAAATTTATTTTCTCCTAATTATGGAAGCTAGGTGCTGGCAGGATTGATTCCTTCTGAGGCATCTGTCATTGGCTGGTACATGGTCATCTTCCTATGTCTTCACATGATGGACTCTGTGTGTGGCTGTGTCTTAATCTATTCTCATAAGGACACCAGTCATGTTTGGATTAGGGTCCACATTTGCAAACTCATTTTAACTTAATTTCCTTTTTAAAGACCCTATGTTCGAGTACAATCACATTCTGAGGTAGTGGGGGTTAGGACTTCAACATATGAATTTTGGGGGGATACAAATCAGTTCATACCACTCTGTGCTCTGTGCCACCCTTCAAAAAAATTCATGTCCTCACATGTAAAATACATGCACTCCATCCGAACCGTTCTAGGACTCTTAGCTCATCCCAGCATCAGCTCCAAGTCCAAGGTTTCATCCAAACATCAGCTAAATCAGGTGTGGGTGAAAGAGGAGTTGTGATTCATCCTGAGTCAAAATTTGCCTCAAGCTGTGAACCTGGGAAACCAGAAAACAAGTTATCTAATTCTAAAAAAAGTGTTGGCACATATAGAGCAGAGGCACTCATATTCCAAAAGGGAGTAATTGGGTAGAAAAGAGAGGTCACAAGTCCCAAGCAAGTCTGAAATTTAGCAGGACAAATTCTATTATATTTTAAGGCTCTAGAATAATCCTATTTGGCACTAAGCTCTGTTCTCCAAGCCCCCTGGGGTGGTCCTGTCCCCTCACCCCCACCCCGGGCCCAACAGGGCTGCACCCCTGTCCCCTTTGGAACTGAGCAGGTGACAGTCTCATTCCCTGGATGCCTGCAGGCAGTAGCAGCCCTGCTGGCCTCTGAACCACCATTGGGATTATTCTTCCCTTTTAAGGAAAAATTACACATGTTTACATCTGGATAGCTCTATTGGCCATCCTGTAGAATCCTGTAAATTCAATCAATAAGGAACAATGAGCCCAAACTTTTCAAAGACAGAGGTTGGATTAGGACAATTGACTGAAGAGGTGAAGTGAGGCAGGTTGGTCATGTGATTAAAAAGTCTGTGTTGCTAAATGGCACTTTTGGAAGTTAGGCTCCTGCCCTCCCACAGACAGTGGGGATAGGGGCCCTGTCCCACTTGATAATTACATCTCATAGGGGTCGCCATACAAACAAGGATTCACCTTGTTTCATTGCAAAGATTTTTCTCTTGAGTCAATCTACTGCAAATCCATTGGTAGATGGAATGAAAAATTTACTTTCCCTGGGGAGTTATTAAATCATTGCCATACAGGATTATAAAGAAAGATTATTGACAGCTGGAATACTTGGATGATAATCCTATTTAAAAGTATCAATTTTGGGTTGGGTTGTTTTTTCCTTGATGGTGGGGGCATGTACATATCTAAATCTTGAGAGATTGCATCTTTCTTATTTAAAAATGAAATACAAAGGCATCAACCCAGAAAATATTTATTATATTTAGGAAATATTGTAATCCTTTTGTATTTCAGTGAAGTCGGTCAAAATGCTTATTGTTCCCGGAGAAAATTTGCAATCGGCTATTTCAATTTTATATGTCATCTTAACCCATTTAAGGATTAGGCTACAGGAAATTTTATGTCAGAACAAAAGAACAGGACAAAGAATTTGTACTAAATAAAGACAGAGAATATTTGATTTCTGGGCAGTAAGTATCAAAAAATTCCAAGTAGATGTGAAATTACAGCCAAAAATATAAATTCCCAAGTTTTCTCCTGTAGGGGATCAGATTATTTCACCACAAAATATGTCTCTTTGGCATAAGGATTATTTTGAGCTGGAAGCAAAAGAGAATCAACAGACACAGAAAGAAGACTTTCTTGGAGCTTTTTTAATCTGACTAGAAGTAGAAACTTAAATGAGAACTTGTATAAATTCCCTCTTCCAGGGGAATTATATGACTAAGAAGACAGACCCTTACTAGATTAAGCCTTGTCATTTATTCCTCCCCCCATAAATTCGTCTCACAGTTTGCCACCTCTGAAAGTCTAAACCCCTTTTCCTTTGTCATGTCACTTTCCACATTTTAGCCCTGTGCTAAGATGCTATAGAAGCCTGAGCTCTAACCACCCCTTTGAATTATTCATTACTGAGTTTTCTCCCGGGGATATTGTGCTGCACGTGTTAACAAACTGCATTTGTTTTTTCTTGTTAATCTCTCTTTTCTTAGTGTGACTTGCAAGTCCCCAGTCAGAGAGCCTAGGAGGTTAGAAGAGAAAGGAATGTTTTTCCTCCTCGACACTTTGGTCCCTGGCTTCTGAGCCTTGTTATCATAACCCGCTGTTGCTACACCTCAGAGTCCTAGAAAACTTGTGTGGAGCAACATCGATAATTCTACCTTTAAGTTTGTAAAACATTTTGTGTTTTCATTGCACAAGAAAACATGGAGAAATGTTAGAATATACAAAAAACATAGAGACGGGGGAAAGAGTAACTTATGATCCTATCTACTAAAGTGCTCATCTAATTATCCTATTATTCCAAGTATAATCCAAGATATACAATTTCATATGATGATTTTAAATGACTCTCTTTTCTATCAAAGTTATATGTTACTGCAGAAAATTCAAAAAATAGAGAACTTAACAGGCAATTAAGTTAAAAACACACTTAAAACTCACTTCTTAGAGATAAACACAATTAATATTAGCATGTGTTTAGTCTTTTTTAAGAATAATAATATGCCTAAAATATATGTACATTAATTTTTAAAGAAATGTAGAAATTTTTAGAATAAAATAGAATGAAAGAAGTGGAACAGTCTAGAAATAGCTTACATCATTGACTAATTTGGGTGAAAACTTTGTTGACTCTTTTCAGTTTGTCTAATTGTTTACACCTGTCAAGTGAGACCTTTCTGCTCCTTCTCAGCTAAATTGTACCTTAGCCTCAGACCTCATCCAAAGAGAACACCCATGGTTTCCACCTGCCTGCAGGGAGGCACCAAGGAAAATGAGGTCACTGTTTCATTGGCAGTATTGATCAAAAGGAGAATTTATTATGTTGAGGGTGGAAATGCTGGTGTTAATTAGTAGAAATGAAATATGTTCGGTCAGTTGATTTAGATGGATGGGCAGTGGACTGCATGAGGACAAAATGCGAAACTCCAATTACTCCAATATTGACAGTTCTGACCGAGTGCGGGGTGACTCAGAAAAGTCAGCCTCAGAAAAACATAGCTAAGGTTCCAAATGAGACAAACTTTTATGTCCCACACTGGTTCCTCCAGAAAGAGACCCATTTTTGTGAAAATGGTAACATAAAATGTTCTCCTGTACAAACCTTAAAACAAATTTCGTTAGCAGATCTGGATCAAGGCCACCTCAGAAGTGTTCCAAAAATTGTATCCTCAGGAATAAGAGGTTGCATTCTTGGTGGGAAACTCATGCAAATAGGTCCAATTATGCCATGTCATTCCTTATACACAGCAATAAATGTTTCAAAAAGTGAAGGAGGTAGAAATATTTTAAACTTCCCTATTTGCATAAACAAGGTAGCAACCAAGTGAACCCTTCCAGAATCTGGTTAATTTGTTCCAAGAGGACATGACAGCTTCAAGGAAGCAGAGAAGTGGAGGTGAAATTTGAGGCATCAACCGCTGGCCCCTCATTATAGAGATTTGTTTAAAGTGTCTTTTTCTGAAGTGTTATTTTAAATAGCGCAAAATTTCATTGGTCCAGTTTCTTGACAGTGTGGGTCCAACTTGGGACCCCAGAGTTGATGTGAAGATTACTTTAAATTGAAAACATTTTAGATTCAAAAGATGCAGAAAGAAGTCTTCTTGGAGATCCCCTTATTTGACTAAAAATAGCAACTTCTGGGAAATAAGGTTTCAGGGCAGATCTACTCTTAAGAAGAAGACTGAGATTAAACCTAACATAAATCCCCTCTCTGGGGGTGCATTAGGACCAGGAAACAGCTAGAAATTCCACCCCTACCTATATAAACAAACATCGCAAACTTTCTTAACTCTCGTTTGTCCTGAAAACCTATTCATCTTCCCTAAGGAAACCTATTTGTTCTTCCCACAGAAGACTTTTCTGTACCCTCTTTTCCCAAGAAAGTCAGGTACGGAAAACTCCAGCTTAAACCATTTAGTAAGCTACCTACTTCTTTTGTTGGTTGCCATATACCTAGGAATATTTTTTTTTCTCTTCTAGTAATCAGTTTAATTTGTAGGCCTCCAACTGCCAGTCTCAGAGAGCAGAGGGAAAGTTTTTAGTTAGTTAATCTTATGTGTCAGCTTGACTGGGCTAAGGAATACCAGGATAGCTGATTAAACTTTATTTCTGGGTGTGTCTATGAGGGTGTTTCTGGAAGATATTAGCATTTGCATTGGTGAACTGAGTAAAAAAGATCGCCCTCACCAATGTGGGTGAGTAGCATCCAATCCAGGAGGGCCTGAATAAAACAAACATGTGGAGCAAAGGTAAACTGACTCTGCTTGAATTAAAAATGTCTGTCTTTTCCTTCCCTCCAACTTTGGTGTTCCTGGTTCTCAGGCTTTGGGACTTGCACTATTGGTGTCCTGATTCTTCAGAATGGACTGAATTACACCACTGGCTTTCTGGTTCTCCAGTTTGCAGATAGCAGATCGTGGGACTTCTAGGATGCCATGATCATGTGAGCAAATTCTCACAAAAAGTTTCATATCTATCTAGGTCTCTCTCTATATATATATCATATTCGTTCTATTTCTCTGGAGAACTCTGGCTAACACACTAGGGATGAGGACTTTTTGTATTGCATGTGTATGTCTTCTACAGGGAAACAGATACTTTAGACCATATAACAGGGCTATAACAGAAAATAAAAATATCCATGACAAGATTTTTAGTCTGAACTGTTGGGAGAAGTATATGCCTCAAGAAATATATTTTCTTGCACTGATAAGAGTTGAATTAAAAGTGGAACTACAGAGCAAAATTTTTTAAGATCGTGTTTTACTACAATTTATAGACTTTGCATAACTGTGTAATATGCTACAAAATTCCTGAATTAGTGTCCAAATTGGATAGAAACCTGTGTTTAAGTCTTGTGAATTTCACTCTTCTATTTTTGAATCCTTAAATTTGATTCATTTCTTAGTAAGTTAAAAGTTTCAAATAAAATTTCAATAATAGCACGGAGATTCTCTATCAGTTATGATTAGATTCAACTATAGGTAACAGAGACCTAAAAAATAGTGGCAGAAACAAGATAGACATCTGGTGCAGGGCAATATAGGGTGGAGATTATAGCTCTGGGAATTGTCAGGGTCTAAGGTTTTCTCTTGCCATCTGCTCCTATCTATAGGGTGTGGTCCTTATATATAAACCCCAAAAATGCATCAGTAACAACCTCAGGATACCCATAGTTCTTGATACCCAGAAAAAGAGCCTATTCACAAGACTACTGCACCATCTCATGACGTCAGTGACATAATGGTCTTGTACTGCAAAACTGACAGCCTTTCTTCCCAATGTGCTTGTCATCACTATTAGCATCACAAACTTAAGAGGTCCATCAGTGACATTTTATTAAAGACTTTACCCCACTCTTCCCCTATCGTTCCCTATTTACGAAAATTGTACCCGTTGTTCAATCATGAAACCTGGTATTCCTTAATCTTTAACATAACTTACATAAAATCTATCACCAATTCCTGTTGATTTTTTTTTGTCCTCACTTGAAATCAAAGTGGCCATTATTTTATCTCCTTACTGGCCTTCCTCTCGCCACCTCAGTTTACAAACATTATGTAGAGAGATAACCTTATATAGAGATATCACTCTCCTGATTAATATCCTTCTAGACTCAGTTTTCCATGTGGAAGAATTGCCTAAATATGTTGTCCTGTCTGTGGACAGTGTAGTATTTTCAAAGAGCAAGGTTTTGGTTTTGTTGAATCTCTTTATTCTTTCTGTTAATTAATTAATTTATATTCTTAGATCTAATATTTCCATGCTTATACATTTGTTGCATGTACTTTATTGTATATTTCTATTGTTTTAGTAATTCCTCACTTCTAATATGAGTTTAAACACAAAATTACCTTCTAAATAATATTAGTTGAGTTACACAAGTTTTTTTAAAAATTACTTTCATTTTTAATTATGTCCTCAAAATTTATAGTCATCATAGGTATTTCATTTTTATCCATAAATTTTTTAATTTTATTTTTTGTAATTTCTCCTGTACTTCTTAAAATTTTCTTGTCATTGGTATATTAATTTATATTTTTAAGGCAAAATGTTCAAAGACTTTTGTAAGATATTGATTTTTGTTTACTGCAAATTATTCCCTAGCTGAGTACATATCAATTTTATAACTATTTTAATATACTTTTCACATTTACATCTTCAGTCCAGCTGGAAATTCTGTTTTCTGCCATGTGATGGGAACACGTTATAAAAATTTTTATAATGATAACCACTTGCCTCTGCATTATTCATTCATGTTTGGCTGTAGATGTTCTTTGTATATTCTATATGTTAAACCCTTATCAGTTATTTTGCATGATTATAATCTTTGTAAATTTTATATTTGAGATTGTTGTGTGGCCTAACATAAGGTTTTCCTGGAGAATGTTCCATGTTCACTTGTGAAGTATGTTTATTCTGTGTTGGATAGAATGTTCCATGTATGTCTGTTAGGTGGAGTTGGTCTACAGTGCTGTTCAAATCCTCTATTTCCTTATTAATCTTCTGTATAAATGATCTTTCCATTATTGAAATTGGATGTTGAAGTCTCAAACTATTATTGTAGAACGTTTTCTCCTTTCAATTCTGTCAATTCTTCCTCACACATTTTGGGGCTATATTGTTTGGTGTGTACATATTCATAATTGTTGTATCAGTTGACCCTTTTAAAAATATATAGTGTCCTTCTCTGTGCCTTGTGAAACTTTTTGACTCAAATTTTATTTTCCTGATATAGCCACCCTTGCTCTCTTTTGCTTAGTATTTGAATGGAATATCTTTTTCCATCCTTTCATTTTAAACCTGTGTGTGTCTTTGGATATAAAGTGAGTCTCTTGCAGACAGAATATCATTGGATCATTTTTTTACCCATTCTTCCAAATTTTGTCTTTTAATTAGGTAATTTAACCTAGTTATATTGAAAGTAATCACTGTTAAGGAAGAACTTAATTTTCTCATATTACTATTTGTTTGTGCATGTCTATTTTTATTCCTCATTTCTTCTATTACTACATTCATTTATGTTAACTGATTTTTGTAGTATACCATTTGATTTTTTCCCTGTGTTATTTTGCATATTTGTATTTTTAGATACTGTCTTAATGGTTACCATGGGGATTAAAATTACCATCTTACATTTATAACAATCTAATTTAAATTGATACCAACTTAGCTTCAATAGCAAACAAAATCTCTTTTATGTTGTTGTTGTTATTGTTAAAATTACATCTTTATATACTTTGTGCCCATCAACATAGATTTACAATTATTTTAATAATTTGTCTTTTAAATAATGAAGGAAATAACAAAAGGAATTACAAATAAAAAATTAAAATGATACTGGCTTTTAATTTATCTATGTAGTTACCATTCCAGATATTTTATTTCTTTATATGGCTTTGACTTACTTCTAATGTCATTTTATTTCAGCAAAAGCACTCTCTTTAGTCTTTATGTACTGCCAACGAACTCCATTGATTTTTGTTTACTTGGAATATTTTAATTTCTCCTCTATTTTTGAAGGATAATTTTTCTGGATATAGAATTCTTGGTTGACAACCTTTCTTTTTCTACAGGCTTTTAAATATGTTACTCTAGTGCCATCTGATCTTCATTGTATTTAAAGAAATATAGACTGTTAACCATATTGAGATTCCCTTTTATGTGACAAGTAATTTCTCTCCTGCTGCTCTCTAGATTCTCTCTCTCGCTCTCTTTGCCTTTCAATCTTTTGATTATAATGAGTCTTAGTGTGGATATCTTTGAATTTATCCTACTTGAAGTTTATTGATTTTTTTTCATATGTAGATTCACATATTTCATCAAATCTGGAAATTATTCAGCCATAATTCTTCAACTTTTTGTTTTGTTTTGTTTTACCTTTTCTCTCTCTTTCCCTTCTGGGATTCCAATAACATGTGTATTGGTATGCTTGTTGATATCCCATAGATCCTTTAGATGCTTTACTTTTTTTCATTTTTTCTGTTCCTCAGATTGAATAACCTCAATTGTCTAGTTTTCAAGTTCACGGATTTTTTCTTTTTCCATTCAAATGTGGCATTGAATTCCTCCAGAGATTTTTTTTACATTTCAGTTATTGTGCTTTCAGCTCTGTGATTCTGCAGTTGGTTGCTTTTAATCATTTATATCTCTTTATTGATATTCTCATTTTATTCAGACATAATTTTACTTGTTTCTTTTAATTATTTGCCCATAGTTTCCTTTAGCTCTTTAGCATATTAAGATAGTTGATTTAAAGATTTTTGTCTAGCAAGTCCAATATCCAGTCTTCCTCAGGGACAGTTTCTGTCAATTCATCTTTTGTTCTTTGAGTGGAAAATACTGTATTGTTTCTTTGTGTGATATAATTTTTTGTTGCTGCTGAAAGTGGATATTTGAATATTATAATGTCATAATTCTTGAAGACATAGTTCCTCTTCCCCAGGATTTGTTATTAGTGGTTGTTGAAGTCTTTTGTTGTCTTATTTGTTTTGAGACATTCCTAAACTCTTTTTGCAAAAAAAAAAAAAAAAAATTCCTTCTAGGCTTTCATGTGTGTTCACTGAAGTATCTGTTTCATTATATCAGTGATCAGCCAGTCACCTAAGAGAAATTTCCTTAAGTACCTGGGGCCAAATAGAAAAAAAGAAAATATTACTTGCCTGTTCTTTGCAGCTTGTCCTGCTAACTGCTTAGCTGGAGCACTGCTTCAATATTAAGTGTGCTGCCCACAGATTTTCTTTTGTCTTCACCTCGTGCTTGCACAGAGTCCACAGATCTGCCAGAGGTGCAAGTCTAAGTTCATCTCAGATAATTTTTGAGCAGGGGTCCAGTCCTGGGTAAATGCATTACATTTTCTCTTCCAAGTCCTTATTCCATAAGAGATTTCCTCCTCTGCCTTCTCCTGCATAAACTGGGACTGCACACCCCTTGCTCCATCTGCCATCTCTTGGCCCAGGTGGGGACAAGAAGTGGGTCTTTGAATAATTTGCAGATACCACTGCTGCTCAGATAGCTGTACCAGCCCAAGGTAGGGAGGAAGAGGCAGTACAACAAACCTCAACCTCTATGCCAGTTCCTCAGGGTAACACCAAACAAGTCAAAATGCACAACTAGGGTAATTTAAGAAAAGAAAATCCCATCGGTACTAATGACCTGGCATCAGCAAGCTGCTGCAGGATCTCAGAGTGCTGTCTGGGGATTGCTGCCCTGCACTGGAATATAGTAGATGGTATGCAGGTGAAGGAAATTGCCACAACACTCTCTTACCAAAATTCAGCCACCCTCTTCTCTGCAAAGGAGTTCTATGGTTGCTATACATTTTGGATTCGATTTCACAGTTCTAAGAATGTTGATTCTATAACTGTTTACCAGCTTCTGCTTCTTTTGTAAAGGGGCCAATTATATGAATGTTTCATCTGCAATTTTCTCCTATTTTTACTTTTTTGTTACTTTTTTAGTTGTTCATTTCTGGTATATAATGGATGCCATTTTGTGTTTTTAATATTTTTAAGCTATTCTTTTAATATGTCCTAGTGCTTGGTATATTAGTTCTTCTTTTATTTTTTATGAACATTTCCTCATGGTGTTTTTTTTCTTCTTGTTTTGTATTTATTTACTGTGAGATCTTATTCAGTGAAGTGGTTTTATATGTGTGCTTAGAGGATCCTATATGGTTGGACTTAGGGAGTTTCTCCAGCTTTGCCACTGCCAGACTTTAAATTTTATGTAAATCCCTTAGCTTACAAATTTTACCTTCAGATAAGCAATATAAATTCAGACTTCACACCAATTTAACAATTAAGACTAGAGTTTAGATTTTCCATGTTAAACTTTATTACTTTTTAACTTATAGACTTGAGAGTGTCATGAATCTTCATTGTCTTTTTGAGCCGTTAAGCAGACTTTTTTCTGGATTCCCTTAATGGTTCTATCTGTTATATAGGCGTCTCAGTTCTAACTTCAAGCCACATATTTTCCTTCATGGGTATTTAAAGCCATTACTCTGTATGACACAGTCCTATCCTTCCTTTGTAGCTCTAAACTGCCTCTTTGTTTCTGATACTAGGAATGTCTCTTTTTTTTTTTTTTGCAGCTCCAAAGTGCACTTTTAAAAAATCTTGCAGTTGCACAGCATTTCAAAGATTTGTACAGCAAAAATTCTGCATAACCTTGCCCCATTTTTCCTGAACCTGAAATTTTCTCATTGACTCCCCAGCCCACTTGAATCTGCTTCCATCCATATCACTTCACTGGAGTTATCACTGTCATTTCTGACCTTCAAATTGTCAAATTCAATGTCTTTTATACTTTCATTTCACTTATTACTTACCAGCAATTGGTAGAATGAATAATTTTCTTCTTCTTAAATGCATTTTCATTTGCCTTCTTTGCCAGTATCTCCTATTTTCCTTTTACTTCTGATTGTCCTATTCGGTACTTTTTCCAGCTTCTCCTTTAATAATCTTTGGTTATTAACAGTTTCTACAGTTTATTGTTGGAGTCTCTTCATTTCTCATCCTGCAGTATATTCTCAGGTATTCTTAAGCAATCCTATAACTTCAGTCACCATATATATGCACATTATTCTTATTTTTCTTCTTTTTTCACTAGTACAAATGTCCATATGACATTGACACTAAATGCTTTAGGGAATTTAAAACCAAATATTTCCAAATCCAAACACTTATTTTCCTGTTCTAAAACTATTATTTTCCATCTTTCATTTTAGTAAATACCAAATGTATTTACACAGCTACTCTTGTTAGGGTCCTGAACAAAAACATTTATATTCCTCTCTCCTTCATTCTTTCACTCCACCTTAATCCTTTGCAAAACTGGCTTTTTCTGCATTTAATATATATCTGATTTCATGTACTTTTTTCCATCCTCATTGTCACTATTCATCGGCAATTCTCCATCCTTTACCACTGAAGTAGTACCATATCTTCTTAATTGGTTTTTGTGATTCACTCTTCCATAAGTCATAATATGTCTCCTAAGATGAACCAGAAATGTCTTCCTAAATTGAAAACAGGATCCTACCACTCATCTGATAAAATTCAACAGTGGCTTCCCATTGTATACGATAAAAGAAGAAACATAAAATGAAAAAAGATAGAACAAATAGAAAACAAATAAAATGATAAGCTTAAATCTTAGTCTATCAATAATAACATTAAATATAAAAGATCTAAAAAATCAAATAAAGACAAAGAGTAGCAGAAGTGATTTTAATAATTAACCCATTATGTGCTATCTACAAGAATCTTACTTCTACTACAACACATAGTCCTGAAACTACCAGATATGATTATAAAAAATGCATAATTGACGACTTCCTGCAACACTGAAAACTTAATTAAAAATGTATCATAGTTTTGAATATAAAAATTAAAACTATAAAGCTTCTACAAGACAAATTACAGAATATCTTCACAATGTTGGTGAATGCAAAGATTTCTTAGAGAAAACACAAAAAGCATTAACATCAAAATTTTTTTAAATGATAAATTTGACTCCATCAATATTGAAAACTTCTGATCATCTAAACTAACCATTGAAAAACTAAAAATGCAAGCTACATACTCAGAATATATACTACACACACACACAGATATATTTAAATCACACATATAGACATCTGATCAAAGAACTTGTGTCCACAATATACAAAGAATTTTTACAACTCAGTAATAAGAAGTCAAAGAATATATTAAAAATGGGCAAACAACTTGACAGCCACATCACAAAGGAGGACATGAATGGCCAGTAAACACATGAAAAGATTCTCAACATTGTGACTCATTAGAAAAATGCAAACTAATATTACATAAATATACTACTACAAACCCACTAAGATGGGTAAAATTAAGATTTATGGGACTTCCAAATATTGATGGGGATGTGGGACCAATCAAACTGTCACGTATTGTTGAAAGGCCTATAAAATGCACTAACCAATTTGTAGAAGTTTTTGTAAGTTCCTCATATTGATAAATACATGGCTCAGTAATTATTGTTCTGTATATCCTACACCTAAATACCTAAGAGAAATAAAATTATATGTTCACACAAAGATTTATAAACAAATGTTCATAAAAGTTTTATTCATAGAAGCCAAAGTATCCAAACATTGGAAACACCCTAAATATTAACCAAGAAGACAATGGATAAACAAATTGTGATGTGTTCCTACAATGGAATACAGCTCAGCAATAAACATAAATTATTGATATACACAATAACATAGGCCAATCTTCCAAAGAACATTATGTTGTTTTTAAAAAGCTTAACACAAAAATTGTATACTTTACTATTTTGGTTATATGAATTCCAACAAGTGGCAAAAATAATCTATGGTATTAGGAATAAGAACAATGAGCAAGATTAACTGGAAGAGGACATGAGTGAACTTTCTGGGTGGTGGAAATATTCTATATCTTGACTGTAGTATGGTGGTTAGATGAGTGTATACATTTATGAAAACTCATCAAATTGTGCACTTAAGATTTATGAATGCATAGATTTCTCCATATATAATTTCCAGTATATATATATATATATATATATATGTGTGTGTGTGTGTGTGTGTGTGTGTGTGTGTGTATATATATATACACATATCATGAAGTTTGATGTTAAGCAGTCCATAGTGGATATAGCAATCCCAGGGATAGGGATCCCAGAACCAGTTCTCTCCTTAGCATCCTTAACGTGGACTTCCACTGTCAACATCATCTAGTAGTCACTTGACAGCTCCTGGAATGTCAATCCTCACAGTTCTTTTGCAGTTAGGAACATAGAGTAAAGGGGAGGGTGAAAACGGTGAATTCCATTATATAAATACAGCTTTAAGACTTTCCTGGATATCTCATCAAAAAACTATCACTTACATGTAATTGGCTGCTCTCTTCTTCAAGAAAGGCAAGCAAATATGACTTTAAAAAATCTGAGCACAATGTCACTCCCAGCAACATAACAATCCTATTAAGTAAGAAGAGGTAAATGAGTCAAATACTAGTCTTTGCTGGAGCCCTCACACCCTGCACTGAGATTTTCAAATTTTCATGCACAGCCTTTTCATATATATATATAAAGGAAAATTTCCCCATCTCCAGAGATGAAAACCTCAAAGCCTCATCGAGGTTTTACTTTTATCTTTGAGAAGCAGTCCAGAATTTCTGGGTGATATAAACACTTCTTCACTGTGCATAGTTGTTGATCCTGACTTTTTTTTTTTATCTCCTCCAAACACATCTAGTATAAAGTGGTTGAGAATAAACAATATAAACACTATAATAGCTTCATTTGGAAAATGGAAGAGTGAAAAGCTCTCTTAAGTCACTAGCTCATAGCAAATGCCATCCTTGGATAAGAAATAGCAGACAATTCTTTGTTTCATAATTTTTTTATTGTGATTCACCTTTGCGGAGAACCAACCAATTGATGAAGAATATTGTAGGCCAGACAGATTGAGACTTGGGGCAAGGTGAATTGCTAAGCTTCCAGTTGCATTTTCTCTGTCCTCTTCTCTAGTGACAGTTTTTTTGTTGTTCTCTTTTTCTTTTCCTTCTTTTTATTTTCAGATCTTAGCATTCTCTTTCTTCACTAAGGCCCATGAAGCCTGCTGCTTTCTGTGTGCATGTATGGTGATTGTTATCCTGATTTCTGCCCCCTTCATGCTACTTCACCTCTGCCACTTGGTGGTCATAAATAATAAGAAATGGGCATTGGACTTTTTTCTCTTTCTGTTTCAGAGCATTCTCTGCTTTGCCTTTGGTAGGCCCCTATATTTATTTATTCATTTAACAAATTGTTGGATAGACCTTTTAAAGCAATGACACTCATCTTAGGACAGTGGGTATTTTTCCTGAGGTTCAAGATAGTGTGTATCAGCTCAAGTTTCTCCTGGACTCAAGTCCAAATTAGTCAGTATTTAATGGGGTTTTCTTCACCATTCTTGATATGGAGCTTTGTTTCCTGATTTCACTTAAGTTAATTATTTATCTTTACAACTTTTGCTATTTTGGGTGACACTCAAAAGAGAGGAAAGAAACTCCTTTATTGTATCAGTTTTAAATAGAAGACATAAAAGTGTTCTTAGCACTGTGTAAACTTTTTGATGGACAGGCTTTTCACTTTCATAACAGCAGACACTCACTGATCGGAGGCATGTCCATGGATTTCTGACAGGTTAAAAATGCCCTAATTGAGCCATGTTTGTGGTAATGGCAGCATGTCAAGTAAGTCACAAGGAAACTATTCAGAAATATATTCAGTTAAATATTTTAAAGCACCTTACTTACTCAAGAAAAATTGAGTAAAACAAATCCCAGTGGGAGTCTCTTGGCTTAGCTATTGTCTATTAATAAATATAGATTCCAGGACAGAATTGCCTTGTGGCTACAATAAGAATGATTGTGCATTGACACCTGGTTGGCCTAATTCTCTTAGTTTATAAAAGAGGGTAACTGAAGGGAATTTTCAAGAGCTGAATATCTCTCCAGAATACATCTCCTAACCACTTCTGTGACCTTCATTGTGTTAATGATTTTCAGTTGATTAAAATGTTTTATTGGAGAAAATGTTATTACACTGACATTTATTGTTTTTCTTTCCGCTAAATGATTCATTTTAGTTAATTCAGTAGATTCATTTTCCTCAAAAAAATAGAAAAATTTCTATTTTCCCAGAAAAAAGATTTAACAGTTTTTTCCTTCTTCAAAAGTATATATGGAGCTTATGAATTTCACATTGTATATCTAGGCTAAACAAAATTTTAATCCATACTATAAAAAATCCTAATAGAAAGAACATTAAACTTTGACAACAGTGAGAAGTATGTGAGCAGGAGAGGTAGCCCCAGAGCCATCTTTCCCTGGCCCTGAGGAAGAGGCCAGGGGCCAAATAACACTGGATCCAGGGATGGAGTGAATTTCTTTCTCATTTTATAGAAGCATGAAAGGTATGGATTAAAGATTTTCTTTACAGGGTCAAGAATAACAGCATTATAATTCCAGGGAGCTCTAAATATTGTAGTGGTAAAAATGTTATCTGATCAAGGGATTTAGACAGGCTATACCATAATGTGTATTTGTGAAAAGACCCTCAGTTAAGGTCCAAGGAAACACTCCAGAGCAGACCCCAAATCACTTTGTTCTATATTTTAGCGTCTGTACCCACAACATCTCATACCTGGCTCAACATTCTGTATAACTCAGAATGCTTTCAGGTGCAGGTGTTAGAAATCCAAATTGAACTACCTGAAGTTTCCAAATAGGATGGGCCAGATAAGGGAATAAAGACAGTAATTTTAAGATTTAGTATAACTTCCAGGATCCTCAAAAGCAGGAACCAGAGGCTCAAAGGTACAATCAGCTAACATCAAAATTACGAGGATGAAACTGCAAGACAGATAACTTACAAAGTGAAGGGAAGTATGAATCTCCATAAGACATGGAGCTGACAGTCAGATACAAAACAGGTGTTCTCATCCCCAAGGCTGTCATCAAATTCTCACCAAAAACATAACAACATCAATTATGTTAAATTTTAAATAACAAAACATTCCTAAATATGTTGCTTACTTAGGAAATTATAATGAACTTGATAATTAGCACATATTGTAGGAGCATATGCTGACATTGATGGTAATTGAATTGAATAATTGGTTCCTTGACTGCAAATTTCTTCCAGAAGAGACTAGAAACATTGCTTTTAGGAGTTAAAAATGGGTAAGATGTCAGAATAAAATGATTTTTGCTATGTTTATGAATTATTCAACAATGGAACAAGTATGTTTAGCATTTCCACTGTTAGATTAGTTTGATTAGCTGACAAATCCCCAGCTGATACACATAGTAGATCATCAATAGTTCATGTTAATTACTAAGCTTATGGGAATGACTTTGGGTAGTAATACATTTTCTATGGTCAGAAAACAGATTCTCTGCTGGGAGAGGAATCAGTCAAGGTTAAATGTTTTCAGGAATTTGAGAAGATATGGAAAGAGGAAGTAACATTGGAATAAAAATCAGGACTAAAATACATGATTTAAGGTGGCTGCTTAGCCACCTTATTGCTTTTTTTTTTTTTTTTTTTCTGGAGACAATGGAAATAAGGATTAAGAAGTGCTTGGATTTAGTCATAACCCGACTACTTGTACCTTTGTGATCAGAGGCAAAATACTTAATCTGTCTTTACTTCATGAGGATCTCCTTCAAGGATCTGGGAATTTCCATAGTCAGCATCTTTGCTGTAGACATCATTGTTGCAAGCACTTTCATCACAAACATTTTTACTGCACAACAGTGGCCTTAACGCAATTTTTCTGTAAAATGTAAAATAACAAAAAATAAAAGAGGGACATTCAAAAGGACATAAACGTAAAACATGAGAAATGAATAACAAATTAAAAAGACTTTATTGAAAAAATACAAAATATTTTAATATATTTAAAATGTGTGTGGATTCATGGCAATACTGTGCAAGCAACTGGTTTTATTTTGTGGGTTGTACCCAAGCACTTGTCTTCCAAGTCTGTCCAAGTTTTTTGTTCATAATTTGTTTCTCATAACTTCATCTCCTCTTTCAGCATAACACTTTTTTTTTTACTAAAACTTCTTCATTAACAGAGGTATCAGTTTCCAAATACCAGGATGCATATCTGTAAACTAAGCATTGTATTGGGTTGTGAAGCCTCTACACTGTTCTTGGAATATTGTTAGTTGTCTGTTCATTGACATACCAAATTTCTATGGGAAATGTGGCTTCAATTCTGTGCCTTCAGATCACCAAGGAATTTACAAACAGTTATATTATTATTTTCCACTATAGTTGCAGTCTGGCTTCACACTTTTTTATTTCACACTTTCAGTAAGTTTTATTACTTATAGTATGTTCTATCAAGTTGACATACATAGTTATCATCCACTATTTTAAGACTGCCATATCTACTGGTCACTGTATAACCATTATGAGGGCTAAGATTTATGTAATATAAAAATGGGAATATGGGGTCAATGAAGAAAGGAAACCAGACTGTCAACAAATTGGAACCAAACTTTCAAACCAAACAGTAAACTAGTTATTTTATCTGTTATGGCAAAATTGCATTATGGCCAATTAGTTACGTGGCAAAAATAGTTGTTGAAAAGTGTGCAGCAAAGATGCTTGTGGTGAAAATACTGAACATGCTCCCTTAATGCCCCAAACTTTCACCCTCAAGGATAAGGAGAAAAGCAAACTGTACCTCGAGGTAGACACACCTCTCTAAGTTTTGGGCATTAAGTAACAAAAAGCAGACTTGTTTTTACTCACTGTAAAATAGTGAAGCCCCAGCTCAGTGGTCTTCTGAAGGAGTGCTGCCCACCATGTGTGCAGGATTTGAGATGGACCTTCCTGTTACATCTGGGGAGGGGTGGGGCAAGTATGAGCATCGTGTTGACTCTCCAGCTACTGTTTTTACCTTAAGTGGTAAAGTCTTTGTTTCTGATTCAGGAAACTGTGTCAGTGCGAAACTACATATGGCAGGTTATTTTGTTAGCCTACAGGTAGGGTAAAATTTCAATTTCTCACCCTTCACAATTATTGACAGCCACACCTTCTTGTGGTGGTAAAATAATAATGATTATTATTGTCTTAATTGAAGAGAGAACACCTGTGAACTGAAAGAGGATGAACAATTTACAAGAGGGACCTGAAAAAATATGGCGGGACAAAAAGAGAAAATTTGGGATGAAATTATGTGTTTATACAAGAGAGAGAAAAAATATGGTTAACATTTGGAAAGAAGGGGTCTTCATGTAGGAAAATCTAAATGTATGGGTAGCTAGGCTGCTGCATGGTTCAAGTGGGGCAAACTGTCACACTGCGTGTACAAAGATGCAGTCTCCAGATACATGCACTGAAAGATCACAGTCCTCATGTGATGATCCCATGGCTTGTTATCGCCTTTGGCTAATGCAAATCCCTTGAGTGAAGTGATGAACAGAATGATGAGCATTCCTTGACCTTCAATACTGCACCAAGTACAAGTGAAAAAAGGAGTTAAAACATGCAATCAATAGAAATGCTTATGAAGAACAATTTATTTTGGAGATTGTAACTCAGCAACTTTAAAATGATTTCTAGGAAAAAAAAGTAAGCATGCTCTATAAATTCATTTAATATTCTTACTGTAAGCTATTTATAAATTGATAAACTTAATCTATGGTCATGAAAGTAATGAACATGCTTAGATTAGTTCGAGGGATGTATCACAGAAAAAGATGCATGAATAACATTTTGGTATGTCATGAAAATAGAAGACAGACACAATTTTCAAAGCAGGAGGAGTAGCATAAAAAGTTTATTAAGCTTCCAAATGTGAGTAGACTGGAATAGTCTATGGCAGGTCAATGATCTCACTCAGATAGGCAGGAAAAGCTGAATGAATTATGGAAATCATATGTGTAAAAGCATCAGAGGACCTCAGGAGGAACACAGACCAACAGGAATAAAATTCTACCAAAGGAAAGAATCTATTATCTGTTAGCTGTGTATTTGCAACCATCCTCAGAGGCACTTACCAACTGAGTGAAGGGCTAGACTCCAAGAAGTCAGCCTTTTCTCAGGACCAGGGATGCCACCTGAAGATATAAGAGATGAGAAAATAAGTTTGGTAGATATTAATTTAATTATACTAATAATTGTAGTAAACAAAAAATACAAGCAGAAAAATGCCAAAATGTCTAGATACAAATTGGAGATTACTAAATAAACCATAGTTCAAATAAGAAACTGTGGTGCCAGTATAAAATATATTTTGAATTGAATGATAATGAGATTAAAACATATCAATACTTTTGAGAACCAGCAAAAGTAGTTATCAGTGTGTGAATTTATGTAAGCATATATTTGAAAAGTATTACAACACTGTAAATCAATGATCTAAATTTCTAGTTTAAGAAATGGAAAGAAGAAATCAAACCTAAAAATTAATTAGTCAAAATGAAATAATAAATATAAGAACAGAAATTAATTACATTAAGATAAGAGTAAAACAGAGAAAAATCAATAAGTGAAAAGTTGGCTCTTTGAAAAGATTAATAAAATTGATAAACTCATAGCAAAATGCTTAAGAAAAAATGTAGAAAAAATATAATTACCAACATCATGAATGCAGAAGATGTAATCATGAGACAGGCCTGGGACCTGGGACCCTTTGCTGCAGTGTTGCGGTGCTTGCAGCCGGACATACATCTCCTCAAGCACCAAAATACAAAAAAACTATATGGGACTAACAATAACTGTGTGCGTGTGCAGCTGGGGCAAATTCTGGACCCAAAAGATGCAAAACGACAAAAAAAACCAACAGCCATTTCTGAAGACCCTGGAGCAAAAATATGGTACTGCGCATGCCCCCTGCACACAACACCACCTAAGTGGTGGGAAAAACACCTAAGCCACGCCTCCGGCCTGACCCCTGGACACACCCCTACCCTTACCCCATATAAGGAACAAGCTTCCCCCCACTCCCCCCGCCCCGTCAGGGAGCAAGCAAGCAAGGGAACCTGTTGTTTGTTCTTGCTCACCCCTGCTGCAGCAGGGGCCTTAATAAAGCCTTGCCTGAATCTCTTGTCTGGCCTCTGGTCAATTTCTACATGCTGGGGAAGGCCAAGAACACTGGTCGGTATCAATCATACTATATTAAAAAGGAAATAAGAGCATATGATGGATATTTTTATAATAATTAATTTGACAAAATGTATGATAGAGGCAGTTTTTAGAAAATAAATGCAACTTATCAAACATGAAATAAAAATAAGTAAAGATACCGTACAGTCAAATATCAATTAAAGGAATCAATTTTATTATTGAAAGTTGTTATACAAGTAAAACTGTAGCCCAGTTTACCTGTCTTGTTAATGTTTCCAATAATATGTAGAACAAATATCTTCAATCTGACCCTACCATTTACAGAAACTAGAGAGAGAACATTTCCTAAATCCTACATGAGATCACTATAATCTTGATGCCAAAACCTGAGAGAACATTTTTAGGAAAGATACATTACAGCCAAAATCTCTTTCATAAAAATTTAGCAAACAGAATTTAGTAGTACATAAAAAAAAGATAAAAATAATGAGTAAGTTTTTCCAGGAAGAAAAAAAAAGGTATGTTAACAGTCAAAACCAATTCATGTAACTCACTGAATTGACAGAAAACATTTCTAGAAAAAATTTTAGAAATCATATTTGGAAAAAAGTGAATGTAAAGCCGTTTTATAAAATGGTATATATTCATTTTTTAAAAAATACATCTTAGTGAAACATGAATTAAAAGAAAAGTAAACTGCTAATGAGTATATTAAAAACTCTAAGGTAAGTATCTTGGTGAAATATTATTGATGAAGTATTGAAAGTTTATCACCAAGATCAGAAATGATACAAGGGAAATTATTGTCACCATATCAATACATCATTTTACTGATGGCCTTATTCAGTACAATTAGGTAAGGAAAAGAAATGAAAAGCATAAAGATAGGAATGGAAAAAATCAAACTGTCCTTATTTTCCAATAATATGTGTATATGTAGAAATTCCAAAAGAATCTATAAAATATTAAAATTATAATAATGAATTTATTGAAATCCCTGTAAACAATGTCAATGTATTGAAATCCCTGTAAACAATGTCAATGTACAAGAATGGACAGTATTTCAATATTCCAGAATAAACAAATACAAAAAAAAAATACCCAAACAAACAATGAGATATACTACAGATACTGTGACAGGGAAATACTATAATCACAGTTTGCAAGACAGTATCATAGATGCCAGTTCTTCCCAAATGATCATAGTGTTTAAGTAATCTGAGTCAGGATTCTTATAGAAATGTGTGTGCGTGTGTGTGTGTGTGTGTGTATGTGTGTGTGTGGCATTATAGTTATTCTAATATACATGAAAACACAAAGGGTGAAAAGAGTCAATGCAATCTTGAAGACCTATTTTCACGTAAAAACCTGCATGCAAATGGTTATCTGAGCTTTATTCATAATTTGTCTAAATCTGCAGCAGTCAAAATGTCTTTCAGTGCCTGAATAGATAAACTATGATACATCCCACTGTAGAATATTATTCAGTGGTGGAAAGGATTGAACAATCAAGCTGTGGGAACATTAGATACATGTTGATAAATGAAAGAAGCTGGTGAGAAAAGACTACTTTTGTGTGATTCCAGATATACGACACTCAGGTAAATGAAAACTATAGAGACTGTTAAAAATAGAGTGATTGCCAGGAGTTTGCAGGGGGATGAATATGTGAAGCCCAGGGGATTTTTAGGGCAATGAAACTACTCTGTATGATACTGTACTGGTGGATACAAGACATTATTCCTTTATCAGAATCCATAGGACTGTACAGCAAAAAGTGCTAACCCTAATGTAGGCAAATTTTAAAAGCTGGGGGATCCCTGGGGAGGATACAGACTGTAACAAGAGAATCTAACTGTATGCAAAATGTATGAAACAACCACACTGACAAAGACGGTGGAAAGGTACTGATCTATATATCTTTGGAAATTAGTGTAAGATGAAAGGCAAAAGGAATTGCACATACACACCATACTCTAGTTGATGAAGTTGTTTCCCACAGAGATACGTGTTAACAACTTTGACATTGTTGTAGATGTCTGCAGGAATGCAACAATCAAGTAGATGCATGGCAGGTTTCTCACTATTGGAGTGAGAATTTGTAGTAAGAGGAGGAAGCTACAGTGATCCATGTGATAATGAATTAGAGTGGAGACATCAGGATAAACTCATATTTAGGTTCATAAAGACACAAATGGTTACATATAGAAATATTTTACATATATATGTGATATGCATGGGTTAGTATACACATATATATTTTTTGCTCTATCAGTTAGGAGGGTCTAAAATAAATGACATTCTAGAGGCATCTAGAAAAATGTCTTGCACTCAGATATTGGTTTCTAATACCATTCTCCAACAAAAGGAACCATGGCTCTTTAGAAAAAGGGATGATTTTAGGATGGGGCCAATAAATACACAAGATGAGCCAGGGGCATATTAGTATAATAAATACCTATGACTCCACACTGATGGGGAAAAAGAGACAACACCCCCATGAAGAATAATAATTCCAAATAATACATGTCCTCAGGAAGGGGGTGACTTCCTTCCATAGTGTACAGTGGGGAAGTCACTTTACTGTAAAGGAACCAGACACACAACTCCTCAGCCCAGTGATCAAGGCCAAGGTCAGTACTCCTCAATCATGTTGATAGAGCTACACTTGCAACAGTGTGATGAAAAAGGAGCTTTACTTCTCTGATCTTCCAACCACCAACCCATAACTCCAGTATTATTGTGAGAAAAACAGACAATTTCTAATAGTGGGCACCCCCGCAAAAAAAAAAAAAAAAACCTCACCAGTCCTCCTCAAAATTCTCAAGGTTGTAAAGTACAAGGAAAGTCTGAGAAACTACCACAGCCAAGAGGAGCCTCAAGACATGACAAATAAGCGTGACATTCTGGATGTATCCGCGAACACTCAAAGGACATTAGGTGAAAGTAAGATCATCTAAATAAACTATGGACCTCAGTTAATAATGAGGTATCAATATTGGTCCATTAATCATAATGAACCTATCTTATGTAAGACATTTACAATAGAGGAAACTGGGTGCAGTGTAAACTCTTCCAAAAAATAAAATTCTATTAAGAAAAGGAACCAAATCCCTTGAAGCTTTAATTCTTTTCATCTATTTCACATTATCTTAATATGACGTTGCTTTGCTTCCAGTAAGCTGTGAGAAAATTCCATTAGCAAGTTGATTGCCTTGATAGAAGTCCTAAGTACATGGTTTTTCCCCTTGATGCTAATCTGATATGCACCATTGGGTGTGATCATGGGGCACTGGTGGTTTCCTAGGCAGTTTATTGAGTTATGCTTTCAGAGGGGAGCAGAATGAGAATTCTTGTTACTGCAGAGAGGTGATTTTAAGAGAAAGTTTAAATTTTGTTTAATTTTACTGATATTGAACAAAGTTTAAAACTTTTGTTTTAAAGAGATATATTATATATGAATATTAATCAGATAAATAATTCTTAGTATCTCTGTGAAGGACATTAATTGTATGGTTTGTGTCTTTTGTGTAGAACTCTCATAAGTGTCACAGAGGGCTAATGTAGTCAAGGTTCTCTATTTATTATGTATGCATATATGCATGCATGTGTATATCTCCTGTCTGCCTACCTACCTACCTATCTAGCCCTGCCCACACATCTATTTCATTTTCTATCTACCTGTGACAATAATTGAATGCCATCTAGTGCAAGATTTAAGACATCAACAAAATACTTAATTGAAAACAAATAAACTCACTTTATTGGGTTGTTACTTGAAACACATACAAATATATTAAACAAAGTAAATAAAATAGAAGTTTTATATTTTTATGGCACTGTATGGATGAAATTAAGTTTCTATCACATCTCATTTGCCTGATCAGGCTATAGGAAATTGTTCTATCCTTGTGCTGTATGAAGACTACCATACTGCATTCTGCATTTCATAATGCAGAATACTACATTGGCTTTAGTTATTGCTCTATTATTGTAAGTTACTTAGGTCAAGCTGTATTTGGCTCTTCTAAATAATGATTTTTGAAAAAATAGCTTGTGATAAAGCAAAGCAGTTTCAATTATTTCCACATGATATTTGTATCAAAGTTTACACATATTTCTGTCTTTTGCTAAATTGTGCCCAAGTAAAATATCAAGTTTACATTTGTTCTAGAATATTTAAGTATCCATTGTTCGCCAGACATAGACCCATACTGGAATTTATCATTCTTTTTTCATTATGGCCAATTTGATAAAAGAAATTAAAATTATTTGTGTCATGTATATAAATAATTTATATATTTATTGGCCACATATTTTTCTTCTTCTGTGAATTGCTTTTTTATCTCATTGTGAATTATGATACTTTTATTAAATTCTGTTTTATGTATAAGATATTAGTACTTAGTCTTTATACACTTTGGAAGTATTTTTTGAGTTCCCATTTAAAAGTACTTGTTTCATAATTCTGATTTTCTTTTCTTTTTTACTATAAATGTTTCTTTAGCTCCCTTCCTCTCATCTTTTTTTTTTGTTGTTGTTGTTCTTTAATTTTTTTTTGCTTCCTTCTATTAGAGGTGTAATATTTTAAATCATCAAACTTATCAATATTTTAATTAAACAATTACTCTTGGAGTCAGGCTTAGGAAGTCCTCAGTCATGTTAAATTATATAAATTTCCATCTGTATTTTATTCAAGTTTTCACATTTTTACACATTCACTTCTGTTTGAACACATCATGCTGTAGCACTTGCTGTAGTTTAAGGGATGGCAGTGTTTTTTTTGTTTTATTTTGTTGTGGTACGTGGGCCTCTCACTGTTGCGGCCTCTCCCATTGCAGAGCACAGGATCCGGACGCGCAGGCTCAGTGGCCATGGCTGAGCAAGATTTAAGACATCAACAAAATAATTAATTGAAAACAAATAAACCCATTTTATTGGGTTGTTACTTGAAACACATACAAATATATTAAACAAAGTAAATAAAATAGAGTAAATAAAATGCTCCACAGTGTGTGGGATCTTCCTGGACTGGGGCACGAGCCCGTGTCCCCTGCATCAGCAGGCGGACTCTCATCCACTGCACCACCAGGGAAGCCCGGGATGAGAGTGTTATTAGTGATCTGGGAAACACTGCACTTTCCTTTAGGAATATACTTTCCCTAAACTTTGGAATATGAAAAGGCTTGGAATCTAGTCTGAAGGAACGGTTTCAAGAAGTAAGAGACATAAGTGATCTAAATAGTTATTTTTAAATGAAAGGAGAGGGATGATCATTTCTGCAGAGAGAAGTAAATTATTTTGAAGTTTAAGGTTACTTCTGGTGATCCAATAGATAGGGATTTATGCCCAAAAATGATAAGGGAGAAAGTTGATGGAGACGCTAATCTGAGTAAAAGATGGGTGCCAGCAATATGACAGCAGAGCAGGCTGTGTCTCAGGTGAGCGAATTGACCATAGGGGTTCCATTTGCTGGAGAGTGGTGGTGGCAGGTAATATGCAATTTAAAGTTTACTTTTCGATGTTGTAAATCCCTTCTAATGCCCTGAATTCTTCTGACAGGCCTATTATACAATGTCATTAATACCAGCCTTTTATTAATTCTACGTTGGATAACAAAAGAATATACACATGTAAGGTAATGAAGCTGAAGAGGCTGTGATGATTACCTGGGAGCGTGCAGAAGCCTGAAGCCACAGTCTGGACAAAGGTCAGATATGATAATACAGGTACTTAAGTGTTTTTTTGAAATCTCCTGAGACACACTGAAAGGAGCTGAGTTACTCAGCAGTCCAGCAGGATGTCGCTCAAACAGCTAAAAAAAAATGGGAAACTCAGGTGAGGGTAAACTTTGACATTATTTCTAGCAAGAGACTACAAAAACAACAGCATTTCACTCTCTTCATGATGTTTATATTACAGTGGCTATGTTACAAGGTGAATTCTTAAATGATTTAAGCACATTAAGAATACAGTAGAGTTTTGGTTGAAAATGTAGTCTCTCTAAAGATTAATTGGGAGAGAATTTATTCATTCTCAATATTAATTCTTTCCATAAAAGAATAAGACAACCTCTCATTTTATTCCCTATTTATTTATGTCTCCCAATGGCATTTAGTAACATTTTCACATAGGTCTTGCACAGTAAACAGTTGTTCCTAATTTTTTGAAATATTTTAATATGATTATGAATTATATTCTTAATTTTTTAATCTGCTTTTCCACATAAGCTATGAAGGGTATAATTTTTAACCTTCATTTTGTCATTTTCCAACTTAATTTTCTTTTTTTTTTTCTAACTCCAATGTGTTTCAGAAGATTTGTTTAAATCTTTAGTTACAAAATCATTCCTGTAGCAAATAATGATAATGGTGCTTACTCAGTTTTGATGAGTACATTTAATTACATTTTTCATACTCTATTGCAGTGGCTGAAATCCAAGAAAAAATGTTCTGTAGTAGTGATACAATGAATAACCTTGGCTTTTTAAAGAGTTTAATGGTGAAGCCTGTAGTGCTTCAGCATTTTTTATGCTTGCTATTGACAATATACCATACTAAGGAAGTAAAACTCTATTATTTCTTACATTGATTTTTTTATAATGAGAAGTTAAATTTTCCATGACTTTTTATTCATAACCTAAGAGTTTTAAGAATTATCCAGTTTTAAATGTATTAATTGATTAATACTGTATGATTACTCTCACAGTCTTTTAATAAATGTTATCACCATTTATTATTGGCTTAGATATAGGGAATCCTTCATTATACTGTATGTATTTCATGATTAAGGACCATCATGTTCTTTTTGTGATTTTTTCTTTCATCTGTGGCCATCAGGACTATGCTAATCTCATAAAATGAATTGAGAAAAATTTTTATTTTTTGTGTCCACAAAATCCAAAAAATCAACTAAAATTTATTATGGTGGAAATTATCTGGTCATGAAAAGATTTAGCTCACATCACCATCTGACCAGTACTTTTATAACCTTTTATTTTTTATTTTTATTTTTTTTTTGCTCTGTTCAATTGTTTCAACATCTTGAGATAAATTTAGGAGCCATTAGAAGCCATTAGTTTTTATGGAAACTTACTACAGAAAATAAAAACATAGCAATATACAAGCTAAAATTTTGTAAGTCTCAACTACTGATTATTCCCATATATTCTTTTTTTTTTTCCTTTTGGCAATGCTGTGCAGCTTGTGGGATCTTAGTTCCCTGACCAGGGATTGTACCCAGACCCTTGGCAGTAAGCATGGAGTCCTAACCGCTGGACCACCAAGGAAGTCCCTCCCAGGTATTCTATGTTTTCCTTCATTCAATTGTTTGAAGTTTATCCATTTTATTTATTTATTTTAATAACCAGTCTTTGATCATTAATTGACACCAGATTTTCATTTTTCTAATTTTTTTTAAATTACTGTTATTTCTCTCAAAGTTTATCGTAGTTTAGATTTTCAAACCTTCTTAACTAACCCTGTAGACTCATTTGTTTTATTTTTTTAACTGTGAAAGCCACTTGTGTTATAAGTTTCCCTTTTATATATCTTAGGCTGAATTTCATTTCTCACAATTCACTCTAATTTGTCCACTGAATATGAAGAGTTACATTTGTTTATGATTGTATTAAAAAAACTGCATTACTGTTATGCCAAAAATTGTGTCTTGAAGACTCCAGTGTTTCTGTGTTTCTAAAGTTCCCCTATATACCACAATTTATATAGAGAGCATTCTGTTCTTTTCCTCCTTGAAACTATTGTGTTACCTGAAGCTACAGTCTTCTGAGTGGATGTAGAAAATGAGGTAGACTTTCTTTGAAAGCTACTCTGTGGGAGATAAATGTAATGCTTTCTGCTCCATTACGAGGTCTAATTCTCTGATTGAAGGTTGGAAGATGAGCATGGGTAGAAGGTACAAGCTGTTTCTGCATCCAGTAAAGTTTCTTTATTTCAGATGTTTAGAACTTTTTCTAAGCTCCTCTGTCTGTAGCCAAATTGGGGTTGAAATTGACATGAGTGTAGTTCTGACATAAATGTTGGTTGATGCCTTTTTGTACACTAATGTGAAAGAAGGGGTGGAGAGAATAAGGATACATATGTTGAGACATTCATCTTTGATAAAAGTGGGTTATTTACTAAGCCGGATATAAGTTTTCTAATACTAAAAATATTCCTCAATGTTTTTACACTATGATGTAATGGCTACCGACATATCACACTTTTAAGCTTAATCTTCCTAATTACATTCTCCTCTCACTTTTTTTGAGACTAGTCAACAAAACCAACTCACTTCGAAACGTTTGAGTTAAAGAAATTTTACTGGATGCGGAAACAGCTTGTACTGTCTACCCATGCCCATCTTCCAACCTTATATCAGAGAATTAAACTAGTCAACGAAACAACATATCAAACCCCGATTTGGAGAGTTTTTTGATTTCCATGGTGCATCTATTCTTACTGTGAGTAATTTCAAGCTACCAACATGATATACAGTAACACACTGTAGTACATTATTTCCACCATACAGGTTCAATAGACATACATAACCCCAACAGCCCAGATAATAGTAAAACATAACATAACTAGGAAGAAAATAGTTTGAATATGCATTACTTTGTTTTAAAATAATTTATGTTTTTAAATTTAATTTTCGATAAGACTGTGTTTAAAACCGGCGCATAACTTGTCTAGGATAAATGTATGCTGATAAATTCTCCTTTAATTAAGAAAAAGCAAACAGCCATTTTGCCTATATACAGAGAAAATAAAGTATAAGCATTATTGAGAAACAAATAACCAACACTATCATCACACAGGCAAGTCTCCTCCCAGCGAACACAAAATAACAAGCATGAAAAGCATTGGTACACAATGCTGAATAAACAAGTGAGAGTTGACAAAGGGAAGATATATAGGTATCATCCCTGTCGGCCAGGAGTATGTATGGGGATTATGGAGACTTTCAAATAACATTCCAGTATTATGTAAGTCTTTCTTTTCACCTCTTTGCTGGTTTTGGTTAGGTGTGATGTTATGATTATGCAAAACTGAACAATGATTTGTCAATTAAATGCAAATCAAATCTCAATAAACTAGCATGATTGCAATTTTACTTCAGAAGAATCATACAGATGAGATTCCTCCTATGGTTCATTAACTGAGTGACCTAAATTTCAATGTGAGCAAGTTTTTCGATGTGGGGATTGATTTGTCATCATACTGATACACGAGTTAAGTACTTCTTATAATGTATGTGTGCTGTCAACATATTCCTTGACATATATTTGAATATAACCAACGCAACAGCATCGTCTTTCCTAGGCAACCAGTTTCATTTTGAGAAAACTAAATTCAGGAGGGTAAGAAATCTTCGGAGGTTTGGTGCCACTCATCCTAGATGGTGAGTAAACCTGAACAATTAGTTTTAACTAACTGACCCAGAAAGGTCTCTACCAAATTAAAATTGTACTGAGGCATGTACATTTAAAAATGTTCCTATCTAAAGAGACATTGTTGCTAGTGGGTTTTTTTCCTATTAATTGGACTTGTTTCCTAATTGTCTCTTTAAAACAGAATCATTCTCCTTCTCCATCACTAAATTTATCAATTAACCTTAATTGTCAATGAGAGTATTACTTCTGCCTTAGGGCCTTTTCCTTGATTAAAGATGTGTATTTTAGATCTATAACACAAATTGCATGGACTCCATGAACCTTATTGTCATGATAGCAAATTAAATGTTATTAGGAAGAATGTATTTCCTACTGTATTCCTACTTTAATATATCTTTTAATATCATATTTCTTATAAGAAATATCTGTCAAATATTTAAATTAGATTATTAATTTATTCTTATAGCTATGGGGCAGAGTTTAAATTTATGAGCAAATGTCACAACTTCTAAAGGTCTGAATTCATCTAGTTTGTTGAAGTGTGACTTTGTATTGAAGATAGTATGCATATAATCCCCTGGAATAGGAATGACATTCTCTAGTTATCTTTAGTATAATAACTGAACAGGAACATTTGAATACTCATAAATATATAAGACCTATTTTATAACTCCATAAATGTTTTATACAAGAGATGTTTACTATGTATTATCATTCATTTTCAAGTTGATATCATTAAATATCAAGATTAATCCAAATAAATATTCCTTTGAACTTGTTGTCAAGCACTAATAAAATTAAAATTATAAAATATGCATGAAATAACATGCAAAGCAGAAAGCTACTTCCACACCATCCCTGTTCAGGAAAAAATTAAATGCAAGTTGATTCATTCTTATTTTGAAATCACACCAGAAATAATAATTGTGCACCCTGAACTAACCCTATTTTTTATAACAACTATTTATAGAAACACATTCTTCAAAGAGTACTTAATATTCTTTTTAGGTCTTCTAATGATACAGAATCATTTAATGCAGATCCTTTCCTAAACTTAATATGATCACACTCTGTTATTAAATCATCTTAATGGCTCTGTTTTTTAGGCTAAAATCCTTTAATGTTTCCTGTAGGTCAAACTGCCTCAACCACTGGGCTTTGGAACCACCCAGGGAAGGTCCTTGGTCTTATTTACCATGACTCTGTCTCTCATAACTCGCAGCATCCTCTCCACTAATAGTAAGCAATAAATGTTTGTATGAACGATTTCCAAATCAAAATTAGTACATTGCTTAGCCCCTATCATTTACTGAGCAAGGTATTAAAGATAAACATGATTTCTTGCAACTCAGGGCATTTCAGATATGAAGAGAGCATGTTTATAAACAACAAAATAACAGGAATATATACAAGTCCCCGTGGAGCTTCAGGAGGGAAAACTTCAATCTGAGTGGGCTGAAAATGACTTTAAGATGAAGTAAGGTAGAGTTTGCAATAAAATCATAGGAGGGAATTCTAGGCAGAGGATTTATAATATTCAGTGACCTGGAGGTATAACATAGGCAGTAATTTCCTGAGAACCACAAGTGGTGTAGTATTCCTGGAGACCTAAATTAAGGGAGTTTATTTATATATAGATTTGAGTGTGTCATGGAAACACTTAGCTGGTCAGTTGTTCTCATAGCAAGCACTTAATAATCCATCTATGTTCCCACTGCTAGGAAATGCCACCTTTATTTTGCATCTTAATTTGTATCTATTTGTTTCTATATTTTGGGCTTTGTGTTAAACTCAATTAAGTTATCTGTCTATTCTTACACTATTGTATGCATATAAATTCCTGTGGCTTTATAATTAATTTGTTGAGTGAAAAGGTGTGAAAGAGGTTTGGATTTGAAGAGAATGGGAAGATAGGGGATAACTTTTGCAGAGCATGAAAGGACTTTTTAGATAAGCTTATATAACATGATTGCCGGTGAGGACTGAGACTCCAGCTAAGACCAAATGCCATAAATCTAAAAATACATTGTCTTAAGTCATGCAGTGTTCTCTCTTAGCCCTAAGAATTGTAAGTGTATAAGCTTAAAAGGAAGATAGTCATATGTACCCGATGTGAAGGTTTTGAATGTTAGCAAGAAAGCAGCTGAATCATTGGCTCAAAGCTTCATTGGAGTGAAAATAAAGTCACAATTGGGATATTGTACTAGGTGAACAAAAGAAACATCTGAATTTATAATATAGAATATCTAGGTGTGTGAGAGTAGAAAAGACAAATGATTTTTAAGAGAACTAGATATTCCAGAATTAGTTTTCAGGGTCAAGGCAATTCCTAATGAGGAAAAGGTCAAACTTTCAGTCATAAAGGTCAGAGGTAAAGTAGATGGTATTTTTAGGTCATCTGAATTAAATAGGCCTAAGACATGAGGTTAGAATGTTACAAGTCCTTCCTTAAAAGGTGTTAAAGAATTCTACCATGGTGAGAAATTTTCCTCTGAAACATAAGATTTTTTTTCCAGGAAATATGGTGATAGGTTGTACATCCAGAGTCAGAGAAATAGGGGAGGCAGGAATGGAGAGTCATGGGGATGAGAGGAAGTTTAATGGTTGCAGTTATTTCTGGAATGACCTAAGCTATTTAGAAAAAATAACCACTCTACTCCAGCCAACACCACAGAAAACCTGGGGCCAGAACCCCTCAAATGTCAACAAAAACCACATGGGGAACTTAGAATTCCACCCTTATTGGCTCTAACAAGGAACCCCTAGCTCGTGCTGGGTGGTGTCAGAGAAAGCTGAATGGGGACCAAGGAGCTTCATCTACACTGGGCAGTGATTAGGCTTCTTCCACTTCCTGCCTGAGGGGGCTGGTGGAGAATCATGACTTTCACTGTCACTAGACAGCAAAGAGCAACCCCACTCCCCAGTGGTACCAGAAGAAGGCATGCAGGAAACAGGAAGGAAGCACGCCCACCTCTCAGTGGGTGACAAGGCCCTCCCCATTAGGTGTCAAAGGAGGCCAACTGGGAAACCCAGACTTCTACCCACACCTTCCAGTATCGAGGTGGTTTTCTGTCTCCATCTTGCCATCCCCTACTAGAGCAGGGTCAGAGCAAGCCAGCTAAAACAAAAGGCTTCAATAACATTTACAGGTTTACAATGTAACACTAAAATATGCAGGTCTCAACAGAAAATTACTTATCATACCAAGAACAGGATGACCTTAAATGGAATGAAAATGACAGTCAATAGAAGTCAATACCAAAAATGACAGAGCTATTATAATTATCTCATGAAGACTTCGAAGCAACTATCATAAACTCTAAAATAAAAATTACAAATATACTTTAAACCAAAGGAAAAAAAATAGAAAGTCACACTAACTATATAGAAAGTTTCAGCAAAGAAATAAAAGACATAAAGAATAAAATAGAAATATTAGTGAAAATACAATAACTGTAATTGAACTTCAATGGATGGACTAAAGAGCAGAGTGAAAAGGACAGAAGAAAGAATCAGTGTCACAGCAATTTAAATTAACCAATCTAAACAACAGAGAAGAAATAGAAGGGTAGGATTATTACAAAAATTAACATTCATGTCATTGGAATCCTAGATATGTACAAAGATATGACATATCCTGGGTCATAAAACAAGCCTCAACAAATGTAAAGGAACTGAAGTAATAGAGAGCATATTCTCTAATCACAGTTAATGAAAATTAGAAATCAATAACAGAAAGATAAAAGGAAAACCTCCAAATACTTGTAAACTAAACAACAAACTTCCAAATAATCCATGGGTCAAGTCTCAAGGTATATTAAAATATACACCATACTGAATGAAAATGAAAATACAACATATAAAACTTTATGACATAGTTAAAGTAGGTTGAGAGGAAAATTTCTAGCACTAAATGCATTAGAAAAGAAGGAAAGTCTCATAGATAATTTAAGATCCTGTCTAAAAATCCAAGAAAAAGAGGAACAAAATAAACCAAAAACAAGGAGAAAAATGGAAAGAATAAAGTTAAAAGGAGAAATCAGTGAATATGAATACAGAAAAACGATGAAGAAAATTCAACAAACAGAGCTGTTTCCTTGAAAAGATCGATGAAATTGACAAATCTCTTGATAGACTGACAAAGAAGAAATCAAGAAGACACAAACTACAGAATTACAATATCTGAAACGAGAGTATTACTATTAGCCCTGCAAATATAAAGAGGATAATAAGGGAATACTATAGACAGCTTTACACACATAACTTTTATAACTTCAATTAATTCCTCAAAAGCTACAAACTATCACAACCCACCCAATACAAAAAAGATAATTTGGATAAACTTACAAATATTAAGAAAGTTGAATTTATAATTTTAAAAAAAGAAATCTCTAAGATCAGTTCATGTAACTGGAATATTTTCATAAACACTTAATTCTACACAATTCTACACAATGTCTTCTACAAAGTAAAAGAGGAGAGAACACATGCAGACTAATTTTATGAAGCTAGTATTACCCAATACCAAAATAAAACCAAGACAGTTCAAAACAAGGAAACAAACAAAAAGTTACAGACCAATATATTTCATGAAAATAGATGGAAAAATCCTTAACAAAATATTAGTGAATAAATATCAGGAACATATAAAAATCTTTCTGTATTCAAAATGATACAGTGGAGTTTACTCCAAAGATGCAAAATTGGTTCACATTTGAAAATCAAGTAAAGCAAATGCACCATATTAACAAACTACAGGAGAAAAATCAAATAATCATATTGATTGAGGTAAATACATTTTACAAAATTCAACATCCATCCATTAAACAATAACAACAACAAAGCAAAAACAAAAACACAACCCCCTCAAAGAATAGGAATAGAATGAAACCTATTCAACTTGATAAAGAGTATCTACTCTTTATGAAAAGTTAAATTCATCATGAAAAGTTAAATTCATTTCCCTTAAGATTGGGAAGGAAGCAAGAATGTCTCCTTTGCCACTCATATTCTGTACAGTGGTAAACATGTCAGCCAGTGCAATAAAGAAAGAAAAGGAAATAAAAGTCACACAGCAAAGAAGGAAGAAATAAAATTGTCCCTATTTACATATGGCATGATTGTCTACAGAGGAAACCCAAAGATCTACCAAAAAAAATCTCCTAGAACTAAAAAATGTGTAAAAGTCCATAAGATACATAGTGAACATATAAAAATCAATCCCTTTTTGATAAACTGTCAATGAACACAATGACACAAAAATGTAAAATGTGATACCATCTAAAATTATAAGTAAAATACCTCAGTGTAAATCTAAGAAAACATGTACAGATGTTAGAATTGAAAACTACAATATTTATTTATTGAAATTCAACATAATAAGGATGTCTATTCACCCTAAGTGGATATTTAGGTTTAAAGAAAGTCCTTTCAAAATCTCAGAAAGATGTTACGTACATACAGACAAGATTTTTCTAAAACTTATATAAAAAGACAATGGAACAGTAGCTAAAATAATTTTTGAAAAATAATAAATGTAGAAGATTAAATCTACTGAATTTCAAGATTTACTATGTAACTGTACAATCAGGCTTCTGTAGTAGTCACAAAGGGATAGACACTAGATTGATGGAAGAGACTAGAGAACTCAAAAATAGAAACACGCAAATACTCCCACATGATTTTTGACTAAAGTACAAAAGCATTTCAATGGAGGGAGGATAGCCCTTCAACAATGGTACTGGACCAATGAGATATCCATGGGCAAATAATGAACCCTGTCCAGAACCTCACACCTTATATGAAAACTAACTCAAAATGCATCACATACTTAAATCAAAAACTTAATTCCTAAAACATTTGCAACAAAAAGCTTTGGAGAAAACCTTTAGTATGTAGGGCTGGGTAAAGAATTCATAGACCTGACATCAGTGTGTGTAGCAAAAAGGGAAAAGTTGACAAATTGGACGTCCTCAACTTTTAAAACTTTTGTTCTGCCAATACCCCGTTGAGAAGGTGAATAGCTCTACACTGGGAGGAAATGTTTGCAAACCACCTATTTGACAAGAGGCTAGTGCTTAGAATATATGAAGAACTCCTAAAATTCAAGAGTGAAAATAAAATAAAATAACCAAAAGGGAAAAAATTCATGATGGGATATTTTGTTGAAGATCATCAAGGATGACAAATAAACACATGAAAAGATATTCAAAAGAATTCATCATTAAGGAATACAAATTAAAACCCCAAAGAGATATTGCTATAAACTTATCAGGATGGCTGAAATAAAAAATAGTGGCAACACCAAATGCTGGCAATGATGCAGAGAAGCTGGATGACTCACACATTGCTGATCGGAATGTCAAATGGTACAGTTACCCTAGAAAACACTTTGGCAGTTTCTCACAAAACTAAACGTGTAGCAAACATGTCCCAGCAATTGCACTCCTGGGTAATTATCCCAGAGAAATGAAAGTTATATTCAAATAAAATCTGTACACAAATGTGCATAGCAGCTTTTCTTATAATAGTAAAAGCTGGAAACAATCCAAGTGTCCATCAACTGGTGAATGGTTAAACAGACTATGTTACATTCGTGTAATGAAATACATGAAATGAAATTTAATAAAAGTAATAAATTATTGATATATACAACAACCTCAATGAATCTCCAAGAAATCATGCTGCATGAAAAAAAGCCAATCAAAATGTCGTAAACTGAATGATTATATTTGTATGGCATTCCAGAAATGTCAAAACTATAGAGAATATTAATGGTTACCAAGTGTCAGATGTAGGATGGGAAAGTGAGATGGGTATGAATCTAAATGGGCAACATTATAAGGAATACTTGTGGTGATGGAAATGTTCTGTATCTTCAGTGTATCAATGTCAGTATCCTGCTTGTGATGTTATTGTATAATTTTGCAAGTTGTCACCTTTATAGGAAATTGAGTGAACGATGCATGGCGTATCTATATTATTTCTTACAACTGCATGCAAATCAACAATTTTCTCAAAATAAAAAGTTTAAACAATTGTATATATTCAACTAGATAGCTGTTACTTTTTAAATGGCATTATGATCTTCTTTATTTCCTTACACCCACACACTCTCAGAATCCTATCCTGCCTTACTGACATCAGCCAACACTGAGCCATGGGTAAATTTCCCAGTTGATGAAATATATTTGTCTTCTAGAATCCATTTCGTGCCTCATTAGCTATACTACAAAATAATTTTGAAACATTTCCTTTTAGAAATACAACTTGTATAAAATTAAATAAATTTGTGTGGAATTTATCTCTGTATAGCATGGAGCTAAATAAACTACTTTGTAACATGAGCTAAACAACTTGAGGTTGTTTTTCCCCACAGTCATTTAGAGTATGACTTCCAGCTCTTCAATTCTCTATGGCTCCAGTAATTCATCTCCTTATCACAAGCTAAGCTGAGCCATTTGCCATACATTAATAAAAAGATAACAATAGTGATTAAGGGTGTACAACTATGTAATTAACTTTGAATTGTTAGCACCAAAGAGAGATAAAGAGTTATATTCATTGGGGAAGTAAAAACAATAGCTGTCTCTTAATTATCTTAGAGGTTGTATAAATGCTTGTACTGTCTTTTCAAATTTGTAGAGTAATATATAAAATATTTTCAAGTTTTTATTGTAGTAAAATTAAGTATTAAAAATAATCTAGATTTAAAGGATTTCCCTATGTTGTTGTTCGCTGGGTTTGAACTACCTGGTTAAGATGATATCTAAGTCCTTGGCTTATCATTTACCAAATTCTTACTAAAATATGCTTTAAAATTGGGCGTGGGTGGGAGGAGATGAAAGACCCTAACATCAAAACAAAGTATCAGCCAATTGATAATCTGAGAAAATTTCCCTTAAACACATGGCATATTTAATTGAAAATAAAATCACAGCAACAACTGATGCTGACAAAATCTTCACCACTCAGAAGTAAACATAGTGAGCACTTATGTATTCACTGCTGCCTTCACCATCATCCTACTTCTAAGTTCAGAAATCAGGGTGTGTTCCATCTAGTAAACCAGAAAATAGTATGAACACTGTTTTTGAGTATCCACTCACTCATAAAATAGTTTCCTTCTCCCTTCACATGCAAAATTACAAATCCTCTGAAAACAAGGGCATGAGAAGCAGGTTTCCAAAAAGGAACACTTAGAAGAATCATGGAGGAAAAGGTTGGTAACTGGGTTTGTTGAAAAAAGCTTTCTGGAATAGCTTTCCAATTTTTCAAGGCTGCTAAGGGTGGACATGATGCCTCAACACATCAACTCCATCAGATATTTAGCAGAGGTATCAGCCTCTGGAAATTGGGCTAAGTGATTATAACCACTCCTACCCCTAATCTCTTTATATCAGAAGGATAAACACTCTTAATACCAAAGCAGAGGTTCCTTCCCCTCTATTTGCAGACTCTCTGAAGATGATAAAAGGACTTAAAAACAACTATGAAATTATCCACATAAACTGAAAAAATAGTAAACAAACACAAAATCATATAATAGATTTCATCAGTATTGCTAGGAAAAAAGGGACTAGTGTCATATAGAAGCCAGGTCATTTGAGGAATATTTGGACAACAGGATGCAATTGAGAAAAGGGTGACAATATTGACCAGTCTAAGGTTTGCACAGGAAAAATAATGTGACAGGCATTTGCAGAGATTATCTATACTGGCTACGTACAGAAAAAGGGGGGCAAAGAAAATAAAAATCTTGGGAATGAAAATTGAGTTGGAGTGAAAGGCAAAGTGAGGACACTGAAAAGGTTTCCAAGGAAGACTTCAGCCTTAACTTTAAGAAGTATAATGAAAAAAAATCTGATTCAGAACAGCTGCAAACCAGAATATAGTTTTAAAATACCAATGGTACACAAACAATAAAGGGAAATTCCAGTCAAAATCTCAATATAGTTTTCAAAATCTTCAAAATGACTCTAAAATTTACCCAAGAAAAAGTGCAAGGAAAAATTCTGAAGTAAAAATTAGTCCATATTTTGAATATATCACATTATGGTATATTTGGTGTTTCATGACATTTAGTGAAACATGATATGGATTTTTATTATGAAAGAAAAAATCCTAGTCCAATAAAACATGATCTGAAAGTTTGGTGTAACTTTAGATTTATTAAACAGGTTATAAATAATTTCATGAAGTCATAAATCATGATTACCTCAAGAAGTAATGGCAATTCATATATTTTGATTATTGTTAATTATTTAAGGTATAAATGCTTTTGTGATAAATACATGTTTCCTTCTACCACATTATTCCTTTTTTTTTTTGCGTTGCGGAGCACAGGCTCCGGGTGCACAGGCTCAGCGGCCATGGCTCACGGGCCCAGCCGCTCCGCGGCATGTGGGATCTTCCCGGACTGGGGCACAAACCCGTGTCCCCTGAATCGGCAGGCGGACTCTCAACCACTGCGCCACCAGGGAAGACCTGCATTATTCTTTTGTCACCTTAATATGAGTATTTGATTCAAGGACATAAAGTCTCAGGAAATATTCTACAGGGTCACAAAGCAACATTGTTTCCTACTATGACTTAGGAGGGTGACCCTGACAAATGGGAGAAGCTGTATCATGGAGGAAGACAGAGAGGGAGAGACCAATTTATTTGAATTCTCATACTACAGGCAGAATTAAAGACCACTTGAATACCCCCTCCCAATAGAAGACACATAAATAATTACACAGACACACACACAATACAGTAATATACAGCTATTTGCAAAGATGGAGTAATCTTTTTGAATAGTTTATTTTTTAAAGTTCATGTTATATAATTATTTAATTTATTCTCACTGATTACTTTTCGTGGCTTACTGTATTTTTATTTACCAATTCCTTTAACTTCATAAGTTTTAAATATATCTAGAACAAAAACACCTAGCATAAAGAATTACTATAAATGACCCATATAATCATTCTTCGGGTCAAGAACTAGAATTTACCAGCACATCAGAAGCCCATGATGTGTGTATACTCTGACAATAATAACTCTCCTCTCATTTCCTTAAGGTAACTGTTATCTTTACAATTTTAGAAGTTGTTTTTTTCTTTGAAACAATTAATTTCTTTTTGAAACTTAATCATTTTTGTATTCACACCTATACACTGCAGTTTAAAGTTCTGTTTCTAAACAATAGAACTGGGTATATTCAGGATATTCTGGTGTATCTGGCATCTTTCACTCAACATAACATCTTAAGTTTCAGAGTGTTTTGCGGACAGTCATACTTTATTCACTTCCATTGCCTAATATAATTTTTGTATGAATATACCATAATTTCTTCATGCATTACACATTAATGGATATTTTGGTCATTTCCTGGTTTTGTACTTTAAAGATAATTCTCAAATAAAATTTAAATCCACATATTTTGGGGCACCCATGTACACATTTCTGTTAAATATATATGCCAAAGAGAAGAAACATTGACATGTGAAATTTATGGCTCCTACTTTAATAGGTACTAAGTTCATTTCCAAAATGATGGCATCCATAGAGATGCAGCACGTAGTACTTCAGTCTTTTTAATTGTGGATATTCTGTATGCTGTGCAGAGGCAGCTATTTCATTTTAGTTTTCTTTCCTCTGATTATAATGATTCTGAGCATCTATTTTATAACTTTGTTTTCTATTTGTATATCTCTTTTGTGAAATATCTGTTTTAATCCCTCTTATTTTTCTACATCCTTATGTATCTTTTTATCTTACTGATTTGTAGGTGGTTCTTCATAGACTGTAGATATGATCTCAGTATCAGAATACACATACAAAATATCTTCACCACTTTTGTCACTTGCCTTGACTATCTTCAAATTGTATTTCGATAAACAGAAGTTCACAATTTTAATGTAATTAAATACATCATTTTTCTCCTTGAATTTATAACTTTTTGTATCTTGTTTAAGAAATTCTTGGTGGGGGTAGAAAAGGAAGGATTGAGAGTTTGGGATTAGCAGATGCAAACTATTATATGTAGGATGGATAAACAACAAGGTCCTACTGTACATCACAGGGAACTATATTCAATATCTTGTGATAAGCCATAATGGAAAAGAATATGAAAAAGAATATATATATATATATATATATATATATAACTGAATTACTCTGCTGTACAGCAGAAATTAACACATTGTTAATTAACTATACTTCAATAAAATTTTAAAAAAGAGAAATTATTTTCTACTCTTCATTCTTATCTATGTCCATGAAGACATAATCCTACATTATCTTCCAAAATTGTTATTGTGTGGCTTTTCATAGTTATGACCATAACTCATCTAAAATTCACTTTATTTATGGGGTGAAGAATGGGCCAAGTTTCATTTTACCCTATGTTTTTGCAATTAAGTAGTACCAATATATAAAACGATTGTCTTTTCCTTAATGTTCCTCTGTAGCATCTTTATCATAAATCAATTTTTAAATGTGTTAGTAAATATAATCTGGAAAAATGCCAGTTTTTGTCTTAATTAATGTAACTTTTTAATTACATTTTTAAAAATTTTATATAGTTGAAGATTAACATGCAGTTTGTAAAAAAATAATAAAGATGCCATATACCTTCATTTATCCAGTTGCCTCTGAAGGAACAACTGGCAAAACTATATTACAGTATCACAACCAGGAAATTTACATTGATACAGTGAAGATAACATTTCCATTGCCACAAGGATTTCTGCTCTTGCCTGTCTCCAGTCACAAACATCTTCCTTCCCCCATTTCATCTCTATCATCCAGGGACCACTAATGTTCTCCATTTCTATAGTTTTGACATTTCAAGAGTATTATATAAATAGAATAACTCAGTATGTGACCTTTGGGGATTGGATTTTTCCCTCAGCAGCATATTTTTACAGAGCTTCACTGAGGTTGTTACATGTATCAACAATGTATTTATTTTTATTGCTAAGTAGTATTCCATGGTATGATACAAAGCAGTTTCTTTACCCATTCACCTGCTAAGGAACCTTTGGGGCCTCCAGGTTTAAAGTATTATTTTTTTAAATCTACAGTGAACATCCTTGTATAGACTTTTATGTAAACAGAAAATTTCATTTCTTGGGCTTCCCTGGTGGTACAGTGTTTGGGAGTCCTCCTGCCGATGCAGGGGACACGGATTCGTGCCCCGGTCCAGGAAGATCCCACGTGCCACGGAGCGGCTGGGCCCGTGAGCCATGGCCACTGAGCCTGCGTGTCTGGAGCCTGTGTTCCACAAGAGAGGCCGCGATAGTGAGAGGCCCTCACACCACGATGAAGAGTGGCCGCCGCTTACCACAACTAGAGAAAGCCCTCGCACAGAAACGAAGACCCAACACAGCAGAAATTAATTAATTAATTAATAAACTCCTACCCCCAACATCTTCTTAAAAAAAAAAAAGTTTAAGGACGTGATACTACCTAAGCTTTCTAAAAAAAAAAAAAAATTCATTTCCCTGAGATAAATATTCCTTGGTCATGTGGTAGTTGAATGTTTAATTTTATAAGAAACTTCCAAACAGTTTTCCAGAATGTGTGTGCAATTTTACAGTTTTACCAGCAATGTATGAGCAATCTGTTTTTTTTCACATTGTCACCAGTATTTGGTAGTGTTAATATTTTTTTTTATTTTAGATTTTGTTTTTTTTTAATTGTTGCATTTTAAGAGTTCTTAATATATCCTAGATACTATTCCTTTGTCAGATAGGTGGTTCACAAATATTTCCTCCCAGGCTGTGACTTGTATCCTATTAATGGCATTTTAATTTGGTGAGGTCTGATTTATCATTTTTTTCCTTTTATGAATCATAATTTTAGTGCCAGGTCTGTGAACTCTTTTTCCTATAGCCCTAGATCCTGAAGATAGTCTCTGATTATTTTAATTTATTTTTTTAGAAGATGTTGGGGGTTGGAGTTTATTAATTAATTAATTTATTTTTGCTGTGTTGGGTCTTTGTTTCTGTGTGAGGGCTTTCTCTAGTTGTGGCAAGCAGGGGCCACTCTTCATCGCGGTGCGTGGACCTCTCACTATTGCGGCCTCTCTTGTTGTGGAGCACAGGCTCTGGACGTGCAGGCTTAGTAGTTGTGGCTCACAGACCTAGTTGCTCCGCGGCATGTGGAATCCTCCCAGACCAGGGCCCGAACCCGTGTCCCCTGCATTGGCAGGCAGACTCTCAACCACTGCACCACCAGGGAAGCCCTCTGATTATTTTTTGACCTGAAAGATTAGTAATTCAGTATTGCATGTAGGCCCATGATTCTCCAGAGAAATGTCATCAGTAGAATATGGATATATAAAGAAAGAGACTTATTTTAAAGAATTGATTCCCTTGGTTACAATGGCTAGAAAGTCCAAAATCTGTATGATGGGCCATCACCCTGGAGACCCAGGAAAGAGCTGACATTGCAATTCAAGTCTGATGGCTTCTGGTGCAGAATTCCCCCTTGCTCAGGGGGGGTCAGTTTTTATTCTAGTTAGACCTTCAACTGATTGAATGTGGCCGGCTTACATTATTGAAAGCAGTCTGCTTTACTCAGCTTTTACCAAATTAAATGAAAATCTCATCCCCAAAGCCCTCATACCCAGAATATTTGGTGAAATATCTGGGCACCATGGCCCAGCTAAGTGGATATGTAAAATTAAGCATCACAGAACTGCTGCATTTTGAGATAATTGTTGTATAGAGTATGAGTTATAGGTCAAGTTTCTTTTTTTTTTTTTCTCTCTCCTGTGGTTATCCAATTAGTCCAGCACTGTCTGCTGGAAAGGGTATCCTTCAGCCTTTGAGCTGTTTTTTTTTTTTTACCTTTGCCCAAAATCAACTGGGCATTTTACGTGTGTCTTCTGGGTTCTTTGTTCTGTTCTATTGATCTGAGTCTATACCTCTGCCAATTACACAAAATCTTAATCACTGAAGCTATATAATAAGTGTTGAAATCAAGTAGAGTGATTCTCTACTTTATTTGTATTTTTCAAAAAAATTTTAATCTATTCCAGCTACTTTGCTTTCTATATAAACCTTAGAATAATCCTCTGCTTATGTATAAAAAAAAAAGAAAACACTTTAATAAAATTTGCAATAAATTTCAACATCAATTTGATCAATTTGGGGAGAATTTCTATCTTTCCTATGTTGATTCTTCAAATCCATGATCACAGTATGGAATCTCCATTTATTAAGGCCTTTTATTTCTTTCATCTACTTTTTGTAACTTTCTGCATGCCGATTCCTTACATGTTTCAAGTGTGTACTTAAGTATTTCACATTCTATGGAATGGTTTTAAATTACATTGTGAGTCTAATTTTTGTTTTTATATGTTCATTATTAGTATATAGAAATGTGGTTGATTGTTGAGTGTTAATTTTTTATATTGTGAACTTTTTGCACACATGCATTAGTTTTAAGGGTTTTTACTTTAGATGCTGTTATGAGCTGAAATGTGACTCCCCCTCAATTCATATGTTGAAGTCCTAACCCCGAGTGCCTCAGAATGTGGCTGTATTTAAAGATAGGGCCTTTAAATAGGGGATAAAGGTAAAAACATGGTCATTAGAATGTGCCCTAATCCTATGTGACTGGTGTCCTTGTAAGAAGAGATGAGAACACAGGCACACACAGAGTAAGGCATTTGAGCAAACAGCCATTGACAAGACAAGAAAAGGGGCCGCAGAAAAAACACATCCTGCTTGGGATGATTTTAGCCTCCAGAATCATGAGAAAATAAATTTCTGCTGTTTGAGCCACCTAGTCTGTGGTACTTGTTTTAGAAGATTAGTGAGCTAATTCTGATGCTTTGGAATTTTCTACATACACAATCATGTATTTGCAAATGGAAAAAACAGAGATGTTTTTTCTACCTTCCTTTCCAATCCCTGTCACTTATTTCTTTATCTTGCCTTTTTGAAGTGGCTAAAAGTTCCAGCATTACCTTGAAGAACAGGGTTGTGAATGGACATCCTTACCTTGTTCCCAATCTAACAAGGAAAGCATTTAGTCTTTTATTGTTTTTTATTTCTTTAGAAATATTTTCTATGCAGCATGTTGATCTTCTATGAAGTTTTCTATAACTGAGAGTTCTGATACTAACTTTCATTTTGTTGGATTTTGAAGATGTCTTTTACTTTTTGTTGCCCACCCTTCCCTCTAAAATAGCTGAACAGAGGTTCTAGCATGCCATGAGAGTGATTGGTTTCTCAACACCATAGTAAGAAATTCACAAGGTTCTCATAGTAAGAACTATAATCTCCTTCACTTTTCCCTCTCTGTACAGGTAACAGTTAATGCAAATATAATTTATTTAAATAATTATTTACAGCACATATTAAAGACAACCACCTCACCCCAGAGAAGGTAATACTTGACTGAGAACTTCTTAGATCTGATAGAGAGTAGTATGGTAGATTCCTGGCTTTACTGTAATTTCCTCTAGTGTGTTTTTGTTATTATTCAGCATGAGAAAAGCAGTGTCATTATGAACTGGCTAAAAGAAGCTATACCATAGAATAAATGAATCTGCTTACCTTTCTCTACTGGAATATACCAGCCTTTTTTTTTCCTAGAGCAGTGATACAATTGAATAGTCAACTAATACTTTTAAACAACATTGTTTTCTTACTCTCTCTTTCTAATAGTTCATTATTAGTGCATAGAAAAGCAAAAGATTTCTGTATATTAATGTTGCATCTTGAAATTTCCTGAATTCATTTATTAGTTCTAATAGTTTTTCAGTGGGGACTTTAGGATTTTCTATATATAGTATTATATCATCTGAAAATATTAACAGTTTTATTTCTTCCCTTCCAATTTGCATGATTTTATTTATTTTTCTTGTCTCAATGCTGTGTCTAGACTTACAATACTATGTTAAATAGAAGTGGTGAGAGTGGGCATACTTGTGTTGTTCCTTATTTTTGAGGAAAGGCTTTCAGCTTTTCACATTTGAGTATGATGTGAGCTGTAGATATGTCATAAATAAAATTTATTATTTAGAGATATGTTCCCTCTATACCAACTTTTTTTTATCATAAATGAATACTGAATTTTTCAAATGCTTTTTCTGCATCTATGGAGATGGTCATGTGTTTCTATCCTTCATTTTGTTAATGAGTGTATCACATTGATTAATTTGAGAATATTGAACCACACTTATATCCCTGGTATAAAACCCACTTGATCATGACATATGATTCTTTTTATATATTGTTGAGTTTGGTTTCCTAATATTTTGTTGAGGATGTTTGCATTTGTATTCATCAAAGATATTGGCCTGTAATTTTCTTTTTTGTAGTGTTTTTGCCTGGATTTGATATCAGGGTAATGGTGACCTTGTAGAATGAATCTGGGAGTATTCCCTCCCCTTCAATATTTTTCAGTAGTTTGAGAAGGATAGGTATGAACTCTTCTTTATATGTTTAGTAGAATTCCTCTGTGCACCCGTCTGGCCCTGGATTTTTGCTTGCTGAATTTTTTTTTATTATCAATGCAATTTCACTACAAATATTCAGTCAGTTCAGATTGTTGATTTCTTCCTAAGTTTTGGAAGATTGTATGTTTCTAGAAATTTATCCATTTCTTCTAGGTTGTCCATTTGTTGGCATATAACTCTTCATTGTATGTTCTTATGATTTTTTATATTTCTGTGGTACCAGTTGTTATTTCTCCTCTTTCATTTCCTCTTTTATTTATTTGTCTCCTCACTCTTCCTCTTGGTGCGTCTGGCTAAAGGTTTATCAGTTTTGTTTATCTTTTCAAAAACCCACATCTTAGTTTCAGTGATCTTTTTTATTGATTCTTTTTAAAATTTTCTCTTTGATCTTTAGTTTTCCTTCCTTTGGCTGTCTTTGGGTTTTGTTTGTTTTTCTTTTTCTAATTCCTTTAGATTATAAGTTTGATTATTTATTTGAGATTTTCTTTGTTTCTTGAAGTAGGCATGTATTGCTATAAACTTCCCTCTTATAATTCCTTTTGCTGCATCCCATAGAATTTGGAAATTTGTGTTTCCATTTTAATTTGTCTTGAGGTATTTTGATTTCTTCATTGACCCATTGTTTTTTTGAGTAGAAAGTTGATTATTTGCATTTTTGTGCTTTTCCCATTTTTCTTCCTGTAATTGATTTCAGCTTTCATACTGATGTGGTCAGAAAAATGCTTGATATAATTTCTATCCTCTTAAATTTAGTGAGACTTGTTTTATGGCCTAGAAAGTGATATATCCAGAAGAACATTCCATGTGCACTCAAAAATAATGGATATTCTTCTGTTTGGGGATGGAATGTTCTGTAGTTACCTATTAAGGCTCACTGGTCTATTATGTCATTTAAGACCACTGTTTCCTTATTGATTTTCGGTCTGGATGGTCTACCCATTGATGTAAGTGGGGTGTTAAAGTTCCTACTATTATTATATTATTGTTAATTTTTCCCTTTATGTCTGTTAATATTTGCTTTATATATTTAGGTGCTCCTGTATTGGGTGCATTTATTTTAACAAGTGTAATATCCTCTTCTTGTATTGATTCCTTTATCATTATATGTCTTTCTTTTTCTTTTGTTATAGACTTTGTTTCAAAACCTATTTTGTCCATTATGAGTATGCTACCACCACTTTCTCGTCATTTCCATTTGCATGAAACATCTTTTTGCATCCCCTCACTTTCATTCTGTGTGTGTCTTGAGGATGGGGACAGATCCCAAGTAGCTGGTGCCAAAGCCCTAAGGATCAGGTCTGAGCTGGCTCCATTCCTTTTATATGCTCTCCCCCATACCAGCAATGGCATCCTTGCCCCAGAGGTGCTGACGCAAGAGGGGCTAGTTTGTGCACTTTGCCTGGGTCAGGGTGTGGGCTGTGGCCATCAGCCTCAGGTCAGAAACCCAGAATGCTTCTGATGCACAGCCTGTGTGACTCCAGTAATGACTGCCCCCACTCAGGCCTCTTAGGGTCTTAGCTGCCTCTGTATCTCAAAGCCAAGCTCTTTCCTCAGTCATGGAAGACCTCATCCCAATGTGGGGATGTGTCATAAAGCAAGCAGGGCTGGAGTGTTTACTTAGCTTAAGCTGGGGCACTTATGAGAGCAGTCACAGGAAACTGGCCAGCCACTAATGCAGTCTCAATCCTCCCTCTTTGCCCTGCTTCAGGAGCAAGAAAATGTGTGTGCACTTTTACTAATTTCCTGGGATTTCTTCTTGTTTTTCTGGCAGGCAAGTTCTCATTGATTTCAGTGGGCCATACTGACCAGCAGACCGAGCCTGGAAGTGAGGAACTTGGAAAAGCAATGTCTTCCTTGCACACTCAGTGGCCGTCCACATCCTTCAGTCTGAAAGGCCCTTTTAGTCTTTTTTTAACCATGCATACTGAATAAATTCTATGTATCTGTCTAAATTTATTGAATATATCCTTGGCTATCTCTCTTCTACTATTGAGATTATCTAGCAAGTGCTTTATTTTAGTCATTGTATTTTTTAGTTCTATACTTTCCATTTATCTCTTTTCTGTAACTTATTTTCTTGAAATTTTCCAGTTATTCATGTGTTTCAAGGGAACTCATAATTGCTTCCTGAAACACTGTTACGACGATTGCTTTAAAGTCCACTTCAGATCATCCCAACATTTAATTTATCTCTGTGTAGGTATCTGTTGATTGTCTTTTTTCTCATTCTTTTTGTGATTTTTCTGGTTCTTGAAAAGACAAGTAATTTTTAATTGTATCCTGGACATTTAGGTTGTTTTATAAGAATCTGGAGCCTCTGTTGAAGTGTAGCATGAGGGCCACCTGTGTGTGTATATGAGCTTCTCTCTGGGCCCCACAAGCACCATCTCAAATGTGGAGTATTGGCTTAGTCACATCTCTTTTCCTCCAAGTGAGATGGAAACACCAGCTCTTTTCTGAGTCCCAATCTCACCAGGGTGGGTAAAAACATAGGGAATACTCACAATGATTTGTTGCTGTAATGTGGTGCCAGAAGCGTAGCTACCTGGTGCATCCTCCTAACTCCCAAAAAGGAGAGGTAGGGAAGCCCAGAGTGCCAAGTGCCCCTTCCCACCACCTCAGCTTCATTAATGCTGGTTGGAGTTTGGGCACATCTCCCCATTGGGCCCTGCTGCCATCAAGGATGTTTGGAAGCTGAATATTGACCACTCTACCATTTTCTACCTCATTATGCCTGATTGGTGTTAGGTTGTCTTAGGTTATGACCTTCCTTCTTGGACTTGCTAACCTCAAGGATTGAAGGAAAGAGCAGAGCAATAGCTCTTGTTGTTTCATACTGCCTTCTTCAGTCTTTGCTGTCAGCTGGAAGTGGACATTCAGCTTCCCCCTGAATCTCGGTGACATGAAGTAGGGTGGAGGGGAATTAGAGTGCTTTCTCTAATGGTGTTTGCACCACCTTGTTCAGTCTTGTTGATGCCAGGTGTATACTGAGGCTGTCACCCGTAGGAGCTGGATGACATGCAGTGGACAGAGAGGGGTGTAGGGAAGCTTAGTGGCTATGAGCGTGACCTTACTCCTCCTCAGTTGAGTCTCATTGTAGCTAATTGGAGCTGGAGGTTCAGCTTGACACTGGACTCTGCTAACACTATCCTTCTGGAATTTCCTGAGCGCCATCTGCTTCCTCCAGGAGTGGGTGGAAAATCAGCTCCTTGCTAGCCCCACCACCACTATCCAGGAGGACAGTTGGTGCACCTCCTGTTTCCATTGTGTAGGGGATAGAAGATCAGCTCCCTACGCACTTGCTGACACCACTTGCAGAACCCTGAGCACCACTGCCTGCTTCCTTAAGGGTGGGGTGGAGTGGTAGGTTTTGGGATGGTGCTAGATTAATTTCCCAAAAGGCCTCCTCTGAAACCTTGGAAAGTGGTGATTTTCCCATTGGTGTATGACTGAAGAAAGGCTGGCATTGTCAAAAAAAAATTGTTGTCAGGACATTCTTTTCCTCATCCTTTGGTTCAAAGATCAGGCTTTTGTAAAACTCTTCTAGTCTGTTGCTGTGGCAGGTCCCAGGACAGAAGCCTCTGGAGCACCTGCTCAGGATATATGGGAGGAAAAAGGCATTCTTCAAGTTCCAGAGAAGGAGGCAGCTCTCCTCCTTCTTTCCATAGTTCAGAAACTTCTGTGTTTATTGTGTTGCCTCCAGGGTCCTTAGCTGTAAGGGGAGAGCCTAGGAAGAATTGAACTACTGCTCCTTGGCAGAACTTGAAGTCTTAAATGTGGTGTTTGAAATAAATTTGATATATTGGAGCTACTTCTACATTTTTCTGCCTTTCAAGAAAGTCTATTTATTCCTGTCCATTTGATTTTTCTAGGTAAGCTTCAAAATTAGCTAGTCAGATTTTTTTAAAAATATTTATTTGGAATTTCATTGATAAGTCACTAATATGAGATGAATGTGGAGAGAATTAACAGCTTTACTGAGTCTCCTAATCCATGTAAACATAATATTTTCTATTTATTTATTCTTATTTTAGCTTATGCAACACTATAATGTAGCTTACTGCATAAAGCTCTTTTATATATTTTATTGTATTTATTTCTAAATATTTAATTTGTTGCTATTATAAATGACATATTTAAAGAGCATTAATTCTTTGCTATGGGTTTATAGAATTACAATTGACCTCTTTTACTGACATTCTATCTAACAAATTTGCTATAAGTTTTTATTCATTGTAATAATTTATTCCAATAATTTATTTTTTGGATATTCTTGATACACAATTACATCATTGACCAATAACAAAAGTTTTGCGTTATCCTTTTTTCATTTTTTATTGCTTTATTTTATTATTCAAACTTCTAAAACAATACTGACTAGAAGTGGTCGTATCAACCACTTTGAATTTTCTTCCAGTTCAAAGGGAAGACATTTAATATTTCCTCTTTAGTTTTTAAGACTACTTTTTGTTTAACATATATAGTATTTTTTTTATTTACTTAAAGTGTTATAACAGTGATAATAAGTCTTAGTTTTTGTATACCTAAAAATATACTTCCTTCTTTCTCAAACGTAGAAGTATCTTGGAATTATAATTCCAGGCTCATAATCTATTTCTCATTTTTGTATATGTTGCTCTAATTTATTATAGCATTATTTGTTATTTTATACATGAAAAGATTGTGAATGTTATTCTCCTTAAACGTATTTATGTTTTATGACTTTTTATCAGTGACATTTAGAAATGTCATGGGTATATATTATTATGGCTGTTTTGTTTCAAACACTGTGTCCATAAGTTAGTTTACCTTTTTGAATCAAGAAATCAAGTCTTTATTCAACTCAATGAAATTACTTTCAACTGATCATCATTTTCCCGTATTTTCTTCTTTCTTACTAAAACCTTATTTACTCAATATTGGATCATTTGGATTTAGTCTTTATGTTTTTTATATTTTCTCTCAGTGCTTCTGTTTTTACTCTTTCAATCTGAGAAGATAATAAAAGTTAGCCTTATATCACTTTTTATCTATTTTTTCTACATTAACAATTTCAAAATGAACATTTATTCTGACTTTTTTTTTTTTTTTTTTTTACCTGGGGCTCTAGAGAGTCATCACATGTCAGGTGATTATTTTCCCGTGAGGTCTTCTTTCATCTCTGTGGTTGGTTCCATCATATATTGTATCAGCTTTTGGTCAATTTATTCGGTCTTATATCCCTTAACATTGTTAGAGGCTGCCAGGATCCTCAGGCTCAGCTGGTACCATGTTTCCCTATGGTATCTGTGGTACATATATACAATGGGATATTACTCATCTATAAAAAAGAATGAAATAATGCCATTTGTAGCAACATGGATGGACCTAAAGATTGTCATACTGAGTGAAGTAAATCAGACAGAGAAAGACAAATATCATACAATATCAGTTATATGTGGAATCTAAAAAAAAAAAAAAAGGTACAAATGAACCTATATACAAAACAGAAATATAGTTAACAGATGTAGAAAACAAACTTATGGTTACCAGGAGGTAAAGGAGGGAGGAATGAATTGGGAGATTGGGATTGACATATACTCACTGCTATATAAAATAGAGAACTAATAAGGACCTACTGTATAGCACAGGGAACTCTACTCATTACTCTGTAATGACCTATATGGGAAAAGAATCTAAAGAGAGTGGATATATGGGCTTCCCTGGTGGCACAGTGGTTGAGAGTCCGCCTGCTGATGCATGGGACACGGGTTCGTGCCATGGTCCGGGAAGATCCCGCATGCTGCAGAGCGGCTAGGCCCGTGAGCCATGGCTACTGAGCCTGCGCGTCCAGAACCTGTGCTCTGAAATGGGAGAGGCCACAACAGTGAGAGGCCCACGTACCGCAAAAAAAAAAAAAAAAAAAAAAAGAGTGGTTATAGGTTTATGTAAAACTGATTTACTTTGCTGTACACCTGAAACTAACACAAAATTGTAAATCAACTAACTCCAAGAAAATTTTTTAAAAAAGACATAGAATGCCTGAATGGATAAGAAAGCAAGATTCAAAAAGATGCTGCCTACAAGAGATTCACTAAGCTTTAAAGACAGGCATTGTCTGAGAGTAATGCAATGGTAACCTCATCACTTTCAAGCAAATGGTAACAGAAAGAAATAAAAAGGCAGGTATAGCTATACTTATAAAGACAAAATAGACTTTAAACTAAAAATGGTAAAAAGATGACAGAGGTCAATCTATCAGGAAGATATGATAATTGTAAATATTTATGTCTCCAAAATCAAAGCATCTAAAACCATAAGAGAGCTAAAAGGAGAAATAAACACTATTACAATAAAAGTTGGGGACTTTAATATCCCACTCTCAAAAATGGATAGATCATGCAGAGAGAATCAATAAGAAAACTTTGGATGTGAAAATTATTAAAGATCAAATAGGCCTAACAGACATAAATAGAACATTCTATCCAACGACAGCATAATACACACTCTTCTCAAGTGCACATGGAATATTTTCTAAGATAGACCATGTGTTAGGCCTTGAAAGAAGTCTTAGAAAATTCAAGAAGATTTAAATCCTGCCAAGTATGTTTCTGAGCACAATGGCATGAAACTAGAAATCAAGAACACAACCAGTGGATCAAAGAATAAAGTAGGGCTTCCCTGGTGGCACAGTGGTTGAGAGTCCGCCTCCCGATGCAGGGGACCCAGGTTCGTGCCCCGGTCCGGGAGGATCCCACATGCCATGGAGTGGCTGGGCCCGTGGGCCATGGCCGCTGGGCCTGCGCGTCCGGAGCCTGTGCTCCGCAGCAGGAGAGGCCGCAGTGGTGAGAGGCCCGCATATTGAAAAAAAAAAAAAAAAAGAATAAATTAAAGTGGGAATAAAAAATGTTTCTTGAGACAAACAAAAGTAGAAATAAAACATATCAGAATTACGGGATTCAGCAAAATCAGTTCTAAGGTGGGAAGTACATAGCAATAAATGTCTACATCAAGAAGCAAGAAAGATGTCAAATAACTCTACACCTTAGGAAACTGAAAAAAGAACAAACTGAGCCAAAGTTAGCAGAAGAAAACAAATAATAAAGATTAGAGCAGAAATAAATAAAATAGAAATCATAAAATATAAAAAAAAAACTCACCAAAGTAAGAAATGGTTCTTTGAAAAGATAAAAAAAAAAAAAGAAAGAAAAAAATTGACAACCCTTAGCTAGACTAACCAAGGAAGAAAGGAAGAGGAGCCAAATCAATAAAATTATAGATGAAAAAGCAGACATTACAACGGATATCACAGAAATTCAAAGGATAATAAGAGGCCATTATAAACTGTATGCCAAAAAGCTGGACCACCTAAAAGAAATAGAAAAATTCTTAGAAACACTATTAACCAAGACTGAATAAAAAAGAAATAGAAAATCTTAACAGACTAATTACTGGTAAGGAGATTGAATCAGTAATCAAAAATCTCCCAAGGAAAAAAATACCAGGACCAAATGACTTCACTGATGAATTTTACCCAACTTTTAAAGAAGAATTAATGCTGATCCTTCTCAATCTCTTCCAAGAAATTAAATGGGAAGGAAGACTCCCAAACTTGTTTAATGAGGCCAGCATTAAAATCAGAAACGGACACTCCAAATAAGAAAACTACAGGTCAATATCTCTGTTGAATATAGATGCAAAAATTCTCAATATAATAACTGCAAACCAAATTTAGCAGCACAGTAAAGGATCATTCACCATCATTAAATGGAATTTATCCCTGGGATTCAAGACTAGTGCAACATAGATAAATCAATCAGTGTGATACATCACATTAATAGAATAAAAGAAAGAAATTATACATTCATCTCAATAGATGAAGGAAAATCATTCAAGAAAAATTAGCATCCATTTTTGATAAAAATTCTTAACAAATAAGGCATAGAAGATACCTAAGTCAACATTTTAGTGACCATATATGACAAACCCACAGCTAACATCCAATTCAATGGTGAAAGTTTGAATGCTTTTCTTCTAAGGTCATGAATGTGACATCAATGCCCATTCTCACCACTCCTAATCAGCATAGAACTGAAAGTCCTAGTTAGACAAGTAGCTAAGAAAATAAATTAAATGTATCAAACTTGGAAATGAAATATTAAAATTGTCCCCATTTGAAAACAAAATGACTTTATATATAGAAAATCCAAAAACTCTTAGATCTAATAAATGATCACAGTAAAGTTGCAGGATACAAAATTAACACAAAAAAATAAGTAGTGTTTCCATACAACAATATATTCTATATTCAGCAACAATATTTCTGAAAAAGATAAAGAAATTAATCCCTTTTACAATAGCATCAAAACAATAAAATAATTAAGAATATATTTAACCAAGGAGGTGAATGATTCCTATACTGAAAACTACAAGATACTGATGAAAGAAATAGACACAAATAAATGGGAAGATATTATGTGTTTATGATTGGAAGAATTAATAATGTAAAAATTTCAATATTACCAGAAGCACTCTAGAGAGTCAACACAATCCCTATCAAGATTCCAAGGGAAGTTTTTAAAGAAGTACAAAAAAACTCCTAAAATTTATAAGAAAACACAAATGACCATTAAAAGCCAAAGAAATCCTGAGAAAGGAGAGAAAAGCAGGAGGTATCACACTTTCTGATTTCAAGCGATACTAAAAAGCTATAGTCATCAAAATAGTATGGGACTGTCATGAAAACAGACAAATAGACCAATGGAACAGAAATAAACCTAAGTATATTTGGTCAACTAATATTTGCTAAACCAAGAATACTTAATGAACAAAAGAGTGTCTTTTCAATAAATGGTGCTAGGATAATTTGATACTCACATGTAAAAGAATGAAACTGCACCCATTTTTATACCACTCACAGAAATTAGCTCAAAATGGAGTAAAGACTCAAGTAAGACCTGAAACTATGACACTCTTAGGAAAAAAACAGGAATAAAACTTCTTGATGTGGGTCTTGATAAGGTTTTTTTTTTAGATATGACAACTAAAGCACAAGCAACAGATTAAAAAATAAAAAAGTGGGACTACATCAAGCTATTAAAAGCTTCTGCACAGCAAAAGAAACCATCAACAAAATGAAAACACAACCTATGGAATGGGAAAAATATTTGCAAACCATATATCTAATAAGGGGTTAATATCCAAAACAACAACAAAAACTCACACAACTCAGCAAAAATCAAATAACCCAATTCAAAATGGGAAAAGAACCTGAATAGACATTTCTCCAAAGAAGATATGTGAAGGGCCGACAGGCACATGAAAAGATGCTCAACATCACTTTTCATTAGGGAAATGCAAATCAAAACCACAGTAAGATATCACCTCACGCTTGTTAGAATGTTCATCATCAAAAAGACAAGAGATAACAAATGTTGTTATGGATGTGGAAAAGAGGAAACCCTTGTGCACTGTTGTTTGGATTGTAAATTGGTACAACCACTGTGGAAAATAGTATGGACGATCCTCAAAATTTTAAAAATAGAGCTACTATATGATCCAGCAGTTCTACTTCCAGGAATATACCCAAAGGAAGCAAAGACACTAACTCGAGAAGGTATCTCTACCCCCCCCCCCCCGTTTATAGTAACATTATTTACAATAGCCAAGACATGGAAACAACTGAAGAGTCCGTTGATGAATAAATGGATTAAAAAGTTATGATATATAATTTAGTCACAAAAAACAAGGAAATCCTATTATTTGTGACAACATTGATGGACATTGAAGGCATTGTGCTAAGTGAAATAAGTAGTCAGACAGAGAAAGACAAAACTATATAATCTCACTTATATGTGAAATTTAAAAAAGCAAAAATCTCATAGAAAAAAGATTAGACCTGTGGTCACCAGAGGTGGAGTGTGGGGAGAGGGAGAATTTGAAGAAGGTGGTCAAAAGGTAAAACTTCCAGTTATAAGATATTTAAAAAGTACCAAAGATGTATGTACAATGTGATGACTATAGCTAAAACTGCTGTACAGAAAGGTAGTTGAGAGAGTAAACCTTAAGAGTTTTCATCAGAAGAAATTTTCTTCCTTTATTATTTTCTTTCTTTTCTTTTTATTGTACCCATACAAGAAGATGGATGATAGCTGAACCTACTGTGGTGATCATTTCACAATAGGTGTAAATTAAACCACCATGTTGTACATCTTAATCTTATACAATGATGTATATCAATTATTTATCAGTAAAATTGGAAAACAAACACAAACAAAAGAAAGATATGCCTAAGGACAGAAAAAGTAATTAAATTTTCCTTCCTAATAATACGATTTTTTAAAGAGAAAATGCAAGAGAAACTATGGAAATAAAACAATTTAAAATAACCAGAGTTAAGTAAGATTGCTGGATGTACAGTAGTAAACAAAAAATCAACTTTGTAGTAACCAAGAAAAATAAATGAGGTAACTTTAACATTTTGGAAGCCTTAATTACAATTGCAAACAAACTGTAAGATTTTTAGAAATGAATCCAATAAATGAGGTTAAAGAACACTAAAGAAAAATGTATGAAATATTATTTAAGGATATAAAAAATTAAATAAAAGGAGGGGTAGATTATACCCACTGAGGGAAAAACTGTAAAATAGCAGAGTTAAATTCTTTCTAAAATGTATTTAAAATTCAATCAAAATTTTGAGAGCCATTTTTGCCGCATAACTATACAAACAAATTTGTATATTTTCAGGCACCATGAAAGCATAGTTGAAACTATTAAAGAAGAATAAAGAGAATTTAACCCATCAGGTAGTGAAACTTAAAAATAAAAGAGCATATTTTGATACAGAAATACAAAGTAGGCCAATTAAAACTATTGAGCCCAGAACGAAATCACTTCAATATGGGAACTTGAAATATGATAGAAAATAATTTTATAATGAGCAAGAAAATGATAAACTGTATTAAAAAATCTTGAATCCTTGACATACATTAACAATATAAAAATAAATATTATAGAACAGTTTTCCTCAGTTTTTTTTATTAATATTAAAGGATTTTTATATTCAATGTACTACCTTGGATTTTTTTCAGCTGACAGGTAAAATTATCTCATCCAAAGGTTAGAGAGTCACCGTGGATGAAATTTCCAACCTGATTAACATTTATTAACATTTATTAATAGAACTGTTAGACTACTCTTCAAAATATTTGCAAAAAAATCTAAACAGTAGATTACTGCATAATGTGCAAGTATTTCTTTAAAATATACATTCTTTACAATTTTACATTTTATCTTTTCTCCTCTAATGTGATTCAATTTCATTTCTCTCACAGAATTTTATCCCAGTATAATATACTTTATACTTGAAATTATTTTATTAATCTCACCATCATATCTGTACTATAAAGTTATATATGAAAATTGATTTTTATAAAGTCTCTGTAATTGTATATTTCCAAGTTAATAAATAATCTGGATTGATTAATTACCATACTACTACTAAAAGTTGATCAAACTAGAGAAATGTGTTATAAACTTTAATAAATCTTAAACATAAAAATAGAAATATAATTTAACTCTATATGCTTATCTCAATGGGCAGCAATATGATTTATTTCACATTGTGTTCCTGTGCCTCTGAGTGAGTACTACTTGTGCTCGACTAAGACTTCATCATCATTCTTAGAGATAGGCAGTGTATCTATGTTCATGCAAATTAATAAATGAGCAATAAATGAGCAATAAATGAGCAGGTGAGGAGTTTTGTCATTCAATTCTTTTAATTCCTTCTGAGTTATATGACAAAAGTGACACTGTGGTCTATTATCATTCATTACTTTTAGCAAGTGAATACCTGGCAGCTTAATTAGTTCCTTTTTCAATGTTGTTGAAAGCAAAAAACAAAACTAATGATTCAAACAAATACTTTTTTTTCTACATAACCATTTGTAATTTTTTTATAAAATAGGAGCAAAATAATTGACAAAAGAACACCTTGACCTTAACCGAAGACTTATTTGCAAGAGGATTACTTCTAGGAAGCGCATACAATGATGCTGAGGATCTGGAAACACAGTTCTTTTATACTACCTAAGAACCACAGTTTGAACACTGCTTATAGACAGCATCTAAAATGATAGAACTGGGCTAAGAAACTCAAGATGGATACCTTTTTTAAAGTTTTTTTTCTTTTTTTTATCTTTCAAGATACTAATCCAATGTACTGTGTCACACCATTTATATAAATTTTCAAAACACGATACAGTATTACACATAGCCACTGATGACAAATTGTATGGAGTAATCATAGTTCAGGCATACAAAAATGGAGTTGGGCAGCCACTGAGGATCTGATCTAAAACATGTCTCTGTACCACTGAGAACCTGAACTTTCTGTGAACTATCTCTAACCCAAGGACACCAGTCATCTTTAAAACAACTTCTGCTAACTGCAACCTTGTTTCCCAAGGTTGTTCTCCCTTGTAACTATGCAACTCTTTCAGACCCAAACAATCTTTACTTAACAAGTGCCCCTTACTTCTGGCCAACTCCAATTATAATTCTTGATAAACACCTCATATAACAATAACTTTGTGGCTTCTGCCTTGATAAGTTCCCCCTGTTTTGTTGTCTGGCAGAACACAAATACAATTTTATATCATATGTGTGTATATGTATGTATGTGTGTATGTATGGTGTGTAGTTAACAAAAATTTCAGAAATGAAGACCAGATTGAAATAAAAAGTTATTTATTTGGGATTTGTTAGGACTGTAGTCTCAGAGACACAGATGCAAGAAGCTAGGTGGCAGCTAGCAGATGTTGTTTTAAAAATGGCTGGTGTCCTTGTGATTCTGGGGGTGAAACAGCTGGAAGAAGGACCTCGGTCCTTGTCTTATTTGAAGAAAGAATTCAGCAAAGAGACCAAGACTGTGGAATAAAGACAGTGCTTATTAGAAGCAAACTACGTGTGGAAGAGCACATGAGCAAACTCAGAGTGAGATGCATGCAATAGAGGTGGCTGATGCTGCTCACATGGGGGTAGCTTTCCAGGTTGTCTCAGGCCAGTCACCTCTCTTGTGCCCACATTTGGTCTGACTCAGGGTCCTTCCTGAGTGTGTGCATGCATCTCTCAGCCAAGATGGATTCCAGTGCAAAGGTTTCTAGGCAGTTGGCAGGACGTATTATGGGCTGGCATCTCCTTCCTCCTTTGGCCCCCACCCCTAGACTGAGGACCTGTTCTGCACATGTGTCAGGCTGGGAAATTCCCTTGACCACGAGAATGAGTAAGTTGTGGTCATTCTGTCTTTCAGCTAATCAAGGCCCAATGCTCCTGCTGGTACCTTATCTCGAAGTGTCAGCAGAAGACCAGTCGCAGCTGCTCAGCCTGAAGCCTATCTACCTCCTACCTCACTTGGATTCAGCACAATCCACAGAAGAATCAAGTTCTTAGTGGTACAGAGACGTGTTTGAAACCAGATCCTCAGTAGCCACCTGACCCCCATCTTTATGCCTGAACTATGATTACTCCTTTATGATTTCAATCTGCTGTCATATTATACATGAGGTAACATCATACAGATGTGAAAGACAAGGACACCTACAAGTTTCAAAATTTTGATTGCCTATGATGGTGGTTTGGGTGGTTTCTACACTTTCCTTGAATTTATGTTTCTTCTAAAAGGAAATAAAGTCTGAAGAATGGAGAAAGTGAGGAAGGAAAAGACAGGGCTGGACCCAAGGGCAGCTTCCTCATGCATAGGCATTAGGCAGAAGAAAAAGCCACCTCCTTGTTTTGCATTTAATAAGACCATGACCCATGGAGGAATGAGCTCTAAAACAGAAACTTTGCAGCATCCGAGCAAGAAACTCTGACCATGAAAACCATGGAGCATGAACAATAAAAATGCCCAGGTTGCTGATGACCCTGTATGACCTTCCATGTGTGGTGCTCCAGTAGTAAGGGAAAATTTAAGGGAAAACAGCTCTAAGAGAATATGTACAGTGGCTTTAGGAGACAAATGTGCAGGACCTGGAGCTGACGAAACCTGGTGCAATCGAGGCCACACCTCAACCTTCCCCTCAATGAATAGTCCACCCCTAATGAAAAAGACCCCATCCATTCAAAAGGTTAAAAATAAGATAAAAGGGGGATCAAAAAGCCCTGCACATGACCCAGCCTCACAAGGACGCCCAAACTCTTCTTCTTTGAGTGTGTAACTTTTGCTTCTGCCCTAAATAAGATGCTTCATGTTCTCTTTGCTCCTCAGCCCCAGTGTGTGTGTTTGTGTGTTTTCCTTTGTGGTCCTCACCCAAATTATTTTGGATGGGTTGAACAAGAGCCTGGACTTTTGATAAAGCTTTTCTGGTATCAAAAGTACAGAGGGAAGGAAGGATGAAAGGAAGGGAATAAGAACTAAGACACAGAGGAGGGTTGATTTTTAAGTGTCCTCAACAGATAAATTAAAGAATTACATATGGCTTCCTAGGGAAAAAAATGAAGGACACATAAGGAACACATAAGTGTACATTTAAGGTACACTCGACACATGCAAAAAGATAGAAGGCAAAGAAATACTAAATGCTATACTGACCATGAAGAGTAAGCCTAATATTATGTGTCACACTACATTTTCACAGAAATGTAAAAAAGTCAAAGATAATCATAATGAAAAAGAGTATGTCTTGTGTGTTTATTTGCTTAAAGCTTCAACGTCACAGATGACCAAAGAGCTGAAACCTTTCCCATATAAACAAGAATTTAGAATTATCCTACAAAATAGTTACATTGTCTTGTACAATTGCAGTACTATTTACTAATTTTACAATTAAGTGTTATAACAGCATTTTTACCTGCATTTCAAAGCAGTATATTGAATGGTATATGTACAAAACAATCAATTTTACTATAGTCAAAAGTGGATAAGAATTGTACAAAAATATTTTAGTAAGAAAAATGTAGCAGAAGAGTTGGCACACATAAAACTTTGACCTTTGAAATATCCAGAGAGATACTTGAAAACTCATTCCCTTAAGAGTCTCTGAGAAGATGAGTTTGCCTGACTAATTCTTGTTCCCTACTGTGTCTGTGTACTATTAACTATTTTTCCCAGAATAAAAACAGTCATCAGGGTTATTGGTTATGCTAGACTGGAGAAAATAAGGCCATTATAGATACTAACTGTTTCTTTGTAGTTCTGTGAGTAGGAGTGGGTGGAGGTCCAGCTTCAGCTTTTGAGTAGATTGGATTTTTAAGCCTCATTTCATAAGCAGGACAGATTAACCATTCTCATAAATGCTGAAATAAGATTCATAAACATAAATGAAGAGCTGGTTTACAAAATTTCACAGTCTGATCACTCTCCAATTTTACTAAATGGAGAAGAAAGTATAGGCTCAGACTTTGTACTAACTGTAGACAGTGAAATCAAGTGCAGGTGGCTATGAGGGCGGCTTACGTGATCTATTGAGCTGCACATCCTCTCTGGAACTGCATACCGTGTATTTGCTTGAAGAAGTCTCTTGTGTGCTTTTCACCTGCAACTAGCTCATTATATCACAAAACAGAAAAGACAAAACACCTAGAAACTTTGGTTAATAGTTAAGTGAATCTTAGAGAACAGAAAACAGCTCTGATGTTAAACCACTTTTCAGGTTTTATCAGCATTCAGAAGAGACTCTTTCTATTCCTGAAATTCTTTATTATACAATACACTAGAAAGACTGTAACTGGTATGGCACCTCCTGCTCCTTGGGTTTCAAGCCCATATGATATTGAGGTAGCTTCAAAGAAAAAATAACTTCAAATGCATCATGCCTTGACAACTTTCTGTGCATGTTTTCAGGGGCAACAGCCCTGTTAATGTCTCAGGATTATAATTGGGCCACTATTCTATATCTATAATAAAAGTGAAGTGTAACCATGAATTTCATTACTTTGGCCATAATCACAGATTGTTTTATACACATTCTATCTCTAGTAAATTATATCTCAAGGGAAGTGTCTGAAATTAATCTCTGAAATTAATTTCTCCATTATGTAACATCATGTAATGAATGTCAGAAATAATTAGAAAATAAATTAATGATATAATGTTTTAATATATTTATTACATATTTGAGGTTATTCCTTCATCCATTAACTATGCCAGTTGGCTATAAGGGTGAGTATGAGAAAGTCTGCACAGTTGAAGTGGCTGTTGTGTAGTATAAAGCAGTTTTTAGAGCATAGGACAGGTTAAATTCAGGTGGGATGAAGAAGCATTGTCATACCCTTATGTATACTGCTTAGAGTTCTGAGTGGTTATTCCATTTGTGAATATGGCTTGGAAATTACAGAGCACATATTGTTCAGTTGGCTGTCTAGGTTCAGGAAAAAAAATAGGTCAATTAATAAACAATGACACAGAAATATGAGATGTGGTCCAAGGTACAATTGAACTACAAAGTCTATAACTGTCTATGGGATTTAGTCTATAGAGGTGATCACATAAGCAAGGTAGCAGAAAATAATACAGAACAACCTAGTTGAAAATTGAAGCTGGATTTGTAAATTTTGGCAGGAGGGGATTCTACTCTTAGTGTTGGCAGTAGAGGCTACATTGAATTTGCCCTGTCTCTAATAAACAGCAGTTGTACATTCTTGAAAAATAACTACATGAAAATGCTAGAAAGCTAAAACACATGTAGGAACCAAAGGGTTTAGACACTTAAGAGAATGACACTAGGAATAGTGTTTGTATGGGTTTCACCAGATGACACATCCCAGTTCTCTCAGTTGGATTGGCAAGGAGTCATATAAAAAAACAAAACACAAACAAACAAACAAAAAACAGTCTTTTTTATGGCTGAGTAGTATTCCATTGTGTGTATCACATATTCTTTATCCATTAATCTGTTGATGGACACTTAGGTTGCTTCCATATATTGGTAATTATAACTAATGCTGCTATGAACATTAAGGTGCATGTATCTTTTCATATTAGTGTATTTGTTTCTTTTGGACATATACCAAGGAGTGGAATTCCTGGGTCATATGGTAGTTCTATTTTTAGTTTTTTGAGAAACCTCCATACTGCTTTCCACAGTAGCTGCACCAATCTGCATCCCTACCAACAGTGCACAAGAGTTCCCTTTTCTCCACATCCTCCTCTATTCTTGTTATTTGTGTTCTTTTTGATGAGATCAATTCTGACAGATGTGAGTTGATATTTCAGTGTGGTTTTTATTTGGATTTCCCTGGCATTTCCTCTTTTGGAAACAATGTCTATTCAGTTCTTTTGCCAGTTTTCTAATCATGTGGGGTTTTTTTTTGATGTTGAATCATATGAGCTGTTTATATATGTTGGCTATTAATCCCTTACCAATCATATCATTTGCATATTATCATGCTCCCTGACTTCAGACTATAATGTAAAGCTATAGTAATCAAAACAGTACGGTATCGGCACAGAAAGAGGCACATAGATGAATGGAGCAGGATAGAGAGGCCAGAAATAAACCCAGGCACTTATGGTCGATTAACCTATGACAAAGGAGGAAAGAATGTAAAATGAAGAAAAGACAGTCTCTTCAATTAGTGGTGCTGGGAAAACTGGACAGATACATGTAAAAGAATAAAATTAGAATATTCTCCCCACCATATACAAAATGGCTCATACACAGCTCATACAGCTCAACATCAAAAAAGCAAATAACCCAATTAAAAAAATAAAATATAGAATAGGTCAGAGGTTATAAGAATGTAGGGTAGGTACAAAGACGTAACATAAAAAATTTGGGGCAGAATGATGAAACAGTATTTTGATAGTGGTGGTTGCTTTATAACATTATGCATTTTTCAAAACTCATACAAGAAATAAAGTAGATTTACCTGTATGTAAATTACAAAATAAATTTTAAACAGAAAAATATAGCTAGAGAAATTAAAATTGGAATGCTAGGAAACTACATAATTAACCCAGAAGAAGGCGGGAAATGCAGGAACAGAGGGAAAAAAAAGAGGGAGAATTATAGAAACAATTAGCAAAATGATAAACATAAATCCAACATATCAATAAATTAAATATCAATAGACTAGACAGTTCAATTATATTTAAAGATAGCACCACTTGTTGAAGAGATTATCCTTCCCTGTTGTGCATTCTTAACATCTTTGTCAAAGATCAGTTGATCATACAGGTGTGGATTTATTTTTCAGCTCTCTATTTTGCTTCATTCATCAATATGTCTCTCTTCACCAGTACCATAATGATTTATTTTTGTAGCTTTGTGAAATCTAGAAGTATGATGCCTCAAGCGTTGTTCTTCTTGTCAAGATAGTTTTGGCGGTTCAACATTTTTGTGGTTCCATATAAATTTTGGAATCATTTTTCTATTTCTGAAAAATGCTATTGGAATTTTGATAGGAAGTGTATTGAATTTACACATTGCTTTGGGTAGTAGATACATTTTAACCATACAGAGTCTTCCAATCCATGAACATTGGAGGTGTTCCACTTATTTAAGTCCTTAATTTCTTTCATCAGTGTTTTCTGTACATGTCTTTCACTTCTTTAGTTAAGTTTATGCCTAATATTTTATTCTTTTGATTCTATTGTAAATGGGGTTGTAATCCTACTTGCCTTTTCAGGTAGAAAACTAGATAGTCAAATACAAAAGAATGAAATTGGACCCTTATCTCACACCATAGACAAAAACCAACCCAAAATGGATTAAACATTTAAATGTAAGACATGAAACTGTAAAACTCCTAGAAGAAAACTTAGGGGAAAAGCTTCTTGACATTGGTCTTGGAAATGATTTCATGGATAGACATCAAAAGCACAAGCAACAAAAGCAAATTAGACAAATGGTACTACATCAAACTTAAAAGCTTCTCCCAAGAAAAGGATACAATCGACAGAGTTAAAAGGCAATCAAACCAACAAAATAGGAGAAAATATTGCAGTTATTATATTTGATAAGAGGTTAATTTTCAAAATATATAAGAAATTGCCATAACCCAAAAACAAATAAACCAAAAAAAAAAGAAAAGGACTAAAGACTTAAATAGACATTTTCCCAAAGAAAATATGCAAATGAGCCAACTCTTATTTGAAAAGATGCTCAGCATCACTAATCATCAGCAAAATGCAAACCATAACCATAATGATATCACCTTACACCTGTTAGCATAGCTATCAAAAATGACAAGCAAAAGATAAGAAGTGTTGATGAGGATGTGGCAAAATTGGAGACCTTGTACTCTTTTGGTGGAATTCTAAACCAATACAGCCAACCTGGAAAACAGTACAAAGTGTCCTCAAAATAATTAAAAATAGAACTATTATATGATCTAGCAATCCCACTTCTGGGTACCTATCCAAAATAATTGAAATCAGGGTCTCAACCAAGCCAATGTTTATTGCAGCATTATTCATAATGGCCAAGATATGGAAACAAATTAAATTCCCATAAACAGATGAATGGATAAAGAAAATGTGGTGTATACCTACAATGGAATATTATTCATCATTATAAAAGAAGGAAATCCTTCAATATGTGACAACATGGATGAACCTGGAGAACATTATGCTAATTGAAATATGCCAGTCAAAGAAGGACAAATATTGCATGATTCCACTTATGTCAATTGTCTATAATAGTCAAATTCATAGAAGTGAAGAATAGAATGGTGGTTGTCAGAGGCTGATGAGGAGTCACAAACCAACGTATATAAAATTTCAGTTATGCAAGATGAATTTATTCTAGAGATTTGATACAGAACATCGTGCCTAGAGATAACAATACGGAATTGGACACATATATATCTGTTAAGAGGGTAGATCTCATGTTGTGTTCTTATCAAAATAAAATTTTAGATAGATGATAGATAGATAGATGATAGATGGTAGATAGATAGATAGAGAGAGAGAAGATAGATAGATAGATGGAAAAGAATTAGAGACTGTCAAATTGGATATATAAGTAAGATCCAAAATATTCTGTCTTCAAGTGGCACCCTTCAAATATAAATGTTTAAGTTAAAAGTGAAACAATGCAGGTACATTATATGCCAATAAATATAAAAGTGGAGTAACTGCATTAACATCAGAAAAAAAAATAGACTTCAAGACAAAGAGCATAAGCACAGGTATTGATACAAAAGGACATTTAATAATGACAAAAGAATTGATTGATTAGGAAGATAATTTAGGACAACAGTCAAATTTGTATGTGTGTAATAGCAGCTTCAGAGTAGATGCTGCAAAAGTGACAGAAGTTAAAGGGAGAAATACAGAAACCCACAATCTTAGCTGAACACCATTTGTTCAGAGAAGTGGTTGATCCTGGTAGGGTGAGAAGATTCACTGCAAAGTTGCAATTCCTGGGTTGAAGAAAATGTTCTTTATCTTGAGACAGTTATTGTATCACTTAAGTTTCAAAATTTGTCAAGACATCAAATTATACATTTACAATGTGTGAAAATTTTAAACATTAAGTGTATCTCTAAAAAAATAGTACTACAAATATATTGACCTTTAGATTGTAAACTTGCTTTCTACAGTGGTTTGAATCAGCAATTCTGAAACTGTTTTCTCTGTACCTAACCTTGAGAAAATGAGTAAATAGATTGAAGATAAATAAAGGAAACCAGAGTTCACACTGTGGAAAAAGGAATTACATTTAAGTTTGGGGATCAGGGTTCAGAGAGATCAATAGACAGAGCACGGCTCACAGACATGAAGATCATTGTCTATGCTCTGAAGGAAGCTTTAGGTTTTGACTCTGGTCTGAAATTTATTGTTTTTCTCTTTGAGTCATTCTCTACCTAAGAAGCAAGTTGTCAGAGACTGCCCACTATGGATTAAAAAAAAAAACCAAAAACAAACAAAAAAACAAAGGAATCCCTTTGAGAAAGCAATTCAACAAGAAAATAAAGGGGGCATGAGGACGCTAATCTCCTTGCTCTGATGCTTGCACTGTAACCCTGTAGTTTGATAACATTAGGGGATGGTGGGTGAAGGGTACACATCGACTCTCTGAACTTGTGCTTGAAACATTTTTTAGTGTCTAAATTATTTCTAAGTAAAAATTTAAAAACATTCCCTAGCTCCAGAAGCTGAGCATGGGTTATTCTCAAGAAATATCTGAGTACTCCTGTGGGTTGTTAAAATCTTCATTATTTTAGCAGTTGTTATCTTTTGTATGGTTCAAACACTCTCCTTAAAAATGGAATAAGGGTCTTTATTGATCAGTTTGGGTTCATAACTTTGAAATTTCTCTTTAAAAGAAAAAATATGGGTTAGTTTGCAAGCTCCATATGATAGGTGCTGGTAGGCATCTGCTACATTTCAGGCATGTTTGTGGCTGTTACGATACTGATGATTTGTTTTTACCATGAATCTGATGTCTGCGTAAGTGGAAAGACTTAAAACAGAAAGTGCTCTGAGAGTGTGCACCTTCTGGAGGACAGAAGTGAGCCTCATTCCTTTCTGTACTTCCCCTGTGCTTTGGAGAGATGATCACATACTTCTCGTATTAACATTAACTGAATTATCCAAATATATTTCAAATCATGTCTGCAATGATAATCCAATCTTATGTGTTTCTTTAATACAAAAGTAATTTAGGCCCCTGATGCTGCCATCAACTTTTTTTGTGTGTAAATTTTCCTGTCTATAAAAGTATCACATGTTAACTTTAGAAAATTTAGAAAAAGTATGATGAAAATAAAACCAATAAGTGTACCATGTAAAGTTTACCACAATTAGTTTCTTATACTTTTACTATGACTGTGCATTTCACAAAATGTGGGGACTTCTAAGGACTATACAAGAATATTTACTTTCAAACACAATTAATGTATCGTATAGTACTTCACATATTTGACAACAATAATCAAAATATTTTACTTGTATAACTTCTTTTAAAAATATTTCATATACAATTCGTTTACTCTTAACCTCTAAGCCATCAACCTTGTGGTCTCATCCTGAGTTAGCCCACTTTACAGGCAAGGAAATTGAAACTTAGAAGGGGAAAACTGACTTTATCCTGCACAATCACAGAAAATGACATCAGGACCCATAAATCCTGGGCAATAGTTCCAGGATTATTTGTAGAAAGTGCACTTTTATGGTACCTTTTAATGCATTTATTTATAATTATAAAGTACTATTAGATATTGCAGTTTGGTTATACATGAAGAGTTTTATTTACTCAGCTGACACAAAGCCTTACTGAGACTACATCTCTTCTGCCAGACATAAGAAATCTACATGCACATTTTACTAAAAAATGTAACATGAACATAGGGAAGCATGTTAGTCAAACTCTCCACTTGCTTAATCCACTATAATTGTCGATAATCATTCGCTTAAGTAGTAACAATGCAAAAACAAATCAATTAGTCTAATAACTAAATCCACACAAGATTAAGACACACAATTTCAAAAGGATAAATAAGCATATTGTGCTAAATAAATTATGTGTGTGAATAAACAATGAATTTGAGCAGAGGAGGATATTCAGAAAATTCAGGATTTAAAATTTAATTATAAAGCGTATATTACTTTAAATAAAGAGCTAATTTTAAAAATAAATACAGGAAAGCATTCACAGCAAAAAATCATTCGCACAAATACTTCACTATAAAGTATAAAAACGCTATAAGAAGTGATTTATATATTCACTCATTGGCCTCATTCCTGCCTATATATCTATTACTGTTAGAACAAATAAATAAATGAATAATGTGATGATGGTAGCACTTATGATTACAACCTCAGGTCTGCACTCAGTGTTGGCTGGCAAACCTATAAAATTTTTCTAATGAATATGTTCTCCCACTATCTTCCATGACTATTTTATAATTTAACATAACTACTCTGCAACCTTTCTTCAGAAGACAGTCTTGCCTATGCTTAATATTTACAAAATCAAAAAATATATAATTCAGCATCTCCCTCCTCTTCTGGCAACTGTGTCTGCAAAACTGGCCCTCATCTCTCCTTCTGTCAAGGACCAGCATGCTCCCCCACCCCTACCCAGTATACAGCATCCTTCCTTTATCCACTTTCTCACAGCCTTGCTCCAGGGGATGCCCCATCCTACCTCACACTTTCAACATCTTTCTCTCTCCTGGCTGGTTCTCCTCAGCATCCAAACATGTTAGATAATTCACTATATTTTAATCAAAGGAAATACAAAAATGACAAATTGACCCCTTATTCCACATTCCCCTTAATCATAAAAATATACTTCTTCACCCAAATCCTCAAATATTTTCTAAGTCAACAGTCTGCAGGTTCTTACTCTTTTTCTTCATTTTGAAGCATTTCACTCACAGAGAAAAATCCAGATGAGCACGTAAATGCCAACTGTTTTGCCCTACTGAGATTTCATAATTGTTATTCTGAAAATAGTTAAGACTTTCATTTTTTTAATGAATTAAATCTTTATCATGTGAAATGTCAGTGCATCCTTCCCTGATTCACAACTTTCTCTAAAATTAACTACTATTTTCTCTACTTTAGTCTAGTCCTACATTTGTATACTTTTACTCCATGTGTTTAGTTCCATGTGCAGTATATAGTATGTGTGCTGCACATTGTAATTTCTAAGCTTTTTGGATTTATCCTCACCATTCTATATAGAATTATAACATTTATTTAAGATGCTCTTCCATTGAATGAAGCTATCATGTTGTGGCTATTGTGTTAGATGGAAAGTAAAGCTGTTTCTATTTTTCCTTATCCCAAACCATGCTGTAATGAAAATCTACCTTCTTGTCTCTTTAAGTACATGTGTGACCAGTTCTAGTAAATATCCAGGATATGAATTACTTGCTCATTGATTACGCTTATCCTCAGCTTAAGTAGATGTTGTCAAATTGTTCTCTAAATTGGTTTTATCAATTTACATTACCACCAGTAACAGGGTTTACTTTCCTCCCTCAGACAAACAACATATGTTACAGTCAGACTTTTGAAATGTTTGCCAGCCCAATATGTGTAAAGTGCATTTGCATTTACCTGATTAATATTATGATTGATATGTTTTCATATACTGGGGATTTAAGTTTCCTTTTGTGTGAATTACTTTTTTGCCTACTTTTCCACTTGTTAGGTTGTATGTCTTTGTCTAAATCTAGGATTGACTTACATATTCTGGGATCTGATTTTTTGATGAGTTTATGACTTGAAATATTAATCTATGTGTCTGTTTTATATAAATATTTTATATTTTTATATAATCATGCTCATTAATATTTTCTTTATAATTCTCTAAAAGCTTTTGTGTTAGTTTTGTTTTTCAGATTTAAATGACTCATTTATCTTTATTTTATAGGAAATAAGTTAAGGATAGAAATAGATCTTTGGGGTCATGCTGACACTCAACTGACAACCATTGTTAAATTTCCTTGGTCTAATTCCCAGTTGATCTGTGACTGTATCTCCTGACGTACCAAGCGTCCTCTAGGTGTGGCGTGTTTCTTGACTCTGTAGAAGGTTCCACTGATTTATTATACCGTTCTGCCCCAATGCAAACTGTTTTCATTGTAATAATTTTTGATATTGAATATGAATAATTTTCAAATTTGAAAAGGCAGATTCTTCCAACTTATTCAGTTTTTACTCATATTAACTATTCTTGTCCCCTTATTATCTTCGTTTTTTATTTGCAGATTACTTTTGCTGGTGTATGTCCATCTTGAATTCAGCATGTTTACGTCCAACAAAATTTCTGACTTCTAGTTTTATGTTTAGTCTTCCCTTGGAAATTTCTGATCAATTATGCGTAAAGAGATAAATATATTTCTAAGTAGTACTTTAGTACTCTTCCACAAGTTTGATATGCTTTATTTGATGTGTGATTATAAACATTTCACACTTTCATCCTTGTACCCAATTCATTATTTAAGGTTGTCTTTTAGCTTTCAAACAGAAGAGTTTCTTTCATCAGTTTTATTAATGCACAATGTACATAGAGTAAAATTCACCCTTTTTAGTTTACAAATTCACTGAGTGTTGCCAAACATACAGTCATGAAGCCTTCACTAAAAACAAGACATAGAACAGTTTCATCATCCAGAACAATCCCTCATATTCCTTTGTAGCCAATTCCTACACCCATCTCCATTTTTGTGTCACCCTTAGTTTATGTTTTCTTAATAACATTTTGTTGTTAATTTTAGTATAACTGATTTTAGATCTCAAAGTATATAGTCCTGTATTTTAAATGGTTCCTGAAAGTGATGCACAATTACTTTGTGACCTAATATCGATCACAGGAGTGATGAGCCATGGGCAGCAACAGTGCTTTGTGTAGTGAGACCAATACCAAAGAGTTGTTGTCTTAACTCTTTGCCTTTAAGGGTGTATCTTTTATCTTTTATTGAGAGATATTGCCATTGTTTTTTCCTGTTGTATTTCTTTGTGAGTGCTGTGTAAAAGGGGATAAATAAAAAAGATCCCAAGTCTTAATAACTAACATAATTTGAAAGAGAAATTGGTAAACCCAAATTGCCAATGCCAGAGGCGTGGCCATGTCTCCTATGTCATAAACTTAACACAACTACTCTAGTTGTTATCCAGTTAGAAACTGCAGTATATTCCCTGATCATTTGCTTCTAGGTCTCTGGATTTGAAAAATACAAACATCTTGGCCTGGTTGCCCTTGAAATCAGGGCCAGCCACATTAAAAGGACCTTTAATATCATCCAGCAACTGTATTGTAATCCCTTAGTCCATTTTATCCTGATCCTCTAGACTGTGTCCGTCTTCTCTCTTTCATTTAAAAATAGGATACATCTTCCCTCATTCCTCCGTCTGAGGTGATACCTAGCTCTGTAATTCACTGAGATAATAGAGTTAATAAGAGGAGAATGAGTTTGGTTTCAGGTAGCAGTGAGTCCAAATTACTCTGGCTAAAAGAGTCAGGAATATTTTTCTCTGGAAAAAAAAAATATCCAGAAGTAAATAGGCCACCAGCAGTGTATTTTCTCAAAGATATTATTAAGGACTCACTTTGAGCACAGACGTTTGTCTTCCAATCTCAAAATGATTGCTGAGCATCCTGATTTGCATCAGTAGTCCAGGCAGGAGGCATGTGCAACAAACAGGAGTCCAAATGGACCAAGGGAAAGTGCTTTTATCTTCAGAAATTTTCCCTTTTTGTCTGGAAAAGGAAAATTACCTTCTCGAGAACATTAACTATTCCCCCTTCTCGTAAGGCTGGTACGTGACCATCCCCCAGCTCCTCCCACTGTGGAGTCTGAGGAGTCTGTACCCATCTTCCCACCTGTATCCCCCACCTGCTGCTCACCTGCTGACTCAGCCTGATGGTCTGAAGCAGCAGCTGGGCCTCAGGTGCTCTACCTGGCCCTGGGTGCCCCTTTAACAGCTTTCTCCTTCCAGCGTGTGTGTTTAGCACCAGATGTGCAAGTCCAGTTTCTGTGGGAGGCCCACACCGCCTAGGTCAGAGGAAACGGGAACTGAGGTGAGCTCCTGAGTCTATCTTTATGAAGTTCCAGCTCATACTTCCAAGTTCCACCCGCTCTTGATCTCCCTGACGTTACATCCAACTTCCTATCCCACCTGCCTGCCCTGAGGGCTTCAAGCTCCAGCATCAGACGTGAAGACAACAGCCTTAGACACACTGCTTAGCCTGTGCCCAGAATTGCACAAGGGGAAGCCTGTAAGTGAGCTCTGTCCCTCTTTCTCTCTCTGTATATATGAATACATTGGTAGCAGTAATTCTGCTTCTCTGGTTGAACCCTGAATGATCCACAATTTGGAGTTGTAAATTGGTTTTTGTTAACTCATCTTTAGTGACTGTCTGGTACTTTTACTTTCAAATAATATTTTCCCATAATTTACTATGGATATATGTGTTTTATTTTATTTTTATGTTTTATTTTAGTTAGTGTATTAGTTAGTCAAGCTTCTCCACAGACAGAGAATTGAGAGATTTAGTTTAATGAATTGGCTCATGTAATTGTGGAGGTTCAAGTTCAAAATTTGATGGGAGAGGCAGGCTAGAGTTTGAGTCCAAAGGTTGTTTGCTGGCAGAATTCCTTCTTGCTCAGGGGAGATCCATCTTTGCTCTGTTTAGGGTTTCAACTACTTGGATGCAACCCACCCACAATACGGAGGGCATTCTGCTTCACTCAAAGTCTACAGATTTAAATGTGAACCTCATCTAAAAATACTTTCACAGAAACATCCAGAAAAATGTTTGACTAAATATCTGGGCAGCAGAGCGCAACAAAGGTGATGCCTAAAATAAACCATCACAGTTACTATTGATATGATATATATTTTTCAATCTTTAACTTTCTACCGTTCAATCTGTGTATTAGTTATGCCTCTTGTAAGCATTTTAGCTACATTTTAATTTTTAATACAATCTGCCTCTTTTAATTGGTGAGATATCATATTTACATTTACCCATATATTTGTGATTATTTTTTACATAATAGTCTGTAGTTCTTATTTGCCTTCATATTTCTTAGCTTCCTTTATGTTTCTCTTGCTTAAGGTTGGATTGATCAAATTTTTATTTTTATTTTCTCTGCTCACTTCGAAAGTATAGAGAAAATTTCAATTATTTATCTCTTACCTTTAAAATTTTAATATGCTTAATTAAATTTTAAATGTTTTCTAGCAAAGACTAAAATTCAACTCTTTCCTCTTCTTGAATAAACCAAGGCCCTTAGCAAAATTTAACTTCTTATAGACATGGTCTTTGAAGTAATTTTCTGTGTTATTGTTGTCTAGAGATGTAGTTCTGCCTTTTAAACACAAAACACTAGCCTGGTTTTTATAGTCAACAGTTAATTTAGTTGTATGTTGCACTTAATATTTGCTTGCATTAGTCTTTAATAATTGAGGTCTCATCCTTGGGAAAATTTTTCCAGCCTGAAGTAGAGCCTGCTAGTATTTCTTTTAATTTTCTTAATAACTGAATCCCTTTGTCATTTTGTGATGCCAAGTGATTACTTCTGTATCATCTTGCAATTGCTTAACATGCCAGACTATTTCCAATCCTGCATGGAGTTTACTGTGACAATTAACTTTTTAAAAATATTCAGTGGCATAAGAGGGAAGAGATATGGGAACATATGCATATGTATCACTGATTCACTTTGTTATAAAGCAGAAACTAACACACCATTGTAAAGCAATTATACTCCAATAAAGATGTAAAAAAAAAAATTCAGTGGTTACAATTTACTTAGATTCTATAAAGTATTTTTTTATCCATTCATCTCATCATTTTCTGCCTTTTTCATAACCTCATATTACCATTTTGGGATGATTTTCCTTCCTTTTTCTCTTTGATAATTCTGAACATACTTATTTTAATGTTGTGTTAGTTTTTTAAAAAAATATTTCATTTGATCTGGGGTGAATTTACCTTTTCAATGTGGATGCTAGTAGCTTTCTTTTTTAGTGTTAATATTCTTTAAATGTTTTCAAAATTTTGTTTGAAAATATAGCTAGTAAGCATTATTATTTGCTTTATTTTGTTGTTTCTTTTAATTTTTAAGCTCTTTTTTATGTTTCCTTTCTAGTTTGGTTGCTTTATAGGTATCTCCACTCAATCCTGAGAACAAATATTTGTATAATTGTTTAGAACTTTTGCTAAATGGTTATATTGAGGGTAGTACAGAGCTGATAGCAAGCTAGGGATCCACATCCTGCTTGTGAGAGTATATCTGTGCCATTCAGTCTCCCTGGAGGATAATTGCATAAAATCTGTATCTTTCTCTTCAACTTGTACAAGTGAGGAAGCCCTAAAGCAGCCTATGATTTTTTCTTTTTTTTTTTTTTTTTTCCGCGGTACGCAGGCCTCTCACTGTTGCGGCCTCTCCCGTTGCGGAGCACAGGCTCCGGACGCGCAGGCTCAGCGGCCATGGCTCACGTGCCCAGCCGCTCTGCGGCATGTGGGATCTTCCCGGATCGGGGCACGAACCCACGTCCCCTGCATTGGCAGGCGGACTCTCAACCACTGCGCCACCAGGGAAGCCCCAGCCTCTGATTTTGAAGCAAGAATCTGGCCCTTGGTTTCTTCCTCATGACAGGAACATCATGCCTCTTACGCCGGAAGAGCTCTCACCTTTCCTCCTTCCTAGGAGTAGAGAGGTCACTAATTGTTACACACTCATTTTGGCTTCCTGGATAGCGCACTTTCCTGATTTCTTTCCCACACTTTGGATGCTCATTTTAAAATCATTGTGTAGGCACTTCCTTTCTAATTGTAGGAACTTCTGTTCAAATAACACCTCTATGCCAACAATTCATCAATTTATATCCCCATCCAAGACCTCCTCTCTAAGCCCCAGACAGCTAAGTGCAGGTTATTCCTTGGTACCGTGTAATTAGCTGACCAGACAAAAGGGCCTAGAGACCATTTTAATATTCTTGTCTTCACTTGCTTTGCTCTTGTCCCAAACATTAATTCCGTTATTTCCATACTGAAGAGACTTAACTCCTGGTATGTTTTCAGTGTGGTACCTGTGCTGTGATGGTGTATGTTGTTAGTTCCTCACTGCCTTCTAAAACGTACCACACTGACAAGTGTAGAAATAGGATTCTGGCTCAAAGAGAGAAAGATGCAATTAAATTCTTAGCAAGATAGGGGTCATATGAGAAACTCAATACATTGTGTGTCATAGTTTACTAGGTTGCCCAACCTGTGTAAAAGTCCTGTACTAAGTCAAGTATCTCATGGATCACGTGATCCCATGGTATACATTTACTTCCATCAAATGCATGACAACTTCGCCAAACTGTACCTTACTCCTCACCACACCTAAATCCTGGAACTGATTTAGAAAGACCTAAATGATCCAGCAACAAACCACTCTGCCCTCCTCTTCTAGCTAACCTATTTGGTTAACCTGCCTTCAAGATACAAAACACCTCTGTCCTGAGAGGGGAGAGACACCTATACTAGGGATGGAGTGATATGAGGCAGGGCAGCAAGCTCAGCCCCACCTGCCCCCGACCTCATCCCTTGGCAGAAAGATACGATGTCTTTCTCATCTAACCATGATCCTTATTAGGATAGTGGCAGAGAATGTATGCGCTAAAGATTTCTAGTCTAGTTTCTCATAGCTTGGCTATTTTTCTGGAAAACAGAAACAACACTGGGACTTAAGGCATGATGTGGAAAATCAGGATTCAGAAAGTGAGTTGCTGGAGTCCCAACCTGTCTCTACTTATACCCCCAACTTTAGACAAAATAATTGGGAGTTTAGTCATTCCAGCTCTATTCTGCACTGGTAAATCCTTCACAATGGGTGTCCCTCCTGATGGGACTATTTATAATTGAGGTTACTAGATTAGAGAGGGAACTGCCACCCTTGTTAGTTTAACTTTATCTTAATGAAGATTTGTTCTCTGGAATAGGATCTTCATCCTTTAGTCGATACAATTTATTTCAGTTGTAAACACTCTCATTAATTTACTATTAGCATAACACGTGTGTGCTATTATCAGTATAGAAAGTATTGATCTTGTTGGAAGAGGTCATGGAGAGGACATGAGTGACCGCTGGTTGACCTGGGAACTGGACCCAAGAAATTTGAGGCCCCTCAACCCCTTCCCCATCCTTGGAATGTACATCTGCCCACTGTTTCCACAGTGGGAGCTGCGAGACCACCTGGACAGTACATGACTGAACCCAGTTAAGCCCTATATATAGACTCTTAAGACTCTGACTAGTGGCACAGAGATCTAACAAGAAAAGCCTCGTAAGTAAGTTCCCTTGCTTATTAAACCTGCCACCTCCCAATCTGGAGAGTCTGGCTCTTTCTTGGGTGTCTCCTTGTCCTCTGCGTATGGAGGCCATTCCGAATTTCACCTGGGAAACTCCTGAGAGTGTGAACCTACAGATCTAAGAGTATATGATAGGTATTTTGCTTTCAATTGGCAATCTCTCTCCAACTTGAAATCTAGAAACTTGAAGTGTAATAACCGTCATCGACATTTTAGAATGTAGTGTGGGAGTTTTTAAAATTTAATCAGAAATTTTCACCTCAAAATATAAAGATACCCTCTTTTCTTTTCACTATAATACATCAAATCCCCCCCAAAAATGTTTCCAAAATAGAGTTCACCTACAATAACCTTTCCTATCATATATATTAAATATTTGGCAAAGTATTAATGTTTTGGTATGTATGGTGCATGTATATTCATTCCATGCATAATATACCTACGAAGAATCTAGGTTCTTTCTAGTTTACTCATATTCTTGTCTTCATCTCTAGTCACTTTTTCTATATAAAAACCATATTATGTCTCATATGATTCTATGCATCTATGCTTTGTCACCACTTCCTCAAGTCTATTCAATGTCAAGCTATTTAAATCACACTCCTATCTCCACCAAGGTGAACACTTGTTGCTCAGGGACACTAAAAATTTGTTTCCAGTTTCAATGACCATTGTCACTTATCTTACTTGATTTTCTGACACCTTTTGACAGAGTTCATTGCTCTCTTTTTCTGAAATTCTTTCTGTACTTGACATCCAAGGCTCTTCCTTGCAATCCTTGTACAAGACCTACCAATCCTTCTTTGTCCTCACTGTTGAATCTTCATGTCTTACCGCTAAATGCTTGGTTACCTGGGACTTGCTCACTGTTCTCCTTTCCTGCCTTAGTGTTCATTCTCTAGGTGGGCTCATGCCACCCTATGGCTTCTATCCCATTGGTTTGCAAAGGATCCTCAGCATTGGTCTTTAAGTTGAACTCTAGACTTGAAAATTTTAACTGTTTACTTATCACTACTTGAGTGTTTAATAGGCTAGCTAAATTTAGTATTTCCGAGACAGTACTGTCAAGTCTCCTCCCCTTCAAAATAAACAAACACAAAACCTGCTTCCTTTCTTCCCCCAGTTTCACATTTCTCAGAATATGGCACTCAATTTATTCAATTGCTCCAGAGAAAAATCTTAGAAGACGCTACCTTTCCTCTTTATTCTCTCACATCTGACATCCAACTTACCAAGTTTTTTTCAGATCTGCCTTTGATCAATGATTTAGAGTTTACCACCCTTTTCAAAGTCACAGTTGAATCCCACCTTGAATCCCCAGCAGGTCTCTTTGTTCCCACTCTTGCCCCTCTACACAATATTTCTACTCAATAACTAAAGTTATCATTTGAAAATATAAATCAGATGATAGAAATGTACTGTTCAAAATATCCAAGTGATTTTCCATCTTACTCAGGAAATATATATATATATATATTCTTTACAAGGAGGTACCAGCCCAATGTGATAGGCTGATGCTGAGACCGCAGGGTAATTCAGATCTAGCCACACTGACCATATGCTGCTGCAAGTTTGGGGGGCTTTGCTCTTTCTGCTCCTCTACCCAAAATAATTTCTCTCCAGATCTTTGCATCACTTACTCTTACTTCACCAAAACCTCAAATTGAATGCCATTTCTTCAGAGAGGCTGTTCCTGTAAAATATACCCATCTTCACTGTCCCCCGCAAGCATTTTCTGCCTCTTACTTGGAGCTCAACAACTATTTACTAGATGAATGAATTACAGTACAAATCACACATACTATTATGTGAATCAGAAGTCAGTATAGGTACTTGTCTAGAGTACAGGGGTACTCTAGACAAGTACCTATGCCCAAGGGGTGTGTAGGAATATGACCGAATATTTCTGTGTGTGTGGGTCCTTGTCTAAATAAACACTTTTATTAAAAGATAAAAGATTTTACAAAATTTGTGGCCTCATGAAAATTATAGTGATTTATTAATGAAGATTTAAAAAGATGTGTAAAGAAAGCGTGCTTTCTTACATATTTGCTTAATATCCAATCAGTGTAGATGAGGAATTCATAGTGTCCAAGCACATCTCCTCCTTGTCGGGTGCAGGGACCATCTCTTCATGTTTTTTTCTTGCCAAATGCACCATTTCTTCATAATTTCACATGTTCCCCCTAAGAAAAAATGGTAGTGCTCCTATTACTCATTTCCTGGCTTATTTGGCCCTGTTTCTATTGAAACAGTGTAGCTCTTCTTGCCCTTTATTTTCACAAGGACTTTTATTTAAGTGCTGGTCGCACTGTTACACTGACACCTCATCTATCCTGTCAATTGTGCAGCAATGACTCTCTCAAAAGTTGTCACTGTTCTTGGTTAATGATGACCCCAAGTGCAAGTCCTGTCCAAAATATGCATTAAAATGTGAATAGTAATTTGTTTCCTTGTCATGTTAATTTTTTCTATCCAGCTTTCAGAGTGTAAACATAGAAAAACACACTTTCCAACCATGTCTCCTCTTGAACTCTGTAGGCTACCGCAGGCCTTCTTTCAACCTTGAGGCCACCAGCATCCATACACCCCAGAGTGGGGAAGGCTGGCAGAACCACGGACAGAACAATTAGAACCAAGACTTTCTTTCATCTTCAGGTGGCTTCAGACCACCCTAGGAGAGCCCCATGTCAGCACCACTGTGGATCCTGCTGGCATTGCAAATCAAAAGACTCAGGTTGGCCTGACAGTGGGCAGAGCTCATGGAGAGAGTGGCTGACCTCGGCACTGTGGGTGAGTATCCATGTGCCCACCTGCGCACAAAACTCTGGCCCAGTGCCCAGAGGTGGACCTGCCCCCGAGGTAAACAGTGTCACCCCAAACCAGAGTGTCAGCACCACGCTGGTGGGGTGCCAGACCACAGGTGCCAACTTGCCATCTCCTGAGCATCTGGATATCAGGTGGGAATGGAGAGACAGAGAGTACTCCTCTGGGAAAACCAGGGCCTGGCACATGTGCCTGGGTAGGTGCTCAGAGCTCCCTGTCCAGACCGCACTGGGACCACTAGCCCCAGGCACATGAGGTGGGACTTGGAAAATTCCAGGCAGCCTTTCCAAAGCCCAGAGCTCCCCTGAGACCCCAGGACCAGGGTTCCCTGCCTGAGTCTAAGGACTTTTCCTGCAAGAGAAAGCTGTTTCTATTTAACTACTACCAGAAGAAATACTAGATCATTTTAACATAAAATCTTGGTTTAAAATATCCTCAAATGTGGTAAATAAAACCCCCCAAAATACAGATTAAAATTTTATAAATGGATAAAAATTCATGGTTGATAAATTTAGATATTGCTCTTGTCTGAAGTGAAATGAATCCAGACTTGCAAATAGTGAGATGCTCATTTTATTGTTAAACCTGAAAACTAACTCTATAGGCAATTGTTGTAAAGGCAATGTGAAATTGTTTGGAGCAGTGCAAATATCAGAAAAAGTATTTTACCTACCTGCTGTAACTATTTCAAAGGATAACAACTATCCGGTAGTGTATGTGCTATTAGGATTAATTAAAAATCAAGTCTTATTACTGATCAAACAAAGCAAACTAAAGACATCTCCAATGATATTGGCAAGCTATATGCCTCATCTGTATGCTGCAGTCAAAAACTAATTCAGGCTAAATTCACTGGTTAATTTCCCAATTTTAAATGGGCAAAAAATAAATTGGAAAGAGGAGTAGAACAAGCAATAAAAATAATTGAAAGACCGGGAGATACGAATAGGATTTGATTTAGTTGACTGAAAAAAAATGCCCAAGGGTTGAAAAAATGTCTCTATTACTCTTCTCAAATAAATGAGAGTAAATGCTCATTAAAGAGCATGTGTACATAGAAAAGACTCCTTTGGCAAGAGCGTCTTTACACTACACATACATTTCATTTTCTACATGCACTAGAGTCCTATGTTGACCCAGCAGTGTAAATCAGAGAAGCAGAAAACACACACACACACACACACACACACACACACACACCACTAACCTCAAGATTCAAAGATTGAGGCATGATTTAAGACCAACCTGGTAGAGAACTGAGGTGAATTTACTTATGATAGATTCATAATATTATGAAATCCTTTTCCTAGAAGAATACTGTCTCTATACATGTTCCTTCAAAAGAAAAAATTGGGGGTAGAATGGAGGGGTCAGCTCAGCACCTTCATTTTAGGTTCAATAGCATTATAGAATTTCATTTCAAAACAATTTTGTAAGCTTTATCAGTTTCCTGTGGCTGCTTTAACAAACTAACCTTGCTGGCTTCAGGTACAGAGAATTCCCATATACACCTGTCTCTACACACACAGCCTCCTCATTGCAAACATCCCACACCAGAGTGGTACATGCCACAATTGATGAACCTACACTGACAAGTCAATTCTTTTCTGCATCCCATTGTTTACAATAGAGTTCATTCTTGGTTTTATACATTCTATGTGTTTTGACAAATGTATAATGACATGCATCCATCATTATGGTATCATGCAAAGTATTTTCACTGCCCTAAAAATCCTCTGTGCTCTGCTTTTTCATTCCTTCCCTCTCCCAACCCTTTGCAACCACTGATCTTTTGATTATCTTCCTAGTTTTGCCTTTTTTCAGAATGTTGCATAGTTGGAATCACATGGTATGTAGCTTTTCCAAATGGCTACTTTCACTAAGTGCATTTCAGTTTCCTCCATGCCTTTTCATTGCTTGATATAGTTCATTTCTTTTTAGTGCAGCATAATATTCCATTATGTATCACAATTTGTTTATCAGTTCCTCTGTTGAAGGACATCTTTGTTGCTTCCAAGTTTTAACAATTATGAATAAAGCTGCTATAAACATTCATGTGCAAGTTTTGCAAGATTGAGGTTCAATACACGTCATTGCCCTGTAAAGGCAAATAATACCCTTTAATGCTGCTATGAAATATGCATCCATTTAGTATCACTGATTATTCATATTGTAGGACCCAAGACTGAAGGCATGCATGTTTGTGAGACTTGCTGCTCAATCCTGATGCTGGGGAATATGTTAACATTTTATCCATCTTCCAAATAATCAAATTTCTTCTTCCTCTTCTGAGAGTAACTAATTTCTTTATTGAATTTTCCCAGTAACTAGATTCTGACCTTGTTTCCATCAGACCAAACCTCTAGCAATAATAAATGGTTACTATGCAGCTGCTTCCCACTAGCTATCTATTTTACATTTGGTAGTGTATATATGTCCATGCCACTCTCTCATTTTGTCACAGCTTACCCTTCCCCCTCCCCATATCCTCAAGTCCATTCTCTAGTAGGTCTGTGTCTTTATTCCGATCTTACCACTAGGTTCTTCATGACATTTTTTTTTCTTAGATTCCATATATATGTGTTAGCATAAGGTATTTGCCTTTCTCTTTCTGACTTACTTCACTCTGTATGACAGACCCTAGGTCCATCCACCTCAAATAATTCAATTTCGTTTCTTTTTATGGCTGAGTAATATTCCATTGTATATATGTGCCACATCTTCTTTATCTGTTTATCTGATGATGGACACTTAGGTTGCTTCCATCTCCTGGCTATTGTAAAGAGAGCTGCAATGATCACTCTGGTACGTGACTCTTTTTGAATTATGGTTTTCTCAAGGTATATGCCCAGTAGTGGGATTGCTGGGTCATATAGTAGTTCTATTTGTAGTTTTTTAAGGAACCTCCATACTGTTCTCCATAGTGGCTGTACCAATTCACATTCCCACCAGCAGTGCAAGAGGGTTCCCTTTTCTCCACATCCTCTCCAGCATTTATTCTTTATAGATATTTTGATGATGGCCATTTTGACTGGTGTGAGATGATATCTCATTGTAGTTTGCTTTGCATTCTCTAATGATTAATGATGTTGAGCATTCTTTCATGTGTTTGTTGGCAATCTGTATATCTTTGGAGAAATGTCTATTTAGGTCTTCTGTCCATTTTTGTATTGGGTTGTTTGTTTTTTTGTTATTGAGCTGTATAAGCTGCTTATAAATTTTGGAGATTAATCCTTTGTCAGTTGCTTCATTTGCAAATATTTTCTCCCATTCTGAGGGTTGTCTTTTGGTCTCATTTATGGTTTCCTTTGCCGTGCAAAAGCTTTGAAGTTTCATTAGGTCCCATTTGTTTATTTTTGGTTTTGTTTCCATTTCTCTAGGAGGTGTGTCAAAAAGGATCTTGCTGTGATTTATGTCATAGAGTGTTCTGCCTATGTTTTCCTCTAAGAGTTTGATAGTTTCTGGCCTTATATTTAGGTCTTTAATCCATTTTGAGCTTATTTTTGTGTATGGTGTTAGGGAGTGTTCTAATCTCATACTTTTACATGTACCTTTCCAGTTTTCCCAGCACCACTTATTGAAGATGCTGTCCTTTCTCCACTGTACATTCCTGCCTCCTTTATCAAAGATAAGGTGACCATATGTGCATGGGTTTATCTCTGGGCTTTCTATACTGTTCTATTGATCTATCTTTCTGTTTTTGTGCCAGTACCATACTGTCTTGATTACTGTAGCTTTGTAGTATAGTCTGAAGTCAGGGAGCCTGATTCCTCCAGCTCCGTTTTTCATTCTCAAGATTGCTTTGGCTATTCGGGGTTTTTTGTGCTTCCATACAAATTGTGAAATTTTTTGTTCTAGTTCTGTGAAAAATGCCAGTGGTAGTTTGATAGGGATTGCACTGAATCTGTAGATTGCTTTGGGTAGTATAGTCATTTTCAAAATGTTGATTCTTCTAATCCAAGAACATGGTATATTTCTCCATCTATTTGTATCATCTTTAATTTCTTTCATCAGTATCTTATAATTTTCTGCATACAGGTCTTTTGTCTCCTTAGGTAGGCACAGGGAGATCAGCTCGGTGCTTTGTGACCACCTAGAGGGGTGGAATAGGGAAGGTGGGAGGGAGGGAGATGCAAGAGAGAAGAGATATGGGAACATATGTATGTGTATAACTGATTCACTTTGTTATAAAGCAGAAACTAACACACCATTGTAAAGCAATTGTACTCCAATAAAGATGTAAAAAATAAAAATAATAAATGGTTACTGATTACATATCAGATACTCTGTAAGTTCTTTATATTGTACAAATTGTTTTGGCTGTGAGGTATTGTCAAAACCACTTAACACATGAGGAAACTGAGGATTTTGAAACAAAGTATCTTGTCTAAGATCACATAACCAGTAAGAATGGAGTTGGAATTTGAGACTTTCTGACCAAAATCACCTGTTATTTGAACCATATCCTTTGTAAGAGGACTCCAGTTTACTCTCAAGGATCAGAATTGCTGTCCTTGAGTACTCGCTGCCCTTTAATCAAATTCTCAGGGCTTGCTACCTGGAACCTCTCAGGCCTGGAAAAACTTGAGAATGTGAGGATCATGTCCACCGTTGCTCTTGAATCCCGTCTATTTGTTTCTCCTACATCGTGCCATCCCTGGGTTTATCTTACAGTTTAAGAACTGAAGATTTGCTCTCACCCTAGGGGTATACCCTTAGCATAATGAATCTTTAGCTTTATATCGAAATCAGATGGCACATCTTTATTTATCCCTACAATTTTAGTTTAAATCTCAATTTAGATTTTTATCAAAGTGGCCCAATTTGATAATTTGCTGAGCCTGTTTTGGAATGTTACCAGTCTGCCATGATTTACCCCATGGCTCCACAAATAGTAAGGGGCCAATAATTGAAACTATTGCATGTAAGAACCTAACACATGGAAGACCAGGAAGTGAAGTGCCCTTATGAGTCTCTGTCCTCAAAGAGGTCATAGCCAACTTTACAATAAAAATAATTCATGGGGAAATATTTACTTGTCATGCAAGATAGCATGCAAAATATTTGTGTAGAGAAAGAAACGTTACTGTAGTAATGTTTATTTTAACAACTTTATTGAAGTATAATTCATATACTGTGAAATACACAAGTTTTAAGTGTACAGTTCAATGGCCATTGTTTTAGATTTAGATTTCTATCACCCAAAAACGTTCCTTGTGCCTGTTTGTAGTCAATCCTGTTCTCACCCTCAGCACTAATGAGCACAATACCTAAGAGTGGGATTGCTGGGTCAAATGGTAAATTTAGAAATGGTGTCTGACCAGGAAAACCTGACGATTTCTATTAGTGCCCTTAAAGTTTGAATGGAAATTTAAAGAATCATACAAAAATTCAAAAAACAGAGCAATTTATCAACTTGTTGCCCACATCTGGGAAATTTTTCACCAACTACCTATGACAGATTTGGAATGCATAATGCAGTTTTCATCTACAGGAAACACATGTCTAGAAAAAAAGAAAATCCTATTGCTTGCAATTAAACAGTGCAATCCTTTGCACCTCCCCTATTATTTGCTCCCTGATTTAAATATGCAAGACCTTTGTAACCAAAGCAAGTGAGATTGAATCCAGTCACACAATGCCTGTAAACATGTAGTTTTTTAGGTGGTTGGAGATCTAGCTGCTGCACCACAGCTCTCATGATACCCCCATCCTGAGGCTGTAAAGTAACAGAAAACTCTCATGGAAAAAGAGGAGATGGTGTCTGGCCTTGTTGGTCTGTGTCCTGGCAGGGAGAACACATCCATTCAAGTCGACCTGTGAAAGCAGAGCTGGTGACAGGAAGACCCGTAGGCTTGGTTTTTCCTTGAGCTGAAACCATTTAGCGTGTCAAAATGTAAATGTGTGGTGTTGATAGAATATTCCATCTCCACCACAAATGGAACTTAAACAAAACTCTCCAACAGTGTTTTAGTCATGCATCACAACTTTTGGGTTGAAGCACACGGCACACTGGTATAGGTCAACCAAAAATAATTGTTGCTGTTTGCTTGTCTATTCATTCAGCTGATTTGCAGAACCGAAGGACTGAAATGACAGAAAGGCTAGGGAAGCAGCCTCATAGAAGGTCCAGATTGCCACCGTCCTGTTCCTCTTTACCCCACCTTGATCACAACAGGCTTCCCAGGTGGGGCTCCACCTCCAGCCTCCTGATTGAACTTAAGGCAGAGAGGAAGACCAGATGAGGACAGAGACACATCATCTAGAAGGGAAAGCAAAAAAAATTTGAATTTTATGAAACTATTGAAGAATTTCGGGCGGTCTAGCATAAAATCCATTCTTGCAAGTATCCAATGTAAATTGTAAAGAGTATTCTCTAAAAGGTAAAATATATAAATTATCTTTCTTCTTTAAAGTTTATTTCATTGCTCACATATCCATTTTACACGTGTAAATTTATTTTTCACATTTAAGAATAATTAGCTCTTACAACACCTGGTGCACAAATATTATTGCTGACATTTTTCTCTGGAGTAAATGTATTCCTTCATTCTATCTTTTTTTTCTTTGCTCTACAATCTAATATCATTATTTAATTTAATTTGTCATTTAATTTTTTATCTAGCTATATTTAATTGATATATACTTATACTTTTACAATTGATGTGTCTCTGTTTTCCATATATTATATTCTTAGAAATAACTTTGACTTCAAAGCATAAATAACCACAGTGTATTTTTCTTCCCTAGGAAGAAAACTTAACTGAAGATGCTGGTCTCACTTCTGTCATCTTTCTGATGCTTTCTGCGTTGTACATTCATTTTGTTGTAATATGCATATGGATTATTTAATTTGCTATTTTTGAGTCATTTTGTAATTTGAAAATTATACATCTTTTACTATACCTAGTTTAAAGGTTTTGGTGTCCTTTACACACACTTGATTCCATCTTACTCTAAATAACAATGATCGGCATGAATGAACCAGTTGCATCTATCTATAACAGAGTTTGGCAAACTGCAGCCTCTCAGGCCACATCCACCCCCATCCCTCCACACCTGTTTTTGTAAATGAAGTGTTATTAGAAAAACATTATGCCCATTCGTGTGTAAGTTATCTGTGACTGTGTTCTCACTATAGTGGAAAATAAGAATAATTGTGACAGAGACTTTTTGGCTGGCAGAGTTGACAGCATTTTCTATCACATAAAATATTTGTCAACCCCTGGTCAAACACACACACACACACACACACACACACACACACAATCACATAAGTACATATACACACATTCTTCTTTGACATGTAAAGCAAATTTTAACCAAGAAGATAAAGTTTTAACAATTTACTATATTATTGTATACTATGGGTCTAGCACTTAAAGGTTATTCTTTAAAAGTGTAAGAAAAAATATAAGATAGTCTAGGAAATCTACAAATGCATACATTTTTGACAGAAAAATATGCTTTCACAATAGAAGAACAACAGAGTTACAGAAAATTGAATTTCTTAATACAGAAAATGCCTATAATAGGACATACATCTTTAATGCATCTAAAAGGTAACCTTTCTTAAAGACACGTTTGACATGACAACAGTCATTTTAGTTCTTCTTTAAATATACTCCAAATTATAGAAACAATAGCCTTAGCAATTATAGAACAGCAGCAACATATGCATATTAGAAAACACTTCCACTATTTTCTCTATGTATAAGCCCACTTTAATAGTTTCTTATTCCTTATAAAGCAGAACTAACTCTATTTGAATAAATGTGCTTCATTTCACATCAATAAACTCCTAAGGGTGACATAAAATTTGACAGTGATGTAAGTGGCAAACCACTATCTATTTCTGGCATGTCTGTTCTACAGTATTAATCATGCTGCTGGTATTTAAAGGGTTGCAATGAACACTCCCATTGGTACTCTATAGCAATTTAATCACAATAGTACTCATCATTAAGTGTTACCCTGTGGATAATATCATTCACTGTAGGGTTGACATGATGATACACTGAGGGCATGAGACAGCTTTGTCTTCATTAGCTGACTTATGTAGTGACTTGAAGATTAAATGTCATCAGTGACCTTCTAATTGCCAAACCCGTTGGCCTCCTTGGAGTCCTCATGCTAAGTGTCCTTCTTGCAGTGTTTGACCCCACTATACACCACATTTTTTCATGCCCTTTTCTCTCTGTTTCCTTGATAGTATGCTGTCCTACTCCAGTCCTTTTCTCAAAAGGTTCATGTTCAGTCTCTTTTCGTGACTGTATTTCCTTTACCTTGTCCCCAAATGAGGAATTCCCCAAATTCGTTGTATGAGCAGTTTTCCTTTGTACCCTTCTCTTGGGGGTCATTTCCACCTGTATGAATTTATTATTACTTCTAAGAGCAGACTATGGTGTCCAGATTCATAGTTTCAAGTACTTGGTGAAGTGAGTTGGGTTCACCTGGGCAGAGCAAGGAAGAGAAAAGGGGTTAACAAGAGAGAAGAATCTTTTATTTTATATAATCAATTCCTTCATGTTCCAGATTTTGATCTAAAACAAAAAGAACTGATAGTGGTCATGCATTTTCATATAGATTTCAATTAATATCACCCAAATTATCTTTGTATTAACCAATATTAAATTAAAATGAATTTCTTCATGCTGAGGACTAGTCTTTTGATAAGAAATATCAAGGATTCATCAGGTTAAAATTTAATGAATTACTTTATGATTTATTGACAATATCCACTATCAAAAACTGTGAAGGTCTGAGAATTTACCTTATCTGCAAACTAATAATTTAACTTGTCACAGCTTTATGGATTCTGGTAGAAGATGCAAAACTTCTGAGTCAGAGACAAAGGACAGATTAATACAGACAGAGCAGTAGTTGAATATCAGCATTTGCACTGTTTCCTCAAACCCCAAGTCCTTCTTGTTGACATAAAGAAGGTCAGGAAAAACCTGTAGATGCATTGAGTCACACAGGAAAGGGAACCCAAGCTTAGGACTAGAATCCTTCATAATGGAGAGGGGTGTCTTCCTGGCCTTTGTCCTGGAGGGGACATTATGTTTATACTTATCATATCAGAGAGCAAACAAATGTGCCCTTTGCTCCTCTCTCGCCATCCCAAGACTGCTCACTATGCAAACATCCTTGAAGGGATAAACTGCAGCCAGTACCTCTGCTCACAAGATGGGAAGAGACCCCTAGAGACCCGTAGAGAATAATTTCCCTATATCTGCTTATTGAAACAATAATTAAGGAAAAAGTATCAGAAATAGCGTTTATGTACCCTTTCCAAAAAAGAGATGTGAAATGAGTACATTGTTCTTTATAAGCCATGTCTCTAATGTCAGTAACCTTGAACAATTGAGGAAACAAATCAGAGTAACTGATTCTGAATTCCTTTAAAATTATTTCCTTTCATTGCTAGAATTTACCTCTATGGTGATTGAGGAATACAACACTTCTTAGTCAAGGGGAACAAGACTTTCAGGGAACCATTCACATTTAGCATTTATGAATCATCTCATTTCCCAAGATGGGCATTCTAGACATCCTTGAAAAGCCTAAGTGGTCTCCTTTGCCCATCAATAACAGCAATGGTGAAAATTAAATAATAGATGTTCATATGTAGTGAAGTCCCTAAAATTCTTTAGGAATTTTGAGCAACCTGCAAAGGTAAACCTACCACAGGTCATGGATTAGTCAATACCAGGTGCTTCACTATTCCTGACACATCTTCTCATGCCTGGCAGCCCACTGTCCATAAAATACTGAATAAAACAATAAAGGAAGTAAAGAAAAGATAGTGAAACCAAAATGGACATATATACTTATAGCAAATTTTGGAACTGTTTAAACTAGTAAACAGTGGGTTTCCTTACAAATCAGTATTGTCATAATTTTTAATCTTTCCCAAACTGACACATAAAATATTCAATGTTGTTGATATTTTAATTCTTATATTTGTTTTTATGCTGTGCATTATTTTTAACATACCTATTAGCTAATTATATTTCTTTTTTAATCTGTGCACTACTTATATTTTTTGTTCATTATTCTACAGAGTAGTTTTCATTATAGAACTTTTAAACTTTAAGGAAATTGATCCTGTGTATGTTACATGTGTTTAAAATAATTTCTCAATATTTTTCTCAACACAATTCATAAAATAATATGTATGTCTAGAATTATTTTAAATTTGACTTTATCATATCTTAAATTATTTTGCACCTATGAATTTATTTTTTAATTATTTTATTTGATGTTGTTTCTTTGAAAAGGCTATGCTTTTTTGATTACCAGAACTTTAGAGTATGTTTTAATAAATTATGTTAGTTTCCCATATTTTAACCTCTTCTCAAATATATTTTCAGGCTATCATTATTTGTATATACTTCAATGTTTAAAAAAAAACACACGTTTTGTCTAATTACACACAAATAAGCTGATATTTAATTGGGATTTTATTTGGGGGAGATTAGAATTTAAAACAGCAAATCTTCTTAAGAGTGAGCACTACAAAACAGAACCAGTGTGAGATGTTTGAATTTTCTTGAGTATAAGCATAGTCTCTGAGTTGAGTCTAATAATAACCCAGGATATTTTGTCTCTCCTGGTACTGCAGGGGTGATCTCATTTTATATGCATATACTTCCTTTCATTATGTACACAATTTAAAACATTTTTATTTAGTTGACTAATTAAATATTTGATTCTGGTCTTTAAGTCTAGGGAGTAGGATACTAGCTAGCCCATCCCAGTATTTCTCAGGTGACACATTTCTTTAAACAGTTACCCTAGGTAGATGACTTCTGCCTGGATCCATAAAAGTAATGTTCCTCCAGTGATCTATCTGCTTTTCCAACAGCTTCTTTCATTGGCCATTTTCCTGGAGCGTTTTGCCATGATATTCTAGAACCCTTTCCTCTTGTTGAGCAGGCATGTTCAATTCCATTAGCACATTTAGAATTACATGATAAATTCTGAGTAATATATTTCAGTTATTTTTATTGCTTCTATCTGATTTAGGCATTTGGAGGTTGGAGATTGATACCGTGTCGGCTACCACATTTTCTCCAGCCAAAGACCTTTAGCAGACCTGCAGAATTATTGCTAAGTAACTAATCTATTAACAATTTTCTAAAAAATGTAATTGGCTTTTTGATGAGTCATCATTTTATAGCCATAAAGAGGTCAGATATGGACTCTTAGAGAGAGTACTAAATGTTCAGAATTTGCACCTTACACCAAGTCAATGCCAGGAAATCTCAAAATGGGATAGGTTTGAATAATAATTCATCTACAAAACAGCTTATGTTTTTTTTAATTGACTTTGGCCCAATTGCAATACTTTGTAAAGAAGGTTGGACATGTAAAAAAAAAGAATGTTTACTCTCTGTAAATTTATAATTTTCATGGTTTAGCTTGTAGCTTCAAAATGTCAAGTAAAGGCTACAGTTTTCAATATTTATAAATGGATGGTGTAGATCATAAAACAAGAAATCTCAGCTGAACAGAAAATGATCAATGTCCTCTAAGGAAAAAAATGGAAATTGTAGAAGTCACAAAATAGCTTTTCTGGTAAGGAAAACTCCCCATTCCTCACACACTCCCTAATCATACAGACTTGGATGCTTACAACCTTGAATTGGGAAGAAGGTATAAAGGATTATGGGGTAATAATTATTCTGAAACTTATAGTTCCTTTGAGAAAGTCACTAGGAGAGCCAGGTTCAGTTTGGACATGCTTTCTGGAGATGGGCAACCCAAGGTCAAGAACAACTCTTAAGATTCTACTAAGCCAACGCCGTTTCCCTAGTGGCTTGACTATGGATAATATGTCATAATATCCTTGATTTATATTATTCCATTTTAAACCCTGGATCATCTAAATTTATAGTGATAATGGGACAACACTAATGTTTTCCTACTGAAAAATCAAATTAACTTGTGTTTACTAGGTATCTTGAGTTAGATACCATTCTTCTGAGACAATAAAGCAACATATATATGTCTATATATCTATATCTATCTATCTATATACTGTAAGCAGTATAATAGGAAGCAGAAACAGATTTTGTATTTAGAACATAAACCTTCAAACAGGCATGAATAATTTCAACTTTTGACATCCTCAACTTCATGGCTTACTGTCCCCATTGCTCAGCTTCTTATACTGGCCTTGCTTTGCGAGCATGATTGGTGTCTAGAAACCACTAGGATTCAGCTGCTACATTACCAGACACCTAAACGAGGAATTTCATAATACGTTCTCATATGTGGTCATGGGTGCCTTTGTGTTTTTGACTATATTCTCCATCTAGGTCATGGGTGCCTTTGTGTCTTTGACTATATCCTCCCTCTAGGTAAATTCAAATGTATTTGCTAATAGTTCCCAACTTCATAACTCTAACATTTGTAGCTCCTTTAAGAAACCTGTGCTTGTATATGCAATTGATTTCTGGTTTGCTCTACTTTGACATGGAGAAATTATTGTGCCCCTAAATATATGTCCCTTTAAATGACACCATTCACTAAAGACTTTAGGTCTCAAACCTATGGTTTGTCTCTGAATCACTCAGCCAACAAGCTCAATCTTTAAGCAGGTCTTATTGTTATACAGCAAATATTTGCTTCTGTTCCATCTGTCACTGCTACTGCCTTAGAAGCTACATATTTTAGCCTAGCTTATCTCCTCAACAGATGCCTACCTTCACACTTGACCACAATAATCTATTAACCTTTTAGAAATATGAAACAAACATTTGTTTTCAGCTTATGTTCTTCCATTGGCTTTGCAAATTACACTTAAAGTCCAAGTGCTAACATACGGTGTACAAAACCTAAAACTGCGAGCACTCTGCCTACTTCTCAGACCATCACTGCTAGCCTGCTTCAGCTTATGATGCACTGATACTCACTGGCCTTTTCTCTGTTTCTTGAATCCACAAAACTTGAGGATTTGAGGGGTTTACTTCCTCTTTCTGGGATGCTCTTCTCAAGGATCTCTATGGAGATGGCTTTTCCTCATCAGTCAAGTCCCTTTCTCAGAGAGCTTTCTTGATCACCAATGATATACAAAGTAGCATCCCACCCCCGTCACTTTCTCCATCACTCCCTTGCTTTATTGTCCTCATAATGTTTTATGGTCTTCTGTATTCAGTTAGTCAGTCTTTAATTGCTTTCTTCCCCTACTAGAGTTTCCATGACAACAGAAACCTTAGCTATTTTCCTCCCTACTCTTTACCCAGTGCCTAGAATAGTACTTGGCACATAGGAGGCTCAATAGTTATTTGTTTACATGTATGACTGAATGGATGAATGAGTGATTTGGTATAAGATCTGGACTGGATTCACACAAGTTCCTTATAATTTCCACTATTCTAAATGGGAATTTTCTTTGAAGACATCCTATGTCTCATTTACCATTTTAAATTGGGAATGTTAGGAATAACTGTATCTTTCTGTTGGTTCATAGATTTCAATCATGTATGAGAAGCCACATGAGGTTTAAATGGAGAGAAATAGAAAAGATCCCGAAGTTTCAAACTTAAAGTCTAGTCAGGTGACTGGTTATTGTTTTTGAGTAGGTGTGTCCTTGATTGTATGTAACATTTTTGTATAATAACAAGGAATGAATTTAGATATTGTATATAGAAAGGTGTTGATAAACCTGTGTGTATGTGTGCAGATATCAAATAGCCAAGAATTGACTGCATTTAGTGCTTATTTCTTCTCATGTCCAGACAGAACATCCTTTTTCTTAGAAAACCCCTCTTTATTCAGTCAAAACTATGACAGCACATTCTCTGGTCCCATGGCGGAAAAATGGCACTGACACACAGAGGGAGACAACCATTCTGACAGGCATCAGTGGTTAACCTTGAGATGGTCATGTGGTCTAGCTGGGTCATGTGAGGTGCCGGTCCTCACATATCCCACTTCTGGTGTCCTGGATACAGAGGGCTGGAGAGTATGAACTACACATGCTGAGAAAAGCAGTGAAAAGGGACAGTCATGAGAAAAGGAGTCCTGGCAGTCTGATTTTTATCTCTAACATACATCTCCAGGTGTTACTTATTTAATCCAATAAATTAATCTATTGTATGTAAGCATAGTTAATTTGAATGTAAAGCCTTTGCAACTGAAGAATGGTAAATACCTTCAAAATTATAATAAAGGCTCTGGATGTGCTCTAAAAATCTGGTTTAGAGTCTTGTCCAAGTTGCTTTGCCTCTCAGAGTATTTGTTTCCTCATTTCTTAAATGGGAGTCTAATACACACTTTTTTTAAAAGATTAAATAATGAGACATTATGTATAAAGCGTTTTGAAAGTATTTACCATAGAAACACTCAGTTTATACCCATAAAACTACCACCACCAGCACCACACTGTGTGCCTGTGGACTGTTATTAAAATGATTTGTCCAAGGGCACTGCAAATTTCTGGATCTCTCATTACTAACCCTAGATCCTTGTTTGCTATACTGTTTCTCAAAATTTATGTGTACAAGGTATTGTAATATTTAACAGATTCAACTTTATTAACAGAGCTAAAAAACATGTTTATTTTGTTGAAAAATTAAATGTTTGAGGACAGAATTGTCCATCTCCCAACATGTTATTATTGCTTTATAAATAGAATGAAATAGAAAGCCACTTTTCAGGTGAAAATACCACAAATTTATTCTTAGTAATTGTTTATTTCAAGTATATTTTCCACATACTGAATATATATAATAAATACTCATGAATTAATGCCAAAGTGTTCTATAGAATTATTTTGCTATCAAAATTCCTCTTAGAATTTTTAGCTAATTTCTAAGTGTATTGGATAATTGGTGAACTGCAACTGCAGATAAATTCAGTTTGTCCTGTAGAAAAACATCAGAAAGTAATAAATTTACTAAAAATGTCCATGAACAGATGAAGCCCATACTTCTCTACTTCTCAATATACTTGTCATAAATTTATTTCATCCTTATTTACTTACATTTTCTAGGAGATATAATAGTTACTTAAAAATAGGAATCAAGAAACTACTGTCTGATCTTCTGCAATAAATTATTTTAAGGGAAATTGTCATACGCAGTTTTCTGCTGCACAGTTGAATAGTGTGGATCCTAAATTCATATAGCAATAATTACCAAATTCACTAAAAGATGCTTCTCTTTACATTATTCAGCTACTAATATGATGTGCGATGTTCCTACTAAGCCTAGAAAAGTATGCCACAATAATTTTCTGCTTATTTAGTTAATACCAAGTGCATTTATATATTCTACATTTCTCTCTTCAAGGATAGACTTTGACAGTGTGTTAGAATGTACCAAATTTTGAGAGACAAGACACATAAATGACAAAGTTTCCATGAAATAAATGTTTCAGAATAGCTGTATCATAGCTTATGAGAGTAAACAAATATATTCATCTAAACCTTCTGAAATTATCATTTGTCGTTGGTTGTTAGAAGAGTCTATGCATGGTAACGACAGACATTGACACATTTTATTTTATATGTCAAGTGTCTTGACAGTAGTAAAATGTTTTGCTGAATAGCAGATAATTGATCATAGGTGGAGGGGTCCTGCTTAAATTTGATAGCATCTTTATCAAAAAACAGAGTGCACTGCAAACACTAATATCAGTTCCCAATTTTTATTTGTTTTTTGCCATTGAAGGATTAAAATGGCATTGAGTAAACTACAGTAACATTTTAGCTATATCTTGAAACCTCAACAGCAATTTTTAGAAAAATGTGGTGTTGCTGTGAATGTACTGATATACCAAGTCTTTGATCAGCAATATGATCAATAATAGATGCGTTATTTTAACCCAACACATGACATTTATATTGAAACCCTTTAGATATGTCATTGTTTTGTCTAGTAAAAGTACCTTCTCTCAAGGAGATAGTTATGCATTCATCAATGCAGACTTAAAAAAAATTATGCCAAATGAATAATAAACAACAACTGAGGAAAAAATGTTCTAGCAGAATTATCATCATATTTAGTATTTTTTATTCAATTCATGTCTTTGAGCACTAAGTTCCACGCATTGTTTTAGGTGTCAGGATGGAATAATGAAGGGGTAGGAGTGAAGTCAAAAACTCTGCCTTGGACAGCTCATGCTCACTGTCCCAACAGTTATTTGGCTATTTGAGATGTACATGGTTCTTTACTAGATCCTAAAGTTTGAATGAATAGGAGGTAAATCTGTAATAATATCAATCATTTGAAATACTATAATTGTTTTTAAAATAACAAAATTAAAGAAATATAAGTTAAAATATTAGCAAATCAACAAATTTGTAATTATCAAAAAAGACAAAATCTCTCCTTGCACTTTTGGTTACATCACTGTTTACTCAATATAATTTATATTCTATCCACTTTTAAGGTAAAAAAGGAACTAACACATGCAAGTCTGATTAATTATAAATTAAAGATAAAAACAAGAATAATGGGATTACTGATATTAAGTATTTTATAAATGTTTAACTTATGCTCATTTTCATCCTATTTTCATTTGTTATCAGACCAAGTTAAAACAATTATTTTCCTTAGGACATACACACCAAGTATATTATAAATTAAAAGTCTAAAACCATACCAAGAGTAAAACAAGTATGTGAAATAACAGTGATGGTAGAGATTTTGAAATGAAGGTATGTAGACATGTTGGTTTTTACCCCTGACTTTTATGCAATTATTACCTATGATATGACCATATAAATGAGTTCTTTTTTCTTAGAATATCATTTTATAATCAATGCAAAAGTATATAATGTCTATGTGCGATAGGCTGACCCCCAAAAGTCTCCTGTGGATCCATGGAATCTGTGAATATGCTACCTTGCATGGCAAAAGTGTCTTTGCAAATGTGGTTAATCAAAAGATCTTGAAATGGGAACATTTCCCTGGATTATAGGAGGGAGTTCAATGTAATTACAAGGGTTCTTATAAGAATGAGGCAATGGGGGCAGAAGCTGGAAAAGGCAAGAGGCTCCCCTGGAGTCTTCAGGAGGAACACAACTCTGCCACCACCATGATTTTATCCCACCAGGCTCATTTCAGACTTCTGACTTTCAGAAGTGTAAGAGAATAAATAAGTTATTATTGTTAAGTCTGTGGTAATTTGTTACAGCAGTAATAGGAAACTAACATACTACTAACTAAAATTTATATTCCACTCTTCATTTTTATAATCACTCTGCATTGTAATTGTCATTACTACGATTTGTTATTTATTAAAGCTGTGGTATTCAGCTTTCAAAGAATTGTAAATTGCCATTATGTTCTCCTCTACCTTTGCTTATTTAAATTATGTTTTGCTGTTAAAGAAGCATTCACTCCACTTATTTTTTAACATTATTTGCTGTGAATAATTTAATCATCTTAGCATAAAACATAAATAAGTTTTGGAAAGAATATTTAATAGAATGGAAGAAAATAGGAAGTTGGAGAAACATCCGAACTTACCAACTCATAAAGCAAAATCAAGTCTCCTAAGACCAGTAAGCGACTCTTTGTGTCAAATAACACAAGGCCCAAGAGGACATGACAAGGATAAGAAATTATATTGAAATGGATTAAAACATTTGAGATGATCTTTTTGTACTCCAAACTTAGCTTAAATAAATATGCTTGACCTCATCTTTCCACCCAATAAAATTGATTTTTTTTATTATGATGAAAAGACCCCTGAAACCCTAAAGTCACTCTCTAAATGTTGCTGTTTCCATTTCACTTTGCCTACATTGTAAGGGATCATTTACTATAATATCCAGTAGCAATTTACTTTATTGAAAGAATAAATTTGATATTGAATGAAGTGTGTACTACCTCAAGTTTCTTAATAGTCTTCAACTTTCACTTTGATATTCAGAATCTAAAGAATATGAGAGGGTCAATGGTTTATTTCAGTATACACAGTAAATAAAAATCCCTCTTGAACTATTTTAAACTATGCAAAACATTTGATATCAGCTAAATAGATTCAGGTACCAAGTGTCTGTCAGGTAAGTACCAGGTGCACTCCACTGGTTGTAGAAATCAATCTTTCATCCTTGAGGCTTTTTGACTGTTTCATGGACCCAACAGTGTAGACATACAACAATCTCAGGAAGAAGTCAGAATCTGAATCAGGCCTCAAATTAATTCCAGTTTAAAACATCTTGCTAGATAAATACTGTCTGAAGTTCACATTAAAAGACATGCAGGATGATAAATATAAAAAATAAAAATTGACAATACAGCTGGAAAAGAAAAAGGATGAGGTAGGGCTAATGAGAGAGATTTTACCCACGGACACCTCAGTCTTTCAACCTAAACCTGAGCCATGCAATGAAGATACTGAAACAAATTAACAAACAGAATAAAACCCCAATCATTTGAAACAACCTGGCTTTAGATATTACACTTGAGATGCCTGAGGGATTTCTAGCTGGAGTAGTAAAGCAACCTGGTCCATCATTAATGTTGCTTATGAATCTAATAAAGATGAAATATCAAACTTAAAAAAAAACTCTGCATTCTCTAAAATTCAGATAAAAAATAATTTCTCCTTTTTCTCAAATATGAATCAACTGCACTCTTATTGTAGAGGAAAATGTTTATGGTTTGATCACAGCCATGCAGATTCCTACTTTGATTTCATCATTAAAAAAGATATCTTTTCAGTTTTGTCATACAACTAATTCATATTTTGAATATTTTAATTGTGTAAAAACAATTATGGCTCCTTAGGCAACAGTTTTTACTACAGTGTATGGTTTGTAGATGGACAAAGTCACCATCTTTTCTTCAGGTTTTGAAGAGGACATTTAAAAAAACTTTCCAGGATAGGCTGGACATGATAGAGGCATGCAGAGCAGAGAAGATATTGGAGGCATCCATCTTTCTGTCAGACGTGGACCAGACAGTTGAAGAGGTCTGACCTGCTGAGTCAGAAAATCAGTAGGTATAAGAAGACTGAATATATGACCAAACATTCAGAAGGGACCAGATTCATATTGCATTTAGTGACACTTCCCAGCTCCAGAAACACCATGAGGTACTACTATAAGTCATATGGGAACCACTTGCTCCTGAAATAAGGGTACTTATGCTAAGGGGTCATTATAGAATCTTTGCAAAAACGATTAAAAAGTGAACATCTTCAAATTTTCTCAATTTAATTATTACAAATATATCAATAATAAAACTATAATGCTTAATTTAAAAAAAATACTGACATAGTAAGCATGATAAATTAACTCTATAGAAAATTGCACTGATAAACATGTGTTAAAATTTTTAAAAACCTACCAGTAGGGCTTCCCTGGTGGCGCAGTGGGGGCTTCCCTGGTGGCGCAGTGGTTGAGAGTCCACCTGCCAATGCAGGCGGACGCGGGTTCGTGTCCTGGTCCGGGAAGATCCCACATGCCATGGAGCGGCTAGGCCATGGAGAGGCCACAACAGTGAGAGGCCTGTGTACCACAAAAAAACAAAACAAACAAACAAAAAAACACAAAAAAAACACTTACCAGTAAGTTAAATGGAAAAATTAAATTAATTAAAATAACTATCCACCAAAAAAACTACTTTTTAGTCATAGAAATGCAAGGTTGAAAATTTTAAATATTTAGCATAATTGGTACTGTATAAAATGATCAATATAGAAATCACCATCTAAAAAGAGGTCTGAAGTAATTTGTATATTTTTTTAATAATGGTACATTCAAAATGTGATTCAAAAATTCAAATTCAAAATATGAAATATATAGATATTTCCTTAAAATACATTTGTCTCAAAATCATGACAACAAACCACACTTAACCATTCAAACAAAAGTCATTTTAAAATTTCTGATCAAGAAATAAGGAACACAAAAAGAAATAAAGCACATATTCACTGAAAAGTATAAACTGAATTATTGAAAGTAATAATGTACAAATTATTTGTCAAATGTAATACCTTTTCTTTATATTAGCAATAATCAGCTGAGAGCTGTTGGGAGTGAAAGGGTCCATGTTGAATAACAAAGTAATAAATAATAATAATAAATAAGATAAATGGACTATTTAAGAAGGAATGAATATCGCTTTATTGCGTATATAAAAGGAGGTTAGTAAATGGAGTGACAAACCATATTATTGGGTTAAAGTATTGGATAATGTAAATATGGCATAATTTGTAGATTAGAATATGGATTTAAAACAATTTATACTAATTCTCAGCTATTTTATGTTTTAATGATTCAAAGTTGTCATCATACTAATACTTCACCTCATTTAGCCATTCTCCTATGGTTTAGTTTACTTCAAAATAGCCCATTAGTATAAGCCAGACTTTATTGAACACAATTTTAGATTAACTGTCCTCTACCTTGACTGAAAATTAGAATCACATGAGAACTGTTACAAGCCCCTAAGGAAGAGAACAGCCCAAATCAATCAGAAACTCTGGGTGTGTCAACAATTTTTAAAGTTTCCCAGGAGATTCCAGTGTGCAATTGCAGTTCAAAGCAAATATTGGAAAATTATTTTTCCATAAAAGCAGCACAACTGCTTTTATTTTATTTGGATAAATTCCTAGGACATAAATTGGTTTTCAAAAAAACACATTTATTTTAATGCATTGTTATGCCTTCCTAAAAGAATATACTTATTTATAAATTCCACAGGTAGAAGATGAAATAACCCATTTTCTTACATCTGCTCACTTTGTTTAATCACTTCTCTTAGTCATTATCAACTTGCTATAAGAGCAGTGACTGTATATAATGCTAATACATATGTTCTGATTTATAGTATTTGTATTTCCTTTTTAAATGTCCTAATCATAATTATGAGTGTTTAGGTAAATGCATTCATCTCTTACATCTTGCTTTTAAGGCTTCTTATAATAAATCTTAATCTTTTCATTTTCTGTCTCTCTTTTTTGTGCATTTTAATTTTACTAAACTATTTTTATCCATCAATAAAACAAAAAGACAACCCTCAGAATGGGAGAAAATATTTGCAAAAGATGCGACTAACGAGGGCTTAATTTCCAAAAGATACAAATGCCTCATACAACTCAATATTGAAGAAACAACAACTGAATCAAAAGTGGGTAGAAGACCTAAATAGACATTTCTCCAAAGAGGAAATGCAGATGGCCAACAGGCACATGAAAAGATGCTCAACATCACTAATTATTAGAGAAATGCAAATGAAACCACAATGAACTATAACCTCATACTGGTCAGAATGGCTATTATCAAAAGGTCTACAAATAACAAACTCTGGAGAGGGTGTGGAGAAAAGGTAACCCTCTTACACTGTTGGTAGGAATGTAAATTGGTGCGGCCACTATGGAAAACAGTATGGAGGGTCCTTAAAAAACTAAAATTAGAGCTACCATATAATCCAGCAATCCTACTCCTGGGTATATACCCAGAAAAAAAAGAAATTTGAAAACATTCATACACACCAGTGTTCATAGCAACACTCTTTACAATAGCCAAGACATGGAAGCAACCCAAGTACCCATCAACAGATGATTGACTTAAGAAGATGTGGTGTACATATATACAATGAAATATTACTCATCCATAAAAAAGAACGAAAAACTGCCATTTGCAGCAACATGGACAGACCTAGAGAATAAGTAAAAGACAAATACTTTGTGATATCACTTATATGAGGATTCTAGAACAATAACACAAATTAATCTATATACAAAACAGAAACAGATTTGCAGACATGGAAAACAAACTTATGGTTACCAAAGGGAAGAGAGAGGGGCAGAGACAAATTAGAAGTATGGGATAACACCTACAAACTACTGTACATAAAATATATAAGCAACAAGGATATACTACATAGCACAGGGAATTATACCCCTTATCTTGTAATAACCTAAAATGGAATATAATCTGCAAAAACACTGAATCACTGTGCTGTACACCTAAAACTAACAAAATACTGTGTCAATTATACTTCAATTAAAATAAAGGAGTATGTTTAACAAAACCACAAACAAAACCAAAAAGTTTTAGTTATATGAATAATTTTGAGATTATATTTTTATTTTGTTACTTTTCTTGAAATTCTATTTGCATTGAACATTCCAAATTATCTTCAATCTGTTCATTTAGAGTACAAAATTTTTACTTAGTTCTTACTACTCAATATGTAAGCAGAATGATAAAAAATAAAACTGCTTTTTGAAAACCTTGAGTGTATGTACCCATAACGTTAAAGCCAAAGTCATTGGATCATTAAACGTAGCCACAGGAAACTAAATTAACTTCTCCTTGATAAGAAATTTGACTTGCGAGTTCCTCAGAAGAAAATAAATTAGCACAATCTTATCAGAATATATTGATTTAAATGAATTCAGTAATGTCAGTATCTATGTAACTATACCTTATTATTCATTTATTTTTATAATGCATCTTGTATCAAAAACAGATTCATGATGATTTGCAAACATAAATGCAGGTAGAAGAAATAAATATTAATAGGTGAAATAAAACTGGAATAGGAAAATGAAGCTAAAATCATAATATAAAGCAAAGACTAATGAATCCACAGAGTAGTCATAGGGAAGTATGGAAATTTCTTTCTAAAATTTATAAATGTAATATTTTATTTTTTTGTTGTTTGTTTTTTAAATTAATTTTTATTAAAGTATAGTTGTTTTACAATGTTGTGTCAGTTTCTACTATACAGCAAAGCAAATCAGCCATACATATACATATATCCTCTCCCTTTTGGATTTCGCTCCCATTCAGGTCACCACAGAGTACTGAATAGAGTTCCTTGTGCTATACAGTAGGTTCTCATTAGTTATCTATTTTATACATAGTATTAATAGTGTATATTGTCAATCCCAATCTCCCAATTCCTCTCAACCTCCCCCTTTCCCCCTTGGTATCCTTACATTTGTTCTTTATGTCTGTGTCTCTATTTCTGTTTTGCAAATAGGATCATCTATATCATTTTTCTAGATTCCACATATATGTGTTAATATATGGTATTTGTTTTTCTCTTTCTGACTTACTTCACTCTGTATGACAGTCTCTAGGTCCATCTATGTCTCTACAAATATAAATGTAATATTTTATTTTAAGCAAAGTTTTATTAAACAATAATTCTAAATAGCATCAATATTTGAATTATTGTTTTTGACAAAATACTGATCTTACTTTCATCTAGAAATTTGCAGATAGTCCAGAATGTAAAGACAGTTTGACTGGATGGTTTGTACTAGGGACTTGAGAAACATTGCCCAGTGCTCAGTAGTAGGTTCCTATGTTTTCTTATGTCTAATTATGGAGAAATAATGAAAATAATTCATATTGATAGACTTTTTTTCAGAAATTAAAAAAAAATACTACATGTATCCAAAAGACAACATTATCAGTTAGTATGTACTGATCAAGAGCAAATAGTTTAAATTGTGTGTTACCCTTGCCATTTATACAGTCCCTCAAGTCACAATTGACTCTTAGCTGAATTGGTAATTTCACTGAAAAGTAGATGGAGTAAACCACATCAAGGAGGTTGAATAATACCTGCAGATCAGATGGTTCTCATCCTTGCACTAAAATGTGCTGTATTAATTTTAACTCCATCATTCATACATATTTCAAATTTTTATTTTATTTTTTTCCAGCTTTATTGAGGTATAATTGAAAAGTAAAACTGTGTATACTTTAAGTGTAAATGTGAAATGTATACACTGTAAAATGATTACCAAAATCAAGTTAATACCTTCACCACTTCACAGTTACCTTTTTTTTCTAATGAGAACACATAAAATTTACTCTCTCTCAAACATACAATACAGTATTATTAACTATAGTCACCATGCTGTACATTACATCTTACAAACTTATTCATCTTATAACTGAAAATATGTATCCTTTGAATGACATCTCCCCATTTCCCTCATCCCTGCAGTCCCTGAAAACAATTATCCTACTCTCTGGTTCTATGAGTTCAACTTTTCTTTTTTTAATGAGATTCCACATATAACTGATACCATATATTATAATAATATTATTATTCATATTATTATAAGATTAGTTGGTTGTATATGCATGCACTTGTTTCTGTGTTTTCTATTCTGTTCCATTGGTTTATACATCTGTTTTATGCAGGACCATACTGTTTTAATTACTATAGTTTTGTAACGCACTTTAAAATCAGGAAGTATGGTGCCTTCCACTTTGTTCTTGCTCAAGATTGCTTTGGCTACCTGAGGTTTGTGATTTAAAATACATTTTAGAATTTTTTTTCTCTATTTCTGTGAAAAATGCCATTAGAATGTTGACAGAGATTGAATTAAATCTGCAGGTCATGTTGGGTGATATGGACATTTTAACAATATTAATTCTTCTAATCCATGAACATGGGATATCTTTCCAGTTATTTATGTCTTCATTTTTTTAAAATTAATATCTTATAGTTTTCAATGTACAGGTCTTTTGCCATCTTGGTTAAATTTATTCCTACATACTTTATTCTTTTGTTGATATTGTAAATGGAATTGTTTTCATAATTTCTTTTTGAGGTAGCTTATTGTTAATGTATAGAAACAAAACTAATTTTTTATGTTGATTTTATATCCTGAAATTATACTGAATTCATTTATTGGTTGTATTAGTTTTCTTGTGCAATTTTTAAGATTTTCTCTATATAAGACCATGTCATCTGCAAATGCAGACAGTTTTACTTCTTTTTCTATTTGGTTACCTTCTATTTATTATCCTTGCCTAATTTCTCTGGCTAGGATTTCTAGTACTTTGTTGAATAGAAGTTATCAGAGTGGACACCCTTGTCTTATTCCTGATCTTAGAGAAAAAATGTTTTGCTTTTTACCACTGAGTATGATGTTAGCTCTGTGCTTGCAATATATGGTCTTTATTATGTAGTGGTACACTCCTATTCTTAATTTGTTAAGAGTTTTTATCATAAAGAATGTTGAATTTTATTAAATGCTTTGTCTTTATCTACTGTAATGGTTATATGATTTTTACCCTCATCCTGCTAATGCAGTGTATCACATTTATTGATCTCCATGTATTGTACTGTACTTGCATCCCAGGGAAAAATCCCACTTGATCATGGTGTACAATCCTCTTAATGTGCTGTGGAACTTGGTTTGCCAGTATTTTCTTCAAGATTTTCGTATCTCTGCTCATCAGGTATATTGACCTATAATTTTCTTTTCTTATAATGTCTGACGTCTTAATAAATCACTCTCTAGATTTCTCATCCCGGCTTTTATGAAGTGTGCAACTGGGGATACAGGAGCAGTGACTTAGTCCTCAATTAGAAATGTCATTTAACCAAGTGATACAAAGAAATTTAGAATTAGTTAATTAATTTCATTAGTTATATATCAAATATTTATATAGCAGCAATCCCTAGACAAAATCCTTAATAACTGCTCATTATTAATATTAATATTTTTTTCCTATTGTTTTAAATATATCTTTTAATTTATTTCTTTCAAAATGTTTTGCTTTTTATTTGATTTTTTTGAGAAATACTGTCACATTTTAAATTTCAAATCCTTTCTGATAGACGTAAGTTTTAAACTCTCCTGAAAATAATTCCAAAGATTAATAATTATCCACCCTTGTGTATTTTACAAGTAAATAGTGATTATTATTGTTAGTCAAGTGAAAATTCCCAAATAATTAGGATACTTTCTGTAACTGTCCTAATATCTTATTAATCGTGTCCTTGCTTATTCAGAAACTGGGAATATCATTCAAATTTAGAAACTTTATCTCTGTACTTTCTCTGAACAAAATTTACAAGAAAATAATTTTTACTAGATTGTTTTATTTACCAAAATGACAAAATGTTGAATGTATTAATTAATGTTTATATCATATAACTCATAACCATATATGTTTTTCTTCATCTCCCCATTTCTATTTGTCCTAATATGTAAAGAATTAATAATCTGAGAACCAAAGATGACAGAAGTAGCAGTTGTGAGCACAAGACAGATATTTGCAAACATACCAAATTGTGAGATGTCTCTGCTAGGAGAGAGTGGTATAAGATCAGACAACAGCACCAAGGTTTAGGGGATTGTTGGTAAAGAGATGGCTGCCTAGAGCCAGCTAAATCAGCTTTGGTTGTGCAAACATGGGAGGGGGACAGAAAAGACAGGATATTCCTAAACCTTCCAGAACTCAAGCTCAGGTCCAGTTATTCTTCTTGAATTCAGAGTTAGCATCTTCCAGGGTGACTCCCATCTACTTTGTGAATGAAGCATAATCAGCAATTCCCAGTGTGTCTATTATTAGAGAACCAGATGGAATTTTACAGAGTAAGGACTGCATTTACTTCATGTATCTGGAGAAGTTCAAAGTGGCTCCCAAATTGAATCTTTCTTACTAATAGAGTTTGTGCTTCTAACTTTCCATAGTGTGTGGCTTGGTGTCTACAGCTTTCCCTGCTCTTTGTTTTACAGAGGTCTCGTGGTGGCAAAGGAATTGGAATGGAACTTGCTCTTCCCCAGGTGCATCCAAGCTCTCTCCTCAGCCCTCACTGATGTGGTAGAGAGATTTTAATGTCACTAGTTTGTAGTGGTGTTAAATATTATATGACTACTCAGGTATGAAAATAATCTCAGGTATTAAAATAAAAACATATCATTTGTTTCTTTATAATTGTACAAACCCCAGAAATCCCATTCTTGCTTGATAACTGAAAACTGAATCTGGAAAATTATGGGACTACTACTCCTTGGAAATTTTGAATGCCCACAAAGCACAAAAGACTTGTCCAAACACTGAAATAGGAATTGGTCAACTTTTGCCATCCCCTGGGCTAAGTCTTTGCTCAAAAAAATGCAAATCTGCTGAACCATACTCCATATACTTTGTCCCAACCCATGTAGTTAAACCATTTCAGTAACTTTCTCATCATCCTCCTCTAACGATCCGTTTACCCAGAGTCTTTCTAATCTCTTTTTGTTCCTTCTCTGTTCTTTCTTTAAAAACCTCAGTCACCTTTGCTGGCTGAAGTTGAGGTCAGCTTACACCAGAATCTCTTCCCTGCGGCAGTTGTGTGAAGAAAATCTGCTTTGCCACTTTTAATGAGTACCTGGTACTGTCTTTGATCCTCTTTCCATTAAAATTATTTTAAATTACTCATTAGTCAATTCAGGACTCTCTCTTCCTCTCTCTTTCTCTCTTTTTTTTCCTGGCTGCTTCTTATTTCAGGAGAGGACTGCTTAACATCAGGGGTGGAGACACTTGTCTTGTCTTCAGTCATCCTCTTTTTGCATCCTCTGTTGGGTTATGGTCAGGTATTGGAATAAACACAGGTGCTGGCTGCTTTGGCCTGGTGTCTATGGCTTCATGGTCACCTCCATTTGTCAAGGAAACAGGTCCTGGGTCCCTGCTCCACTCTCTCCTCCTCTTCCCATCCATGCAAGCCTGCTTGATGCCACTTTATCATCATTCTCTGGAACTTAGAGACAGTCCCCTGCTCTTGTCATAGCATACTGGGATTTACAGGACCCCAGGAAGTTGTCCTCAGAACCACATGCTTTTTCATCTTCTTTCAGCCACTGCCTCTTTACTGCCCAGACACAATGTAAACTCACATTTTGTGTTTACAATTACAATTTTGTGCAAATCCTGGTCATTTTTTCTCTGTCTGCAGTTCTTCTCATAATAGGAACTGGTATCAACTTCCTTTGCAGGAAACTACCAGTATCTAAACCTTAGTCACATCATCTCTGATTTCCTTCTTTCAACTTTATAGTTAAACTTACTGACATTTGGTTAGCAAATTGATCTTGCTGTACCCAGTATGCTTGACTTCTTCATTATTAACCTCTTAATATGCAAAATCAAGCCTTTGTAATTGATAGAATTCAACACTTTTTCTCTCAGGATCTCTCATTTGAAAGTCATGGCTTTCAAGAACATTCTCTTCATCAAAGAATAATGAAAACTACCTGAGACTCAGAAAAATTATTACCTTTTTTTTTTCTCTTTGTCATTCTTCACCTAAGGGAACAGCATTGAACAAGCTCTCTATGTTAACTGAGAGGTGAAATGTGGGAATAAGACAGCTGGAGAAAGAAAACGAGTTGGGTGCTACCAGAGTTGGCACATCTATTTGGTATTATGGCCTCATTCTTTATTTCTCTGTGGTTCTCCCTGGAGAAACTTGGTTACAGTTTTCCAAAGGCTTGGACAGCATTCATTTAATTGATTCCACTGAGTTGCATTTTATAGTGTCTCATGAGGAGACTGACGTTCTCCTTCCTCAACTAGAGCAAGCCTTCATGTGTCTGAAAGAAACTGTGTTACTCAAGATTTCCTTGTTATTCAAGATGTTAATCTCCATCATCAGAGTTGAACACTTAATTCCAGATTTTTCTGTATTCTTTTTTATTAATCCAGAGATCTGCCTGGATCTTCACATTTAGAAAGATTCCTTGTTCCTGCTCTCATATTCCATAATGTCAAAGCGAGACTATTGAATAACATTCTTTTCCTTAGTAAATTGATACCAAAACCTAGAGCATGCAAAATAAAAAAGAGTAACTTTACAATGAGAGAAGCTAGAAAAGGCCACTTTAATCAAGTGGCCAAGGCTAGCATCACCAGTGAAAATACATGTTGCTGTTGTTTACCCCCGATAAGATGTATTGAGACGAACACTTAACTTCTGTGGTGTTCTTCCCCAACATTGATAGCCTCAGTCTAATGATGGTAAAATGTTAGACAAATCAAAATTGAGGGACACACTACAAAATATCTGATCAGTATTCTTCAAAAATATCACAGTAATAAAAAGGAAGGATAAGAAACTCTAACAGACCAGAGAAGACTAAGGAAAAATGGCAAGTAAATACGATGCTTTATCCTGATTGCATCTTGGAACATAAATGGGGCATTACTGGAAAGAATGTTATTGGGAAAACTGAAATGTGAATAAAAGTTATAGTATTTCAATAGTATTGCACCAGTGTTAAGTTCTTAGTTTTAATAAATATAATAACTTGATTGTGTAAGATGTTAACATTCAGGAAAGCTGGCTGAAGTATTACAGGAACCCAATTATTTTTGCAACACTTGCATAAACCTCAAATTATTTCAAAATAAAAAGTTTTTTAAAAGTTCATTTAAACCTGATATTCTAGAACTGAATTTTCATATTTCCATTTGACATATCTTACAGGTACCTAAAATTAAGCATGGCCCTGAACGAAAGTCTTTTCTTTCCTCCAGAATTAAACTCTGTACAGGTAAACCTGTTTCTTGAGCTCATTCATCTCACAGTTTTGTAAACTGCTTTTTCTTGGTTTTAATCATATTGTGTTTCTGTCTCATTCATGGGGTCTTTTTCCTTATTTCAACTATTAAATGGTAGTTATCTATGGGGATCTCTTTTACGCTGCTCTGTTTAATCATACTCCATGTACATCTTGGGTGAACTTGCTTTCATCCATGAGATGAAGCCACATGTCACTATGATAAATCTCAGTCCTCTATACAGAAACCAGAATTATCTGTTAAGCACCTATGATTGATTACTGTGTGCCTACAAGGAACACTTCAATTTACGGCATCCAGGAGAACTCAGAATCTTTCCTTGGAAAGGCTACTGAGCCTGTGATTCCTGTTCCCATGACTGACATCCTAGAACCTCAACAGATAAATCAAAATATGATTGTACAGTATTCCCTCATTTAATCTAACTATAACTCACCACATTTTAATGATTCTAACACTAACTCTTAAAATTATTTCAATATAGTCCCACCGGGTCATATGGTAGTTCTATTTTTAGTTTTTTAAGGAAACTTCATACTGTTCTCCATAGTGGCTGTATCAATTTAGATTCCCACCAACAGTGCAAGAGGGTTCCCTTTTCTCCACACCCTCTCCAGCATTTATTGTTTCTAGATTTTTTGATGATGGCCATTCTGACCAGTGTAAGATGATATCTCATTGTAGTTTTGATTTGCATTTCTCTGATGATTAATGATGTTGAGCATTCTTTCATGTGTTTGTTGGTATTCTGTATATCTTCTTTAGAGAAATGTTTATTTAGGTCTTCTGCCCATTTTTGGATTGGGTTGTTTGTTTATTTGATACTGAGCTTCATGAGCTGCTTGTAAATTTTGGAGATTAATCCTTTGTCAGTTGCTTCATTTGCAAATATTTTCTCCCTTTCTGAGGGTTGTCTTTTCATCTTGTTTATGGTTTCCTTTGCTGTGCAAAAGCTTTTAAGTTTCATTAGGTCCCATTTTATTTTTGTTTCTGCTTCCATTTCTCTAGGAGGTGTGTCAAAAAGGATCTTTCTGTGATTTATGTTATAGAGTGTTCTGCCTATGTTTTCCTCTAAGAGTTTGATAGTGTCTGGCCTTACCTTTAGGTCTTTAATCCATTTAGGGTTTATTTTTGTATATGGTGTTAGGGAGTGTTCTAATTTCATTCTTTTACATGTAGCTGTCCAGTTTTCCCAGAACCACTTATTGAAGAGGCCATCTTTTCTCCATTGTATATTCTTGCTTCCTTTATCAAAAATAAGGTGACCATATGTGCATGGGTTTATCTCTGGGCTTTATATCCTGTTCCATTGATCTATGTTTCTGTTTTTGTGCCAGTACCATACTGTCTTGATTACTGTAGCTTTGTAGTATAGTCTGAAGCAATCCCACTACTGGGCATATACCCTGAGGAAACCATAATTCAAAAAGAGTCATGTACTACAATGTTCATTGCAGCTCTATTTCCAATAGCCAGGAGATGGAAGCAACCTAAATGTCCATAAACAGATGAATGGATAAAGAAGATGTGGCACATATATACAATGGAATATTACTCAGCCATAAAAAGAAACAAAATTGAGTTTTTTGTAGTGCGGTGGATGGATCTAGAGTCTGTCATACAGAGTGAAGTAAGTCAGAAAGAGAAAAACAAATACCGTATGCTAACACATATATATGGAATCAAAAAAAAAAAGTCAGAATTACCTAGGGGCAGGAGGGGAATAAAGATGCAGACCTACTAGAGAATGGACTTGAAGATATGCGGAGGGGGAAGGGTAAGCCGGGACAAAATAAGGGAGTGGCATGGAAATATATACACTACCAAATGTAAAACAGATAGCTAGTGGGAAGAAGCCGAATAGCACAGGGAGATCAGCTCGGTGCTTTGTTCCCACCTAGAAGGATGGGATAGGGAGGGTGGGAGGGAGGGAGATGAAAGAGGGAGGAGATATTGGGATATATGTATATGTATAGTTGATTCACTTTGTTGTGAGGTAGAGACTAGCACACCATGGTGGAGCAATTACACTCCAATAAAGATGTTAAAATATATATATATATATATATATATAGAGAGAGAAAGAGAGAGAGAGAGAGAGAGAGAGAGAGAGAGAGTCCTGCTTCTCACTGCTAGCACTCCCTCTCTGGTAGTATTTAGCTATTCTCTTAATTATGATGAATTTCTCAGAATAAGGGACTCCTCCTTATTGTTACCAAGTTCCCTTCAACACTACTGCTGGCTCACTAATGTCTTTGAAGTATAAATCAAACCATGGCATAATTCCTTTAAGCTGCTCTGCTGCTGAGAATGTTCTGATGACTCTCCATAAGTCTAGCTCAGCACCTCTTGTGATCCAGCTCTCATGTTAGAACAGTAGAATAAGCTATTATCCTTCTGATACAAGAAAGAACAATAATGATTGGACCAACCATTTTTTAAATTGATGACTAGGAATAGGTACAGGTAAAATAATTCCTAACAAATGGTCTCCTTTTCCCAGTCTGGGTCATTGTGAAAAAGGTGACACTTTGTAGGGAATTTGAGTCAAATATGTTGGGGATTATCAGCTGAGAAGAATGGATATTAGTGCAGAGAAATTATAAATAGACAAGTATGCCCAACTCAGATTGGGGGTCAAGAATTTGCACTAGCCAAGACTGAATTGCTATTCCAGTTTCTCCACAAACATTCAGCTCCTGGAAATTTTTAGGTTTTAAGACATATGTTGTAAAAGCAACAAAAGTGGTAAGGATATCAGATTATGCAAGACCAATTTGTGGAGGAAGAAAGTGAAAAAAAATCACAGATGCAATGGAATGGGTGTCTTGATGAATTCCTGGAATGTGTTGAAATATGATTACAGTTTGAAGGTTGAAGGTAGAATTAGAGGACTGAAATGTTTAGGAATTTAAGATCAAAGATGTGGAACAGAATGGAATAACAAGATCCAGAGTGTGGCTACGGAAATGAGTTTCTAAAGTGCAACTTAAGGAATTGTGCAAGCTGGATATGTTAAATATTTAGGTCAAAAAGGTTATTAAAGAATAGAAGTGGAGAAGAAAACTGTAGATGGAAAACAATCATCAAGAAACAAACAAACAAACAAATAAGCAAACACTGTAGGAACAAGGGAAAATAATGGCCAGTGCAGGAAGGTGATCTTTCTGCAGGAGCTTGTCTGAATAATTCCCAACTGGGTCAAGGACTACTTGGTCGATGCCAGTACCACTTCCTAACCAAGTGGTAAATGGACTGTGAGATAAGGCAGACTCCTTTCAAGTAAAGTATCTTAGTCAAAATAGCATTTCAGGTAAGGTGAAGAGATATGTCCATTGTTTATTAGAGGTGAAAGGTGAGGGAAGTTAGAGTGGAATGGATCTTCCAGAGGACACAATGGAAATATGGAGATATGTCTAGAGATGAGAAATGAGAAAGAGGGTTATGCATTCAGATTAATTTGAAGCTAAAATGAGTAGTCCCTGGAAAGTATGTAATTCTTGCAGTAGTGACCAAAAATTACAGATGTAAGAGGCATGACCTTAAATATATCACTTGAGTAAATCTAATATTTTTTCCTAGGCTCCATGAATTGTCTTCCCTTCTTCCTGAATGCTAATCTTTTCAGCATCACACAAATACTTTTCCTGGCCAGTAGCAGTGGCTGAGAGCTCTAGGACCTCAAGGGGTCCCATAGCAAGAATTAGGCAGAGAGACCTGCCAAGAGATGGCATGTGTGTTGAGGTGGGGGAGGAAAGGGCGTCTCTAAGCCCAGGATAATGTGGGGGAGGGAATTGCTTCTCTGGAATCATCTCGTCCTTTCTCCCCAGATCTGCTGGTAACACTATATTTTATGCTCCAAGAACAACACCTGGCTATTTGCTATGGCTGAGCTTGATTTGGTTAAATGTTCACACACTGATTTCTTCAAACGTGCTGACTCCAATTTTTTTGCAAAACTTCACTCTTTGATTTGTTCCCAGTCTGGAACCTCTAAGAGAGATTATTTCTTCTTCTGTGCTGCTGCTACACCTTGTACAAGAATTTTCAGGGTCTACCACACTTTCCAGTGCTTGTTAGTTCACATGACTCTGAGAAGTAAGCTGGAGGGAAAATGTCACACAGGGTGTGGAGTTTGGTGCTTGAGGCACATGTGTCTAGGGACAAACACACCAGTTTGAGTAAAGCTATACAAGTATTTCTAATTGGTGTTTTGTCCTTTTTTTTCCCAAAAGAAGTGTAGAGCAGTACACAGAATTGTTACCTATATGTGGAAGAAACCTTCTGGAAAACTATAAAAATATTTTTTCTCTTTCTCCCATGTTGTAGATCATTACCCATTTAATGATAATTGGTATTCCGTTATAACATGAATCCATCTGTTCAATTTCTATAGAGATCACTAAAAATATCACAATGATAATAAAAGTCAAACACATTCTGGTAATTCAGAGCTACTGCAAATTTCATGTGTGTGTTTGTGTTTGTGAGTGTGTGTGTGTCTTGTCATTTTGTAAGGCTATTAATGGTAAAGAAATTCTGTTCCTAGTGTACATGTAACACTGGGTTCCTTATAAATGAAAAAAGAATCCACTTTTGAAGATAAAACCCAGAACAAGCATTTGACCAGTTGCCGGAGGATCTAAAACTGCTATCAAAAAGGTGTGAACATAAGCATTTGGTGGCAAAAATCCTTAAAGCCCGAATTGTGAAAAGAATCCTGAAATAGGAGACCACAGCAGGACAGATACGTGCATGGACTGTCTCCCTAGAGACATGTACGATCTCTGCAAGTGACAAATCAATCCACCACATATAGGAACTAGCTTATGAGCTGCTGTACAATCACCAGGATTGAATTCCAAGAAACAAAAATCCCTTGAATTCTAAATATGCAAGGGAACTGGGAGCAATGTGAATATAGTGATGAGAGTTTGCCGGTTCATAGTGGTTGCCAAATCTGGTTCTTAGTGGGGTCCTGCAAAGAGAGAGACAAGCTCTGTATGTGCAGGGCTATGTTTAGGGAATCATGTATAAAACCTCTTTCTTCTAATTAATCTGACCCAAAAAGGCCTTCTAGAATCTAATTTTATATAGACATCACTTACTCACAGAGTGAGAATTAAATGATCAAAGCAAATACTTCATAAGGTTTTAATCATGTACATACATACATTTTTGCTAACTGCTTTTTTATATATAAACAGATGGCCCCTCCACTTCTGAACCAACAGGAATAAGTAAAGGAAATAATAAAAGGAAGACCAGGTTAAACATTACGATTCTGCAATTTTGTGGAGCTAAATATTTCCTTTATGGGAAACTTCCTCCTCATCTCCTGTTTGGTTCTCTGGGGCCAGGAGTAAGGACTCTCTCCTCCTGTCTTCATAACTATGCATAGTGAATTTATAAAATGGTAATATGGTCAATATATTAGAATTTTACATAAAATTTCAATTTCACTGAATGAAAAAATTGTAATTAAAAAAATATATTCATTTAAAAACCACTTATAAATGCTAAATAGTAGTGGTTAGTTAAATGATGGATAATTCAAATTTAAAAATTAACAATCAAACCTCTTACAAATTAAATTTAAATATGTCTAATTTGAATGGAGAAGGATTATGTTGAGACTACCTTATAAAACCTATATTTTTGCAAAAAAAGAACACAGTAAGTTCTTTTATTCAACAAACCCACTAAAATAATGAGTTCTAAAACTTCTTACTGACGTCTTCTAAGCATCATAATTCTCTATACTAAATGAGCTTAACTTTGGGAGACATGCAATTTTTTTGAATAAGGGATTGTGTCCAAGGGCTGCATCACCAGAATTCACAACATTTTAAGTAATAGTGCTTGGCACTCAAGTCCCGTGAAACATATTCAAGGGACCCCTCTAAGATAACAGACCACAGATGAAGTTTGCCTCCCCAAGATTTCTGTTTCTCTGAACGATATACGATAAATGACAATGCTAGATTTTTTGATGCAAAAATGGTAAGAAAGAAGAAAAGGAAAGAGAAAGAAAGAAAGAAAGAGAAAGAAGAAGACTCTAGAAGATGTTGTAGAGAAAAAAATGAAAAATAGAATGTAAATCTCTAGTTTCACACATTTCCTGGCTCCTGGTAGAGGTTTCCTTGACCATTATCCACCCAGGACAAGGCAAAGACACAGCGATAGAAGACCATGGCTCATAAGGAAAGCTCAGCAGTGAGTGGGCCGCACCTTCACATGCCCAAGTCAGCTACGACTACAAAGCCAATCATCGCCCAGATTTGGAGGAGCCACGGCGGGCAGGAAGGTCACTGCAGCGAAGGGAAGCAGAATAAGGAACTTAACTATGACCAAAGATAGGAAGAGAACTGCAGGGACAACTTTCAGGGCTTCAGCAATGCAGTGCTCAGGCTACCGGTGAATATGAAGCAGGTGCACCAGGATCGCAGAAGCAGGGGGGGGGGGCTCCACTCCCGCTCTGGTTTGAGCACCGCTTCCAGTGAAGAAACACACACATTCTTACCTACTCTGGGGCTCTGTCTTCATAGATACAGGAAGAGAGGATCCCCTGTGGATGTGACTGCACAAAATCAAGGTGGCGTGTCAAAGAAGGGCATCCTCCAGATGCAAAACCCAGGCTGGGAGAGAAGCTAGTAGGACAGGCCATGGAAGGACACGGTTAGCTGAAGGGTAGGAGCCAGGATCACTGCAACTGCTAAGGATTTCAAAGGGGCAGAGAGATGATGTGGGGTCATTGGGGTTACAGTGCTCAGGCTGGAGGATGCTTAAAGAAAATATTGGAGAGTACTGGAACATAACTCTTTACGTTATTTTGAAGATATTTACTGATATATCTTTTCAGTGTTGTTGCATGAGGCCCACATTCATTATGGAGGGTTATCTCCTTTACCAAAAGTCAGTTGATTACCAGTATTTACCACATCTACAAATACCTTCACAGCAAAACCTAGATTAGTGTTTGATCAAATACAGGGTACTATAGCCTACCCAAGCTGACACAAATTAACATTCATGGAGGGGTTCCCAAACCCCTGCTCAGGTTGTATAATTCACTAGAAGGATGCACAGAACTCAATAACAGTGTTAGGTCAGAAGTTTTCTTTAGTGCTTTGTAATGTAGATGAAGTATTCTGTCTGAGATATGGTTTACAAGTGATATATATTATTAATAAATATTACTTTGGAAATAATAACACTAATTCTCAAAGTAATTTGGATTTGTACTTCCAGTTCAATGGAATATTGTTTCCCTGTGAAAGTATTCCTCTTTTTGGAAGTATGACCTCTAGACTAGCAGAGAATAAGGTCATGGAGAAAGGGAGTAAAAATTTTTGATAGTGGGTCACTAAGGGAAATAGTAAGTGTTGCCACTCTCATTTCCACTTCTTGATTCCTGGATCTTTGAATCCTCGAGATCTGGCAAAATCACCATCTGTTCGACCCTGATTCAGGGCATATACAGCCTTCTGGAGAGCCTGGACACAGCCTTGCAAGGTATGGCCACCTTGCTGTCAGTGTAACTGAAACTTCATAAAGCAATTCCACCATCCTGTCAAGGCAGCTGCTCCAGGATGATGGGGAACATGGTAAGGACATTGAATTCTATAAGCATGGGCCCTTGGTCACACTTCATTTGCTGTGATGTAAGCTCCTTGATCAGAAGCAATGCTGTGCGGAATACTATGACATAGAGAAGGCAACCTATAAGTCCACAGATCACAGTTTTTGAGGAAGAATTGCATGCAGGGAAGGTCAGTTTGTATCCGTAGAAAGTGTCTATTTCAGTCATAACAAAATGCTGCCACTTTTATGATGGAAGCTGTGTATGCCCAACTTCATAGCTTCATGGGCCAGACAATACCTAGTTCATTTTGGACAGCTCAGGTCTTATGATAACTTGGTGGCCCATGGCTGAGCATTTAGTCTCCATTAAGGCTCAGTAACCAAGAGCTTCTTCTCAAAAGGAAGGTAGTTTTCTGAGAGGAAGGCAAGTATTTGCTTCAAAATCCTAAGGCCCTACACTGTGATTAACTTGTAGGAGCTGCCAAAGCCCGCAGACAGAATCTCTACCAGGAACCCTTCAAGCACCATTGGATCTGCTGGATCATTAGGCAGCCTGGACCTGTTACAGAGCCTTCTCTTGTTCTGAGGGGACCCCATTCAAAACCAGCAAGTTTTAGATCACTTAGTAAATGGGCTGGAGTAGCACACAACACTAGAAATTGTGTCTCTTAACTGGTAGTAGGAGGCGGCCCAGATGCAACAACTTATCCTCCATCTTAGAAGGAATATGTCAACATGCTCCACACCACTGGACCCCTAGAAATGTCACTGTGGTGGAAAGCCTCTGAATTGTTGTCAGATCATCTTCCATCCTCTGATATGCAAATGTATTGCCACTAAGTCTAGAGCAGTTACTACTTCTTGCCCATTAGGTTCAATCAGCATAATGTCATCAGCGTAATGCAGCAGTCTCCAACCGTTTTGGCACCAGGGACTGGTTTCGTGGAAGGCAATTTTTCCACAGACGGCAGGCAGGGGGCAGTGGTGGGAGTGGTTCGAGCAGTAATGCCAGCGATGGGGAGTGGCAGATGAAGTTTTGCTCTCTTCCCCGCCTCTCACATCCTGCTGTGCAGCCTGGCTCCTAACAGGCCTCCTCGGACAGATAGTGGTCCGCAGCCCGGTGGTTGGGGACCCCTGATGTAATGCATCAGTGTGATGTCCTATGGAAGGAAAAGGGGATCAGGTCCCAGCAGACTAAATTAAGGTGTAACAGGCATGGCATAAGTTTAAGTTGAGAATTTGAAACCCTGATAGCACCTTTTTTTCTCCACTTCTTCTAGTGTAGTTAGAAGCAACTAGCCAATTTCATGATACTCATTATTTTGACAAACACATTCTAAGGTATGAAATATATGTTCACCCAGAACCTTGCCTTTTAATAAGTATTTGGCTAGGATAACATAATGGTGATAATTTGTTTACCTCTATTGCCACATTATGACATAGAATTTTAGTACTTTCTTTATGACTGAGATTTATGTTAAATAGTTGGCTCCCATGATTGCAGGGGCTGTCAAGTTTAAAATCTGTAGGAAGGCTAATTTGGGTGGAAACTCAAGCATACTTTGATCTGCATTTGAGACAAAATTTCTTCTTCTCCAGGAAACTTTTTAAGGCTTTCAACTTACTTAGGAAACCCACCCACATTATCTGAAGTAACAGTCTTACTTAAAATCAATCTATCATGGATGCTAACCACAAATACAAAATATTGATACCTTCACAGTAAAACCTGCATTAGTGTTTGCTTAAATAACTGGTACTCAGCCTAGCCAGGATGACACATGCAATTAAAAATAAATCATCACAAGGGGTTTCCAAAACCCTCCTCAATTTTGATCATTCACTAGAAAGACTCACAGAACTCACTGAGAGTGATGATACTCATGGTTATAGTTTATTATGGGGAAAAGTTGCGGATTAAATCAGTCAGGGAGGATGCACTGAATGTGTCCCCGTCGAGTCAGGATGCACTGCATTCCTGCTGTCTGTGGGCTACTGCACATGGAGTGCTGCTCAGAGAGAGGTTCGCCTAAGACTTGCTGTTCAGGGTTTTTACTGGGGCTCCATTTTGTAGGTATAATTGATTCGTTGCCCACATCGTTGATCTCAGTCTCCAGATTGTCTGATACAGTATTACCTAGATCCTCTACCCTATAACACATTATTGATCTTTTAGGTGTGGCCTTCCCCGCCCTAAATAACACTGATGCTATCTGGCCAGCCAAGTCCCTGACAAAGATTACTGCCTTACTTAATGCAATCACTAACTTAAAATGCACATTCATTGTCTCATGTCCTGTTTTTTGTCTACTGCACTAACTCTTCCCACACTCTTTATCTGACAATTTCTCCAAAAGAGACTGACTCTGCCCGGGGTTATCTACTCCTAAACCATTCACTTTGTTTTACAAGTTGTTGCACACTACGTGATTAATGATATGAGGAGTAGAGCATGCATCATGGCAACCAGAAGTATTATCTTTATAGATTCATCTTAGTGGGACATTTTACTCCATTTGGTTGAATATCACCTGTTCTCTTGGCTATACTCACACTTGCAATTGCAAGAATGCTAATATAATACAGTATCCACTTCCCCTTACCTGGTTATTTGCGGATAACAATATATGTCCTTTGGAACCATTTGACTTATATTTCTACCTACAAAATATACAGACTATTCCCAATCTCACATAGATATTATTTATTTAATTTTTTTCTTGATACTTCTGTCTTAAGTGAAACAAAATTTCTTTCCAATCAGCTCCTCTATGAATAGAGGTACAAATATAGTTTACTTACACTAAGCTGTTTATTTGACAAAGAAAGATAAATTGATAATGGGATTAATAACTGAGTTATGTCCAAAAGTTGTCATTTTTGAATATTCATAATATTTCATTATTTTAGAACAGCTTAATAAGATGACCTATCAACATCAAGATATGTAGTATATTTTCATTTACTCCATCTTACTAAGGTGGTGCAATGAACATCTTTATATACCAACTTTTGATTGTCTTCTAGATCATTTCATTTAAGAAGTAATTACAGAAGCAGGATTAATGGACTAGAGTATATAAACATTTTTAATGACCCAGATAAATATTGTCAAATTGCTTTTCTCAGAACTTGTAGCAATTAGGCTCCAACGAGTGTTATATACATGAGCCTTTCCTGCTATCTCAGCATTAACAACAACAACAAAAAAACGAAGAACAAATTAACTAGTTTATTGATGAAAATGTATTTGATTTTAATATGATTTAATTTCTACAGGGAAAAAACATGATTTTATGTGTATTTGACTTCTTTTCTTTTGTATATTCTCCATTCATGTCATTTATTTCCTTTGCTATAAGTGTATCCAAACTCCTAGAACAGTGAAAGCTCAATATATATTAGTAATATTTACAAATTTAGGTCAAATTAACTTGGTAAATTGGTTCTGTTGCTTATTTTTATGCTTTATATTCACTATATTATTTTGAAATATTTTTAAATCTATAGAAAAGCTGCAAGCATACAGAAAACTATTTACTCAGTTTCACCAAATTTTAATATTTTGCAAAATTTGCTGTAACCTCCTCTCTAGATAGATAGGTATATAAATAGGTAAATACACAGGTAGACGTAGATATAGTAATTATTAAATAATAAAATATACCTATTTTAATTAGGTTGCATTCATCATGCTGTTTTCTCCGTAATATTGATACTTCAGTGTGTTTTACCTAATAAATTATCTTGTGTAATCAAAGTACAGTTACCAAACTCAGACAAGTTAACATTGACATAACTTTTTTGTTTTGTTTTCCAAAGATGTTTTATTTTATTTATTTATTTTTTTTATATATTGGACTATAGTTGATTAACAATGTTGTGTTAATTTCAAGTGTACATCAGAGTGATTCAGTTATACATATACATGTATCTATTCTTCTTCAAATTCCTTTCCCATTTAGGGTATTACAGAGTATTGAGCAGAGTATTCCCTGTGCTGTACAGTAGGTTCTTGTTGGTTATCTAATTAAGTAAAGAAGTGTATACATGTCAAGCCCAAACTCCCAATGTCTCCCTCCCCCCCATCCTTCTCCCTGGTTTGTTTGTTCTCTAAGTCTGTGAATCATAGAACACTTTTTCATTTAATCTATAGTCTATATTTCAGCTTCTGGAAATTGTCTCCATACTATCTTTTTTTTTTTTTTTTTACATCTTTATTGGAGTATAATTGCTTTACAATGGTGTGTTAGTTTCTGCTTTATAACAAAGTGAATCAGTTATACGTATACATAAGTTCCCATATCTCTTCCCTCTTGCATCTCCCTTCCTCCCATGCTCCCTATCCCACCACTCTAGGTGGTCACAAAGCACCGAGCTGATCTCCCTGTGCTATGTGGCTGCTTCCCACTATTTTATGTTTGGTAGTGTATATATGTCCATGCCACTCTCTCGCTTTGTCACAGCTTAGCATTCCCCCTCCCCATATCCTCAAGTCCATTCTATAGTAGGTCTGTGTCTTTATTCCTGTCTTACCCCTAGGTTCTTCATGACATTTTTTTCCCTTAAATTCCATATATATGTGTTAGCATATGGTATTTGTCTTTCTCCTTCTGACTTACTTCACTCTGTATGACAGACTCTAGCTCCATCCACCTCATTACAAATAGCTCAATTTCATTTCTTTTTATGGCTGAGGCATATTCCATTGTATTTATGTGCCACATCTTCTTTATCCATTCATCTGATGATGGACAATTAGGTTGCTTCCATCTCCGGGCTATTGTAAAGAGAGCTGCAGTGAACATTGTGGTACATGACTCTTTTTGAATTATGGATTCCTCAGGGTATATGCCCAGTAGTGGGATTGCTGGGTCATATGGTAGTTCTATTTGTAGCTTTTTAAGGAACCTCCATACTGTTCTCCATAGTGGCTATACAAATTAACGTTCCCACCAGCAGTGCAAGAGTGTTCCCTTTTCTCCACACCTTCTCCAACATTTATTGTTTCTAGATTTTTTGATGATGGCCATTCTGACTGGTGTGAGATGATATCTCATTGTAGTTTTGATTTGCATTTCTCTAATGATTAATGATGTTGAGCATTCTTTCACGTGTTTGTTGGCAGTCTGTATATATTCTTTGGAGAAATGTCTATTTAGGTCTTCTGCCTATTTTTGGATTGGGTTGCTTGTTTTTTTGTTATTGAGCTGCATAAGCTGCTTATAAATTTTGGAGATTGATCCTAGGTCAGTTGCTTCATTTGCAAATATTTTCTCCCATTCTGAGGGTAGTCTTTTGATCTTCTTTATGGTTTCCTTTGCTGTGAAAAAGCTTTGAAGTTTCATTAGGTCCCATTTGTTTATTTTTGTTTTTATTTCCATTTCTGTAAGATGTGTGTCAAAAAGGATCTTGCTGTGATTTATGTCATAGAGTGCTCTGCCTATGTTTTCCTCTAAGAGTTTGATAGTTTCTGGCCTTATATTTAGGTCTTTAATCCATTTTGAGCTTATTTTTGTGTATGGTGTTAGGGAGTGTTCTAATTTCATTATTTTACATGTAGCTGTCCTGTTTTCCCAGCACCACTTATTGAAGACGCTGTCTTTTTGCCACTGTATATTCTTCCCTCCTTTATCAAAGATAAGATGACCATATGTGTGTGGGTTTATCTCTGGGCTTTCTATCCTGTTCCATTGATCTATCTTTCTGTTTTTGTGCAAGTACCATACTGTCTTGATTACTGTAGCTTTGTAGTATAGTCTGAAGTCAGGGAGCCTGATTCCTCCAGCTCCTTTTTTCATTCTCAAGATTGCTTTGGCTATTCGGGGTCTTTTGTGTTTCCATACAAATTGTGGAATTTTTTGTTCTAGTTCTGTGAAAAATGTCAGTGGTAGTTTGATAGGGATTGCATTTAATCTGTAGATTGCTTTGGGTAGTAGAGTCATTTTCACAAATAGATAAAATTATAAGTGAAAGAGGATACTTAACAATTGGTAGAACAGAAATACAAAGGAACATAAGAGACTACTATTAACAATGATACACTAACAAGTTTGACTGACAGAGCAATCGAGAATTTCTCAACAAAAGCTCAGTGCCAGATGGATTCACAGATGAACTCTACAAAACTTTTAAAGAAAAATATTTCTCAAACTCTTCCAAAAATTTGAAGAGGAAGAAACACTTCCAAAATTATTCAGTGAGACCAGCATCAACCTTATACCAAAGCCAGATAAGGACCACACAAGAAAAAAAAAAAAATTATAGACCAGTATCCCTAATTAACATAGATGCAAAAATTCTCAACAAAATACCAGCAAATTGAACTCAATCTCACATAAAAAGGATAAAACACCATGATCAAGTGGGATTTATCTTTGGGGTGCAAGCATGATTCAACATATGCATAAATAAGCAGGATACATCACATTAACATAATGAAGAGTAAAAATCGTATGATCATCTCAATAGATGCAAGAAAGCATTTGACAAAATTCAACATCCTTTCATGATAACAACTCTTGGCAAATGAGGAATAGAAGGAATGTACCTCAAAGTAATAAAGGCCATCTTTGAAAAGCTCACAACTAGCATTCTCAACACAAAAAGCAAAAAGCTTTTTCTCCAAGATCAGGAACAAGACAGGATGCCAACTCTCATCACTTCTATTCAACATAGTATTGGAAATTCTAATAATAACAAGAAAGATAAATAAAAGTCATCTAAATCAGATAGGAAAAATTTTAAATTTCTGTTTACAGATGACATGAACTTATTATACATTGAAAACCTTTAAAACTCTACCAAAAAACTGTTAAAACTAATACAAGAATTTAGTAAAATGGCAGGATACAAAATTAACATGAAAATATGTTTTATTTCTATGCAAACTATAAGAAGAAACTATCTGGAAAATAAATTAAGAAACAATTCCATTTAAAGTAGCATCAAAAAGAATTTAAAAACTTAGGAATAAATGTAACTACTGAGGTGAATGACATGTACACTGAAAACTGTAAGACACTGATAAATTTGGATGAAGACATCAATAGAAGGATAGCCAGTGTTTATGGATTAAAAGAAATAATATTGTTAAAATATCCATATGACCCAGGATTCTACAGATTCAGTGCAATCCTTATCAAAATCCCAAAGGTATTTTTCAAAGAAATAGGAAAAACACTCCTAAAATTAATTTGGAACCACAAAAGACTGAATAGCCAAAGCAATCTTGAGAAAGAAGAACAAAGCTGGAGGCATCACATGTCCTGATTTTGAAATATACTACAAATTTATAGCAACCTAAATACTATGGAATTGGCATAAAAACAGACACCTAGATCAGTGGAACAGAATAGAGAGCCCCAAATACACCTATGCATATACAGTCAACTAATATTTGACAAGAATGCCAAAAACAAACAATAGAGAAGGGACAGTCTCTTCAATAAATGGTATTGAGAAAACTGGACAGCCACATGCAAAAGAATGAAACTGGACCCCTATCTTACACCACTCACAAATACAGTTCAAAGTGTATTAAAAACTGATCTGTAAGATCAGAAATCAGAAAACTCCTAGAAGAAAACATAGGGAAAAGTTTCTTGACATTGGCCCTGTGATAATTTTTGGATATGACATCAAAAGCACAGGAAACAAAAGCAAAAACCAACAAGTGAGACTATATCAACTAAAAAGTTTCTGCAAGGCAAAGGAAATCGTCAACAAAATGAAAAACAACCATAAGAATGGTAAAAAAAAATTTGCAAATTGTATATCTGATAAGGGGTTAATATCCACAACATATAAGAAGTTCCTATAACCCAATGGCAAAAAATCAAGTAACCTGATTAAAATTGGGCAAAGTACCTAAATAGATATTTTTCCAAAGAAGATATACAGATGGCCAACATGCACAGGTAAAGATGCTCAGCATAACTAATCAGGGGAACACAAGTCAAAACCACAGTGAGATATCAGCTCGCACCTGCCAGAATGGCTATATCAAAAAGACAAAAAAATAACAAGTATTGACAAGGCTGTGGAGAAAAGGGAACCATTTGCACTGCTGGTGGGAATGTAAATTGGTGCAGCCACTGTAAAAAAAAACAATATGGAGGTTCCACAAAAATTAAAAATAGAACTACCCTAAGGTACAACTATTCCACTTCTGGGTATATATGCAAAGGAAATGAAAACAAATCTCAGAGATATCTGAAATCCCATGTTCATCACAGCATTATTCACAATAGCCAAGATATGAAAACACACTATGTTCTCTTGCACAGCATGGCTAAACCTTAACCACATTGCGATCCTAGCTGCACAGGAGGCTGGGAAATATAATCCCATATGGGATGCTCATTGTCCAGGAAACCCTCAGGGGTTCTATTGCTGAAAGGGAGCAATGGAATTGGATCCTGGGAAGAAAACTCCTAGAGTCTGACAGAGGGCCAGTTGATTTAGATCTTACAAAGACCTTTGCAGAATTTTGTCTTAAACACTGAGTGAGATCAGAAACCATAAGATTTGAACAAAGAAGTAATAACATCTGACTTTTACTTAAGATATTATTATTTAAATAATCTGATTGATTATTTTATCCTTATGGTGCTCAAATAACGTTGATTTACTTATGAGACTCCCTCTTCATATACAAAGTGTTATTTTATATAAGCAGTTCTATTTCAGAAGTACTTTTTCTGCCCATCAACCTGTTATTAATTGTGCAGTTTCCATTTTAATTACTATAATTTTATACAGAAAGGTAATATAATACACTGAATAATATACTGAGTTCTGGTTCTGGTACAGTTTATGTGTTTATATCACCTCCAGATAATCCCATTTCTAGTGTGATACATCTCCATGCCTCAATTTCTTCTTCTGCCTCAAAAGTTTCTGTGTGTTAAGTATTTAAGTATTTAAATAACTCCTGGCACATAACACAGTCTCAGAAAACTAGAAGTTAATTTTCTTGTTCTAGCATATTTTGACCTCATCAATTAATTTTTTTAATTGGGTTTTAGCATTTTTCACATTTCTTCTTCTGGTTAACACTTCTATCTTCTTATAAAATTTCAAATGTTTTCTTAAATTTTTTGCAGTGAGCAATTAGGTTGTAGAATTTTTCACTGTTAACAGTATTCAGGCAAAGACATAAACATTCAGACACAGGTTATAGTTCTTCTTTTTAAAAAATCTCTTGTTACAACATTTACTATTTTTTTATCATGTACTTTCCACATATACTTTGTTAGGCTTTTCCAAAAGATTTTTTAATTTTTTCTTTTGTAATTGTTTCTTTGTATGCCCTCCTAAAAATTATGTGAAACATTGTATTTGTATGTGCTTGTGTGAACTCTATATGTTTATATACATTTTTCAGGAAGGGCTCCATGGTTTTCATGGACTTATCAAAGCAAATCTCAAGTCCATGAATATTTTATTTCAAATATTTTATGTTATACTTTCCCATAAACACCACAGTGGGCTGTGGTTTACAATAAGAACAGCCCTGTGTTCCCTTTGATACTATTGCCTTGAATTCCATTTAGCCTGAAAACAAATAAATCAACCAAGCAACAAAGTAACAAAAACTCAGATATGATTTTTGTGTGCCTGATAAAGTGTGCTACATCAAAATGTAGAAATGCCACGTTCATAAACAATTTATGGGCTGAATTTTTAAGACAAACTATTGTCCTTTCTTATCTTTTCCATAAAAATGAAGGACAAGCCATAAACTTAAAAATGACAGCATTGGTTAATGCACCTTTTTATAGATTTAGTACTGAATATCTCTGAAATTATGCTTACATCGCCTTTTCTACTTAAATTTTAGTCCCATGAGTTTCCTCAGTTTAGCACTGCTTATGCATTCTCCGGGATGCATATCTTTCTTTATTGCTGCATTTCAATCTCAGTTGATTGATGCTTACTGATTGTTTCCTAGGAAATGGAAGGCAGCCCCAAGAGAGAAAAACTCCTCATTGAGTCCATAAGTATGTTCTTCGGTTGACTGAATGACCAGCCAAATGAAGCAAACAGTTAACCCCAACACACTGCACAGGTTTAATGATGTGTTACCCCCTAAGAATAATTTTTCTTTAAAACAAAGTGCTTGCCAGGACACTTTCATGATTACAAAACATCTTTCTAATTATAAGACTATCTTTATTTTCACAAATGTTATCCCCATATACCCATGTGCATGAGGTAAAATAAATGAATTCAGTAACTGCAGTGATTTCACACTTTTCATCCCATTCCTCCACCTCTTGCACAATATATATTTGACAATATCAAAATGCATATCTGGTAATTATCTTTCAAGAAAGGCAATCTGTACAACGTTAACTGTTTCTTGTTTTCAGCAAATGTGTGTGAAAGTATTTTAACTATTTCGGAGGAATATTTATATTTTAGTCTTTTTACACTGTAAGTAATCTTTTATTATTTCTAAGGAGCCCCAAATCAAGCATAGCAGAAGATGGGATTCCAAGACTCCTTGGCTAAACTCTTCCAGGATTTTTTGCTTTTTTTTTTTTTTTATACAGAAGTCCTGTCAGCTCTCAAAGAGGTGGCGGAGCTATGTAGAAAATATCCTTCCCTTTCTGCCTATTTGATGATGCAATTGTTCCCAGCAGCTCCAGGGCTGTGGAGTCCTCAGACAGCCCTAGGAGGAGACTGCTCAGTCCTACAGGGCGTACAGGTGGCATTTTCCCTCTTACATTTTCCATACCAGCTTGGAGCACACTTATCGAGTGTGCTACGTACAGTGCAAGGGTAAGAGATTCAAAATTGGAGAGAGTTTCTGTTCTGTGCTGGTTCTTTATGCAGTTAAGGAAATCAGGGTCCCAATGCAACCTTGATGCTGTCATACATCCCCTGACGTTATGTCGCCAAATGAGCATTGTTCTTGGAGAGGGGTTTTGCTCACCTGCTCTGTCAGGTGTGAACACTTAAATCCTGGCAGGAAGTATTAGTTGAGGCCACCTTTTTCAGGCCTCTCAATAACTAGAGGTAATTTTTTCTTCCTCGGGAATTTCATAAATAAAATACAAAAGTGCATAGTTGAGGATAAATAAACTCACTCTAGATGGCAGAAGTGAGTTCAAACCAATGCATAGTTAACTGCCTTGGATGGGAAAAGTTTCCATTTTTGCCTGCTCATAATTAAAATGGTATAGATGTTTAAGCTTAAAAATGAGACTAAATATTTGGACAAGTAATTATAATGTGTGATTCCTGAGGGGATCCCACCATGAACAGGCACTTTGCTATACTCTTCAGAAATAAATATCATTTTGCAAATTATCAGCAATATGCATTTGAATTCAACTAGATGTAATTACAATGTTATTGTGCGGCGAGTTTCCAAATTTACTTCAGCAAGTAATTGGAAACAACTTTTGAACAGTACTTAAAGAAAATTTCCTCCAATTTTTACACTGATCACCTCTTGCTGTGTAATCCTATGGGCCATCACCCACACTGCTCTGCACCAAGATCAAGGAACATTATTTCATTTTATCTTTTCCTTAAATCAGATTAAATCTCTTTCTAATAAAATGGGTATCGAAACTTTTTTTCTAACGATAAACAATTTTAAGATTGTCCCATTCGTATCATAATCTTCTCGTGTTATTGATAGCACATTATTTAAAGACTTTCTTACAATCAGTAATGTTCATTAGACAAAAATGTCATTCTATCCTACAGTAGAAACTGTCAAATGGTATGTACTTTCTATAATAACATAGCAAATGTGGGTCTTTCTGTTATTTGAAAAATAAAAACACTTTTCAGCCCACTTGAAATAATGTCGAATTACGGGAATATTGCTTGAAATATGTAGCACTACAAGCACTAGCATTATGTTAGTGCATATTCCAAGCTACAAATTTTCAATTAATGCAATTAAAGTGGGTTTCCTGTTTCATAGCATGTATTTCATAGTGAAATCGGATGCTATTGTATCTTCTTCTCACAGCATCAGTAATGAAACAAGATGTCAATCATGTTTCTTTAAGGCAAGTGCTTTTAAAATACGTATATATTTAAACTTCCTCGCTTAAGAATGTCTTCCTTTAAAAATTCATTAAATTTGTTAGAACAATGCTTCACATCAGTTGTGAATATGTTAGTGACAGGAGAAAATTACATGAAACAAGGTATTCTGTAATAGTATCTTTCACGTTAAATGTTAGGTATCCTTTTCATATTATGTACCTTTTTTTTTTTTTTCCGGTACGCGGGCCTCTCACTGTTGTGGCCTCTCCTGCTGCGGAGCACAGGCTCCGGACGCGCAGGCTCAGCGGCCATGGCTCACGGGCCCAGCTGCTCCGCGGCATGTGGGATCCTCCCAGACCGGGGCACAAACCCGTGTCCCCTGCATCGGCAGGCAGACTCTCAACCACTGCGCCGCCAGGGAAGCCCTATGTACCATTATTATGGAACTTTTGAGCCATTTAACAAATAATGAAATAAACAAGAGTAGCAAAATCATTGGAATGAAAGACACTTAAGTCATGTGAAGATCATATAACTGGACAACTTAAAGAAAAATAGTGGGAGAAACACTTACATCTCTCAAGCTCTCATAATGAGATTTTTTAAAAAAGGAAAGTAGTTATAGGAATAGTGTTCTAGGAATAGTTATAGCTGTAGTGTTAGTATGAGTATTTTTTAACTCAGCCTGTACTACAATAATATAATATGCCTTTTCCACAAGTACCCTTGGAATATTTATAAATGTGTTTACATCCTAAGACACAAAACAAATGTCAATAATTTTGAGAAAGCGTATCATGTAGATGATAGTCTTTGGGAATAATAAAAGTAATAATAACATAGATAAGAACTACTAATGGTATCATCATTTACTGAGTACTAAATATGTATCAAGCATTGTGCAAAGTGAGAGATGTCAATAGATTTCATTAGCCAGCCACCAGAACCCGAATGCAGATCAGTCATCAAAGTCCATATTTGTCATTGGAATAATAATGCATTAAAAAAAATTTCAAACCAAATTGTTTCAACAAATTGGAATTTAATAAAATGTGCATCTAAATAACTTTAAAGGCACAGACTTAGAGAACAGACTTGAGGACCCGGGGAGGGGAGGGGAGGCTGGGATGAAGTGAGAGCATAGCATTGACATATATACACCACCAAATGTAAAATGGATGGCTAGTGGGAAGCTGCTGCATAGCTTTAACTTTCATTTACAAAATATTTAAAATATAACAGCAATAAGAATATTACTCGTTAGGACTTATAAAACATGAACAAAGGTGTGATCACATGAAAAAACACTCAACAAAATAATTCCTTTATTGTGAAAAGAAAAAGAAAAATTAGAAATAAATAATGTTTGTTAAATTTTAATACAATAACCACCATGAATATTTGAAAAAAACAGAATTGACACCTTATTTTTAAATATAGACAACCTTATGTATAAATATCTCTAAAATAAAGGTAAACAGAAATATTTATTTAGGAAAACCAAGGATGCTGCTGTAGGAGAGGAAATGTTTTGTTTGGATTTGTAATGAGCACTTACATAATACATGTACATTTTAATTATTTTGAAACTATCAACAAAGGCGAATTGTTCTAAAATATTTTTAATGATCAAAATTTCCTGCAAAGAATTGTTAAAATAAAAATTGAATATGACGGTGCAATAAATTACAATTGCCCCAAAGTCCATAGATCTAATCCTAAATAGTTTTATTTATAAGTTCTTTCTAACACACCTGTAACTAAGTTCCTCAGAAACAATAAATGTTGTTGAATATAGAAAATGTCATTTTATAAATCCAGAAAAGCTCTGATATTAAAACAAATATAGAACAAATATGAGTAGAATTTTATTTCATATGGGACCATAAGTGCAATTTTTCTCTAATAATGAAAATTATAATATATATATATATAATATATTACCAAGGCAAATGTTGTCATTCAGTTTATCAAACTATTAGACTAATGGGGAAAAGATTAAAATGACATGTTGATAGTTGTAAAAAGCTACTTGATAAAACTCAAAATCTACTTATGATTTTAAGCAAATATTCTTAGGAAGTGAAGAAAGAAGTGTTGATCTGTAAATGCAATGACATGCCAATCAAACTATCAATCTTATTTGTGATGACACACAGTGACTTGAGATACTGATTCTAAAATGTATTTGTAAGAAAAAAATGCCTAAGAATATCCATACCCTCATTATGTGTTTATCTAAATTATCATCTAAGATCATGTGTTTTTTGTTTGTTTTTATGTTTTGTTTTTTGTTTTGTTGTTTGTTTGTTTGCAGTACACGGGCCTCTTACTGTTGTGGCCTCTCCCGTTGCGGAGCACAGGCTCTGGACGTGCAGGCCTAGCAGCCATGGCTTACAGGTCCAGCCACTCCACGGCATGTGGGATCTTCCCGGACCAGGGCATGAAGCCGTGTCCCCTGCATCGGCAGGCGGACTCTCAACCACTGCACCACCAGGGAAGCCCAGATCATGTGTTTTTAATAAGAAACCATAGATATAAAATTTTTGATCTAGCAGCCTTGACCTAGTTATAAGTCTTGAATATAAAATTCCCATATAATTATTTTTGAAATTCTCCATGAGCATTAGTAATAATTTAACTTCAAATTTACCATATGTTTCTCTTCAAATTTCAAACCAGTGGCTGGGTGTTCTTATAAATTAATGGCCTTCAATCTCATTTGGACAATCAACATGCCTGACAAAATTTGTATATGTTGCTAGAGCAATTCCTATTCCTCTCCCACTGTTATTGCCAATTTTATTTTCATGGCATGTCTACTTCATGTTGCATCATTTTAATATTTAAAGGGTTGTGGCAGCTGTGTGATAGTTTACTGGCCACAGGGTTGGAACCCTCAGACCTGCCTAATGTATATTTTTTAAAATAGCAACACACCTGAAGTAGCTTCTTTAAACCACTCTGAATTTCACTTACTTTATTAAAAATTGGATTAGCTGACACATGTCTGGCACATTAAGTAAACTACCAGTCAAGACTGCTTTTTGTTGTTCCAGGACCAGAAGTTGAGGTTATTTTTAAACATATTTTACATACATTGATCTTACAGTTCACAATTTGGCTTAGACATAAGCAGTTAAAATCATCCATCATAGGAAATCACTCGGGTCAAAAGTTTTAAAAGGTCACTGGACAGCTTCTAGTCTCTGTAAAGAAACAAAAGAGTTTTTTTCATAATGTCTTACTAATTTCTACTTTCTTAACTTTCTAGTACAGTAATTACTGTGTCAAGCAACCTAGATCATTGGCTGATTTTTCTCTTGTATTTATTTCTCTTTGAGCCATGAACATGGAATCTTCATACTTTAAAAGTAAGGTTTTAGTTAAATACAAATGATGGCTATATTAGTTTTCTAAGGCTACTGGGGTGGGATAGGGAGGGTGGGAGGGAGAGAGACACAAGAGGGAAGAAATATGGGAACATATGTATATGTATAATTGATTCACTTTGTTATAAAGCAGAAACTAACACACCATTGTAAAGCAATTATACTCCAATAAAGATGTTTAAAAAAAAAAATAAATCACCGGTTGGTGGTTTAAAACAACAGAAATTTATTTTCTCACAGTTCTGTAGACCACAAGTCTGAAAACAAAATTTTGCAAGCCACACCCCCTTTTGAATTCTCTGAGGATCATTATTAACCTCTACACAAAGTTATAGCATAGTAAGAAACATTATTAATAACACATTATTAATTTTGTATTAAATATCTGAAGGCTATCCACTTCAGTCCAAGTCTTGCACCTGATGTTCTACAGGGTGAATACTCGGGCAATAATGATGATGACGATGCACACAAAAAATGTCTCTTACAGTTCTTGCCATACAGATTATCATGCAAAGACATTCACACACATACACAACAGGTAAGGTTATTAACTGTATGATATGATGATGATTTACTATTCATTAAGTGGAAGTGAGTCATTATAAAGGTCTTCATCCTCACTGTCTTCACATTGAGTAGGCTGAGGAGGGGGAAGAGGAGGAGGGTTGGTCCTGCTGTCTCAGGGGTGGCAGAGGTGGAAGGGCAGGCTAAGAGGCAGACCTACTGCATGTAGCTGCATTGGAAATACATCGTAATTTCTGTCTGACATTTTTGCTTTTTCATTTCTCTAAAAACGGTTCTATACAATACCAATCTTTCTTCCACTGTTTGCTTTAGTTTCAGTGTCCATATCATAGAGGGTCCAGGCTATAAAGGAGTTGAAATCAGTCATGAGTAATCAGAGCCCTTCTGCCAGGTTGTCCAGCATCAATTTGTTTCCGGGCGCTGCTTCTTCCTCATCTTCTTCCTCATCGTCTGGCCCAGGTTGGGAAGTGCTCTTCTCCATCTAATTGTCTTCTGTCAATTCCTCTCATGTGGTGTCTATTAGCTCTTGAATATCTCTAGGATCTGTATCTTGAAAACTGCTACCTCCCACCCTTTTTGCCATATCCACAGTCTCTTTCATGATTTCCTTGATTGGCTCTGTCATAAATCCTGTGACGTCATGCACAACATCTGGATGTGTTTTTTTTTCCAGCAGGAATTTGTTATTTTAGGCTTGATGGCTTTTTCTATAACAACTATGGCATATTCCAGACTTTCATGGTATTCTCTCTATTAGGGTTCTCTTCCATAGTGTTGACAATCCTTTCCGCAGAGTAGTGTGTGTAATTAGAATTAAAAGAATTTATGACCCGCTGATCTGGAGGCTGAATTAGAAGTGTTGTATTTGGGGGCAAGCAGACCACTTTGATGCCTTCAGTGTTGAACTCAAAGGGTTCTGGGTGTCCAGGGACTTTGTCCCATAACAAAATAACTTTAAAAAGCAGACCCTTACTGGCAAGGTACTTTGTGTCTTCAGAGACATAGCTTTGATGGAAACAATCCAGAAAACGTGTTCTTGTTGTCCAAGGCTTTTTTGTTGTACAATGAAAAAAAACAAAACAAAAAACTGGCAACTGTTTTAATCTTTTCCCTTCAAGGCTCAGAAGTTAGCAGATATAGGGAAAGGGCCATCCTGATCTTACACCCAGCCACATTTACAAAAACCGGTAGACTTAGCCTATCCCTTCCTGCCTTAAATCCCGGTGCTGACTTCTGTTTCTTACTAATGAATGTTCTTTGTGGTATTTTTGTTTTTTTCAGAATAGGGTACTTTCATTTGCACCAAAAACCTGTTCAAGAGGATATCCTTTCTCCTTGAGGATTTTCTTAATGGTGTCTGAGAACTCATCTGCTGCATCTTAGTCATCAGAAGCTGCTTCTCCTGTTACCTTGACATTTTTTAAACCAAACCTCTTTCTAAAATTATCAAATCATCCTTTGCTGGCATTACGTTCTCCAACCTTAGATCCTTCACCCTCCTTTTGCTTTAAGTTGTTGTATACTGACTTTGCTTTTTCTCAAATCATAGTACAGTCTATAGGTATGCCTTTCTTATAGCAATCCTGCATCCATGTAAAAGCTGCATTTTCAATACAAGATAAAAAGGTATTCACAAAATGTGCAAGTTTTTCATGCCTGCTGTTGTAGTATCAGCGATGACTTCACAAATTTCCTTTTCTTTTTTTTTACAATTGTCCTTAAACTGGATTCATTTATCTTAAAATGGTGGCCAACTGCAGTTGCAGACCTCAATCTATGGCAATTCAACTCTTTCTTGTAATGTCATGACATTGCTTGGGAGCACTTCCAACATCACTAGTGGCACTTCTCATGGGTCCCATGATGTTGTTAAGGTTTATGGTATTGCTAAACACAATGAAAAGTACATGAGAACTGTGAGAAATCACTTTTTTGTAATACACAATCTACTGGAGTGACTAACTGTTCACGTGGAGGTGATTCATGTAAATGGCATTTTAAGCACGTACACGTGACTCTTGAGGTCACCACAATAGCAACAGGAGATGGCTGCAAAATTATTACAGTAGTTCAGTACGTACTACAGTTAACTTTGTGCAGTTTTGACTTGACACTGAATCTTTGTTTGTTTACATTTCTCTCAACTGCGAGTGGGATCACATAGAGTCTGTGTGCATAAGTTCTGTTAAATTTTAACTTTTTATAAATTTTTGTGTATATTTTATAGTAGTAAACAATAAAATAGACTAGTATCTACATATATTTTATTCATTCATGGCATACCTAACTTTTTCTTAATTTTTTATTTATTTTTTTTATTTCTAGGCTATGGGGTTTGTCTGAGTTTTTTCAAGTTGTTACAAACATCCTAAAATGTTTCCAATATTTATTGGAAAAAGTTCACATATAAGTGGACCCATGCAGTTTAAACCCATATTGTTCAAGGGTCAATTGTGCATAGTAATAAAAAGGGCAGAACCACCTTCTCTTGTTTTAGTTTTCTCTGCTAACCCAAGAAACCATTGCTCTTTCAAGAGATCATGTTCTTTTAAAGAGTAGAACCAATTGTGGACTGAAGGCCAAGTTAAAAAAAATAATCTAAGAGATCACATATGAATGCAGTCAAAGACTCTTGTCCATATACATTTTGAAAAATCCTAATAATAGAATTTAAGTGCTATAAGTGATTTTTGGAGATTAATGTAGAATGGAAAAGAGAGCTTGAAGACAAAAAAACAGCAGTGGTGTTTTCCTGTTATCAAAGTAGAATGATTATTAATTTCACTTTGTAAAAATTACACTTGAAATTGAGACTGGAAAAATAGTCTAATGCACGATTAAAGGAGTGCTATGTCTATCCTAAAACAGGTTTTTGTTCACTAAGAATAAATTATATCACACTAATCTTATTTCTGGCAATGCTTCTTGCCTGCTAAACAATGGAAATGTGTAATAAGATGTTTGAAATACAGTATGAAGGTAAATGATATTTTTGTGGAAATGGTGAAGAAATATGGCCTTGCTTCTGCTCAATTAGGGGAGTTAGTAATGGTTTGAAATGCTTACATTAAAAGTTGCTCATCAATTTTGTCATAGAAGAGAACTTTGTTTTCAACCTGCCTTCTTAAGCATCTTTTTTTCAGTAAAACTGGCTGAAGACTTACAAGGTATGTTTAACAAATATGTTCATTATTTGAAGTTATGTATAAGGGTCCAAGTTTGGGATGACAAAAGAATAAATTCGTAATATCTCAAGGAATTACAACATTAGAATAAATCTAGGGAAAAATGTGGATTGTATTACAGATGAGCATCAAATAAGTACACAAGAATAGGATGAGGAGGCCATGGAGGTTAGCAATAGAAATTATAGAAAGAAGTCATGGAAGAGACAATTGGCAGTAAGAAAATTATTACCTAATAGAAGCATATGACTACTAAAAATAGCTACTGCCATTGTCAAAAGTATAAAATTTAAATTCAGTTTTATATGGGTAATTACAATTCTCCATAACTGGAGTTTGGTTTTCTGTTTTGAATATTACTCTTTAAAGAGAATGTTAACCCTAGAATATATTTAAAAACAAATAGCCAGAAAAATGACCTGAGTGTATATGGCTTGGAAAAGAGGAGAATATGGGCAGAAAATTAGAAATGTAGATTATTAGAAAGGCTGGCATGTAGAAAAGGTTCTATCTGGCCCCAAAAGATACCACCAGATCGATAAGCAGTCTCTGAAGAAAATAGACCTCAAGAATTAATCAAGCAAGATCTAATCCAAAATTGACGAAATTCCAGAAACAATGATTTGCTTGTAATTGGGATTGTACAAAAGAAATCAGGTTCAGGGCTAGAGAGGCGAGGTACTTAAATTTGATTATTATAAAAGAAGATTACAAATATCACCCATCACTGTTAAGGTCTTTTCAACCCTGACATAATCGGAAATACATATTTAATTTTGCTCTTTGTATGGATTGGATTTCGGAGACATAAGAATTCCTTGTCTCTCCAAAATAGGACTTTTTCTTGATACATCTACATGAGACACAAATACATATTACTCAGAATGAAGGTCTTCTGGCCATCCTTATACTCTTATATTCATATATACATATATATATATATATATATTTTCTTATATTCTCTGGCCATGATTCTTATAATTAAGGTATTCCAATATTTCTTTAAATATTAATACCTTTGATTACAGGATTCATTATGAAATTTAAGTTATATTGTGAATTTGAGGGATATCTATATACAAAGATACACAAATAATATTTTTATATTCCATAGAAGTCATTGAAAAATCCAAGAATGATGTATAATGGTTTTCTCATTGTTTTGTTTTGTTTTTTACCTTTTCAATAGTTTTAGCTATTAAACACCTGCATGATAAGATATGGTAGAAGGAGAAAAGTTGATTTCAATTTTCCAGAAATTAAAAATGCATTTTTTTTCTTTTCTTTTTTCACAAAGCTTGTATGCTTGAAAACTTTATATTCAAAATTAAGTGCAGGGACTTCCCTGGTGGCGCAGTGGTTAATAATCTGCCTGTCAATGCGGGGGACACTTGTTCGATCCCTGGTCTGGGAAGATCCCACATGCTGCGGAGCAACTAAGCCCGTGAGCCACAACTACTGAAGCCCGTGTGCCTAGAGCCCATGCTCCACAGCAAGAGAGGCCACCGCAATTAGAAGCCCATGCATCACAATGGAGAGTAGCCCTCGCTCACCACAACTAGAGAAAGCCCACGTGCAGCAACGATGACCCAACACAGCCAAAAATTAAAAAAAAAAAATTTAGTGCAATTTTGTCTGAAATATATTGTTTCATATCACCAAAAATCGCCAATCTTAGTTCATTTTGTTCCTTTTTTTTTTCTTATTTTTGTATATTTTTTTTGCGGTACGCGGGCCTCTCACTTTTGTGGCCTCTCCCATTGCAGAGCACAGGCTCCGGGCGCGCAGGCTCAGCGGCCATGGCTCACGGGCCCAGCTGCTCCGCGGCATGTGGGATCCTCCTGGACTGGAGCACGAACCCGTGTCCCCTGCATCGGCAGGCAGACTCTCAACCACTGCGCCACCAGGGAAGCCCCATTTTGTTCCTTTTTATAAACCATGATTCAACTATACAGTTCATAGTTCTCTATAAAAGCATCAAGAGTCAGAAGCTTCAACAGATAATGTTTAAAAATTTTGTCTGAAATATATTCAGTTTCATATCGCAACAGTCTTGATTTTTTGTAAAATAAGAAAAATAACATTGACTTCTGTTTCACTAGCATGCTCTGTTTTCTGTACCTCCCTCTGTAACTCTACCACAGCATGTAATTGTTATAAGTATTTAAAACTTTGCAAAAATATATTTTTTTGAATGTTTTTCTTTTTTTATTAGCAATTGTAGTGGGTTGAATGATGGCTCCCAAAAGATATGTCTATGCACAGGCTGTGAATGTGAGCTTATTTGGAAAATGGGTCTTTGCAGATATAAGTAATTTAAGACTATCAAGATGAGATCATCCTGGATTAGTCAGGTGGGCCCTAAATCCAATTATTGTGCCCCTTTAAGAAAATAACACATTTTAAAAAGCTGGTGGAGATGGAGATAATACTGATCTCACCTTCCGAATGAACACATCAAAAGTACAATTATATGTGGAGCAATTCTCATTGAAAGCAATCTGGAGACTGGCAGAGAGGCTCTTCTACAACCAAGGCTGTAAAGAAAGATACACACGTGGTATGATAGGAAAGGAGGAGAAGCAATCTCGTAGGGACCCACACCCCAGAAGGGGACACAGGAGAGGAGGGGGATGTAATGGGCTTGGGGACACTCCCTGGGGAACAAGGGGTTCAAGCCACCTATTGGGCAACCCAGCTCTGGGGTCTGACACCAGAAAGATGAGCCCCCTTAACTGGTTTGAAAACTGGTGGGACTTACTGTAAGACTGTAAGAAACTGACACGCTGCTCTTGAAGAGCACACATGCAAGCTTGCTTACTCTGGGTCACAACATGGAAGCAGCACATCGAAAACTTCCTGGGTCTCTAGCTGGCTTTCTGAGACTGACTCAGTGCACACCCCAGTGCACAATGGGCACTTACTCTGGCCCCTCTTGCCCCAGCACAGCTCTCCACTAGAGCAGAGGCTGCTGTGGCCAAGGGAGGTATGCACACATAGAGGGAATGGACTTGACTCTGCCAATGAACAGGGTGGAGGCAACCATTACCAGTGCATGAGTCCTTGGATGCATGCACATACTTGCATGCACATACTTGCTTACTCACGGTCACAATGTGGAGGCAGCAGATTGGAAACTGCCTAGAGCTCTGGTCAACTAGCTGGGACCACCCCAGCACACATCCCAGCCTGCATTGGATGCCTACTCCAGCACCTTTTGCTCTGGCATTGTTCCCTTAAGGTCTGGGGCACTGTTGACAAGTGTGCACACATAGAGGCTCAGAATGGAACCAGCTGGGATCCAACCCTGCCTCTGGCAAGGGTGTAGACAGTCTTTGTCAACACACAAGTCCCTGCCTGCATTTAGGAGGAGTGAAACTTCAGGGCAGATACCCATATTACCAGCAAAAGCAAAACTGACTCAGTAGTGAGGCCCCAACTCCTCTGGCCCCAACCCAGATGTTCCCACACAAGGACAACTGTTTAAGACTGGGATAGGTAACTGTTTTACTTAACTTCATAGAAACTTCATAGAAACTTCATAGAAACTTCATAGAAAAAGTTAAACAAAAGACAGAGAAACATGTTTCAATTTAAAGAAAAAGTAAAAACAAAACCAAAAATCTTAGTGAACCAGAAATAGTAATTCACCAGATCGAGAGTTCAGAGCAATAACAATAAGAATGCTAACTGAGCTTGGAAAAAGAATAAAGGAGCACAATGAGAATTCCAACAAAGAACTAGAATATATATAAAAGAACAGCCAGTCTGAGATGAAGAATGCAATAACTGAAATGAAAAATATACTAGTTAAAATTAAGAGCAGATTAGATGATACAGAAGAATGCATAAGTGACTTGGAAGACAGAATAGTGGAACTCAATCAGAACGCAAAAAGAAAAATAAATTTTAAAAAAGTGATGATAGTTAAGGGACCTCTGGGACAACATTAAGCCTACTAATATTCACATTGTAGGGGGTTCCAGAAGGAGAAGAAAGAGAGAAAGAGGACAAAAATATATTTCATAAAATTAAGACTGGAAACTTCCTGAAGCTGAAGATAGAAACATATCCAAACACAGGATACACAGAGACTTCCAACAAAGATGAACCTAAAGAGACCCACACCAAGACAAATCATAATTAGAATGGTGAAAGTTGAAGAGAGAATTTCAAAGTCAGCAAGAGAAAAACAGAGTCACATACAAAAGAAACCCCATAATGCTATCCACTGTTTTTTTAACAGAAATTTTGCAGGTCAGAAGGGAGTGGCATGATATATTTAAAGTACTGAAAGGGAAAAACCTACAACCTAGTATACTTTGCCCAGCAAGACTATCATTCAGAATTGAAGGGGTGATAAAGAGATTCTCAGACAAGCAAAGACCAAAAGAATTCATCAAAACTAAACCAACTTTACAAGAAATGTTAAAGGACCTTATTTTAATGAAAAAGAAAAGACTACAATAAGAAGTAAATATTTATAGGAAATGAAAAATCCCACAAGACAAATATATAGTAAAGGCTGTGGATCAGCAATCAAGTAAGCAGTACAAATGTTAGAAGACAAAAAGTGTAAAATCAATTATAACTACAATAAACAATTAAGGGATAGATGTGAAGATGTAAAATATGACCTCAAAAACACAAAATGTTGGGAAAGGGAGTAAAAATTATAGATCTTTTAAAACGGGTTTGAATTTAAATGACCACCAGTTTAAAACAAGTAGATATAGCTGTAGGTTAACATATATGAATTCCATGGTAACCACAAATCAAATCTTATAACAGATAAACAAAAAAGAGAGAAAGGAAAACTAGCATAACACTAAATCAAACCACAAGAGAAGAAACAAAAAGAAGAAGAAAAAAACTGCAAAAACATGTGGAAAACAAGTAATAAAATGGTAGTAAGTATATACATGCTCCAATTAAAAGACATAGGGTGGCTGATTGGATAAAAAAAACAAGACCCATCTCTATGCTGCCTACAAGAGACTCACTTCAGAGTTAAAGACACACAGGCTGAAAGTGAGAAGATGGAAAAAAGATATTTCAAACAAATGGAAATGAAAATACAGTTCAAGTAGCAATACTCATGTCAGAAAAGACTTTAAAACAAAGTGTATAGCAAAAAACAAAGAATGGCATTATATAATAATAAACAATTACTACAAAAAGAGGATATAACATTTGTAAAGATAAATGCACCTAATATAGCAGTGCCTACATATATAAAGGAAACATTAACAGACACAAAGGGAGAAATTGACAATCGTACAATATTACTAGGGAACTTCCATTCTCCAATTATATCAGTGGACAGATCATTCAGAAAGAAAATCAGTAAGGAAACAGTGGCCTTAAGTGATGCATTTGACTAGTTGGACTTAATAGATATCTGCAGGACATTCCATCCCAAAACAGCAAAATACATATTCTTTTCAAGTCCACATGGGAGGTGTTCTCCAGAATATATCACATGCTTGTCCACAAAACAAGTCTAAGTAAATTTAAGAAGGTAAAAATTGTGTCAAGCATCTTTTCCTACCACAAAGGTACAAAACTAGGGAAAAAAACGGGAAAAATCTAAACATGTGGAGAGTGAACAACATGCTACTAAAAGAAACAATGGATCAATATAGAAATCAAAGAATAAATCAGAAAATATCTTGAGCCAAGAAAAAAAAAAACAACCTTTCAAAATCTATGAGAAGTAACAAAAGCAGTTTTAAGAAGCAAGTTTATAGTGATACAGGCCTACCTCAAGAAATGAGAAAAATCTCAAATAAGCAACCTAACCTACCATATAATGGAATTTTAATAAATAGAAAAAGAGCAAAACCCATAGTCTGCTGAAGGAAGGAAATAAAGATCACAGTAGAAATAAATAAAATAGAGGTCAAAAAATAATAGAAAAGATCAATGAAATCAAGAGTTTTTTTTTTCTTTTTTGATAAACAAAATTGATAAGCCCTTAGCCAGGCTCTTTAAGAAAAAAAAGTGAGCAGACCCAAACAAAATAAGAAATAAAAGAGGTGAAATGACATCCGATATAAAAGAGATCCAAAAATCATAAAAGAATGCTATGAAGACTTATATGCCAACAAATTGGACAACCTCTAGGTTATATTCCTAGAAACATACCATCTTTCAAAACTGAGTCAGGAAGAAATAGATAATCTGAGCAGAGCAATCACAAGTACTGAAATTGAATCAGTAATCAAAAAACACCCAACAAAAGTCCAGGACCACATAGCTTCACAGTGAAATTCTACCAAACATTTAAGTGTTAATACCTATTCTTCTCAAACTATTTAAAATATTTGAAAAAAAGGGACCACTCTCAAACTCAAGGACAGCATTACCCTGATACCAAAGCAAGGCAAAGACACTATATAAAAGACAGTGACAAGCCTATATCCCTGATGAACAAAGATTAAAAAATTCTCAACAAAAATATTAGCAAATGGAATTTCAACAATATATCAAAAGGATGATACACTAAAATCAAGTAGGATTTATTCCAGGCATTTAAGGATGCTTCAGTACCAACAAATCAATCAACATGATACATCACATTAACAAAATGAAGGACAAAAAACACGTGGTCATCTCACTAGATGGAAAGAAGTATTGGGCAAAATTCAACATCTATTCATGATAAAACTCTCAACAAAGTTTTATAGAGAAACATACCTCAACATAATAAACCCATTTATGACAAACCCACAGCTAAAGTTATACTACAAAGTGAAAAGCTTCAGCTATTTCCTCTAAGACCAGGAGCAAGAAAGGGATGCCCACTCTCACCACTACTAATTAACACAGTATTGGAAGTCCTAGTTACAGCAATCACACAAGAAAAAGAAGTAAAGACATCTAAATTGGATGGTAAAATAACTGTCATTTGGAAATGACATGATATTATATATACAAAACCCTAAAGTGTCTACCAAAATCTATTAGAACTAATAAATGAATTTAGTAAAGTTGCAGGATTCAAGATTAATATCCAGAAAGCTGTTGCATTTCTATATACTAATACCTATCAGAAATAGAAATCAAGAAAGCAATCCCATTTGCAATCACATCAAAAAGAATAAAATATCTAGGGATAAATTTAACCAAGAAGGTGAAAGACCTATACTCTGAAAACTATATAAGACATTGACAAAGAAAATTAAAGACAATACAAATAAGTGGAAAGATATGTCCTTTGATTGGGAAAATTAATATTGATAAAATGCCGATATCACCCAAAGCAATCTACAGATATTATGCAATCCTTATCAAAATACCTGTAAAGTTTTTCACAGAACTAAAACAAATAATCCTAAAGTTTGTATGGAACCACAAGAGACCCTGAAAAATGAAGAAATCATGAGAGAAAAGGAGCAAAGCTGCAGGTTTCACACTTCCTAACTTCAGAGTACACTACAAATCTAGTGTACAAATGATACTGACACAAAAATAGACACATAGATCAATGCAGAAGAATAAAGAGCCCATACCCCACTCCCAAAGAATAGACATCCCAGCAATAAACCCATGCACATATAGTCAATTAATCCACATCAAAGGAGGCAAGAATATACAATGGAGAAAAGAGAGTCTCTTCAATAAATGATGCTAGGAAAACTGGAAAGCCATATGCAAAGCAATGAAATTAGAACTATCCTCACACCATATACAAAAATAAGCTCAAAATGAATTAAAGACCTAACCGTGAGACCTAAACCATAAAACTTCTTTAAAAAAGTAGGCAATATGCTCTTTGACATTGATTTTAGCAATATTTTTTGGATCTGTCTTCTCAAGGAAGGTAAAGGAGAACAAAAGACAAAAAAAAACAAGTGTGACCTAATTAAACTTAAATCTTTTGCAAGATGAAGGAAACCATCAAAAAGAGAAAAAGGGAACCTATTGAATGGGTAAAGATATTTGCAAATGACATGTCTGATAAATGTGTTAATATCCAAAATACATGAAGAACTCATACAGCTCAATATCAAAAAAACAAACAACTCATTTTTAGATAACCTATATGGGAAAAGAATCTGAAAAAGAATAGTTATATGAATATGTATAACTAAATCACTCTATTGCACACCTGAAACTAACACAACATTGTAAATTAACTATACTCCAATATAAAGAAAAAAAAAACAGCTCAGTTAAAATCTAAACAGAAGAAATGAATAGACATTTATCCAAAGAAGACATACAGATGGCCAACATGCACATGAAAAGATCTTCAATATCACTAATCATCGGGAAAATGTAAATCAAAACCACAAAGAGGTATCACCTCACACCTGTCAGAATGGCCTTATAAAAAAGTCAACAAATAACAATGTTGGTGAAGATGTGGAGAAAAGTGAACCCTTGTGCACTGTTGGTGGGAATATAAATTGGTTCAGCCACTATGGAAATGCAAAACAGTATGAAGTTTCCTTAAAAAAATTAAAAATAGAACTATCATACGATCCAGCTCCTGGGTATTTATCTGAAGAAAATGAAAACACTAATTTGAAAAGATATATGTTCCATATACCAATGTTCACAGCAGCATTATTTACAATAGACTAGATATGGAAGCAACTTAAATCAACAGATGAATAAAGATGTGAGATATATATATATATATATATATATATATATATATATATATATAATATTACTCAGCCATAAAAAAATAATGAAATTTTGCCATTTGTAACAACATACATGAACTTGAGGGGTATTATGCTTAGCGAAATGAGTAAGACAGAAAAAGATAAATACTGTATTTTTCATTTAAATGTGTAATCTAAAAAATGAAATGAATGAATATAACGAAACAGACACAGACTCACAGATACAGAGAACAAACTAGTGGTTACCAGCAGAGAGTGGAGTGGGTACAGGGACAAAACAAGTGGATAAGATTAAGAGGTATAACTACTAGGTTTAAAATGCATGTTAAAAGGATGTGATGTGTAGCACAAGGAATATAGCCAATATTTTATAATAACTTTATCTGGAGCATAACCTATAAAAATATCAAATCATTCCACTGTACATCTGAAACTAATATAATATTGTAAATCGACTATACTTCAATGGAAAAGTAACAATGTTTCCGATACTAATACTACATTATGTATATAACACTGTATGCCACAAAAAATTTATAATGACTCATTCATTAGTATATAGGCTAGTCTATCATAAAGTGATTGTATGGGTTACACTCAGATAACATAAAGCAATGACTGGTACTTCTACATTATCAATACATAAATTGTTATACCTCTAAATAAATATGAATTTCTTCCTCACATTATCTTTTCACTTTTGATGTCCAGTGTTAGTAATATGTATAACATCTATGATGTTCTGTATCAGTAATATGTAGAACATCTATGATGTTCTGTATCATATAAGACAATATTGACATATGAACTGACAGATTATTTGTTTTGGAAGTAGATGATGTAAACATATGGTATTGATAAATACAGTAAGTACTGTTAACATATTTTCTCTTCCTTAGGATTTTCTTAAATCGTTTTCTTTTCTCTGAATTTATTGTAAGAATATAATATATAATACATATAACATGGAAAATATGTGTTAATTGGCTATTTATGTTTTCAAGTAAGGCTTTTGGTCAACAACAGGCTATTAGTAGTTAAATTTTGGGGGAGTGAAAAGTTATACATGGATTTTCAACTACACTGTTAGGGTCAGTGTCCCTGACTCTTACATTGTTCAATGGTCAGGTGAAGTTTCAAATGCCTTCTTCATCAGCAAAATGGTTAAATTACATTGACTGTATATGTCTGAAAATCAGTAGTTATTTTATATAGAGTAACAAATTAGAATCCATTAGGATATCTTATTTTCTTATTGAAAAAATGGTCATTTCCTGTGATACAGTCCAGTTTATCATAAAAACCCATATAGCTTGTGAAATTGAATCTTACACATTGATTAGCAGAAAGTACTTATTGAAGTTGAAGATCATGAATTCTTATTTAATATATATTCTCTAAAATGCTGGATCGCAATGAGATAAAAAAAACAGCAGTGATGGATCATACTATAATTTTAAAAAGAGGATATCCACTGTGCTCTGAGGACAACACTGCACAGTCCTTTGTCCGTGGACACAGAACAGACCAGACATCCTTTTCAATATAAGTTTGACAATGTTACAACTTATAGCAAAACTTTACATTTTACTTTCCTAAATGAAATTAGGTTTCCAGATCACTCTTCATTCTTACTGAATATTCGCTAAATTCAGCTTTATAATTTTTGATTTTGAAGAATTTTTGCCATGTAGATAGAGGAGGAAATGCTAAAACTTTTTAAAAGTCAAAAGCAAGCTAATATTTTTACATAGTAGAAGCACAAAAGCTATCCTCTGAGAGATATATCATTATACATTGTTCTAAAGTAAAATAATTTACATTCAAATTTGTAGGTGATAGATTATAAAACAGAATACTTTAAAGGATAGATATATGTGGGATTCAGTGTTAAGCAATAAGGCAAGATGTGCCTAAAGGATCAGAAATCTCATTTTCACATGCCTTATTAATAGTAAGACTTGAAACAAAGCAGTAAGTGTCCTATTTTACATAGAAGTGTTATTTTATCAAAATAAATGTGAATTTTTTATGTTTGTAAGAGTAACTGATGTGCATTACAGAAAATTTAGAATATGCAATACTTTGAAAAATATCATTAGGAAGTGTGGTTTCCTTTATTCTATTTACTTCATTACTTTATTTTAGAAAAGGATTCACCATTAGAAGACATTTTCTCCCTCCTCTCCTCATTAAATAAAAAACTTGTCTTTAGTCTCCCTCTTATGAAGTAAAGTGCTTAAACCATGTGAAGTATATCTGATCATTTATCCTATATATTGGGGAGCACTCAAACAATATTCTTGATGTCAAAGAGAAAGAAAATCTGAAAACATTTGAAAACCTTGCAGTGCTGATCGAGTGTACAGCTTAGTGGACTGTGCTTCCTTATAATGCTCCCACTTTTTTCCAAGGTATTGACACTGACAAGGATTTTTAAATGATATAAACTTTTGACTCCCATGCACCCATTTATAAAATTATTATTTTATTTTCATGAACATAATGTAAAATTAATACTTTTTGGTCCTCTCAAATACATGGAATCATGGAATCACTACCATGTCAAGACATAGAACAGTTCCCTCACTCCCTCCCACTAAGCCTTTGTATTGTACACCCCACTTCATCACCTCTGGCAACTTCTGTCTCTCTACTTTTGCCATTTTTCAGAATGTCATCCAATGGAATCACAGAGTATACAGCCTTTTGAGTCTAGGGTTCTTTCACTTAGTATAATGTATTTAAGATTAACCCATGTTGTTGCATATATCAGCAGTTTGTTCTTTGTTACTGCTGAATAGTATTCCATGGTACGAATGTACCACAGTTTGTCCATTTACCCATTAAAGAACATTTATGTTGTTTCTGGCAATTATATGTAAGCTATTATGAATTTTCATTACAATCTTTTGCGTAAATATAAGTTTTCATTTCTCCTGGGGAAATATGTAGAAGTGGCAATGATGGGTCATATGATAAGTATGCATTTAACTTTATTTAAATATTACTGAAGTAGTTTCCAAAGTGGATATGGCATTCTTCTTTGCAACCAGCAATGTATGAGATTTCCAGGTCTCAGCATCCTTGTCTACATTTGATACTGTCAATAATTTTAATTTTAGCAGCTCTAAAAAGTGTGTAGAGGTATCTCATTGTGGTTGTAATTTGCACATTCCTAGTAACTAATGATGTCAGGCATCATTGCACATGCTTATTTGTTATCTGTGTATCTTCTTTGTTCTGTTCAAATTATTTGCCCATTTTTTCAAAAGTTTTTATCTCCTTGTTAAATTTTAGAAGTTCTTTAAATACTTTGGTTACAAATTCTTTATCTAATGTGACTTTCAATATTTCCTCTCAGATTGTGGCCTTTTGTTTCATTCTCTTAACAGTGTCTTTCACAGATCAAAGTTTTATTTAATTTTTTGAAATCTAATTATTCATTGTTTTTCCTTCATGAATTGTGTCACAGTGTAGCAGCTTACAACCATTGCCTAACCTAACCTAAGGATACAAATATTTTCTCCTGTTTTCTAATAACAGTTTTATCATTTACATATATTTAGGTCATAATCCATTTTGAGTTAATTTTATATAAATTGTAAGATATGGATTTAAATCTACTGCCATGAATATGGATATATGGTTGCTTCACCACCATTTGTTTAAAGACTATCCTTTCTCCCTTGAGTTATCTTTGTTCCTTTGTTAAAAATCGATTAACCCTTTTTGTACAAGTCAACTTTTGGGCTCTCTACTTTGTTTAGCCCAGTCAAGTTGACATATAAAATTAACCATCACATGACCACCTGTTGTCAACTCGATACTCATATGCATCTCCTTAAAACATACTTAATGTTTAAGTAAAGACAATAACGAGGTCATTATTCTGTCCAATATGATATAGCTATCCTTTGTACAACTGAATCACACTAACCCCTTCCAAAGAAGAAAAGGTATAGTACTTTGTGTTTACCCTTCTGTTTGATATCCCATAACTTAAATATCTTATATTTCATGATAAGATATTAAATGTTCAGTAGAATTCACCAGAGAACCCATATTGGTCTGGTATCTTCTGGTTTTAAAGGTTATTAATTGTTGATTCAATTTCTTTAATAGATATAGACCTATTCAGATTGTCTGTTTCTTATTGTGTGAATTTCAGCAGATTGTGTCTTTCAAGGAGTTGGTCTATTTTATCTTGGTTATCAAATTTGTGGGCTTAGAGTTGTTCATAGTACTCCTTTATTTTCCTCTTAATGTCCATAGGAACGGTAGTGATGTCTCCTTTATGATTTCTGATATCATTTATTTTTATCATCTTTCTTTATTCCTTAGTTAGCCTGGCTAGAGGCTAATGATGTTCAGTGTATTTTTTGTTGTTGCTGTTGTTTGTTTTTTTGTTTTGTTTTGTTTTGTTTCCCCTCTCAAAAGCCAAATAGTATCTGAACAGACTCTTTTTAAAATCATTTCCTGCTATCATGTCTCAGACAAATATCTCAAATGGTGTCAATACACTAAAGCATATATAGCTCAAGCTGCTATAACAAAATAACATAGATGGAGTAGCTTAAAAGCACACACATTTATTTCTCATAATTCTCAAGCCTGGGAAGTCCAAGACCAATGTGCTGATGGATTTGTTTCTTGATGAGAGCCCTCCTCCTGGCTTGCCTTCTTATGGAAGTATCTTCACATGCAGGAGAGAGAGAACTCTGGTCCTTCTTGTTCTTCTTATAAGGACACTAATCTCATCGTGGGGAAACCACCCTTATGATCTCATCTAACAATAATTATGTCCCATAGGCACCACCTCCAAATACCTGTATATTGAAGGTTAAAGTTCAACATATGAATTCACGGGGGCAAATATTTAGTCTATAAGTTTCTGCCCTTGACCTTCCAAAATTTATGTCTTTCTCGCTTGAAAAATACATTCCATCCATTCCAACAGCCTCCAAAATCTTACCCAGTCTAGTATCAACTCTAAAGTCTACAGTTCAAAGCATCATTTAAATATCATCTAAATCAGATATGGGTGACACGACATTTCACTTATCCTGAAGAAAAATTCCGCTTTCATCTGTGACCTTGTGAAGTCAGATAACTTGTGTATGTCCAGAATGAAAGGGACAGCATTCCTACCTCAAAAGGAAGAAATCAAAAGGAAGAAAATGGGTGCCAGGTAAGGCAAATATCTTAGATCTTAAACATAAGACTATTCCCCTTTGGTTTGATGCCCTGCCTTCTGGGATGATGGCCCCACCTTCAGGGTCCATTAGTGTGGCAGTCCTGTCTCTGTAGCTCCTTCAGGCATGGGTCACAACCCCAAGGCTCTGCAGGATAAGAACTGCACCTCCAAGGCTCTAGGTGGCTGCTGTCTGCCCTGCTAACACTGGTTTCTGCTGTGGTAGTTGATTAGGGACAGGTTGAGAAGTTTCTGAATCTTTAAGTTCTGGTTCCTAGCTGTGTGAACTTAATCAAGTGACATTCTCCTTATGTTTCACTGTTTCACTAAATAAATAAATAAATAAAGATAAAAATTGTACAAACCTTATAAATCCATTGTGAGGAATAGATGCATTAATGCACATAAGCATTATACACACAGTAAGAATTTGGTATATCTCTCTATATATGTAGCCTCTATATATATATAGCCTCCTTCCAGACAAGAAGGAGTCTGACCATTAGCACAGGGATGAGAAAGTGCATAAACAAACATTACCACAAACTGTCCTACCCTCTATTTGTTCCCCTAAAAGCCCAATTGTGCCCCCTAAAAATCTTATTTTTATCCCATAGAAGCCCTACCCTGTCCCTTTCCTCTATTAAATTGGCATATAAGCCCTCATCCCTGACTGTTCAGGGAGCCTTTTCGTCCAAGTGCTGCCACGCACTTAATAAGCTTCTCTCTGTTAATCTGTCTATTGTCAGATCTACATCAGTAGAGAAAGAGTTTTTCTTCCCAGTGTATGTATTTGAAGATAGGGTTGCCAGCCTTAACAAATAAACATAAGCAGACAAACATTTTTTGAGGGTAAGTAAGACCCACACAATATTTGAAATATACTAAAAGTTTAGAAAGTGTTGTTGATGTGAAATTCAAATTTAACTAGCATTCTGTATTTGGTGCCTAATTTTAAGACATCAGAAATCCAGTCTTCTAAGAAGAAGTATTAGTAAATAGTAAACAACCAAAGCTGTCCTTATTGGTGTACTAATATATTGGAAGATATAAGATTATAATGAAAAGTAGGTTTTCATTATTTTACAACTAGTAATTTCAATGAGTGGGACCACCATGTCCATGTAGCAGCTGTGCTCCTCTTTGAAGCAGGACTGCAGGTGGTGCTCTGCAGCCCAGAGCAGATTGAAGAAACATAGTTCTCTACTCCTTGTGAGTCTTCTCCACTCTAGGATCCCAGGACACCTCAAAAAACCTCATGAAATTATTGATATCCTTAATAACAATTACCTGGCCAGTAGGGTTGGAACTGAGCAGAACCCTGCAGGGGTTCCACAAGTACAAAAGCCCTTCTATGTCCCCTGCCTCTTGTTTGTAGAAAAACTGAAGTTTCCAAGGCCTCCCTGAGTCACAAAAGAGAAGGCTTGAGCAGTTAAAGATTAGGACAATAAAGTCACAGACTCAGTATCTGATGCACACACATGAGTTGTTTTACAGATACTATAACTGCTACCAGAGGAGAAAAAAGGTAATTGCATGATGACCAGACTGTAACCATGACATAAGGTGCTCCATCTTGAGAAGCACTGAATGTATAGCTAGCACACTTCCAAAAACTGGTCTCAAGAGAAGGGAATTAACATTATTGCTCATAATAATCTAAATATATCTTTGTGGACTTCAAAATAAGTGTAACTTGCTCTAAAATTGTCAGCAAAGAGATGCTACAGACCCATGTTGACATCTTCCACTCGGAGAATATGGCACCCTTTGTCAGCATGAAGAAGTTACAGAAGATGGACTTTCACATCTAGTCCCATAGAAATGAAATGATGTTTGACAGTGGGGAATTCAAAGCAGCTCTTTCGACCCTTTCCTGTTTGCACATTTTTGTTCCCCTCTAACCTTTACAGAACCTAATTATAGCAATGAGATTACTAGGCAGTTTATCCTAACTCCTAACCTATGTTGTTCTAAATATATACCATACCTTGTCTAGCCTGTTATTTTCTTAGACAAAAAGAAGTAAGAATAAAGAACTAATCAATTAAAAAATGACTAGCTCTCTACCCTCAACAGCCCCCTTAGCAAACCAACAGGTATGTCACACAGGAAAGATAACATTTGAAGAAAGAGTGAGCCAGTCTTCACTCAATGAAGAATGATGCAGAACCCAACCTCCTGCTTCAATGATTCACTGAGATTCTCCCCTCTTTCTCCCTTTAAAAACCTTCATGGCTGAGCAGAATCTTCAAAGCTGGTCTCTGGACAGGAGTCCTCCTTCTCCCCAGATTGCTGACTATTCTGATTAAAGTATCTTTCCTTTCTACTGACACTTGCCTCTTCAGTTATTGGATTTTGAGCAGCAAGAAGTTGAACCTGAGTTCGGTAACAGGGTCTCAATGATTTAACAAACTACTTTTCAAAGAGTAAATAGTCTTTTCTTCTAATAATTAAGACTAAGATGAGCCAATTTGTTTTATACTTCGATTTCACATTTTTTTTTTCTTTTAGAGTGTGGATATTACCAAATTTTACAAGAGGATAATAATACAGATAAAATAGTTTAAATGTTATACATAAAAATAACTCCTCCTAAACATTTCAAAATGAAATGTTACCACTTGGTCAGAAATGGATAAGATCAATGGACCATTTGGCAAATAAGTGTTACTTTTATAATAAAATAACTCAGCATTAAAAACATAATTATAGGGCTTCCCTGGTGGTGCAGTGGTTGAGAGTCCACCTGCCGATGCAGGGCACACGAGTTTGTGCCCTGGTCCGGGAAGATCCCACATACCGTGGAGCGACTGGGCCCGTGAGCCATGGCCGCTGAGCCTGCACGTTAGGAGCCTGTGCTACGTAATGGGAGAGGCCACAATAGTGAGAGGCCCACGTACCGCAAAACAAACAAACAAACAAACAAAAATATATATATAAATCTTGCAAAGATTATTATGCCTGACTATGGCCATTTTTTGAAAACTATTTCAGTATGAGTTATTTTAATTTTCATCTTCAAAAATTAGTTTTATTAAATATTACATGATACATTTTTCACTATTTAAAACAATTAACTCAAAACTTACACTGAGAATTAAAACAATAAAAGGTAATTATGCTTATGTTTCTTTTTAAAGAATATTAAGATATTTAAAGTTTTTTGTGTGTGGAATTAACACAGTTACTAACATCACTTTATTAAAGCATAAGCTAAAATAATAATAATGTAACCAAACAGGGCCCTATGGGGCCTTCCCAGGATAGACCTATCCTCCATATCCTCTGCTTTATCTCCTCTCTGAAGTTCTTAGATAATAGTAGCTGATGAACATTTCCTGAGTTGTTTTACAGATACCAAAACCCCACCAGATGGAAGAAATTAACTACTAGATGACCATGAGCGATAGCTCCCAGACCTACTGGTACCTGAGGATTGATAATTTTAACCCCTGTGACACTGCCCTGTTACCTCACCATCAACCAACAAGAGAACTGTTCACGAGCTGATCACATACCTTGGGATGCCCCTCCCTCACTTTGCCTTTAAAAATGCCTGCTGAAACCTGTCAGGGGGTTCTGGTGTTTTGACCACTAGCTGCAATGGACTCCTTGCTTGGCACCCTGTGGTAAAAGCTGCACTTTCTTTCACAACTCAATGTCAGTAAATTGACTTTACTGTGCACAGGTGAGTGGACCCAAGTTTGGTTTGGTAACAATAATAGGAAGAATTCTGTGTTTACAATCTATTCAAAGTCCTTGAAATGCAAATAAAAATGCTCGTGATCAGCTGAAGCCCAAAATCCATCTGTGGACCACAGTCCTTTTAAAAATTTTAAATTCTAAGACAAAGTCATTCAAGATCAGTTAAGAAAAAGATTTAAAGTGACTCCACATCACAGATAATACATAACAAATAATAGATTTAAACATTTATTTTTAAGTGCTCATGATAAACCTACCACAAAATCCCCAGGGAAAATATTATGTAAATGGTGCTGTGTGACTAGCACATTTCGTCCCTAAAGACGTGTTATGGCTTATGGAATTCTGTGCTTGCCTGTGATTTGTAGGTGAGATTAGGGGAAAAGCTGAGAGGTGACAGATTATGAACATCATTAATCTTATTGATAAATAAGTTTATTCTATCTAGATTCTGCTGTGAATCAAGCAAAGTCATTTTCTGGGGAATTTTAAGAAACACAGTTTAAAGGCATATTTGTAGGTAAACTTAGGAAGTGGCATTGTTTTTTCTTTATTGTTTTATCTTTAAATTATTTTTCTATAAATTATTCAAAAGAATGGAAAATATATTTTTAAAAAATATATAACATATGTAATTATCCAAAAATTCACATTGGTTTCTAGTGAAATTTTGAAAGATGGGAAAGTAGGTTGAGAGGGATGCCTGCTGTCATGTCTTCTGTATATTCTTATGAAAAATGTGACTGCCTTAATTTAGAACTGAAATATTTTTTCCAGTATGTTTTCTTTTCTTCTCTACCACTTTTGAAATTTGAAAAGGAATCTAATTCTTCCTAAATTATACATTTTTTGAAAAAATGGTTTTAACATGGTTCTAAGATAATTCTAAGAAATTACTTAAGTCTTAATATATTTTTCTGAATAATTGTTACCTTTTCACAAAGAATTTAAGTGCATTAAGTACATTAAGCAAATATTAAAATCATAGTGATAAAGAGCAAGATGTCTCCTTGTTTTCAAAATAATGACCACAACAAAAACTATAATTATTAGATTCAAAAACCCAATTAGATGTATATATATATATTTTTAAATATTTATTTATTTATTTATTTGGCTGCACGTGGTCTTCATTGCCACATGCAGGATCTTCATTGCCAACTGCAGGACCTTTGTTGTGGCATACGGTATCTTTAGTTGCAGCATGGCCCAGGTTCAATCCCTGGTCAAGGAACTAGATCCCACATGCTGCAACTAAGAGCCCAAATGCCACAACTAGTTACGTTTTTAAAAGGCAAAATGGAAATTTTGGTATAAGCTTAGAAAAAAAAAATCCTAGAATAAAGCATAGCATAATATTTCATATTTTAAAGCTTGTTTTGGACTAATATTTTTAAAATAATTGTATATTTTGGTTCTCAAAGGTTATATTACAAAAATATGCTCACAATAGATGTTGAACTGTAATGTAAATATGGCTCAGCCCTCAGGAATCAGGAAGAGACAAGTTGTAGAATGATGGTCCTAGGACCAGCAAATTGTTGGTAGAGTGACTGTATCATGCTCTTTTGTGCAAACAAACCAGTCAGAAATATAATAACTTAGATAGCCCTGTCAGGGAGACTGATGCAGTCAAAAGCCAATGGTGGGAAGGCTTTGATTTTTATGTCATGTGTTTCTCCAGATGTGCAATCTCAATGTTATTCTGAAATATGTAAGTGTCATGTCTTGCTCTCACATTTGTCCTTGATGTGTCTGTGTTGAATCCTGGCACTCTAAAGAACACAGTTTAGATAACAACAAATTATGTTGAAAATTGCCTTGGGTTTTAAAGGCTAAAATGCTTCAATGCTACTGCGCTTTGCTGAGAGTCTATTAAAATTATTTTCTTACCATTTGTTTCCTATAGTACAAAAGAGTCAATGTTGTTATATATCAGGCTAGTTTGGTCTGATACCTGCCTACCCACTCTCAATCATGGCACACAACCACATCCTGTGAGAGCCAGCCCTCAGCATCCTTGGCTTATTCACAGCCTTTGCTGGCTTTAGGAACTATCTCACATTGAACTTCGTTTCATGACACTTCCACATCCTGCTATGTCTTGGCTTCCTTGTATCTTGTATTCTTCCTTGACTTCCTTGTTTTCTTGTATCATGTTTCCAGCTTTGTACTTATCTCAGGCATCTGATTCCTGATACTACTAGTCCAGTGCTGACTTGATTTTCCTAACTTCTTCTGTGAAATGTTCTTGGAAATAACTTGCCAGTTCCATGGAAGAACAAGATGACGTCTAGGCCCTTGGTGTAACTCACACCAGTTTGATCTGAATTCACATAATAATATGTTCTCTGACTTATTTTACTTATTCTTTGTGCCGCTTGCTGGACAAACCATTCATACGTATAATCTTATTTAATCTTCATAATTGTTATCCTTACATTATTCTTATTTAAAGTCAAGAAAACTCAGACTGGATGACTTAAGTAACTCCCATGGGGTCACAGACCAATGTGTGGCATAGCAAAGATTTATAAGAAATAAATCCAAGAAGAAGATATAGCAAGTAAATATATATGCACCCAAAATACGAGCACCTCATTATATAAGGCAAATGATAACAGGCATAAAAGGGGAAATTGACATTAACACGATAATAGTGGGGGACTTTTAACACCCCACTTACACCAATGGACAGATCATCCAAAATGAAAATAAATAAGGAAACACCACCCTTAAATGGCACATTAGACAAAAGAGACTTAATTGATATTTATAGGACATTCCATCTGAAAGCGGCAAAATACACTTTCTTCTCAAATGCACACTGAACATTCTCCAGGATAGATCACATCTTGGGTCACAAATCAAGCCTCAGTAAGTTTAAGAATATTGAAATCATATCAAGCATCTTCTCCAACCACAATGCTATGAGAATAGAAAACAATTACAGGGAAAAAAAAAACTGTAAGAAGCACAAACACATGGAGACTAAACAATATGTTACTAAACAATCAATGGGTCACGGAAGAAATGAAAAAATACCTAGAGACAAATGACAACAAAAACATGACAACCCAAAATCCATGGGACACAGCAAAAGCAGTTCTAAGAGGGAAGTTTATAGCAATACAATCTTACCTCGGAAACAAGAAAAATCTCAAATAAACAACCTAACCTTATACTTAAAGCAACTAGAGAAAGAGGAAAAAACAAAACCAAAAGTGAGTAGAAGGAAAGAAATCATAAAGATCAGAGAAGAAATAAATAGAGATGAAGAAAGCAATAGCAAATATCAATGAAACTAAAAGCTGGTTCTTTGAAAAGATAAAATTGATAACCTTTTAGCCAGACTCATCAAGAAAAAATGGGAGAGGACTCAAATCAATAAAATTAGAAATGAAAAAGGAGAAGCTACAATGGACACCACAGAAATACAAAGGATCATAAGAGACTACTACAAGAAACTATACATCAATAAAATGAACAACATAGGAGAAATGGACAAATTCTTAGAAAGGTAGAAACTTCCAAGACTGAACACAAAAGAAATAGAAAATATGAACAGACCAATCACAAACACTGAAACTGAAACTGTGATTTAAAAACTTTCAACAAACAAAAGTCCAGGACCAGATGGCTTCACAGGCAAATTCTAGCAAACATTTAGAGAAGAGTTAACACCTATCTTTCTCAAACTATTCCAAAAAATTGCAGAAGAGTGAACACTCCCAAGCACTTTTTAAGAGGTTACCATAACCCTGATGCCAAAACCAGACAAAAATATCACAAAAAAAAGAAAATCACAGGTCAATATCACTGATGAACATAGACACAAAATCCTCAACAAAATACTAGCAAACAGAATCCAACAACACATTAAAAGGGTCATACACTATGATCAAGTGGGAGTTAACTCAAACATGCAAGGATTGTGATACACCATATTAAAAAATTGAATAATAAAGTCCATATGGTAATCTCAATAGATGCAGAAAAAGCTTTTGACAAAATTCAACACCCATTATGATAAAAATTCTCCAGAAAGTGGGCATAGAGGGAAGCTACCTTAATGTACTAAAGACATATATGATAAACCCACAGCAAATATCATTCTCAATGGTGAAAAACTGAAAGCATTTCCTCTAAGATCAGGAACAAGACAAGGATATCCACTCTTGCCACTGTTATTCAGCATAGTCTTGGAAGTGCTAGCCACAGCAATCAGAGAAAAAAAAGAAATAAAAGGAATCCAAATTGGAAAAGAAGAAGTAAGACTGTCACTGTTTGCAGATGACATGATACTATACACAGAAAATCCTAAAGATGTTACCAGAAAACTACTAGAGCTCATCAATGAATTTGGTAAAGTTCCAGAAGACAAAATTAAGACACAGAAATCTCTTGCATTCCTATACACTAACAATTAAAGATCAGAAAGAGAAATTAAGGAAACAATCCCATTTACTATTGCATCAAAAGAATAAAATACCTAGGAACAAACCTATCTAAGGAGGCAAAAGACCTGTACTCAGAAAACTGTAAGACACAGATGAAAGAAAGCAAGGATGACACAAACAGATGGAGAGATATGCCATGTTCTTTGTTTGGAAGAATCAATATTGTGAAAATGACTATACTACCCAAAGCAATCTACAAATTCAATGCAATCCCTATCAAATTACCAATGGCATTTTTCACAGAATTAGACCAAAAAAATTTACAATTTGTATGGAAATACAACAGACCATGAATAGCCAAAGCAATCTTGAGAAACAAAAGCAGAGCTGGAGGAATCAGGCTTGCTGGCTTCAGACTATACTATGAAGCTACAGTCATCAAAACAGTATGGTACTGGCACAAAAACAGGACTGTAGATCAATGCAACAGGATAGAAAGTTCAGAGATAAATCCACACATCTATGTCAACTAATCTATGACAAAGGAGGCAAGGATACACAATGGAGAAAAGACAGTCTCTTCAATAAGTGGTGCTGGGAAAACTGGACAGCTACATGTAAAAGAATGAAATTAGAACACTCCCTAACACCATACACAAAAATAAACTCAAAAGGGATTAAAGACCTAAATGTAAGAATGGACGCTATAAAACTCTTAGAGGAAAATATAAGAAGAACACTCTGATATAAATCACAGCAAGATCTTTTTTGATCCACCTCCTAGAGTAATGGAAATAAAAACAAAACTAAACAAATGGGACCTAATAAAAAATTCAAGTCTTGGTTACTCTGACTCTAAAGCTCTGACTGTTAGACCATGGTTTGCCATGAAAATACATTGGACATCCTGGCCTCAGAACTCACATTCTCATGCAATAGGCCGACTCTGTGTAAGGACAGTAGAAGATAGGAAGAAAAGTGAAATACAGAAAACCTTCAGCAGAGCAGAAGAAAGCACAGGAATTAGTCAGTCTTTACCAAGCTTCCTTTTTGTTTGTTTGTTCCTGGAGTAAACTTTAAGGTAAAGTAGAGTGATGAAGACCCCATCAGGTGGAGGAGTTTATTCTGAAGTGGAATACAACTAGTAGACAATTTCTTTGGGGTTGCATGTTCATCTGAAAAATAATCGTGCATTTTAGTGACCTTAACAACACATGGATAGACCTTGAGATGGAAGGATATAGAAATAGAGATGTATTCTCAAGTAACCCAAGTGGATAGGCCATGTTCATACTGTGTTTGTTTGTTTTTTAATACCACATCTCAGTGTATCTCAAAAAACCTTGGATGATTGTCTGCATTAAGTTAGGATTCTGGATCTCTAGATTTGTGAATGTAAGTACATTCTCAATTCAAGGCTCATTTGTATCTTTTCAGTGCAATAAAGGATTAGGACCAGATTATTACAAAGGAAATTAGCTCTCAATTATGGACTGAGTGATTATACAGTCAGTCAGTCATTGCCATACTAATCTATTAATTAGTAGGTATCATTTATTAGTTCTAGATGTTCCTAAAATATGCTAGTGAAGTATTATACAAGAGAGCTAGGATAGGGATGTCGGAATTGAAGCATAACTTCAGAACATGTCTAAACTCTGAGATTTCTTAGTATTTCCCACCAAATACTTGTTCTGTTGGGCCCATTCAGACACTGTTGGTTTTTAAATGCAAGAATGGCTATAAGGTAGAACTAGAGCTGGGCTGGAGGGAACTATGAGCCTGAGATGATGATGAAGATAAAATGGAGCTTAAACAGGGAGAGAAAGATGGAGGAAAGATGGAGACAGAGAAAGGGACACAAAGAAATATAGTCTAATTTGCATTACAAAGCTTCACAAGGTTTAGCAGCTGAAACTCAATTGATAGCTCATTCAATTATTCTTTCATTCAACTTTTCAACAATTATTTATCCAGTGAGAGGTACTGGGCAATATGCCAGACATAAATGTGAAACAAAACAAAACTAGTCTCTCCTGTCAAAGGCTCCTATATTTTACTGAGGGAGATGACTCTCAAGAACCATGCTGGGTCTGAGATTTTAAACTATTTCTAAGCTAAGACAGCCTATATCAGTGTTGTGGATGCTGAGACCTGTGGTCAGAGATGGAAGACTTTCTGTCACGGCAATAACAGCATCTGCATGGCTTTCCTGAGGGGCAGTTGCCACAAGGCAATTGTGAGAGGGCCAGGTGCTGGCTGCAAAGCAGTGGCCTGTGCTCCTGGAGAGGAACCTGAACTTAGGGAGAATGAATTGTCTATAATGATGCAAAGAACAAACTGTTGCCCACCATTCCAGTTCTTCAAGGATCAAGCCATTAGCCATTGCAGTCACCCATCGACAGTGCACCATGAGGGTAATTCAGGAGGGAGAAAAACAGGAAACACTCTGCACTTTGGCTATGCTGGCCCCTAGACAGTTAAGATGCAACTACATGTTATATTTTTTTAGCAAAAGTATTCAGTTATGTCCTGGTCTCTCCCTTATCTCTTCAGAGCAGTTCCTCAGAGCTACCTGAGAGGCTGTTTCCCGGGTTATGGTCCTCAGTAAGTTCCCCAGATAAAACTTAACTCACAAGTTTTATATTGTATGTTTCTATTTCAGCAACAATAGGCAGCTAGTAGGGTTGCCAGGTAAAATACAAGTGCCCAGCTAAATTTGAATTATTGATAAACAATGGATATAATTTAGTATAAATATGTTCCAAACATTGCATTGCATGGGACATACTTAAGCAAATATATATATATATATATATATATATATATATATATAGTTAATCTGAAATTCAAATAACTGGGCTTCTGTTTTTTAATTTAGTAAAACTGGTGACTTTAGGCCTGCCTGCCTCCTGCCTCATGGGAAGAAGGTTCTTCAGTCTCTGCACACATCCTTGTGAACAGAGGTGGGAACAAAGGCAGTAACAGCCTCTGCTGAAAAGTTGTGCAGAAATGTACAGCCCCATGGAAAATTCTCTGTCAATACTAGGTATTAATCAAATTCCTATACAAATACACACTTGCAGTTTGTGAAAATTGGTATGAAGCAATATGAAGGGTACTGTTAGCAGACAAACCCGATACAGCCTAAAAAAAGTTAGATAACTTAATGAAAAATTAAACTTCACTGCTAAATCCCTCTAATAACTAAATATAAAATTAAACTTCAGTATTAAATCCCTATAAAGAGCTCATAGGTAATTATTAAATCAAATCTCACAGCAACATCATCTCCCCTCATAATCATTAGTGAAAGTATTATTCCTATTACGTTTCTGCAAGGATGACATTGTTTTAACTGTATCTTTCCTAGCGGAGAATACAGTTAAAGTCTTGTTCAAAACACTTCTTCTCTTTAAAATTTTTGATTAATTTCTTCATTTGATTACACTATTATACTGGTCTTTCCTTTGAAGGACTGATTTCATTGAGGAGCATCATGTCTTTATTATTGTCAGAACTGAGAACCTGATTACTGATTTCAGCTTTCACAACTTAGGTGGGGAGCTAGGGATCAACCAGAAATGTTGTGCTTAAGTGACCTATTTTGTTTTCAACCCATGGGCTTAAAATGTTATCCACTGCACTATTTTGAGTTGGTGTGCCAACAATTCTCTTGTCTTGAAAAATCTGCTTGTACTGTATGGTTATATTTTGAATACCTGCCAAAACATTTTAAATTATACAATTAGCACATCAACTATATAACGATGAGGTTTAGAGTTCTGCTTGATTCATTCATTGTATTAATTTCTATTAATTTTTAAGCATTTCAAGTGCCAGTTATGTTTAATGGTTATGATAAGACCACACTTTCTGATGCTGTGGACCATGAACCACAAAACGGAATCGCTCAGGTCAAAAGTCAAAGGAAGCTAAAAGGGAGTGAGGGCTGGGATGAAGAAACTTTCTCATACCCACCCCAGGATGCAGCAGAAACTTTTGACCCAGCCCTCCTGGGACCACCTGGAACCTGTTTTCTTTATGCCCTAGAGACCACAGCTTAGCAACAAATCTGCTGCCATAGATAGCAGAATGCCTGTAGGCACCCTCACAGTTCTGTAAAAAGTAACCTATGTCACTTCTCTGGAACATCTTCCACTGCTGACTTTACAGACCCTCGTCCTCTTCTGTTTTCCTCTCAGCATATTTGCATTGCTACTCAATTCCTCAGTGCCTCCAAAATTGCAGTTCTTAAGACCCCAGAAAAACTCTTTTTCTTATTTGCAGCCTTCTGCATTTGTTGGTCGACAATGTGCAGAGGTGCTGTGCTAATTTTCTTTATTTGTCATGAATCCACTGCCTTTGTACACTCTGCCTAGGAGTTGTAAGTAGTTGTGATTCCTGCAGAAGAAAAAGACAGAAGTTAGATACTTGTTCATCCCAGTGGTGTCATATAAGAAACTGCTCTTCGATATAGAGTTCCATGTTCCCTTTTTGTTAGAAAACATGTAAGCTTTACTGATTTTTGAAACTGGATTTTTACATACACTTTTCATATGTAAACTTTTCATAATTTAAAAGGAGATGATCAGATTTAACTGGGATATTTTCAGTGGAGTGAGAACTGAACAATTCCCTCCTATTTTAACTGTACTGTTTTATGGTTTTGCTCAATCAGACTAATCAGACCTGCTTTTCATGAGAATCCACTGCCCTTCACTTTCTTAGTTTATCTTCTCTGCAGTTTTCCTGGTGCATAAACCCCGCCGCTGACAGCACAACTATTAAATGATTCCATGCCTGCTGTCCACGCGGTCTCTCCCTGTTGTTTGGTAATGACTGATTCACCCACTAATCCACTCCCTCCACAAATGTTTACTCAGCATCTTGAGGTGCTTGTCACCTTCCCAGACTATAGAGATGAGAATCCTTACGTTCCTCTTGACTTCTGTGACACCACCCTCTTCTTTCTTTATTATAACCACTCTTTCTCAGATTCCTTAGCTGGCACCCACCCATTAAATGTGGCTGTTATCTTACCTACATCTTCCAACCCTGCCTGAAAGCAGCTCCTTTTCCCCCTTCCTGTTTTCCCTTTTCTGTTCTAACCTTAAAAGAATCTAATCATAGGAATAAAATCACTAGGCAATTTAACCAAACTCCTGACTTATGCTCTCCTGAATGCACATCAAGCCTTGCCTAACCTGTTGATTCTTTTCCTAGATTAAAAGAAGTAAGAATGAAGAATTAAGTAAAGAATGACTAGCTCTCTACCCTCAAGAGCCCCCTTAACAATCCTGCAGGCAGATCAGGCAGGAAAGATAACATCTGAAGAGAGAATCAGCCAGTCTGAACACAATGGAGAAGGATGCAGAACCCAAACTCCTGCCTCAATGATTCACTGAGATTCTTCCCCCTTTTCCTCTTTAAAAACCGTCATGACAGAGCGGAATCTTCAGAGTTGGTCTCAGGACATCAGTCCACCTTCTCCCCAAATTGCTGTCTTTTCTGATTAAAGCATCTTTCTTCTCCAATGGCATCTGCGTCGCGATTATTGGCTTTTGAACAGCGAGCAGCCAAACCTAAGTTTGGTAACACGGCTTTAATCTATATAGTCTCTCCAAAGACTTTATTCATCCAATGATATTCACTTATTCATTTCAATTGTAATCTAATCACAAATGACTTCTTCATTCATGTCACTGGGGGAAATTGTTCTACTGATCTACTGACATAGATTTTCAAACTTCCTACTCACTAACTTCAGAGTTCTACAATCTTTCTAACCTATTTAAAAATTTTCCCAAATCAACTCCTTCTTAGCTTCTTCTCCTTGACTTTCTATCTTTATTAATCATTGTGCCAAATTCTAGTTTCTTTAATTGGAAACATAGCAACATTCGCTGACACATTTTCTCTCATCATCATGTAGGGAAGCAAAATTTGCTGCCCCAAAATGTGTCTCTTAGGCATGAGGATTCATTTGAGCTGATTATTTTTAGGAAACAGAAGACTTGGGAAGTTTTTATTGTTACTGCACCCTTAGCTGCCTAAAAGAATTTAGATAAAGGTCTTGTTCCTAGAATACAGCTATCTGCAAAAAAGTGTGAGCTGGATGTGGTGGGTGAGACTTGGCAGGACCAAGAGTTCAGAGTCCCCTCTGGTTCCCTTTGCCTCTGAGGGCCCAGCAAACATTTATTTACCAAACATTTGTTTTCCATCTCTGTGTGAATTGCTTTCCTTCCTTTTGAAGACCCAAACCACTTCCCCCAACATCCTATTTTTTTTTTTTTTTTTTGCGGTACACAGGCCTCTCCCATTGTGGAGCACAGGCTCCGGACGCACAGGCTCAGTGGCCATGGCTCACAGGCCCAGCTGCTTCGCAGCATGTGGGATCTTCCCGGACCGGGGCACGAACCCGTGTCCCCCGCATCGGCAGGCAGACTCTCAACCACTATGCCACCAGGGAAGCCCCAACATCCTCTTTTGTCTTTAGCCGAAGATGGTATTTAAGGTGAGGGCCTTAGCCATTTTGGCGAGTTACCACATCTTCCTTGGTTTCTCCCATGTACATGTTATTCAAATTTTGCTTGATCTTCTTCTGTTAATCTGTCTCATGTCTCATGTCAATTAAAGTCTTAGGCCGTCCAAAGGAACTTAGAAGGGCAGAGGGAAATTCCTCCCTCTGGACTGACCCAGATGAGTCATTGGCCCCCAATCCCACCCCTCATTCAGGGTTCTCTGCCTGCCTGTGGTTTCCTGGAAGCCTCACCCCTGCACTGAAGCCCAAACCCCAGCTCCCTAGCAGCTGTCCTCTGCTACACTCCTCTATCTCAGCTCAGGAGTCCCCCAAGGACATGTGGAAGGCTATTATCCATATGTGGGGACACTTTTCTCTGTGTTTTTTTTCTTATAGACACTTTCCCTAAATTCCAGCTGCCTCTGTACCCCTGAAATTGGATTGCTGTGCCCTTTACTCCATGCTCAGACTCTATGTCCTGGCCATCAGGGAGAAAGCTGGGGTAGCCAGAGGCCTCACCTAAGGGTATCATGGCCTTGTACTGGTTGTTATCTAATGCCTTAAATAGTTGTTTTATATTTTCTTCCAGTTTTTATAGTTAATTATGGCAGGAGAAAGAGTCTTGATTCCAGCTCTTCTGTTATGACTGGAATTGTAAGTGGCAACTACTTTCAACTTGTCTTTAATAATATGACAATAAATAATAATACATCTAAATGAAATACATCTACTGCTATTAACAGGTTAGTAGACTGTAAATATTATCAATTAATGATTTTCCCTGGAAAATGAAGGTATGGTTCTATTATACCCATTGTGTATACACAGTTCTCTCCTGTTGTCACATCTTTAGCTTTTCAGTGGTCCCTTTATTATTTTGTGTGCTGATAATTGATTGACTGGAGCTATGCTGGGGTCCTAGCCTGGGTTGAGACCCCTTGTCTTGGCCAGGGAGGTTCTTTTTCCGATTGGATTTGCACAGTCAATAACTAGATCGATTCTGAGACTGGAAGAGCACAAGCTTTATTCAATGACCAAAGAACAGAGACACAAGAACCTAGTTTGCATATCAGCTTCTCAACCCCATTCATGTGGAGATACCAAATATATAGGAAGGTCAAGGTAAAAGGGAGGGATTTGGAAAGAGTGGGAGGAATATTCATGCTGTATCCAAGAACAGGGGTGTGGCTTGCACCTAGAACTGGTGCAACACTACTTTTCAGTCCTTGTATGAGCATCTCCAATTGTTGTCAATGGCAACTGTCAACTGTCACGGGGCTGGTGGGAGTTTCATTAGTTAATGCATCACAATGAGGATGTAATGAGGCTCAAGGTCCCCTGGACATCAAATCTGCCATCTTAGGCCTAGTTGGTTCTTACCTGTTCTTGTTTTCTCTTTGCAGCTTGCTCCTGAAACTCAGATAAGAGTAATTGGTTTCCGTTCAAGGGAGGGTCAGGGGTATGATTCTGAGGGAAGAGCCTTGGTAACAATGTTATATCTCCTTTTCCATACATTGATTTTTTATAGATGTAATAGTCACACGTTTTAAAATTTGCCTTGTAGATCCCATAGTTATAGCTCATTCACCTTCAAATGTACAGTAAACCTCCTCTTAAGGTGGTAGTGCACATTCTGTGTTTCTCAGGAATGCTCCTCTTTGGTCCCTCTTGTGCTCCTCTAGGGCAGTGGTCCCCAATCTTTTTGGTACCAGGGACCAGTTTCTTGGAAGACAATTTTTCCACAGACGGGTTGGGGGTGAGTGTTCAGGCAGTAATGTGAGTGATGGGGAGCGATGGGGAGTGATGGGAAGTGATGGGAGGGATGGGGAGGGATGAGGAGCGATGGGGGAGTGATGGGGAGTGATGGGGAGCGATGGGGAGCAATGGGGAGTGATGGGGAGAGATGGAGCGATGGGGGAGTGAGGGGAGCGATGGGGAGCAATGGGGAGCGATGGGAGAGTGACGGCGAGTGATGGGAGTGATGGGGGAGTGATGGGGGAGTGATGGGGAGCAATGGGGAGCAATGGGGAGCAATGGGGAACAATGGGGAGCGGCAGATGAAACTTCTCTTGCTCACCTGCCACTCACCTCCTGCTGTGCGGCCTGGTTCCTAACAGGGGGTTAGGGGACCCCTGGGGGTTGAGGACACCTGTTCTAGGGCAGCCTGTGCTCTGTCCTGCTGCCCACTCCTCTCCAGCATTACCTCTCCTCTGCTCTCCTGGGCCAATTTTGCCTCCCAGCTCTAAGTCTGTCTTCATGTTACTGTACTCCAGTCTTCCAAAAGCTTGGTGAGGAAGGGTAAGTGGGATGTCAATTTTCTGAGCCTTAACATGCCTGAGAATTCTAACCTTGCTCTTGACTGATAATTTGAAAATAATTTTCTATTCGAATTTTAAAAGGATGAATTCATTGTATCCTGGTTTCCAGTGCTGCTATCCTACCTTTTGGTGTCAATCTGATTCTTAGTTCATCCTAAGTGATTTATTTTATCTTTGTAGATATGACAGAATATTCTCTTAAAATTCCTGGTGTGTGTGTGTGTGTGTGTGTGTGTGTGTGTGTGTGTGTCTTTGGTGTACATCTTTTTGCATTCATTTTGTATTCTTCCTGTTTGAATCTTTCATAGGTAAATCACAATTCTACTAATGTTTTTTTAAGCGGAATATTTTAAAATTCTCCTTGCATTCTATTTTTTCTGAGCAGCCACTCAATCTCTCTTCATCTTCCCCCTTTCTTTTAGAGGACACACTTGACATTAGTATATTTCTTTCAATATCTGTGAGTCCTTATCTCTGTATTAATATCTAAAGAGTGACGTATTTGTAAAGCTGATTGGAAGCTCTGTTTTCATAAGGCTGACAAATGAAAGTATGCTGGGTTAAGTCTAGTCATTATGGGAAGCCTACATATGAGTGTCTATGAGTATTTACTTTGACCCGGTCAGTTTCCCTAGTCTTCTACCTGGGATCCTAATCCAGGTGGTAGACATTCCAGGAACTGAAAGGAACACAGAGAGGGAAGGATTCCACTTTCAGCCTCCAAACATTGCAGCCTTACAATCTCACTGCTACACACAGGTCTGTCTGATGTTCACATTCCACAATCTCTTCCCCAAACTTTTCCAGAAAATGTATAATTCAGATGTTAATTTCTGGTAAGTAACAATCTCAGCATAAATGGCAATAAGCCATAAAATGACCAAAACACCCAGATATAGTTTGAATGGTGGCAACAGGTGTTTCTACATGTCAGAGGCATCCTGCTCTCCTGCTGTCACATATGTTTTCTCCAGAGCTGTCACATATGTTTCTCTCCTGCTGTCACATATGTTTTCTCTCCTGCTGTCACATATGTTTTCTCCAGAGCAGACATGGTATCATGACCACCAGGCATCAAATCTGATGTGATCTATCAGATCAGAAATCCTCACAGAAGAAGGATCCTTTCTCCAGATCTCTTGAAGCTCCCAGTAAAATATTTCAGAATGGTCTTTTTCAGGGGATGTGTCAATCCTTGTCACTTTGCTTAAGGGGATGGAGTTTTCTGGTACATCAAGACTCATTGCCTTGCTCATCTCTGTCATAAGGAATAGAGAGACACAGAGAGAGAGAGTGCTACCAAGTCGCCACCTGCATCCCTCTTCCCCAAACAAAATCTCAAACATGTCTCCTGCTCATAAAAAAGAAACTATCATGTGCGAGTGTGTGTGTATTTTCCCTCTGTCTGCTAGGCATTCTTTAATTCAACATGCCACCTCTTGTGGTCCAGCAATTAAAACAAACAATACATTTAACTACCACGGCAAGGCATTCAGAATGCAGGATAGAAGAGATACGGGAGAGCTGCAGTTAAAAATAAAACAAAACAATAAAAAAAAACAAAACTGTTGCTTGTAAATTGCAGAAAGAGGAATCAACACACTGCATTCACTCTTCCACAAACATTGACGACTTAAAGAACAAAGATTTCAAGGCTCCCTTAGTCAATCAACTTGGCTTCCTCTAGAACTGGTCCCTGAAAATGTATCATTTGGGAGATTTTGTTTGCAAGTGACAGAAAATTCTGCTCAGACTTAGTGAGTAAAATCAAATGTAAGATACTCACGAGAGTCATTTGATCACTGGCTATGCCTGGTCTTCTTGAGAGCCAGCTTTAGCTCAGGATGCCCCCTCCTGATTTGAGGAGGCTTGCACTCTGAGACCATGTGGCCAGAGGGTTACAGGTTCTTCTTCCTCAGTCATCACAGAAAATGGCACATACTCAGTTCTTCCCCTTGGCCTCCATGAACAGCACTCCAAATTGGAGGTAATTGTTGGCATTGTCATGGAGAGATGGCCTGGGGTCATAGGGTTCCCAGTACTGCATAATCACCAGTACCCCGTGAGTCCCAGCTGTGTTTCTTCATCTCCCCTGCCTCTGCTGGTCTGCTGGAATTTATTTCAGCTCTTGTGAAATAATCTATAATTTGTGGTATCGCAAAGGAAAAAAAAAAGGCAAACCAAAAAGTAAACCATGTAATTATGTGGGGTTTTTTTTGTTTTTTGTTTGTTTGTTTCTTTTTTTTTTCCTTTTTTTTTTTTTTTTTTTTTTGCGGTACGCGGACCTCTCACTGTTGTGGCCTCTTCCGTTGCGGAGCACAGGCTCCCGATGCGCAGGCTCAGTGGCCATGGCTCACGGGCTCAGCCGCTCCGCAGCATGTGGCATCTTCCTGGACCGGGACACGAACCCGTGTTCCCTGCATCGGCAGGCGGACTCTCAACCACTGCACCACCAGGGAAGCCCTAATTACGTGTTTTAAGCATTTTATTTAAAAAATTGAACACACACAAAAATAGAGACATTAAACTTTTCACCACATAATCATCAGTCAGACCCCAGAACTCAGTACAACTACCATACTTGCTTCGTCTTGCTTCTTTTTGCTTTTCCTTTTTTCTCTTTCTCTTTCTCTCTTTTTAATTTTGGCTAAGCATTTTAAAGCAAATCAAATACACCACATAATTTTACTCATTTTTTTCTTTTCTTGCCTTTCTTTGCATTAAATTGATATATTTTAATAACTCCATCGTGTTATTTATTTAATTTATTGCTATTTATTGAGTTATTTATTGAGTTAACTTTATTGAGTTACTATTTATAGGACACTTTAAGAGGATTTTCTAGTATTTTTATAAATCTTAACTTATGACAGTGTTTCTTCAGAATATACACAATTTCATCTATAGTATGGGAAACAAATATTATACTTTTATTCTATTTTTGTACTATTTTATTTCTACATATGTTATGCATTTCATACATTTATACCTCTACATATGTCAATTTTTTCTTTAAACAGTCAATCATTTTTTTTTTTTTTATTGGCTGACTTTTAAAAATATTTTTATTGGAGTATAGTTGCTTTACAATGTTGTGTTAGTTTCTGCTGTACAGCAAAGTGAATCAGCTATACGTATACATATATCCCCTCTTTCTTGGATTTTCTTCCCATTTAGGTCACCACAGGGCACTGAGTAGAGTTCCCTCTGCTGTGCAGTAGGTTCTCATTAGTTATCTACTTTATACATAGTATCAACGGTGTACGTATGTCAATCCCAATTTCCCAATTCATCCCACCACCCTCTTTTCCCCCTTGGTAGCCATATGTTTGTTCTCTACGTCTGTGTCTCTATTTCTGCTTTGTAAATAAGATCATTTATATCAATTTTTTCATATTCCACATATATATGTTAATATATGATATTTGTTTTTCTCTTCCTGACTTACTTCACTCTGTACAACAGTCTCTAGGTCCATCCATGTCTCTACAAATGACCCATTTTCATTCCCTTTTATGGCTGAGTAATATTCTATTGTATATATGTACCACATCTTCTTTATCCATTCCTCTGTTAATGGACATTTAGGTTGTTTCCATGTCCTGGCTACTGTAAATAGTGCTGCAATGAATATTGGGGTGCATGTGTCTTTTTGAATTATGGTTTTCTTGGGGTATATGCCCATGAGTGGGATTGCTGGGTCACATGCTAGGACATACAGATGGCCAACAAACACATGAAAAGACACTCAACATCACTAATTATTGGAGAAATGCAAATCAAAACTACAATGAGATATCACCTCAGAATGGCCATCACCAGTCAGAATGGCCATCATCACAAAATCAACAAACAATAAATGCTGGAGAGGGTGTGGAGAAAAGGGAACCTTCTTGCACGGTTGGTGCGAATATAAACTGATACAGCCACTAGGGAGAACAGCATGGAGGTGCCTTAAAAAACTAAAACTCATTTTTTAAAATGATGAAAAAATAAATTTATCTTATTCGCAAATTACATGTTTGATAAAGGGCTTGCATTTTGAGTATACATATAAACTCTTACAACTAAATAATTAAAAGATAAAGAAAGATAGAAATTGGTCAAAAGATATGAATGGATATTTCTCCAAAGATGATACACAAATGGCCAAAAAACACATGCAAAGATGTTCAACATCATTAGCTGTTAGGGAAATGCAAGTCAAAACCTTAACATAACCTTAAATATATTGACATACACTTGTTATACAGGGAATGGTATACTTTAATGAGCGAATTGCACATTATATGAATCATTTCTCAATAGAGCTGTTTTAAAAAATAGTTATTTCACAATGGCACTGAGTACTGAATAAATGCACAAAACTGAACAAAGTAGGTTACAATTCATGTAGCTGTTTGTCACTGAAAAACATAAATATGCAGTTATTTAGCTGGAAATAAAGACATCCTCATTTCCAAGGATTCCCTTCAACACAGCCAATTGCATGTTCTGGCATTGGCATTCCTTGTTCACAGTTATTTCAGTTAGAAGCCTCTCTTTGTTGCAAATAACACAAGTCCAATTCAAGGTAGTCTACAAAAGCATAGAAACTCATCTGCTCAGGTAAATGGAAACAACAGGAACAACAGAAGTGTACACGGCCCTGACCTGTGTTCATGGAGATTCTGCTTCTTTCATTTTCTCTCGTGTAAGCTCTGCTCCACTGAAAACCACATCTCCTAATCTCCTGGCATGGCAGTAGTAGTGGAAAGATTGTTTTCTACCCAAATGCTCTGGTAAATAATTTTCTAGTAGGGCTTTATATGGTTACATACCCAGTTCTCAATCAGAAATTTTTAATGTGAGGGATACTAAGAAGGGAGAAGATACAGTTTTGTCAAATGACATTAGAAATGCCAATTAATTACACTCCTCTCTCTTCTAATAGCTTGGAATCAATTGAAAAGTAAGATATAGGGATGATAAAAATAGAACAAAATATCAGCTTAATTATTGCTAAAATCACAGCTAACTGGAGAGTGAGGCTTAGGTCTGCAGCCAAGTGACCTTTATATTACTATGTCTAGGACAAGTGTCAGCTGAATGGACAAGGCATTTCCACGTGGGAGAGGATGTCAAATTCTCTGAAAGAGAGCTCTCAGAGTCCCTCCTCCTTCTCTCCAACCCTCATCCTTGCGTACCCTTATCCATCTTAGGGGAGGAGTGAGAGAGGGAACAAAGAAAATTCAAAATAATTGTCCTTCTACCTTTATCTTCTGTGGAGGGAGGAAAGGTGTGGAGGTTTGGTAAGTTTCCCCCATAGTATCCAGAACAGAAAGAAATAAGTACATTTTTGTAAAAGCTGTCCTAAACTAAGGGACAGGCAGGCATGGATGCACACACACACATGCACACACACACAACTGTCATTAGGTGTTTCATTCTCTCTGTACTCACATAGAAAAATGGTGGGCATTAGCTGTTGCCTATCCATTTGAGTGGTTATTCTGGAAGAAATGTTTGAAACTGACACAAATAGCTAATATTGAGTAAAGAATGTCATGAATTACATTGATGATGTTTTGCTATATACTACTATGTATTAAATCCATGGCACAGACTTTAACTTGGATAAGTCAAATAATCATGATGGGGTGACCAAGTATCATTGTAATGCTGATTTAAATGGAATTATAGAGGCTTCAGAACTAAAACTCAACTACATTGCAATATTTTTAAAAAGTGATTAACTTGTAATAATTTCCCAATTAAAGATCTCTTCTCTTTAAATAGTTTAAGTGCCTTAGAAATTAAAATACATTTTCTCTTAAGAAATAACTGTCTTTAAATATTATTAATTATAAAATAGCCATTAATTTAAAATGAACAGTAAGTTAAAGATAATATTGTATTCATTGTTATTATTATTTTGTGTCACTGATGTCTCAAATGTGTTTAAATACTGTTAACAGTGATTTCCCTTATCTTTCAAAATGCATAAAATATAAAAGAACTATGAAAAATTTATAAACATGTAAGAAAAAAGTAGATTACATAGGCACATTATATGAATTATTTCTCAATTGAGCTGTTAAAAGAAAAAAGCTATTTCACGATGGCACTGAGTACTCAGTGCTCACACAAAACTGAACAAAGTAGGTAACAATTTATGTAGACATTTTCCCACTGCATAACATGAATTTGCAATTATTTGGGTACCCAAATTACTGTCTTAATAAAAACCTTTGTGGTTAAAATTTCTGTGACTTCTCACTTTAAGATTTTAATTTAAGAATGATCATACCTATAAGTAATCAACATAAAGAAAATTAATAAAACTATGCCCTCTGCCTGTTCAATAATCTGTAATTCATTGTGAAGTCAATTTTGATGTCAATTATTCAAAAAACAGTGATTAAAGGAAACATAGTCTCAGTTTCAGGTCACAAATATTTTCAATGTGGAATCAAATTAAACTTTTTAAGTTGGAGAAACTACAAAAATATTTAAAATGTGACTTATGATGTTAAAAGAACCTTACTGAAATTTTTGTCACAGTGCCAACTGGTGACATATTAACACTACAAAATTTTCTAACTTTCACACTCAATTTATGCCACTGTTGGCTCTCTTTGGCTTTTTTATCATTAATATATTTTAATTACTAAAGAAGGATGAATAGACTATTGCTAAATGTTAATTACATAATGGGCTAAATTAATGGCGTACAGTCTTAGTACATAAAATTTATTTATTCGTTCAATTTTCAATATGCTGCTTTCATTTCCCTTTTCCTATTCTTGTTTCTTATATCAACTATATATTACCAAGTAATAACAATAACAAGATGTTTATATTCTCCACTTACACAGTACTTTAACATAGTTTACACTGTTTTACCATTGGTGCTGTACACTATATTAGAAAATAATTATAATTCTAACAGAATAAGCTATAGGTCAAAAAATCTTATGACACCAAACTAGAAAGTTTGGGGTTGAATGTATGTGAACCCACATTTTCTGTTCTTTCTGGGATAAGACCTGTCTTCCCTTCTTAAATTTAATGAAAGCATTGTGACATCTAAATCTTAAAGTGCATGCTTTTCTAGTTTAACCTAAATTCAGCAAATAAAGTGACTATAAGAATGACAATGTGAAATAATGGCTGTTTTACATATAATTGCAGCAAAGACTGGAAAACACATGGCTTGAGGTTTGTTCCATTGATAACAGCCTGAAAAAGTAAGGATCAGTTTTTAGAGTTATTCTCAGAGACAAATAGAAATGAGCACTAGTTAAAAAAGACTTTGAGAGCTGGGGTAGGTGAAGAGAATTTTAGTAATACACATAGCTATTTTGAATGTCTGCTAAAGCACATGGATTAATACTCAAGTTACTCAGAAAATTTGCAAATGAGTTCATGAGCATATTCTTGAAAACATTTGAGGAAACTTGGTGAAACTTAGAAGTACTACAAGTTTGAAGTTTGACATATTATGATTGCACTTCAAAAAGTTGGACAAAGGTTCTGCTTACTGCTGCCCTGTAGCATAACACTGCCTTCCTTTCTAAGGAACACATCATTAACATTGAAAGATGGTTCCTTAGAGAAAGAGGTGAATACAGACCCACAAAGAACAAATCATGTCAGACTAGGCGTTTGTGACAAGATTTAGAAAAGTGCCAGATCAAAATGATGGATTAGTAGCTGATTGAAAAACTCAACCCAAAGAGATGATTAATGGATAAATGTCAATGTGTAAAGATGGTTTCCAGTAGGGTGCCACTGGCTTTATCCTTGGCATGTCCTTTTCAAAATTTTATCAATCATGTGGATAAAAATATAAAAGGCATATCTAGAAACAAGGATATATAGCAATTATGTTAAATGAATAGTTAAAAAGTAGGAGACTTAGATAATTCCTTTCAAAATTAATTCAGGAATACAGTTGGAAAAAAGTGAATGCATAATCTTCAAAATATGACAGAACAATTATTTAAAATTTTATTTATTTATGTATTTATGGCTGTGTTGAGTCTTCGTTTCTGTGCGAGGGCTTTCTCTAGTTGTGGCAAGCGGGGGCCACTCTTCATCGCGGTGCGCGGGCCTCTCACTATTTCGGCCTCTCTTGTTGCGGAGCACAGGCTCCAGACACGCAGGCTCAGTAGTTGTGGCTCACGGCCCTAGTCGCTCCGCGGCATGTGGGATCTTCCCAGATCAGGGCTCGAACCCGTGTCCCCTGCATCGGCAGGCAGATTCTCAACCACTGCGCCACCAGGGAAGCCCAGAACAATTATTTAAAATGAGGACATCTATAGGAATCCAAGGGTGCCTAGAAATTTGCATTTAATTGTTAATACACACTTTAAAATGTCAAATTACATAGAACACACTGAAAGAACAATGCGGGAAATTATGTTATATGAAAATATACTTTTAGTAACTAAAGTTTTTTTTTTTGTTTTACAGGCAATCCTATTGGCTCACAGTAAGGAGGTATGTTGACTGGTTGGTGATGGCTTATAAGATGGCTTATATTTGTTGTGCACTGCTGTGTAGACAGAAGGAAGAAAGATGTGTGAAATCCAGTGGAAGGTTGATTCATCTTCTAGTCGCTGATGAGTAAAAAAGTTAGTGAACAGATTTAGTAGGCCGTGAGACATCATCCATTGTTTGTGTTAATTTATAGGTCAAGTGACCATTTGGTAAGGAATGGTGTCTACAGGAAACCTTGGCTGCACAATTTGATTTTGAAGTGCTTTTTAAATGTTATCTCATATAAAGTGAAATATAAAAGACAGATAGAAACAGCTCTTAATTTGAGTTCATCAGGGGCTCTCTGTAAAATATATATACACACACATACAATATAAGCTCCATCTCAGTGTACACTGTATTATGGTTAAAAAATTGCTTCCTCTTCCAGGAAAAATTGAAAACATAACTATGTTTTTGAGGGAGTTGTATTTCTAATAGTCATCAGTATGGTCCCAAAGAGCACATGACCCTTCAGAATGTAAAACAAGTATTAGCTTTCCAAACTTCAAAGCAGAAGGAGCAGAATGAGAAGTCTATCTTAGTCCCCACGGAGGGCATATCGCCAATGCCCTTCTCACATGTTACAGAATAAGATGGTGAAAAAGGAAGAACATCTCCAAAAGTAGAGAAAAGAGCCACGGTGTGTGGGGCAGGGGGCAGGCTGGGAGAGGGAGTGACCATTCCCAATGTGTACAGTCAAGGTCTGAACAACATCACACACCCTTAGAGTAGAAACTTCTCAAAATACTGCCAAACAGGTTTGGGGGATTACTACAGACAAGTGATGGCTGGTTGTTTCCAAACGGGAGCTTTTATTGCAGTTATAGTATTTCTGTTGCTCCACTGAATACGAAGAGTGAGTGAGGCATTTAACTTGGCTTTAGTTCATGGGTCTCCTTAGCAAGAGGACACAGCTCCAGGCTGGAAGTAGAGATTGGCATGTGATGGAGGATGTTGTTAGGATTTTGGCTTGATACTCTTGATGCAGAACGTGAATGCCCTGCATTCCATGGGTGGCTGAGGGGGTATGCAAAATTAATATCTAGAAAGTTAGACTCCAGTGTATTATTATACCAAAAATATCCTTTCCCCTCCCTTCCCCATCTCACCGACATCAATCTTAGCCTTCTGACTTGCTCTGGCTAATGAAAAGAAGTGCAGGCATTATTTTCTCCCTGGCAGAAACTTGATGAGCACTATTTTCCCTCTGCTACAGACTGAGGCTGCTTCATCAACCTGGGGGCAGAACATGGAGCAAAGCTGCAGCCGATCAGTTATGGACACCTAGTGGGAGTGAGGAACAATGTTTTGTTGAAAGCCACTGAGATTTTTGAGTCTATTGTTACCACAGTATAACACTGGCTACCCTGACCATTACAGTCCCTGAGAAAGGAGCATCTTCTATTAAGGCCACTTAACTTCCTGAGTGAACAGAAACTATGAAGCAGATCATCAAGCTGTATAATATGTGTATATCCAGATGCTATATTATAAAATGCATGACTCTGAGTAAATAAAGCAGCTGGATATTTGGAAAAGTAAAGAAAAATAAAATAACCTATTTGCTGATTTATGACAAATAGAAACAATGTTCTAAGATTATGCTCCATTGCCTATTATAAGAAATAGATATCTGTGCTGAATTCACTTAACATACAAAGTAAAGTAATAAGAATCAATGATTGTAAAATTGTTTCAATTAAAAGACTACCTTCACCCGTATGACATGGTAATCTCTATATTGCATAAAATGAATATTTTTAAAATATATTTTACATGAAAATAGTCTGGCATAAAACATTGGTAGAATGAGAAAGTTGAGAATATCATGGAATATTATGAAATAAAAACCTGTTATAGAAATTAGAGCTTACATCATTGTGGAAGGATTTGAGGAAATAGAGAACTATGAAGGATCCGAGATGACACCCAGCAGCCCTGACAAGTAAGAACTAATTGAAACCTGCTGGACAGTAGGTGCTCCCTGCTGCTGTTCCAGGGGCTGGTGTGGCCCCTCCATCTCTGGGTTCAGAGACTCTGGTGGTTGGTCTGGACCTTATGATCAGGTCAAGCTCAAGAAGAGCTGGAGGAGATGCTAGAGAAGAGAAATGGGAACAAAACGGGACCCCATCTGCATCTGTCTCTCATGGCGTCTCTCCAATAACAACCTTTAGAACATAATCACTGATGCGCCTGTCTCCCAATCTCTGAAAATTTCCCTTGAGGCCAAACCTGAGCTCAATTCATGGAGGGATGGGAATTCTGGGAAAAGTAATTCTTGCTTACTTTCTCTTTCTCATGGATAACCTTTCATTTGCCAAATCATCACATTTAATTTGGCATAGATAACCTAGTCAAATGTGATCAGTTAAATCCTCCAGTATTCTATTCAAAAATTGAAGCTTGTAATTTAATTTCAAAAACAGTATTATGAAGAAAATTTTATTTACTCAAAATATATTCATTCCTAGAATAAGAGAAATAGCTTCATAGAGAAATGGAAGCTAAAAATTTTTCTTTTTACATTTTTAAAAATTTTATTTGTGAATACTATACATATAATAGAATTATCAGTTAAATGAGAATTTTGGAGAATTATCTTTCTCTTGCTATGTTTAAAACTTAGAGCTCATCCTTCAAACTGAATATTCTTATACACAGAAAAGAGGAGAAACAGGTTTAAATATCCAAATATTTATTTCATTGATCTCTTAGTTCCCTAGGTATTTCTGATTGCTTATCAAACCAAAAATTGTGGTGGCATATTGGTACCCTCTGCCATGTTGCATTTTCTAAAATTACTTACATCTAGCTGTGGCTAGGTTACAGCCAATGGATGGGGAAGTTCTCTGTGCAATTCCCACGAAGTGTTCGCAACGCTGCTTGAGATGTGGGGATGGAGGTGAAGCTCCACAGGGAACTGGTAGAATGTGGCCCAAATTCAAGACAGAGTGAAGAAGAAAGGGGAAAGAAATGCAGGATCCTGACTCCCTGCATAATTCATAGAGCAAAAGTACCAAACCAGTCCTGAATTGCCTCCTAATCAAATTTTACATAAGATGGAAATTAACCTTCATGGCTCTTTTGATTTTTGGTAACACCAAGCATATCTAATGCTAATTTATATGGCTACTTTCTTAGTCCATTTGGGCTTTCACTACAAAATACAGTAGGCTGTATGCCTTAAACAACAGACATTTATTTCTCACAGTTTTGGAGGCTGGGAAATCCGAGTTCAAGGCTCCAGCAGATTCCATGTCTGGTGAGAGCCCTCTTTCTCATTCAGAGAGAACTGTCTTCTTGCTGTGTCTTTACATGGTGGAAGGGGCTGGGGAGCTCTCTGGGGTCTCTTCTGTAAGGTCACTAATGCCATTCATGGGGAATCCATACCCCCATTGACCTATTCATCACTCATAGGTCCCACTTTCAAACACCATCACATTGAGGGTTAAGATTTAACATATGAATTTGCCGAGGGGTGACTTAAACATTCAATCTATTGAAGCTTCTTAACATGGCATTTCTTCGGAAAATTTCTCAGATTACTTTAAGTAAATCTGAATGTTGGAAAACTGTGATCTAGGTCCTAGTGTTTGGTTGATTAAAAAAAACAAAAAACAAAAAACTTGTACTACTGTTTTAATTTGAGCTTTAATTGACAAAAATATCCTTTTCAGAATAGATAAGTTCACTGTTTTTCAAAGGTTTTAGTTACATTTCAATATATTCTTCATTACAGAAATAAATTCTAGTTTCTTCAGGATAAATCTTTATGCAAATTTACAGTTTGTTTTTTTAATAATATTTAAGATAATTCCTCAAATGCTTCAAGTCATCTGAATGTGTGTGTCTGTATATCCAATTCATTGATATCTTCCTTCCTTGAACTAAATTAACATCTGTGGTAATAAGTAACAAAGTGATGGCCTTCCTCATTGCAATTCTGTTTTCTCCAACAAGATTAATAATTTCCCCCATATTTCTAATTTCCCTTGTCTCTTTTGCATTATCAACTCTTTTGGTTTTGTTTGTACTCACTTTTAATTTATAACTCATGAATTTAATTAAAGCAACAGATTATTCTTTGAGATCAACAAGATATTGATTTGGTTTTCATTCCAGCAGTTTTATTACAGGCTTCCCTACCTCAAAACAAAACTACACGCAACTAGTTTGTTTTTCAAATCTAATAGTCAAGTCATTGTGAAATATTGTATTTGGCTTGTTCATTTAATAAGTATCTTATTAATTTATTAGGTTTTTGAAGTGTGTATATTTTAAAGGAATTTGTAAAAGTTTTTATAATTGGATTGATCTAAGAATGCTTTAATGTTATAATTAGAAATAAAGTGCTAACTTTTGTAAGTACAGCAAAGACACATTAGACCATTTCATAAATAGTATTCAGGCTAATCTTAGCTTCAGAGGAAATCAGAATATTTTAAAAAGGCTTCCAAAGACATTGAAAATAGGATTTTTACTTTCAATAATGGCAAAGTTTGTACCGCTGTCTGTTACCCATTATTCCCGCCTTGTGGACCTCTTCCCCAGGAACAGAAGCTACCCTGCTTCCTTTTATCTTTATGTTGGACACAATATAATTTTACTCCTTCTCTGTTCTCCTCACATTCTCTGTTTGACCTTGTGAAATCATAAGTGTACCTCTTTAGATCCTTCATTCCTGAAATTGTTGGGTGTGCCATCCAGCTGTCTACCCTTGGGCAAGTGACCTAACTAACCACTGTGTAAACCACTTCCATTTTGCCTCTAGTAAAGGGAAAATTTACTCCTATCTCATGAGGTTATTGCCAGGTTTAAACTGTTTAGTCCCTGTATAGAACAGTAGCTGACCAGCATTCAGAAGTGTTGGGTTATAATCCAAAACTGAGCAGAAGACCTAAATAGACATTTTTCCAGAGAAGATATACAGATTGCCAACAAACACATGAAAGGATGCTCAACGTCACTAATCATTAGAGAAATGCAAATCAAAACTACAATGAGGTATCACCTCACACTGGTCAGAATGACCATCATCAAAAAATCTACAAACAAAAAATGCTGGAGAGGGTGTGGAGAAAAGGGAACCCTCTTGCACTGATTGTGGGAATGTAAATTGATACAGCCACTATGGAGAATAGTATGCAGGTTCCTTAAAAAACTACAAATAGAACTACCATATGACCCAGCAATGCCACTACTGGGCATATACCCTGAGAAAACCATAATTCAAAAAGAATCATGTAGGGCTTCCCTGGTGGTGCAGTGGTTGAGAGTCCACCTGCCGATGCAGGAGACATGGGCTCGTGCCCCGGACCGGGAATATCCCACATCCTGCGGAGTGGCTAGGCCTGTGAGCCATGACCACTGAGCCTGCACATCCGGAGCCTGTGCTCCACAACGGGAGAGGCCACAACAGTAAGAGGCCCGTGTACTGCAAAAAAAAAAAACAAAGTCATGTACCACAATGTTCATTGCAGCACTACTTATAATAGCCAGGACATGGAAGCAACCTAGTGTCCATCGACAGGTGAATGGATAAAGAAGTGTGGCACATATATACAATGGAATATTACTCAGCCATAAAAGGAAACAAAACTGAGTTATTTGTAGTGAGGTGGATGGACCTAGAGTCTGTCATACAGAGTGAAGTAAGTCAGAAAGAGAAAAACAAATACCGTATGCTAACACATATATAAGGAATCTAAAAAAAAATGGTTCTGAAGAACCTAGGGGCAGGACAGGAATAAAGACTCAGATGTAGAGAATGGACTTGAGGACATGGGGAGGGAGAAGGGTAAGCTGGGAAGAAGTGAGAGAGTGGCATGGACATATATACACTACCAAATATAAAATAGATAGCTAGTGGGAAGCAGCCACTTAGCACAGGGAGATCAGCTCTGTGCTTTGTGTCCACCTAGAGGGGTGGGATAGGGAAAGTTGGAGGGAGATGCAAGAGGGAGGGGATATGGGGATATATGTATACATATAGCTGATTCACTTTGTTATACAGCAGAAACTAACAAAACAATGTAAAGCAATTATACTCCAATAAAGATGTTAAAAAAAATTGTGTTGGGTTACCAACACAATTATCATCATCCCTGCCTGATACTTATCGCTAGGAGTCTCTGCACTCACCTGTTGGCCCAGGGCTATTTATTTGGGCTATTATTGATTAAGAGTGTTTATTTGGTTGGATTCAATTTTAATACAAGCAACAAGTAAATGTGAGGGTATCAGAACAATTGTGTTGGTGGCATACATGGCTAACTTCCCCCAACAAGCTGACCTGTATATTTGTCACCAGATGTACTAATTCAAACTATTAAGAGCTGTTTTTATGAATAGGAACATTTTATTTTTTATACTTGCCACCAAAACCTTCAGACCTTATGTGTACTTAAGGAAAATAAAGACACTTTTATACTTTAAGTTACTAATTGGCATAATTTTTTAGATTCTTATTTTTTTTATTTTGTTTTCTTCTTTTTTTAACTGAAGTATAGTTGATTTACCACATTTCAGGTGTAGAGTAAAGTGATTCAGTTTATATATATATATTACATATATATATATACACATATATATTCTTTTTCAATAATAGGCACATTTTTAAAATGTCTTTTAACATCAGTTTGAAAATTGAATCCTTTTCTAATAACTACACCAAAGAATGTCAACCAGAGCTATACAATCTGCAGAGCTAAGCTTCACTCTTTTCAATTTGGAGTCCAGGTATTTGCTTATGTTTTGGTTATCATTGCTAAATTAGTGATTTGCACAGGATGTCATTGCTTTATGCTTCATTATTTCAGAGAAATATATGGTCCTTGATGTCCTTTGGATCCAATCTCATCTCTTACTTCTTTCTGTAGTTTTGTATATATCTGAGTTTTGTTCAGTACAGTAGCATCTTAAAGTTTCATAATATACTTATAATAAACCAAATTGATGGTTTAACAATTTAATTCTGTATGTCACATAATGAATGTCGAGACTAAAAATGAAGAATACACTGCTGGTTCTTACCTGTTAAAAGAAAGTGCAGAAAAAGACTCAACAGAACATAGAAAGCAACAAATGACTTCTATTTAGAACCAACAAGTTGTATCTTTAGTAATAATATTTTACAATTATTCTTCTTTCTTGAACCAACACTTCATTCATATTGGTTTCCTTGCTGTTTGACTACATTATACACCGCTAATAAGCACATTAGCCAAATACAAGCAAAGCCAGATTTTTCTCTTCATTGTTTCTTTTAGCCATGTCACCTTACTATGATATATGCTAGAAAATGGGAGAGAACTGACAACAATTCAGGTAGAGTAGAACACCAGGTGCTCAGGGGCTGGCTTTTTAAAATATTTCTGTAATAGGAAAATGCAGGTAAGCACAGAGGAATAGGACCCATGAACACTGTCTTCAGTTCAAAATGGAAAAAAAAAATAATGAGAGGTAGGGAAGATTGTCTTCAGAAACTCAAAGTAAAGTAGAAATAAGCTTCTAATATTTGTGTTTCTGAATCCAAGAATCAGAAACATTCAAAAATCGAACCAGTGGGGCAAGTAGTGTTTACCAAGGAGCAACATTGTCCAGTCCCTGGCCCTCAGGCACTAGACAGAAGTGTGGAGAGAATCTCCTGCCAATAACAATAGGGGATAAGGAGCAGTGTGTATGGCAAGAAGTCAAAGCAACTGCTCAGGCTCAGAGACTGAAAAAAGGAACCAATCTCCAGAAACGGATTCAATTTATGGATCATCTTTTCCAAATAAGGCAGGAATTGTTACCGAAGTTCAAAAGGGACATGCATTAAGATAAATCAAGAATAAAGCCCATAGTGCTGGCTAGATTTCCTTGAGAATTGTTCCTCTGGTTTAGTGGCATCTGATACTCAGGTGGGACTCTATCGTGGGGACAGGAAGAGACTCCACAGGAATCTCATGATGCCGAGTCTTAGGAGCACTTGACCATTTGCAAATTCTCAGCTTTCCCTCATTGAGTTTTTTGCTATTCTGTGTCTTTGCACAGTTTCTATAAATTCTTCTTCAAATGTACCGCTAAGAGGTTTTTCATTCTGAAAAGAACGGCCCCACTGTACCGCAGATGAGCTTTCCTTAAATTTTACATGACTTTCTTATTTAACAAAACAATCTTATTTAAAAACTTTACTGGTCCTTAATTTGGTTTCTTGTTTCCTAATTCAGATTTTTTAAGGTTGCACTGAAAATATTTTCAAAGGCTTTGGGATTTAGATAAATATTTCTGAAATATTTGTAATATAGTTCTTTATTCATAAAATGAATAGCAGTTATACTCTAAGATAAAAATAGAATTGTATCTTTCAATATGTTTATATTACAAATTTACAGCTGAGTCTTTAATTCTGTTGTATTTTTCTTATGTTATTAATTCTGATTATTTTATTTAGTCATATTTGTTGATGGCCCACTACCATAGAATATAGTCCATGAACACTGTCTTCAGTTCCCTGTGTGCTCACTGATGTGCATGTAAAAATAAATCTACCCAAGTCCACACTTTCCCTGTCAGCTCCTCTTCCTGACAATGGCTAAAGCTAAAGGAGAAAATGGGGGAAAATGCACATTTCTATATTCTACAATGTGCTTATCAAGGATAACTGAACAAAAAATAAATTTGGTTATTTGGATTCAAAATGTGCACACATGTTACAAATCTAAATGGTTTTATTTACCACATTGATTTTCTCTGAAATACAAAGAGCTTAGTGTATGACCAGGTTTGTATTTTAAAGTATCACTTATTGTGCAGCAGTGCATTATCAGCAAACACCATTTGGTGATAAAAAGTCAGATAAGCAAAAGGAAGAAAATACCTATGAACCCAACCCCTCATCTTGATTATCAACTTGGTTTACAAATGCCTAATTGTTTTTATGCATATATATAAAACATTTATTTATTCATTTATATTTATTTATTTATGTGTATGAATTTAGATACTTTATTACTTTTACTCTATGTGACCATCCAATATTCACTTTATCATTCACTAGTAACCTGATTTCCTTCCAAAGTCATTATTTACGGACATAAGCTGTCTTAGAATGAGGAGGTAATTTTTTGTTTGTATTTTTCTTTAAACTTCTAAAGGATGAGATCATGATGTTAAGGACCAGAGTCTACTAGAGACCATACAGGGTGATAGGTCACTTATGTAGCTTGTGTTTCATTCATATGTAGGAAAATGTCAGTAAGAATGTTTTAAACCTTGTTTATAAAAGCTACTATAAATGTTTTCGAGAAAATTTTGTTAAATAGATATTTTACTAAGTTATGGAATTTAAAATGAGGAACAATCATCAGATAAGAGAATGTTTTCTCTAGAACCTTACAAAACTGAACTTACTTGGAATGAAACTTTTATTCTTTTCATTTAAGCTTTGAAAGCTGACAGGTACAGATTTATACTCTTGCTGCTGTGGGTTGGAATAAGCTGTATTTATGAAACTCATAGGACTGTAAGTTATTCCCTTTAGGTGCAGGATACAAATGATTTCAAGTGTTTGGAGAAACCACATTGGATTCTGACAGTGAGAAACAAAGAAATAGGGAAGGAAAGAAAGAAGGCAGGAAGGGAGGGCTGTGCGCGGGAGGGAGGGAAGATTGTACGAAGGCAGGAAGATGGAAAGTGTGGAGGTCTGTCACCATGTCTATTAGAATTCTGCCTCTTATTCAGCATAACTGATTTATAGCAGTCTAAATCTTTGCTTTCCATGCGGAAGATTGACATCACAATGTTTTGGTATAATCACGTGGTTCCACTTAACCTTAATTATATGACAGCAGAGTTGTAGAGTGATGGTTGGGAAACACAGATGCCACCAGAACATCATTTGTAGCAGCCTGAGGAGGATAAAACCCTGTATACAGAGGAGTCTCCAGCAGCATTCACGTTTGTGCCAAACTCTTAATAACGTGTCCAGGTTCCAACATTATGAGTCACATGCAGGGACACATCAATTCGAACAGATACATTGGAAAAAAGTTTGACTTAATAAAATCTCTGCTCAAATTTAATGTAAGTTATTTGAACATAGTCCACTTATTTATATATTAGTACTCTTTCCCTCATATGCTTAATATTTTTCATATTAGTCCAAATATTCCCTCTCAAAATTAACTGGAGGGTTATTTAGGAGAGTATATCATTTTACTTTATTGTTTTAAAATTTTCAGATAGATGCTCTTATGTTTATAGGAATAACATCAACTTTCATTCATGCTGTTAGGTATACTGAACAGCATAATTTCTGTGTTTGGAATGTTTGAAGTTTAATGTTATTCTTGGGAAATGATTAACTTTGTAACCCTTTTGAGCATTCAAATGAAATTTAATATCTCAATTTCGAGTGTGTATTTTTTGTTAAATAGCTGGTAAACCAATAGAATTAATTAGCTGGTATTTTGTTTTAGCATCCATTGGTGTCATACAGGAATAACATCTGACAATATTATTGGCATTTGAGTCAATATTTCTATGCAATGGAAAATGATGTTGTGTTGTATGTTTCAGTATCCTATTTGCAGATAATCAAATTTTCATTGCAGACTCTATCTTATCAATATAAAATAACCTTTTCATCCACTTTGATTTTCCTTTGCCTTGAAACTTTCTCTGTCAGATATTAACATTGACACCTTTGCTTTATTTCTCTCTTCATTTCCAAGCAAATTTTGGTCTTTGGTAATACATTGAATAAGAAATATGCACATTTATTGTCATCTTAAATTAATAGCTTTCGATAGCTAGGCTTTGATGGAAATCGTCAATATTTTAATGATTGGCAAATAATAATTTTCAAAATGAATACTGTTAAGACATAAAACGTTAAAGGGGAAGTTGAATTCTAAAGAGTGATATCTGTTTTCAGTTAATCAGGAAGTACTATTTTTATCACAACTTTCCACTAACACAATACTAACAAGACTGTTGATATAACACACGATATAAATGGACACATAATCTGGAGAGAAATGTGGAAATGTGCAGTAAGATTTAAATATTTTAAAATGACTTACTCTATGATTCTAAATAGAAATTTATTTTTTAAATGAAGGACATATATCCAAGGAAAAGCATTACAGTTTGTTTCTTACAGGAAAAAAAATGACACATTATTTAAATAATTTTGTTAATTTATCAAAGTGCATTTTAAAAAGATAAGATCAGGTTGTTATATAAATGTTTGTATATCTGAGTGTGTGTATGTTTATGACCTATTTTTAATTCTAAAAAGTTATATTATTGTACAAATAATAAACATTTCACCTCAATTTTTTCTTGCTTTATATTTTTACTCTTTTAAAAAAATTGTTTTTGAAATATAGTTGATTTACAATGTTTTGTTAATTTCAGGTGTACAGCAAAATGATTCAGTTATACATACATATGTATATATATTCTGTTTTTTATTAGGTTATTATAAGATATTGAGTAGAGTTCCCTGTGTTATACAGTAGGTCCTTGTTGGTTATCTATTTTATATATAGTAGGGTGGTATATGTTCATCCCAAACTCCTAATTTATCCTTCTCCTCCTCCCTTTGGTGGCCATAAATTTGTTTTCTATGTCTGTGAGTCTATTTCTGTTTCTTTTAATAACTTCCACAAACTATCTTAAACTCCATATTCTTAGAAAGCCAGTGTCCTCACAGATATTTCAGAACATTTTCAAATGGAGGCATCATCTTGGTCCCTGGTGTCTGGCTCCTGTCAGGACTCTGGCTCCAGTGCTTTTCTCTTTAGGTCCTATTTCCTGCATATTCCGTGGATTATGTCTTCCCACTGTGGCAAAATTAGTCTCAGGCTGAGTTCAAAACTCCAAATTTCTGTAACCTGTAAAATGTTCATAAATCTGTTCATTTACTTGTAACAAGTCCACACCTGATACATAACCTTGAATGTCCAAGGAATTCACCAATGAGCTGATCTAAGCATATTAATGATAGATGTCTCCCACAATCACATAGAATATTTTAGGACATTCTAGTCTATAATAGAATGTACTAAATTTATTTCTGCTTTGTCTGCAGAGAAAAATGACCAGAATGTCATACATCAACATATTCCATGAATGGTGAGCAATTTTCCTCCACGTTCCATGTTTTCTGACAACTTTAACTGAGATTACTTTTTTTTTTTTTTTTTTTTTTTTTTTTGCGGTACGCGGGCCTCTCACTGTTGTGGCCTCTCCCGTTGCGGAGCACAGTCTCTGGACGCGCAGGCGCAGTGACCATGGCTCACGGGCCCAGCCACTCCGCGGCATGTGGGATCCTCCCGGACCGGGGCACGAACCCGCGTCCCCTGCATCTGCAGGCGGACTCTCAACCACTGCGCCACCAGGGAAGCCCCTGAGATTACTTTTGTAATCGTGCTGTGTGACTGCTCCAACCTTCCTCATGACTTTGTTTCACCAAAAACTCAGATATGAGTGAGCAATTTTCTGTGAGAATAAGCGATGTGTCATTGTGTAAAGAAGAGAGCAGGTTTACATCATTTTTAGTAATTCATTAAACACAGTGATTTGTTGCCAACTAGTGTCAGGATTGGAATTCCAATGCCAGAAAAACAGGCACATCTCTACCCACAGGGCACTCGTTCTGGGATTCATGAGGCATGGAAATTAAACAATTAATGATGCTGGCAGCAGTGGTTGATAGCGTGTATGTAGTCTTTTAAACTCTGCACTGGAATATGTACGGGGCTGCCTTTGGACCACATCATCAGCCCCCCCGTCCCCGCACCCACCGGCTGGTGTGCAGGAATCACACTGAGAGACAAGGACAAGCCACCTCATCACTTAAGCCATCACCCACCCATTCCAAAGCCACAGTGCGTGAAATAGAAACTAAGGGTCTGAATTCCTCAGCAAATACTTTTTTTCCGTGGGAGATTAAAAGTAAAACACTAAGCAGAATCTTTATCATGGTAAAGTAAAACACTAAGCAGAATCTTTATCATGGTACTGAAAGCAAATGATAGTGATATACGGTGATTTGTGCTCCCTGGAAAACTTGCCTAGAGGCCAGTCTCTCCCTGCTCCTTCAAACATAACAAAAAGACAGAACAGCCGTTCCTAAGGCCCCACCTCAGTACTCACAGGGTAGTATGCATTAACAGGCCAAAATCACCAGGTATGTAAATAATAAACTACCATGAAAGAAATACAGCAAACCATCTGAGACAAGATGATTAGAACAGGTACTGAATTGTATAAAAGAGTACTAAATATATTTAATGAAATAAGAAAAGAATATATATACACACTCATGTGTAGAACATATATAATATATTAATATATGCATATATTAATATATTATTATAATATATTATATAAATATAAAATTACATATAATTATACTTTATATATCATGTTATATATTATATATACATCATAATATAATATATACTATATATTATACTGTATATTAAATATTATATGGTATATATATAATATATACACATATATTAATATAATATATTATTATATTTTATATATTAGATATACACATACATACATGTGTATATACATATAATATATACATATTATATATTTATATTATATTAATATATTATATAATATATATATTTACAATACTAATATATAATATATATTATTATGTTTACATATATATTATATATACACATACGTGTATATATACATGTATGTGATATAATTACATATTACAATTATGTATAATATATACTATTATATACATATATTTAATTATAATATAATTATATATTATAATTTCTATGTATTATATATAAATTATATATTTAATTTTGTATACTATATATAATCTTATATATATTATATATTATTATATATTTAATAGTATATATAAAATTATTTATAATTTTATATAAATAATACATGTAAATTATTATATAATATATAAAAAGTATTACATAATATATGCTATATTATAAATATATATATGAATATTTATATTATATAATGTATACTTTAAATATATATAGTATTATTATAATAGATTATATAATTATGAATATATGAATTTATATATATGAAATTATATATTATATCATGTAGTTATATTTTATATACACATATATATCAATATAATTTATTATAATATATGATATATTATGTATTATATTATATATGCTATATTTCATATTAAATATTATATATAATATACATTAAATATACCTAGTATATAATATTATATAATTAATACATAATATTTAGTATATAATATAGCATATAACATATTATATATAATAAAATGTATACTGTATTATAATAATGTATATTATATTTATATACACATATATATCATTAATATATAATCAATATATATACACATATATATTCTTATATCTCCCAATACATAGATATATAGTCTTACTTATCTCTCCTAAATACAGTGAAATATATTGAGGAAAGAACATAGGAATTTGTACAACAGCAAGGTGAATACAATTAAAAATGGATTACTATTGGAGACTCACACTGCAGAATTCTCCTATAAGGCAGCAGAAAGGAATAAAGAAATAGAAAATACAATTGTTAGAAGAAGTGTTGTCAAACTCCAGATAATAAGACCCTCACAATAAAAGGAAATAAAAGAAAAAATCAGGGAATGCAAAATATTTGGATAGATCATGAAGTTAAATGTTTCTGAAATTAAAAAAAAAAATAAAACATTCAAATTGAAAAGCTGTATGGAGTCCTAAAATGTGAGAGGTAAGTAAAGAAACCAAAAGTTGATACACTATGATAAAATGTAATGATTGCAAAGGAAAAGAGAAAAATATGAAATCACTGTAGATAAAAAATGGATTATCGACAAAGGAAAGAGAATCATATTAATATTGAGCTTCTCAGTACCAGCATAGGGATTAGAAGATAATGAAGTTATTTTTTTAAATCAATTTTAATGGGTTATGATTTATACACTACAAACCAATATAGTATAAATCCATTTAGACCGTACCACTTAACAAGTCTTAACAAATGTAGGGACACATTAACCTCTCATCAAAAGGAAGATACAGAACATTTCCATCACCCCAAAAGATGTTTCTTGCCCCTTTGCTGTCCATCACTCCTGCTGAACTGGCAGCAAACAACCACCAGTCTGCTTTTTGTTAGTGTAGCTTTGTTGGAATTTTCTAGAATTCTTTGCAAATGGGATCACAAAATATATACTTTTTTTTGCTTCTATTACTTAATATAGATTTTGAGATTTATCCATGCTGTTGTTTGTATTAATAGGTTATTTTTGGTGTTAGCAAAATTAATCATGGAAAGAAAAAAAAAAGGATGGAGGTAAGAAGGAAAGAGATGCACACAAGTGAAATGCTGAATGAAAAATGAAACGTAATTACTGATACAGAAGAACATCAACAATAGGGCAATGTTATCAAGAATTGAATGCTAATAAATTTGAAAACCTAGGCAAAAGGGGACGATTTTAAAAATGCATATAATTTCAACATTGGCAAAAACTACCTCTGGAACTTGAATAAACCAGTTAAAGACATGTGAAATGGTACTGAAAATCTCTCCATGTCCCTAAAATTCCCAGACCCTGATGATTTAATAGGGAAATGTTACTAAATTTTTAAAAAAATCCTATCTTATTCATGATAGAAAATAAAAAAGAACTATAGCTGCCAATTTTATTGCAGAATATAATTATCATTCCAACTATGAATATAGATACAAAAATCATAAATAAAATATTAGCTAAGTAAATACAACAGCAAATGAAATGTAATACATTATAATCAATTGAGGTTTATCCCAGGAATTCCAAGACGGTTTAACATCATAAATGTAATTATTACGTTAATTACATTTGTTAAAAACTACATCAACAAACTAAGAGTGGAAAAACTACTTTATCCTTGCATAGATTTTTTTTTGACATTAGCGAGAGAGAGAGAGAGAGAGAGAGAGAGAGAGAGATAAACCATAATTATATGCTTATCAGGGAACCATTAGAGGCATTCTCTTCAAAATCAGGAACAATATAAGAATGCTTCCATTCTCCTCTACTGCTCAGCAGAGTGCTATAATTCCTGGCAAATGTTATGAGGAAAACCAAATAAGGTCTGTACAGCTTGAAGGAAAAGTGATTGAACTACCCTTAGATCAAGATAGTATGATTGTCTCTCTAATTGGAAAAATCAACAGAAACAACAGATACACTGTTTGAACTAATTAATGAGGTCAGAAATGTTTCCAATGCTTTAACTATAAAAAATTTTGCATACCAGTAATCTTGATTCAGAAAACATAATGCACTATTTAGTGAAACAATAGAATTATAAGGTATCTAGGAAATTATTGACCAAGAATATGCATGAAAACCACAGCGAAGACTTCACAACTGCAATAATGGAAATGACAGTTGACATGAATAGATGAACTATTCCACTAATCTTTTTGAAATGTAAATTCTCAGGAAAGTAATTTATAAATACAATCCAATTAAATATAGGCTGAATATTTTGAGTATCTCAATAAGCTTTATATATATGTTTGTGTGTATACAGTGTATATGTAGTATTAACAGCATATACATATACAGTAGGTCCCCAAATACCTACGTGACCTGGAAGAGATTAGTGAAAAGGAGAGTACATAACTTATCAGATCTAAAATACATTTCAATTTATAGTATTAAAAATGCATTTATCATTGGAACAAAAAGATACATGGAAGAAAACAGGTATTTCAAAGAAAATCAAAATAAGAGATAGCAGAGTTGCAAGTCCAGGTGTACATGAAAATAATATACTTTGAGGATAATACTGTATTTCAAGAGGGGACAGGTATATTAGTGATAAGAGATAGCAGAGTTGCAAGTCCAGGTGTACATGAAAATAATATACTTTGAGGATAATACTGTATTTCAAGAGGGGACAGGTATATTAGTGAACAGTATTGAGAAAATCTGGAAAATTAAAATTGAATTCCTATCTCTTGCTTCCTGTTCGTTTTTACTTCAACACGATTAAAAAATTAAAAGTGAAAGGTAAAACCTGTTCAGAATGTAAACCTCCAGTTTTATGCCAGAAAGCTAATGGCAGTCCCTGGCTGCAAGGACTGCAGGGTGGGGATGTGGTGAGGTGTGGAATTTTGGTGTTTTCAGTGGATCCTTGAAAGCTTCTTTTCCTCATCCCACAGTCCTTCCTGTGAAGCACCTGGTGCCTCCCAGCTCTCAGCCTCTGTGGATACTGAACCACATTTGTTTTGGTTCCCCACAGAAACTCCGGTCTCAACTGTTCCTGTACTGAAGTTACCCCTTGTCTATCTGTTTTTTCACATCCAAAATTCTATTGATAGATATCGATGCCCCTTCTCTATTGATAGCTCTCCTTAGCATGGAGTTATTTATCTAAATATGTTTTTAATGGATGATAAAATCAGATAACTTCTTACATAAAATATTAAACACTGTCAGCTTTAGATAGATTATTTTAAAAGATTATGAATGAAGAAATTTCAATAATGTGTCGGATATTTCCATTTGAACCCGATTATAATATCAAACAATTTTTTTAAAGTTTCATATAAATTCAGAAATCCAAGGTAAGGGATGTCATTCTCTCTTTTCCTATCATTGAATTTACCAGAATATTAAAGTGCTCTAAAACAGCTGGGTAATCAGCATGGATAGTATGCCCTTATCAAACAACTATCCTGTGTTGACTTAGCAGGATCAAATTCATCTAAAAATATCTGCCCCACTTTTTCATTATAGTAACGTTATATGACATAGATGTGTCTGCCAAAGTAAAATGTCTCTCTCTGGGGTTGCACCATTATTATGAATATGTAGTATAAACTAATCCGTAAGCTGGTTTCCTGATTGACACTGAAGTAACTTTACGATTTAAAAAGCATAGTTTTTGTCAGCGGACTTTCACCATTATTAAATTTAGCCTTAAGGTGCTACATAAAGGCGAGGGAAAAAAATCAAATAACTGAAGTTATGGAACATGTATGCTTCTAAATTTGAATGCTTTTAATTATTCTTTGATGAAGAACTAAGCAAGATCATTGATTCAACAGTGATAAATGTTGCCCTGCGTTAGAGCAGAATATCCTGTTATAGATTTTTCTTATGCTCCTTTGTGGCTGTTTCTCCCCTAATATAACTAGTTTGGCAAGAACTGACATTAAACATCGTGTTTTCATGGTATTGGGGGTTTGCTTTTTTCTATTCTTCATACTTGGGGAAAGAGAGGAAATTTATTATATCAAGATTATCTCTGAGGAGTTACCTTTATACTGATTTTTAGAAGTTTTAGTCTTCTAGTCTGTGCCCCTTAGAATTTTATCTAATCAACTGCATCCCTCTATTCTGAGCATATAGAGGAAACAAAGAAGATACACAATGTGGCAACAAGAAGATCCTTTGTTGCTGATGTCATGTAAGGCCATGTGTTCAGCCCTTCCTACTCAGTCAATTTCATACTTGAATGGCATAGAAGTAGGTAAAATAATTGTTCCCATTTGAAAGACATGGTTGCTGAGTCTACATAAATTATTTTTGACCAGAAATCCACACAACAAGTCAATGTCACACCAGGTCTTAAATACTCATTTATATGACCCAGGAACCATTGATTTGTACACTCACCTAGGCTTTCTCTAATCATAACCACTTTGAATGAACTTATTTACTGCTGATAGTGCTAGTAATGATGACATTGATTATCATTTTGTGTGATATATTAGTACATATTTGTACACATACACGTATACATATATATACACATGCATGCAATGTTATGTACAGTATATTACAGAATATATTATAGACATATGTTATACACTGTCAGTAAAGCACTCTTCTGAGATACTTCAATCCTCTACTGAATGTGCATATGTGCCCCACAAAGGATTTCCTTCAAGAGATTTTTGTTTATTTGTATCATTTTGCTTTTTACAGTTTAACACAGAAGAAAAAATTGAGACAACTTATTTTTTAAGCAAAATATAATTGAACATTTATAGCTAAAGAGATGAATCTACACAGTATCTCTAAAGGATTCTACCTAAAAAAGAAATATGCAAAGTGGCTGTTTCAGCAATAGTGAAACAATTTCACTGACAGACTTACCAAAATTTGAAATATAAAACAGATAGATGTATGAGATTACTTTAAGAAAAATAACTTTAAGGACAGCCCAAAACATCTCCCCTAGCAGTCAACCATCTTTGTTCCTTCACACTCCATGGCAAGTAATGATTATCTATTTCATTATTTTCAGATGTTGACCAATCTATATTGGATGTTTGATATGGGCAAATCACTCTGCTAGGTCCTTCAACAAAGAATTACAATTAATATTTGCTTCCAGTAGGTTTACAGTCTACTGGAGTAAATAAACTTGAAAGCAGGAAACTGTAAGTGAGAGCATGTCATCCTTGAAAGTGTCTTCAAGCCTGCTTGGTCCACAAGCCTGCTTCCACCTCACTGATAATTTCCTGTTTCAACCTCCACCCCAGCATCTCACTAAAATGTGCTCACGAACACTCCTGGTGATCTCCTAATGACACAATTTAGAATAAATCCTAGTTATTTATAATTTTCACACTGTAAGCCTTATTGGGCATTTGACCACTAGCTATTTTTGAAAACAATGATAGATTTAATTTGTTAGTATTGCATTAGTTTTACGAAGAAAAGAAGAAGATAGTAGAAAGAGTTTTAATAAACCTCCCCCCAACCACATAGCCACATACACAGTTTCCCCTGTTATATTCCTATGGTACCGTTGTCACAATGACCCAATATTGACATATTAACTGCAGTCCATAATTTATTCAGGTCATATCACTCATTAATATCACTCTCTTGACAGCCAGAAATAAATCTGATGAAATACTTTTGAAGATATCTTTTCCCCCATAGACATATTTAACTCAAAGCTAACCTAATCAGCTTACACCACAAAAATGTCTCTTAAAAATATTACTGGAAAATGGCACATCAAAATATGTAACATTACCATGGAAGTTAGAGGCACTCTGCCATTATCTTTGTCCTTCACCCCATATCTATCTTTGCACTGCTCATTCTCTCTTCTAACTTTCTCTAACATAGAACCAGTTTTCTCTGTTCTCAACATCACAGTTTTATTATCAAATCACACGGTACCTTACTTAAACTTCCACAGTAGCTTGTTACTTTGCATCTGTGACAACCAAACATCTGTACAGTGGTGCAATAATGATCTTTCACCATATGTATATATTTTGTTAAGTTAAATTTTAATTGAATACATAAACTATTCATCTATTTTCTATTAAATAATTACCACTTTATAGATTGAGCAAACCTCCTATTTGAAAAGGAGTCTATTCCTTTCCCAAATTTGTTATCCCAAAGGTAACAAGTTTGGCATCTATTTCTTCAGACTAAAAATGAATTTTATACATATAACTTTGTATTTTTTCACTCTTTTTAAAATACCACATTGTATCATAGCAAATAAATATATTATGTGTTGCTATAAAAACATATTCCAAAAGGATTTTGCAATTCATATTGCCACTGTGTGGATATAAATGAACACATTTTCTCACGAATTCAATAATACAGTATTATGAACCTTTTAATACTTTCCTAATGTAATGAGTCTATTTTCAATCTGTACTTTTTACTGATATGATAATATTTTTTTATTACACTTTTGGTCATTTTCTTATTAAGGATATTTTTTAGATTTGCCTTTGTATATTGCAAACATTTGTTCTTACTCTATTGTCTTTCAACTTTGTATAGGGTCTGTTTCATTTTATGGTAGTTCGAAGTGTGTTATAATAAAATGTATTTATTTTTCTTTACAGTTTTGTTTTTCATTTCTAACTTAAGAAAATATTTACAAAACAAGATATTAAAACTATATATTAATACATGCTAGAGCATGTCTTTGTGATTATTTTTTCAAATTTGCTTTGGCAGAATTGGCATGCTTATGTTTCATTAGAAATTTTCTGCATCCATGGTGATTTTCATAAATTACTGTGTGATTTTATTGCAAAGGTCTATAGGAGATTTTGTTTAAAAATGCACTGAATTTAGAGATTAATTTAGAGAAATCAACTTCTTTATAATGTTGAATATTCTCTTTATTTAGTCAGATTTCTTTTGAGTTCTTTAGTAAAGCATATTATCTACATGAAGGTGTGCTTATTTTTTTGCAGGGTTTACTCCATGCCCACATGCATGCGTCTATCATAGTTTTGTTTCTGTTGTAGTTGTTTTTTCTGCTATGAATGGGATCTTTTATTCTAATATATTTTGTGAATTCTTTTTACTCCTACATAGAAAATCACTCAGGTTTGCATGTATAGTGTTAGACTCTGATCATAGCTCTCTCTATCTTGCTAAACTCTCATAAATTAAAAAACAAGTATGTTCATTTTTTTTTTCCTTAGGTAAATAACCATAATTCCTCCAAATTGTTCAACTTGGCTAGTTCCTTTCAAATTTTATGCATTTTATGTTGGGTTAAATGAGATTTTCCTGTAGTAAAACTGACCTCTAGCTCTCTGCAGTTAACAAGGAAAGTTGATTTTTCATTAATCCAATTTTCTCCAAGACTCTGGATGGCCATCCAGGGTGGGTGTCTTCCATGTGTGATTCCTAAATCCAGGTTTCTTCATCTTGGGTTATCATACCACTTGAGTTCACATTTTGTGTGGCAAGACAAGAAAACATAACAGATTGCACACTGGCTGTTAATTTTTTGTCATGGAAGTGAGGCAAATCGTTTCTAACATTCTAGTGGTCAACAAGCAAACAACTTGGCCACACTTAACTTCCAAGAGGAGACATGCCACAAGTATTATCTCTGTTACATATTAGCCTCTTCGTCTTTGCCAATTACATTAATAAAGACCACCAAACACCACTAAAGTCATCTTTATAATGTCAATCTGTGACTGTTTTCTTTTCTAACAACAATGGGATTACATAATATTTCATAATTAACTGTGATATTTTCTGCATTTCCTGGTCAATGCTCCTAATAATTCAAGAATATTCACTTTTATTCTTTCAGTTCCAAGAGTTCTTTGTTTGTTTTAATACATTTAAATTTAAATATTTTTATGCAATGTTATTTTTCCTTCTTATTTCATTTGTTAATGTAATGAATTATATTGACCCATTTTATAATGATGAAGCATAACTATTTACTGATGTAAAATTTATTAGTCTATTATTTTTAATATACAGAGAAACATAATATTTTAATATTCAGTATTATAATGTTTGACATATATATATATTTGGGAGATATTATCCTGTAGTTTTCTTTTCAAAAGTTGTCCTGTTCTGAATTTGATAGCTGAGTTACTCTAGACTCTTAATATAACATTGGGACGTCATTTTCTGTGTCTTGGAAGCAATTTCAATGGGAATTTATCTGTTCTTTTAAAGTGCAGATGGTCAACGTCTCATAAAATTTGCCTGGTACTCGTTTTTGATGGTAGACATTCTTTAATGGTACTTGGGCTATTTGGGATTTTTACCCTAACCAGGAAATTTTGGTCATTTTTAAGGTACTAAAAAATATCTCTTTTAAGTCAAAACCCAGTTATTTTATTCAAGAATAAGATTTTTTAAACTTGGTATTATTTTATATCCTCACATAAGATATTTTATATCCTATCCTCACTGCCCTCCTTTACCTTTGTTAATGCTAACACAAGGTATTTCCGTTTTTCATTGTTGTAAGTCATTTATCTTGACAACACTACCTTATTTAGGCAACACCATATTTTACTCATTTCTTAGATCATCGGTGACATGTGCATTTCCCTTATTCTATGTAGATTTATTATATTTCTCTGTTGAAGTACATCTTTAGTAGTTCTTTCAAAGAGAATCTGTAGGTGACAAACTCCTTGAGTCCTTAAATATCTGAAACATCTTTATTTCACCTTCAGAGTCAAACGATTGTTCCACTCTTCTGGGTCAAATATTGATTTTCTTAAATACTCGAATATTGCTTCATAGTCCTATTACAGGTAGTGTCACTAGAAATTGATGAAAATAACAATCACAACAAACTAGCACTGTGTACCAGACACTGTTCTAATCACTTTATAAATATCACCTAAATTAATATTCTGTCTAATAAGGCAAGTAATTATTGTCTTCATTTTACACATAAGAAATCTGGAGCCCAGAAAGTTGAGTAAATCACTCAGTGGTGCACAGGTGGTGAGCCAAGCCAGCTCAGCACCCACACTCTGCATCACTGGGCTCTGCAGCTTCACCATGTCAATGTGATTCCTGGTCCTTAGGCACATATTTATTCCATCACTGTTGGAGCTTAGAATATTTCTTTATAATTGTCAGTTTGAAGTTTATTTACAGTTTGTGTATGTATGAGTTTCTTTTAATTTATTCTGCACAGCAACTGTTAATCTCCTTTCAAGTCATTCTGATAAATTATTAGATATTATTTCTTATCCTTCCCCATTATTCACTCTGTTCTTCCCTTCAGGAATTCCCTTCTACTTTTATGAATTTTTCTTCCATATTTTCCAACTTTCAACTTTTGTGCTGCATTCTGAGGCAATTATTCAGTTTCATTTTTGAGCTTAATAATTTGCTGTTGTGCAGTGTCCAGACTCCTATTCAGAAAATCTGTTCAGTTTTTCAATAAATATTTTAATTTTTTAAATTACATTCATCTGTATTTCCTTTCCCTACTCCCTATTCTTTTTTTTTATTATTATTATTCTTTTTGTTATTTTTGACTGTGTTGGGTCTTCGTTGCTGTGTGTGGGCTTTCTCTAGTTGCAGTGAGCAGGGGTTACTCTTCGTTGCAGTGCTCAGGCTTCTCATTGTGGTGGCTTCTCTCATTGTGGAGCACAGGTTCTAGGCACGCAGGTTTCAGTAGTTGTGGCACACAAGCTCACTAGTTATGGCTCGTGGGCTCTAGAGCACAGGCTTAGTAGTTGTGGCGCATGGGCTTAGTTGCTCCATGGTATGTGGGATCTTCCCGGACGAGGGCTCGAACTCGAGTCCCCTGCATTGGTAGGCAGATTCTTAACTACTGCACCACCAGGGAAGTCCCTTCCTCCCTATTCTTGACCTTAGTATCCTACTATAGGCATATAGATGAAATGACCTCCCTATGTCTTAGGGTGGATTCACATTTCTGGAAACTTTCTGTGGTTGTTACATTAAAGTTGTTTATAAAGGATAAGACATTGTACTGTATTTGTTGAATTGCTGCATATGCTTTCTGGTGTAGATAATCCTAAATGTGAGTGTATCTGCAGTTCAAATTCTCCTGAAGCTCCTCACCCTCCTTAAGCCTGCAGCCCTCCATACCTTGGAGAGGGAAATAGAAGTGGCTCCTGGGACTTTGCTCTCTACTCTGCTCAGTAGGAGTTGGGGATAGGATAAGCCTGATTTTGATTCAGATCCATAGAGCTTGGAATCTTCCAGCCTTATGTACTTATTTTCCTTTCCAAGCATTGCTAACCACCTGGGAACTGTTCTGCATCTCAAGTGCAAAGTTGGTTGACAGACAAAGGAAAAGGCATCTCTGCTTCTGACCTACAGGACTGGGGCCTCTTCAAGATGGCCAAACATTGTGACACTTTTTCCATTGTGAGGTAGGCTCTGATTCTCCTCTTCTTGAATCAGGGCTGGACTGCTTGGGTTAGGGGTGTAGAGTGAATACTATATGAGTTGAAACTAGGGCTTTATGTAGACTGGCGGGTTTTGTCTTGGTTTCTTGGGTGCCTGAGCTGCCTTGAAATGAACCCAAGTATTCTAGCAAAGCCACATGGCAAAAGAGTAGAACCCAGCTGAGCCCAGCTCTCCAGCTGTCCCAACAATCTTAGCTCTATGGTCAAGCCCAAGTACTCACATCAAGTGAGTCCAGTCAACACCATGTGAACTGGGATTGCCCAGGTAAGGTTTGCTTGGAATCTTAATCCACAAATTATTAAAAAATTGTTGTTTAAGTTCTGGAGTAGTTTGCTACGTAGGCCTGCATGCCGCAGCTAAAGATCTCGCAACGAAGGATCCCACATACCGCAATGAAGATCCCACACGAGGCAACGAGGATCCCGTGTGCTGCAACTAAGACCCGGAGCAGTCAAATAAATTAAAAAATGATTAAATAAATACTAAAAAAAAAAAGAGAGAGAGAGAGAGAGAGAGAGAAAGAAACAAGGTCAGGGGACAGTTACCCAAGTTTTGAATGTTCTGTATTCTCCTAATGGAGAACCTCAGCTGATCCTTCATTTAATCTCCCACTTTAGGATTCTGTCATATCAGAATGTGAAATATCACTAGTATTAAACTCAGTTTTGAGGTGTACTACTCTTCTCAAGTATCTCTAATTGTAAATGGCTGATACTTTGCTTTCCAAAGAACTCTATGTGACCCTGAAAGAAAAAGAGAATGTGTCCTATAGTTTACCATATTGATACTGCTATCTTGGGGGATGCTTTGCCAAATATGGGGGAGACTTCTTTTCTTTTCTTTTTTTCAATACATCTTTATTGGAGTATAATTGTTTCACAATGCTGTGCTAGTTTCTGTTGTACAACAAAGTGAATCAGCCATATGCATACATGTATCCCCATATCCCTTCCCTCTTGCGTCTCCCTGCCACCCTCCCTATCCCACCCCTCTAGGTGGTCACAAAGCACTGAGCTGATCTCCCTGTGCTATGCAGCTGCCTCCCACTAGCTACCTATTTTACATTTGGTACTGTATATATGTCAATGCTACTCTCACTTTACCCCAGCTTCCCCTTCCCCTGCCCTGTGTCCTCAAGTCCATTTTTTATGTCTGCATCTTTATTCCTGCCCTGCCAATATGTTCATCAGAACCATAAGAAAACCATAATTCAAAAAGAGACATATACCACAATGTTCATTGCAGCACTACTTACAATAACCAGGACATGGAAGCAACTTAAATGTCAATTGACAGATGAATGGATAAAGAAGATATGGCACATATATACAATGGAATATTACTCAGCCATAAAAAGAAATGAAATTCAGTTATTGGTAGTGAGGTGGATGGACCTAGAGTCTGACATACAGAGTGAAGTAAGTCAGAAAGAGAAAAACAAATATCATATGCTAATACATGTATATGGAAACTAAAACAAAAATGAGACCCTTTTTCCTTATCAAATACTAACTTAATTATTTAATTAACATGACTTTGAGCAAAGGAGTCAGATTATAAAACATAAACATTATCAATATTTATTTTATTTCAAGAAAGCTCTGCGTATTTTACTAAAGATAAAAACAATAAGGAGGTATTACAGAGAGTGTCCTCTCATCTTTGAGGATGGGCTTTCTTTTTATTTGAACTCAAATTTCTCAACAAGGCAGATGCCTGAAGAAAGATGATAAGAGAGGTTTTCAGTCGTGTTTAAGTCCAAGTGTATGGCCTGGTTATTCTTCACTTACAGCCATGGTGGATGAATAAGATAACACCACTTACAACATTTTCTTCCTCCTTTGGAGCACTGTGTCAAGTTCCTTTATTTTCAGACATGAAAGTACCAAAAAAACATAATTTCTCAGGGCAAAGCCCAAAATATCTCACTTAGCAGAACTCTTGCTTCCCTCCCTGTCTGTTACTGCTCCTTTTGGCACTGGAATGGCCCAGCACTTGTAGGTATACTATACCAGATTAATGAGAATTGAACAAGTACAAACTTTTCCAGTTGACATAAACTTTGTTAAAAGGTTATTGCCAAGTATCTTGATCAGAATGGCAGGAATTTCCAAGTCTCCTGACACGAGAATCTTTCTAAAGTTCACTTCTCCTTTAATTGGCCCACAGAGTAAGAATATGTCTTCAAGATTTGCTATTGGCTGACATATCCTGACAGAATTTCCCTGCTGAAATTTTAGTTTTCCTTGCCTCTGTCATGTCGTGTAACCTTGTTCCAAACACATAAAATATTTTCCATCAATATTTACTAAAACTTCCAAAACTCTTCACTTTTCATGACTCGTTACCTCTACCTTGACTTTTTTCTCTATATGCTTAGCACACTAGTACTCAATTGTCCAGAATTCACATAAGTATAATATATTTGGAAACATATTTTCACTTGTGTATTTTTTGGACACCTTCCTCTATATTTCACGTACACATAAACAATATAGGTTGAGTGTATTCCTACTAAAGGACTTATCATTTTGTTTTGTGTTATTGTAATGTTTTGCTGTGTGTCCTAATGAATTGTGAATTTCTCAAAAGCATGAATAAATTTTTTAACTTTAAAAAATACATAAAGATGCCCAGAATCACACACTAAAAGTTTATGTACACACTTTTAAGAATTTACTAATTTTCCTACTTATCACTTTGTTTCAGATATTTTTATTAAAGTTAACATTTTTAGACAAATTGTTATCTCCTTTGTTTACTCTCTCAGTTAAATGTCCCTCCATCTCTCATCAGAGGCAAAAGTATCCTGAATTTAGTGTATTCTTCCATATGGAAAAATTTCATATATTTATTGCCTTTATATAAACACATACACACAATACTCCTGGGTGTAAACTCTAGGTAAACTTTTGTTCACAGATGTAGAAGGATGTTTGCCATAGTGTTATTTTCAGGGGAAAAAATTTTATAAACTTGGTGGTTTTATTTAACTGTATGAACCAGTAAAATGCAGAATATAAATATAAATATCATTCAGTGGAGTGAACTAATGAGAAATAATCTTGAAAACATAGAGTGAAAATATGATAACTCAAAAGTAGGACAACTAATGTAAATTTAAAACACAAAACAGTGATAGACATTCTAAATGAATAAACATATTATAAAAGCAAATGTGTGGGAGATGAATTGGAATTACACACATTGAAAACACAAAAAATGATGACAGTGAAGAAAGGGCAATGCAATCGTGTTGGGTAACAAAGGAGAATAACCGATAATCTAATAATTGATAGTCTAATAAAAGAAGGGACACTGTATAAAGTGATGATAAAATGATACCATGAGTTAAGGAGTAAAATCACCTCAGCTCTATGTTCCTGATTTCCCTCTCTCACCCCCTCAAAAAAGAAAAGAGCCTTTTACTTGTCTACATATTTAGATTTTGGCAATCAAAAATTATGAAAAGTTATATTTGCTAGACCTCACATTTTATGCGTGTTAGATACAAGTCCAAAAATGTTTTATTTTCAAATTCATATTATTTAGCATTGTTTGCAATAAAGATGTTCTATAAAATATAACAATGAGTCAATATAACTAAGAAGGACTAAAATATGACAGAGTGATTAGAGACACTGTATACAGAGTGATGGGCAGAAAAACAGGGACATTAACATTTAGGGCTGTTCAGTATTTCAGCTGTCTCTTTTAACAATATGCAAATATATAGCAGTAATTTTACCATTTTTCTCAAAGGAAAACAATCCTACTTTGTATTCTTAATAAGCACAAATTCGTTTTCTTCTCCCCTTGAAACAAGAGTATGATGATATCCATCATCATCATTATCATCATCATAATCTTTTTACATCTGTGTGGAGTCTACAGGGTGCACTCTATTTAAAGAAAGTATGATTGGTTAGAAGTGTGAAATTAGAGAGCATTAAAAACATATGACCAACACCCTTAGGCCTTTCTTTTCTGAATTAGATAAAATAGAAACAAAACCATCAGTATTTCACACCTGCCCGTTGAATAATCTGTAAGGAAGTCTTCACACTATCTTCCTCCTCTACCTACTCCCAGGAGCCCCTGTACTCCATAAAACATAAACCCAGAAGTTCTAAGTTCTGAGATCTGTTCTTAGTCAAAGGAGAAGTGACAAATTTCTCAAAGGTGAGAGATAAGCTCAGAAAAGTTCTCTTCAGTATTGCTCATCCTAGAGCCCAGAAAATGATTATATTTTCTGTGTCATGAGCACCTCCTATGAGCCTCTGGTGTGCTGAGTCTATCACAGGGGTTATCACACATAACTCTAACTCCATGGTAGCCCTTAGAGACTATTGTCATTTCCACTTTTAATGAGAAACAAGTTTAGAGAGACTAAGTACATTGATCAGGTTATACAACTAGTAACTAATAAATGTTGAATTCAAGAGGACATTTGTCTGTCTGCCTCCAAAGTAAACACTCTGAATTCTTATGCCAAGCTGAAGAAAATGACAATTTTAAAAATGTAGTACCAGGGCTTCCCTGATGGCGCAGTGCTTAAGAATCTGCCTGCCAATGCAGGGGACATGGGTTCAAGCCCTGGTCCAGGAAGATCCCATATGCTGCAGAGCAACTAGGCCTGTGTGCCACAACTACTGAGCCTGCATGCCACAACTACTGAAGTCCGTGCACCTAGAGCCCATGCTCCACAACAAAAGAAGCCACTGAGATGAGAACCCTGTGTACTACAATGAAGAGTACGCTCACTCACCTCAACTAGAGAAAGCCCTGCATGCAGCAACAAAGACCCAATGCAGCCAAAAATAAATAAATAAACTCTTTAAAAAATTATATTTAATTTAAAAAAACAAAATGTAGTACCAGTGCAAGCCATATCAGCAGCCAGTGTTATAATAATGTTTTCATTACAAAGCCTGCAGTTTCTTGACTGTTATTGAGTGCCCAAAAATGTAATAAACATTCTAAACACATCAGCTTTTATAATCTTCAGAATTATTCTATTGGTTATGTATAAATATTCTCAATTAAAAAATGAGAAACTCAGCAAAACCAATTCTCTACAATCTGTTCTAGAAAATAGAAGCAGAGGGAACATTTCTTAACTCATTTTACTAGACAAAAACAGTACCCTAATATCAAAACAATACAAAGATACTACAAGATAAGAAAACTGTACACCAGTATTTCTTATGAACATAGATTCAAAATTCCTCAGCAAGATATTAGCAATTGAATCCAACAATATATAAAAAGAATTATAGACTACAACCAAGAGGGATTTATCCCAGATATTCAAGCCTGTTTCAATATTTTAAAATCAATTAATGTAATCTGTCATAGCAATAAAAAAGTTAAAAATCATATGAGCACATCAATAGATGGAGAATAAACATTTGACAAAATCTAGTAATAATTCATAATAAAAACTCTCAGCAACCTAGAAACAGAGAGGAACTTCTTCAACTTGATAAAGAACAACTACACACAACCTACATCTAACATCATACTTACTGCTGAGAAACTACATGCTTTTCCCATAGGATCAGGAACTCAGCAAGAATGCCCTCTCTCATACCTTTTCAGCATTATACTGGAAGTCCTAGATAATGCAATAAGAAAAGAAAAGCAAATAAAAGGTATATATCAGGAAGAAATGAAAATTTGTTCATATATGACATATTTGTGTGTATGTATATATATATATATATATATATATATATATATAAAATACCAAAGAATAAAGAAAAAACTTTTGGAACTAATAAGTGATTATATCAAGGTTGTGATATAAAAGATTAATATACAGAAGTCAATTGCTTTTTTACATATCTGCAATTAGTAGTCAGAATTTGTAGTTAAAAACACAACACCATTTACATTAACACCAAAAGAAAGGAAAAATAAATGTTGAAGTATATATCTAACAAAATATATATATAAGATCTATACAAGAAAAACTACAAAACTCCGATGGAAGAAATCAAAGGAAGTCTAACTAAAGGCACAGATATTCCATGTTCATAAGAAAGACACTCAATAATGTTAGGTTGTCAGTCCTTACCAGTTTGATCTACAGATGTAATGCAATCTAAATCAAAATACGAGCGAGCTATTTTGTGGATGTCAACAAATTCATTCTATAGTTTACATGAAAAAACAAAAGATACAGATTGCCAACACAATATTGAAGAAGAACAAAGTCAGAAAATGAAAAAAAATACCCAACTTCAAGATATATTCTAAAGCAACAGCTATAACAGTAGTGTGGTATTGGTGAAAGAATATAGAAATAAATCAATAGAACAGAATAGGAAGCCAAAAATAGAACCATAAAAATGTAGCCCTGTAATTTAAATGTAAACTGAAATTTAATAAAGGAGCAAAGGCAGTTGAATGGAGAAAGGACAGTGCTTTCAAGAAGCGGTGCTGGAACAATTAAATATCTATATGCAAAATTATATATATATATATATATATATAGACATTAACCTTACACCTTTCAGAAAAATTAACTCAAAATGAATCACAGCCTGTTGACTGGAAAAAACCCCGCACTATGAGAATTGTGAGTTAAGTTTTATTGGGGCAAAATGAGGACTATAGCCTTGGAGACAGCATCTCAGATAACTCTGAGGAACTGCTCTGAAGAGGTGGAGGGGTGGTCAGTATATAAGTAATTTTGGTGAAGGGCGATACATGCAATCAAGCACACATTTTGGCAGGGGTTTGCTGCTGGTCTCATGAAGTTTACTGCTAGAAATAGGAGCATATATTCCATTAATGATTTTAGTGCTTTTCTAGATATGATAAGATACAAGAATTTGGGCTCATAAAATCTTCTTCTGAAAATATCTAATTATCTGAATGACTATTCTTCCAGTTTTTCCTAGCGCAAAGAGGACCTCATTCCTGATCTCCACCCTGGACTCCTTTCAAGATGTGTTGAAGTTCGGCGACTGCCACAGTTAGTGATCTAATCCTTGCAGAGGCAGACGTCAAGTGCCAATTTTTAGTTGGCAGACCTAAATGTAAAATGTAAAACTATAACACTTCTAGAAGATAACATTGAAGAAAATCCAGGTGAGCTTGGGCAGGAAAATGAGTTTTTAATACAAAAACAAAAGCATGATTCATGAAAAACATTTATACAGTGAACTTCATTACAGTTAAAAACTTCTGCTCTGTAAAAGACATTGTTAAGAGAATTTAAGAGACAAACCACAGCCTGGGAGAAAATATTTGCAAATCGCACATCTAAAGAACTGTAACCAAAATAATCAAAGGACACAGCAGTAGGAAAACAAGCCTATGAAAAAGTGGGCAAAATATCTTAATATACTACTCACCAAGGAAGATAAATGGATGGAAAATAAGCATATGAAAGGATGCTCAACATCATATGTCATTAGGGAATTGCAAACTAAAATAACAATGAGCTATCACTACATGCCTATTAGGTTAGCTAGAAGCCAAAATACTGACAACACCAAATTCGAGCAAGGACATGGAGCAACAAGGCACTCTGACTCATTGCTGGTGGACTACTAATGGTACAGCCATTTTAGAAGACAGTTCGGCAATTTATTACAAATCTAAACCTCGCCTTAACCACATAACCCTGCCCGTTGTTCCTAGGTATTTACCCAAATAAGTGAAACATGTATGTCAACACAAAAACAGGCATCTGACTATTAATAGCTGTTTTATTCATTATTGCCAAAAACTGGAAGCAGCCAAGATGCCCTTCAGTAGGTGAATGGATCAACAAACTGGGATACATTCATGCAATGGAGTATTACCCAGTGATAAAGAGAAATGAGGTGTCAAGCCATGCAAAGACATGAGGGAACCTTAAATGCATATCGCTGTGTATAAAAAGCTATTCTGAAAAGGTTGCATATTATATGATTCTAATTATATGACATTTTGGAAAAAGCAAAACTATGAAGATGGTAAAAAGAACAGCAGATATCAAGGAATTGGGCATGAATAGATGAAATGGGGGATTTTCAGGGCAGTGAAATGAATCTGTATGGTACCGGAATGGTGGATACATGGCATTATGCATTTGTCAAAACCTACAGAGCTATACAACACAAAGAGTGAATCCTAATGTAAACTATGGTCTGCAGTTAAAAAGTAATGTGCAAATATCAGTTCATCAATTGTAACAAATGCACCACACTAATATAAACTATTAACAGTAAGGGAAACTTTGTTGGGTAAAGTGTGGTTATACAGGAAATTTCTGCTCAATTTTACTGTAAAACTAAACCTGCTCTAAAATTATTAATTAATTCATTCATTCATTAAATTTTAATAAATCTTTATTGGAGTATAATTTCTTCACAATACTGTGTTAGTTTCTGTTGTACAACAAAGTGAATCAGCCATATTCAAACACATGTCCCCATATCCCCTCCCTCTTGAGCCTCCCTCCCACCTTCCCTATCCCACCCCTCTAGGCAGTCACAAAGCACGGAGCTGATCTCCCTGTGCTATGCGGCTGCTTCCCACTAGCTATTTTACATTTGGTAGTGTGTATATGTCGATGTTACTCTCACTTCGCCTCAGCTTCCCCCTCCCCTCCCATGTCCTCAAGTCCATTCACTAGGTTCATTAGTACCTTTTTTTTTTTTAAGATTCCGTATATATGTGTTAGCATACAGTATTTGTTTTTCTCTTTCTGACTTACTTCACTCTGTATGACAGACTCTAGGTCTATCTACCTCACTGCAAATAACTCAATTTCTTTCCTTCTCATGACTGAGTAATATTCCATTGTATATATGTGCCACAACTTCTTTATCCATTCATCTGTTTATGGACACTTAGGTTGCTTCCATGTCCCGGCTATTGTAAATAGTGCTGCAATGAACATTGTGGTACATGACTCTTTTTGAATTATGGTTTTCTCAGGGTATATGTCCAGTAGTGGGATTGCTGGGTCATATGGTAGTTCTATTTGTAGATTTTTAAGGAAGCTCCATACTGTTCTCCATAATGGTCATAAATGCAATTCTATTAATTTTAAAAATTAAGAACTCAAACCATGACATGACTAGTTAGTTGACTTTCTGAAGGCCAAGTTGGGGGAAATCCACAGGCTGTGCTCCTACCTGCTCCGTTAGCTAATGGCTGAAAGCTTAGAGCTCAGGACTCAGCCTACAGACTGCACATCCCTCATGCCCACCTGCAGCTTATCCTCAGTTGTTCTCATTTCCCATTGCTCTCTTGTTTTTAGGGCAAAGCATCACATTGTATTTCAGTGACCCACATTCATATTTCTGAAGAACGGATCCCTGCTTAATAACAAGCCCCCTATATCAATTCTTTCAACTCTAAGGCCCTCCATACTTCTCACCAGTTTCCCGAGTGGCTAGAACCACTTCTCAAGGAACACACATTTGTTAGAGGGCTCTCCTACTTGACAGCATAAGCTATTTACGTTCCAACCTCTATGTAGAGCTGGATCTAATATGCTTGTTTCTATGCTTGACATAGCTTTCTGGATTTCCAAAGTATCCTACAAATGTATAACTATCCTGAAAATGTATCAATATAACAATGTATAAATTGTTCAGATCAATTCAATTGAATTAATATTTGAGAAGTAAAAATAGAATCGCCCACTCTCCCTCACCCACACACACACAAATAGAAGGATAGATACATGATAGGTAGATAGATGAGAGATTGTAAAAACAGTGTTGCTATGTTGCTGCTATTGTATATGATTTTTCTATTTGAAAATATTTTACATGTGGTGAGTGCCAGGTAGCTCCAAGTAATACAAAAGAATAATCTAAGATGCAAGCAATAGAGCAGAGGACCATCCCTTCTACTCCCGGGAACAGGCCCCGGGGCCATGCAGTGTGTGTGTGGCAGGTGAGCTGGGACGGCGAGGACACCACAGGGAAAACTAAAGTGACACTGAGGGGTTTGTGCTGAACCACAATATTGGAGAGGCTTATAGGACATACAATGGGTAAAGGACGGTTCAGGAGCCCTCAGGGCCTGTGACGCCACATCATAAATATTTAGAGGTCAGAGGAGCCCTGGTCCATTTGTCCAGAGTGGACATGGCACCCTCTGAGAGGCGAGGTTTCCCTGGGGAAAGAGAAATCAGAATGATCCCTAATACAGTAAAATAAAGAAACAGGTTTTAACAGTGGCAGACTACCCAGATATAAGAACTTTGATGTAAATCCAGCAAACAAGTGAAGTTTTAATTCAGAAAGAGGTTGTTCATAAAGTGTAAACCTTCAGAAGGTTACTGCTATGACAGCTGAATATTGTCAATTATCCTTCATGTCAAGTCCATAAATCAGAGGACAATGGAAAATGTTCAAACAGAATTTATTGTGGAAAATTATGTTTGAATTTAGGGATGAGGGAATTGTCAAATGGTCAGGGGTTGGGCGTTCCTCCTTGTTTTTGTTTGTGTTCACATTTAACCTTTACTGAAATTTTCAGAGAATAAAACTATTTATTAATGTTGATTTCAAATAATAGCCATAAGACAAAAAAGACGTTTAAAGTGATTTGATTCATTCTTACTTTTCAATATTTATCCCATACAATTTTTGAGGTACAAAAAATATGTAACAACTGAGTAAATGAAAACACTATTTTTTTAAAATTCTTATTGGAGTGTAGTTGATTTATACTGTTGTGTTAGTTTCAGGTGTACAGCAAGGTGAATCAGTTATACATATATCTGCTCTTTTTTTTTTAGAGTCTTTTCCTATATAGGTCATTACAGAGTATTGAGTAGAGTTCCCTGTGCTATACAGCAGGCTCTTATTACTTATCTATTTTATATATAGTAGTGTGTATATGTCAATCCCAATCTCCCAATTTAACCCCCCAAATCCCCTGGTAACCATAAGTTTGTTTTCTACACCCATTTTGTAAGTAAGTTCATTTGTACCCTCTTTTTTAGATTCCACATGTAAGTGATATCATATGATATTTGTCTTTCGTCTGACTTACTTCACTCAGTATGACAATTACTAAAAAAAAAAAAATCTATTCCTACTATAAGTATGCGAAAACTCACATAGGACTTAGCATTATATGATGATAAATTTGCTGAACAATCTGAGTGTTGTAAAATATTAGCTTCTGCCATTGTATCAAAGGATGTATACTAAAGAGATGACATTCTACTTCTTCACGCCAGTTTACATGGATTCATACACACATATACCCCCAACAACTTGGAATCAAAAAATAAGATGTCCTTCTGATAATTGGACAACAGAATATGCAAATAATTGGATCATAAATATATACACTTAGTTTATGAAGACAGAGTAGTTTAGAAGTCAGAGCAAGACTAGCACATAATCTAACTGACAAATGCAGAAGAGAAATATGCCAGTTAGAAGAAAGAATATTGTCAGCTTGGAAAAAACAAAACAACTGTCCTAGAGAAAACCCAAAAAAGCATCCTCTTGGGAAGATGTTGCTCTTGAAAATTAGACACAATATTCCCTTTGCTTCAGTAACCACACTGAGGACAGAGTTACATCAGATTTTCATAATGTGATGTTATGAATCTTTAAATCATAACTTTTTTTGCTTAGAGTCCATAGTCATCAGTCAAACTCATCACTGATTGTCTTTCTGTGTATTACAGCTACAAGGAGGGATTGTATCGGCCAGGTCTCTATAGAGATGGTTATCTGCTTATCTTTTCAACTTAATTGAAAAACTAATAAATTACCATCAAAGTTTATATTGTTTTATTTAATGGAATTTCAACATTATAAATCATGAATTCACTGGAATGACAAGACAAGTTGGATGGTAACTCACCTAAATCACTCTGTCTCTAAATTTCAGCAATTGCCATTATCAGGCCATCACAGACAATGGAGTAAAAAAATGTCCCAAAGGAATTGAACCCAAATGTAACTTCATGAGTAAAATGCACTAATCAATAGAATTAAATATAGCATATATTTCATCAGCTTCTAATAAAATCACTGCAATATCAGATGAAACATGAAAAATGTAGCCCATCTTCCATTCAAGTTCACTAATCCGAAATCCCACATAGAGATATGGATTTGATCAATAACACCTGCAGAGCCAGGGAAGGGATATTAAATCTAATGTTATTATGTAGATTACATCTTGATGACATACTTGGGAAATGTGTTTTATTTAATATTAATAATTCCCTCAAATATTTGCTCTTTCAAGAACTTATATTACTTTTGCAGTTCTTATCAGACTATTCAGAGAGAAAAATATATTAAGATTAAAGATGTACTGGAAGTAATAACATTTTCATAAATCTGATTTATAAGTCTCATAAAAACCTGGAAATAACCCCTTAGTTTTTACCATATCATTAATAGATAACTTATTTTGAATAAACTTGTATTGTCTCATTCATCCTAATTTTTTTTTTTTTAATCAACAGTTCTGAGTTGTAAAATTTCATTTTTCTACCTGACTTCATTAATATCTAATATACCTCTGAAAATCCATTTCAACTATTAAGATTTGGTATTTTCTGGAATTTGCTTGTGCCTTTTATACATTGAAACTTAAAGCTACAGTTTTGTCTGTAGCACAGCACCAAAACCAAAAGAGAAAAATGGTGACTAGCAGAGTGAATGATTTTGTTGTTATTTTTCAGAAGAAATGGTCTCAACTTGATTTTTTTCACTGGTCAGGACACTTTGCTTGCTATTGGAGACATCCTATATATGTTTTCTAAACCTGAGCTATTGCCTTATGTGCATCCATGTGTTCACTTGATGTGAACTTTTAGTCTATCCCCACAAGCGTGTGCTATATATCACACTGGGCAATGATTTCACGGTGCTTTTCATAAACCAACATTTACTGAGAATAATATTCTTTGTCATGCATTGTTATAGAGACTGGGGATACAAAAGTCACAGAGAGAGATCTGTCCCCTTTCCTCAGAGAGCTGAGAGATGATGGCATAGATGTCATGCCTTAAGAAAAAAAAAAAAAAGAGCAAAATTTGAGCTTGTCAAGAATAAAGGTAAACCTACCAAGCACAAAATCAGGGTAATAGTCTAAGTTCTGCCTAGAAATAAGCAAGCAAAAAATATAAACAAAACAAAGATAAAGGTCCCTGTGAATTCGTAAGAAGGTAATATTCTAAGAGTAAAATACCCCCCATGGGATCAAAAGCACCATGCCCAATGTAAAATGTAGAAATAAGGCAAAGAAAAGCAGATAAATTTCTGTCAAAATCAAATCAGTGAAATAAAAGATGTTATCTCTGTAATAAATAAAATTAAAGCTATGGAGAATAAATACAAATCTTAGAAGATAAAGAGTGAAGCTCTTCTTCATGGGAATTATCTGAGTAAAGAACAGATTGATAGAAAGAATACAACTAGTGATATAAATAAGGCTTCTCTCTCTGAAGGTCCAGCACTCTAGACATGAAAATTAACTCACCTAATAACTCCACAATTAGTGAATAAAACCCAAAACTATTAAGTTGCAACCTTACTGGAAAAAAACGTTCAGTACGTACTCAGGCATAAATCAACAAATACATTTTAAAATCAGAAGAGTTTCAGGTTTGTATATACTTTAAAGCACCAAATTATAAATATAATGAAGTATACACAGAGCCTTGTGGAGATTAGGTTGTTACCAAACATTTCTACATCAAAGTAAGTTGCTAACATCAGTAGAAAAATAAGAGAGAAAACCATATATCTAATGCTTTTAGAAAAATCCTTCTCACAAACCCATATGTTTACATAACTGCACTTGAACTCTAGCTGACAGATGGATCAGATAGGAACTCACATTAAGATGTGCTCAGTCATGAAATACATCAGATACAGAAGGAGGTTAAATCTAAGCAAATATTTAACATACTTTCACAAAGAGGTAAAAGTCAAAAGAACCAAATATTAATCAAAGTAATATTTTATTAATAACAATTAAAACATAGATTTTATATTTTTGGACATTCACAGGAAGAGGGGGCCTGAACTATGCACCCTTCAGGACCTGTCTGGGGGCTGACACCACTGTAAGTATATGATGTGCGGAGATTAGCCTGCTACTTCAGAAGTTATTGTATAAGCTTGGACCATACAAAATTTACAATAATAAATAATAAACAAAAATAGATAATAGACCTGTAATATTTGCATTCAAGATGGCATAAATCAGATGGCTGAGAAAGTCAAGGATGGGATGTGCACCCCTGCAAGTTAAGGCCGGTTCTGAACCTTCCCAAGAGGTCCCTAGCTGACCGGCCCTCTGAAAGGAAGACGCCTCGTCATGAAGCTTCAAGTTAGTGAGTCCGACCTTCAGGATATAATCGGTTAAGGCTTGTTCTGTATCCAACCATCAAAAAGAGATACAAGAAGAAAACAGGTGAAACTCAGAAAAATTAAAAGAAATATATTGGTATCAGAATATATAAACTTTGCTAATATCAGGAAACAGAACCTCACCTAGTAAAGGGCATAGTCTCAATTCTTGTCTACAAATAATATAAGAGTATCTAAGTGTATCTAATACAAAATTAAGGAAGGAAACATACATAATTCGATGATAAAAAGTATTATAAAACATATACATTCTGATCTCAGGATTATAAAAAATTACATATATATTTCCTAATGTAGAAGATATATATATATATAATATGTATATGTATAGCTATATACATATATATATAAAAATATATAAGAACATAGGCCATATGTGTGATTTTAGAAATGCAGTATTAATTATATATTTCTATATTATATTAATATAATATATATGTGTGTGTGTATACACATACACACACACAGATTTTAATACTAGGTGACCACATTAACTTGATTTTTCTTTTCTTTCTTTTTCTTTGTATTTCTCAATATAAACAATTTACTATTTGGTTAAACAAAAAATAATCTTTCAATCCCCAATGAGATTCACTGACTTCTTCAAAGTAATATCTCCTTATGACCTTTGTTAATGAGTTTAACTCAAGTCCTCTTCAGCCTGAGGGGGTTCAGCTGCCCATTCATCTAGACAGCGCCGTTTCCATCCCACGGTCTTCAGGTGGCTTTGCCAAAGGAAAGCCGATCACTGGACACACATGGATCTCTGGGTATTGATCGTGAGAAGGAATATTGTTTACAAGATACAATACAGCAAATATACGCATGATGGCAATTTTTCAAGCTGACCTCATGCCACCCATCATTTAGAAGCAACCCTTGAAAGTCAAACAGTGAGATCAGAGTTTTTCAGGGCTCAGCTTCTTAACAGAGAAGCTCTTCTCACTGGCACTTCATGCATCCTTCTCACATTTCAAGTCCAGCATGACAGCCCAGCTGAAATGCACGTTTTCCTCACTACTCTGGTTTTCTAAAGCAGCTGTGGCTGGAGTCTACTCCTCACCTTATGCATCTAGCAGTTGGTCACTGAAAGGTTGAAGACTACACGGGAGTGAGCTCAGAATCCACAAAAACATCTAAAGCTTCCAGGCCATTGATTTCAGAGTTGTCTCCGCTAATACCCGTCTGTGTTAAACTGAGTTAGGAGACACGTGAGAGCTCAGTTAAGCTTTCCTAGGTGCTCACCTGGTGCAGGCAGAGCTGGGTTTTGCATGACAGTCTCCAGGCTGCATCCAGTTTCCCATGACTCTAGATTTCCATCTCATTGTATAGTATTTCTTGACTGTTTGCCCTCACCAAGAGACCATGCCACATCTTTTACTTGCAGTGCCCTGCAGTGAGAGGTAAGACAGATGTCAGGCAAGGTTTCACGTACAGCAGAAAGGAGTACGGGTGAATCTCACTAAGACCTAGGTTTAAAAACTTAGCCTCTTATTAGCCATGTGATTTCAGACAAGTTACTTAAATATTTGGGGCTGAGATTCCTCAATAGTGAAATGTAAAGAGTGAAATGCAAATAGTACTTATAATAGACCCTGTCAATATCCTGCCCAATGTCATCTCCATCTACATATATGCCTCTGGCTTCCTGGGTTTCTCCATCAGAGGCTATCATGGGCTGCTGAGCCACCCCATCTCGGGCAGGGCAAGCTAAGAGCACTAAGGAGTTAGTGGTCCAGGAGCAAATCTCCGAACCTGAGATGATAACTTGTGGGTAAGTAGCTCAGTGCTCGCCGTTCACAGCTCTGAACCATTCCACAGGGCCTCTCAGCGGGACATCCCCAGTGGCACTCAGCCCCAGGTGCCGCTGGCGGTGACATTCTCAGCCCTACATGAATGGCTGGTTCTCCAATTTCCAGTCTTTCTTCCCCGTGTCTTCAGAGTACTACCTGGGTCCCCTGCTGAATCAAGTATTACACTTAAATTGTTTCTCAGGACCTGAACAGGGAAGAGGGGAAATAAAAACTAATAAAGTGCCAGAGAGTAAACATATTATTCATGAGGATCAAATAAACAGAGCATATATAAACTGTGCAGCACAGAGCTTGATACAGAATACGATTTTAACAAATACCACTTCCCTTCATCCTTACCCACATCCTTCCTTGTGCTATGTGTTAGACACACTTGTTTTCCTGCCAGAGATAAAAACCAAATAAAAAGGAAAAATGAGTCCAGAAGATGGAGGTTAAATGTGAGCTCTATTACTGTTAAAGGTGCTGTAAACGCGGTTTAGGTCTGTAGCCACAAATCGTTTCCAAAATAGGAACTAACCCACCTTACTATTGACAGCATTGAAAAGTGGAAGGATTTCAATTCAGGGGCCCCAGTTTAGTGAATCCAAGTGTAAACTAATGCAGGGGAAAGAGAGGGACAAAAGTATGTCTGCCCGGTTCTTCTTCCTCCACAAAAACTTTATGCCTCCCAAGGGGAAAAGACTGAAAGAACAAGGGAGATGTAAGTCAGCGTTGTCCAGAGAAACAGAACCAGAAAGAGAGAGAGGGAGAGAGAGTTAGTTCATGTGATTATGGAGGCTGAGATGGTGCAAGGTGCTGTTGGTTTGCAAATTGGAGACCCAGGGATGCTGGTGTTACAATTTAGTCTGAGTCTGAAGGCCTGAGAAGCAGGGGAGCTGATAGTGTAAACCCCAATCTGAGGACAGAAAAGGTGAGATGAGATGCTCCAGCGTGAGCAGTGAGGCAGGAGAAAAAGGGGAAGATTCAGCTTCCTCTGCCTTTCCTTCTATTCAAGCCCTAGAGGATGGGATGGTGCCCACCCACCCTAGGGAGGGCAATCTACCCCCTCTAATGCTAATCTCATCCCAAAACATCTTCATAGACACACCCAGAAATAATGTTTAAACTGGACACTCCATGGCTGGTTAAGTTGACACCTAAACTTAACCATCACAAGGGAGAAAAAAGATTAGAAAATGTAACTCTACTGGATCTCAAAAAGTGAAATCTCAAGAATATCAAAACATGAAATCCAAATACTGTTCTGTTGGGGATCATTTCACATGAGCAGTGCAGTGCCTGAATTAACCTCCAAGCATGAATGTTCTCTGCTCTATTTCCCATCCCAAATTATGTTCAGCTATATCGTCTGACATCAGCAATTCAGCAATGAGATTGCATGATAATATAAATATACCCCAATCAAAAAATGCTAATAACACGGAGATAGCGCAAATTTAAATACATGCTTTTTTATCAATTTTAAGGAAAACATAAAGATTAAAAATTAAGTATCTTTTAAGTTAGGTTGAAGTCCAAAATATAAAATTACAAGAGAATTAAAATCAATACCACATGATCTGTCTTTATGGATTATAAAGAGAGTAAGTCATCCTCAATTCCTTAATCTCATCCTCAGCCAAACAAGTCATCGATGCTTGGTTGGAGGTAGGGTTCCTTCCAAAGCTGTGGCCTGGGTTGTTTCTCACAAGGCTGGTTGTATAATGTCTCCGAAGTACATTGTTAAGGATATTTAGGTTGAAGCAACTCTTCCATGCGGTCCTGGGTTGATTCATGCATGGGTGATTCCATGCATTTGTCATACCCATAGGATTTATGTGTTTGACAAAGAGTGAACTTGACTGTAGGCACACTTTAAACAACCACCAGAAGGATGGGGAGTTCCAGGACGGAATGCAGACTGTGACAGATGAGCTAAGTGTACCACAAATGTAGGACATAACTTCACTGAAGGTAGTGGGAGAAAAAGAGTTGACCTAAGTGTCTCTGGAAAGCAGTGTTTCAGCTGAACACTTGAAGGTGGAAGACAGGAACACCATACTCTAACTGGCAAGTATGTTTCTCCCAGAGGCACTGGTTAGCCATTCTGAACCTACTCAATACATATTCAAGGATTGAACAAATAAGTAAACAAACTGTGGATAACGGGAAACAGGGTTTCTCACTGTCAGAGAAGGAGGTTGTAAATAAGCAAGGGAGAGAGGGTAGAGTAAGCCCTGTGATGCTGGATTATAATAGGAGGTGTCAGTATAAACTCTTGTTCATTTTAATAGAGAGATGGAGAGGTTATATGTAGATGGACAGATAGACAAGGGATAGGAAGGTAGGTAGGTAGGTGGATAGCTAGACAAGATAATTAAAATCCTGTGTGTGCATGGTTTAGCATACAGGAGTATTGCTAGGTCTTCCACTGAGAGGGCCTAGAAACAGTACCACTCCAGCAGCAACAAGCACAGCCAGTGCTCATATTGATTTTTTAATCTCGTTCTCCAACAAAAGAAACCAGAGCTCCCTTCATAAAAGATTGATTTCAGGGCTTCAAATGATTCCCTGCTAGGGCAGAGACAACACAAGATGAGGTAGATCATCTTGAAGTGTCAGAAAATAATGAAGTGCTTTAAAAATAAATAAATAGAAGATAGGGGCTTGTCAAAAGGACACAGGAGCCCATCTGAAAGAGCTCCAAGTGACCCAAGCCGGAACAACTGTCCCCAAAAAGAAATAACGATAGTGTTGTGTTATGTACCAAAGAATAAAGTGAGTATCCTTGAGCCCATGTTAATGTAAATACATGATTAGATATATGAGTAAATGGAAAGTAAGGACAAAATTCTTACAGAAAAATTCCAAGTAATAAATATATAAGGATAAGAGGAATAGGAAAATCATCATTATAATCGCATAGCAATAATTGCTGCAGGCCTAATCCATGAGTGAATTCCAAAATAATGAGCAACATTTTAAAGAGAAACAGAATATTTGCATAGCCTAAAAGCATATCACTAAAATATGTATTAATTACTAGGGTGGTTTTGTTATACTGCCACAAATTCCTTGAGCACAGGGCTTAGTGACTTGGGTTGGACAGAATGCAGGATGAGAATAAATAGTGAGTCTACAGTGGAGAAATCTAGCCAACTCCACCTTAACCAAGGGATAAAAGTTGACATCCTGTACCCCAGACAAGATGGAGTGAGAAGGAGGCTCACTTCAGTATTATTCTTCCCCCAGAAAACATAGGGTTAGTCTAATCTTGAGAAAACATCATGCAGATTCCTATTGAGGGACATTCTACAAAATACTTAAGCAGACTTCTCAAATGTGTGAGAGTCATGGAAAGCCCACAGACTGCCACCATTGGCATAGAGAAAGGAGACAGGGTCATTAAATGCACTGCAGCAGCATGGATGAGGTTCTAAACAGGAAAAAGTTAGTGGAGAAACTGGCAAAATCCAAATAAAATCTCTAGTTAAATTTAATATCAGAGCTTTTTTCAGAAAAAGGGAGATCTTTGACATCCTTGCTTTCAGACCTGTGTGTAAAACTAGCTTGAACTTCATTCCTTGGGTTACAAACCCTCGAGTTCAAATTTAGAAATAAAAAATAAGTCCTCCTAAGAAAGGAAAAAGTAGATCTAACACCACATCTCTTAATGAGATTCACATCTTAGATTCTAGAGTTAAAACTGCATAGCACAGGGAGATCATCTCAGTGCTTTGTGACCACCTAGAGGGGCGGGATAGGGAGGGTGGGAGGGAGGAAATCCAAGAGGGAGGAGATATGGGAATGTATGTATATGTATAGCTGATTCACTTTGTTATGCAGCAGAAACTAACACACCATTGTAAAGCAATTACACTCCAATAAAGGTATTTAAAAACAAAAAGTGATCACAACGTTGGCCTCACATCAGCGACACTGAGAAATGCATCAGTGCCTGTTCCCCAAAGCAGGAGGCCCAGGGCAGGTTCTGTCCCCTGAACACCATCCCCGGGGCTGCCACAAACCACTATTATATCTAAATAGCATCTGAGCAACTTGATGTACAGCGGAAATTAAACACAGCATTATAAATCAACTATACTTAAACATAATTTTAAATATATATATATATTTACTATGGTTCATTGAAACTTGGACACCTGGAGGGAAAAATGAGTCTTAATATCTTGTTTCCAATGTTTTTCTCATCGGAGTCTCAGTTTCTTCATGTGTCAAACGAATGTTTTGGATTAGGTAAAATTTCAGCATTCTTAAAGGTCTGACATTCTTGATCCTCAGTAAATGATATTAGGGAATTTCAAGTGATTGCTTCATTAAAAATTTATTTTGGTAATAATTTCATATGTCATGTGAAATTTCTTTTTACTGTCTTTATTGGAGTATAATTGCTTTACATTGATTTGTTAGTTTCTGCTATATAACAAAGTGAATCAGCTATATGTATACATATATCCCCATATCCCCTCCCTCTTGCATCTCCCTCCCACCTTCCCTATCCTATCCCTCTAGGTGGTCACAAAGCACGGAGCTGATCTCCCTGTGCTATGCAGCTGCTTCCCACTAGCTATCTATTTTACATTTGGTAGTGTATATATGTCCATGTCACTCTATCACTTCATCTCAGCTTACCCTTCCCCCACCCCATGTCCTCAAGTCCATTCTCTACATCTGAGTCTTTATTCCTACTCTGCCCCTAGGTTCTTCAGAACCATATTTTTTACATTCCATATATATTTGTTAGCATACAGTATTTGTTTTTCTCTTTCTGACTTACTTCACTCTGTATGACAGACTCTAGGTCCATCTACCTGACTACAAATAACTCAGTTCTGTTTCTTTTTATGGCTGAGTAAGATTCCATTGTATATATGTGTCACATCTTCTTTATCCATTCATCTGTCAATGGACACTTAGGTTTCTTCCATGTCATAGCTATTGTAAATAGTACTGCAATGAACATTATGGTACATGACTCTCTTTGAATTACGGTTTTCTTAGGGTATATGCCCAGTATATTGGGATTGCTGGATCATAAGATAGGTCTATTTTTATTTTTTAAGGAACCTCCATACTGTCTTCCATAGTGGCTGTATCAATTTACATTCCCACTAAAAATATAGAAGGGTTCCCGTTTCTCCACACCCTCTCCAGCATTTATTTTTTATAAATTTTTTGATGATGGCCATTCTGACTGGTGTGAGATGATACCTCACTGTAGTTTTGATTTACATTTCTCTAATGATTAGTGATGTTGAGCATCCTTTCATGTGTTTGTTGGCAATCTTCTTTGGAGAAATGTCTATTTAGTTCTTCTGCCCATATTTGGATTGGATTGTTTTATTGATATTGAGCTCCATGAACTGCTTGTATATTTTGGAGATTAATGCTTTGTCAGTTGCTTCATTTGCAAATATATTCTCACATACTGAGGGTTGTCTTTTTGTCTATTTTAGGTTTTCTTTGCTATGCAAAAGCTTTTAAGTTTCATTAGGTCTCATTCATTTTTGTTTTTATTTCCATTTCTCTAGGAGGTGCATCAAAAAGGATCTTGATGTCAATAATGTCATAGAGTGTTCTGCCTCTGTTTTCCCCTAAGAGTTTTATAGTGTCTGGCCTTACATTTAGGTCTCTAATCCAGTTTGAGTTTATTTTTGTGTATGATGTTAGGGAGTGTTCTAATTTCATTCTTTTACATATTGCTGTCCAATTTTCTGAGCAACACTTATTGAAGAGGCTGTCTTTTCTCCATTGTATACTCATGTCTCCTTTATCAAAGATAAGGTGACCATATGTGCGTGGGTTTATCTCTAGGCTTTCTATCCTGTTCCATTGATCTATATTTCTGTTTTTGTGCCAGTACCATACTGTCTTGATTACTGTAGCTTTCTAGTATAGTCTGAAGTCAGGGAGCCTGATTCCTTCAGGCAGTTTTACTTTCTCAGTGTTGCTTTGGCTAGTCGGGGTCTTTGGTGTTTCCACACAAACTTTGAAATTTTTTGTTCTAGTTCTGTGAAAAATGCCACTGGTAGTTTGATAGGGATTGTATTCAATTTGTAGATTGTTTTGGGTAGTATAGTCATTTTCACAATGTTGATTCTTCCAATCCAAGAACATGGTGTAACTCCCCATCTGTTTGTATCATCTTTAATTTCTTTCATCAGTATCTTGTAGTTTTCTGCATACAGGTCTTTTGTTTCCTTAGGTAAATTTATTCCTATGTTTATTATTCTTTTTGTTGCAATGGGAAATGGGAGTGTTTCCTTAATTTCTCTTTCAGATTTTTGATCAGTAGTGCATAAGAATGCAAGAGATTTCTGTGCATTAATATTGTATCCTGCAACTTTACCAAATTCATTGATTAACTCTACTAGTTTTCTGGTAGAATCTTTAGGATTCTCTATGTATAGTATCATGCCATCTGCAAACAGTGACAGTTTTACTTCTTCTTTTCCGATTTGGATTCCTTTTATTTCTTTTCCTTCTCTGATTACAGCAGCTAAAACTTCCAAAACTATGTTGAATAATAGTGGTAGAGTGGGTACCGTTGTTTGCTCCTGATCTTAGTGAAAATGATTTCAGTTTTTCACCATAGAGAATGATGGTGGCTGTGGGTTTGTCAAATATGGCCTTTATTATGTTGAGGTAGGTTCCCTCTATGCCTATTTTCTGGAGAGTTTTTATCATAAATGGGTGTTGAATTTTATCACAAGATTTTTCTGCCTCTATTGAGGTGATCATATGGTTTTTCTCCTTCAGTTTGTTAATATGATGTATCACATTGATTGATTTGTATATATTGAAGAATCCTTGCATTCCTGGGATAAACCCCACTTGATCATGGTGGATGATCCTTATAATGTGCTGCTGGATTCTGTTTGCTAGTATTTTGTCGAGGATTTTTGCATCTATGTTCATCAGTGATATTGGCCTATAGTTTCCTTTTTTGGTGACATATTTGTCTGATTTTGGTATCAGGGTGATGGTTGCCTCACAGAATGAGTTTGGGAGTGTTCCTCCCTCTGATTTATTTTGGAAGAGTTTGAGAAAGATAGGTCTTAGCTCTTCTCTAAATGTTTGATAGAATTCGCTGTTGAATCCATCTGGTCCTGGGCTTTTGTTTGTTGGAAGATTTTTAATCACAGATTCAATTTCAGTGCTTGTGATTGGTCTGTTTATATTTTCTATTTCTTCCTGGCTCAGCCTCAGAAGGTTGTGCTTTTCTAAGAATTTGTCCATTTCTTCCAGGTTGTCCATTTTATTAGCATATAGTTGCTTGTAGTAATCTTTCATGATCCTTTGTATTTCTTCAGTGCCAGTTGTTACTTCTCCTTTTTCAGTTCTAATTCTGTTGACTTGAGTCTTCTCCCTGTTTTCTTGATGAGTCTGTCTAATGGTTTATCAATTTTGTTTATCTTCTCAAAGAACCAGCTTTTAGTTTTGTTGATCTTTGCTATCATTTCCTTCATTTCTTTTCATCTATTTCTGATCTGATCTTTATGATTGATTTCCTTCTGCTAACTGTGGGGTGTTTTTGTTTTTCTTTCTCTAATTGTTTTAGGTATAAGGTTAGGTTGTTTATTTAAGATGTTTCTTGTTTCTTGAGGTAGGATTGTATTGCTATAAACTTTCCTCTTAAAACCACTTTTGCTGCCTCCCATAGTTTTTGGGTCGTCATGTTTTCATTGTCATTTGTTTCTAGGTATTTTTTTGATTTCCTCTTTTATTTCTTCAGTGATCTCTTGATTATTTAGTAGTGTATTGTTTAGCTTCCATGTGTTTGTATTTTTTAGAGATTTTTTTTTCCTGTAATTGATATCTAGTCTCATAGTTTTGTGGTCAGAAAAGATACTTGATACAATTTCAATTTTCTTAAATTTACCAAGGCTTCATTTGTGACCCAACTTATGATCTATGCTGGAGATTGTTCCATGAGTACTTGAGAAGAAAGTGTATTCTGTTGTTTTTGGATGAAATGTCCTATGAATAGCAATTAAATCATCTTGTTTAATGTGTCATTTAAAGCTTGTGTTTCCTTATTTGTTTTCATTTTGGATGATCTGTCCATTGGTGAAAGTCAGGTGTTAAACTCCCCTACTATGATTATGTTACTGTTGATTTCCCCTTTTATGGCTGTTAGCATTTGACTTATGTATTGATGTGTTCCTATGTTGGGTGCATAAATATTTACAATTGTTATATATTCTTCTTGGATTGATCCCTTGATCATTATGTAGTGTCCTTTCTTGCCTCTTGCAACATTCTTTATTTTAAAGTCTATTTTTCTGATATGAGAATTGTTAATCCAGTTTTCTTTTGATATCCATTTGCATGGAATATCTTTTTCCATCCCCTCACTTTCAGACTCTATGTGTCCCTAGGTCTGAAGTGGGTCTCTTGTAGATAGCATATATATGGGTCTTGTTTTTGTATCCATTCAGCTAGTCTGTGTCTTTTGGTTGGAGCATTTAATCCATTTACATTTAAGGTAATTATCAATATGTATGTTCCTATTACCATTTTCTTAATGGTTTGTGTTTGTTATTGTAGGTCTTTTCCTTCTCTTGTGTTTCCTGCCTAGAGAAGTTCCATCAGCATTTGTTGGAAAGTTGATTTTGTGATGCTGAATTCTCTTAGCTTTTGCTTGTCTGTAATGGTTTTAATTTCTCCTTCAAATCTGAATGAGATCCTTTCTGTGTAGAGTAATCTTGGTTGTGTTTTTTTCCCTTTCTTCATTTTAAATGTGCCCTGTCACTCCCTCTGGCTTGCAGATATTTTGCTGAAAGATCAACTGTTAACCTTTGGGGATCCCCTTGTATTTTATTTGTTCTTTTACCTTTCTGCTTTTAATATATTTTTTGGATTTAATTTTTGCTATCTTGATTAATATGTGTCTTGGCATGTTTCTCCTTGGATTTATCCTGTATGGAACTCTCTGCTCTTCCTGGACTTGATTGACTATTTCCTTTCCCATATGAGGGAAGTTTTCAACTATAAGCTCTTCAAATATTTTCTTGGTCCCTTTCTTTTTCTCTTCTTCTTCTGGGACCCCTATAATTCAAATGTTTGTGTGTTTAATGTTGTCCCAGAGGTCTCTGAGACTGTCCTCAATTCTTTTCATTCTTTTTTCTTTATTCTGCTCTGTGGTAGTTATTTCCACTATTTTATCTTCCAGGTCACTTATCCGTTCTTCTGCCTCAGTTATTCTGCTATTGTTTCCTTTTAGAGAATTTTTAATTGCATTTACTGTGTTGTTCATCATTGTTTGTTTGCTCTTTAGTTCTTATAGGTCCTTGTTAAACGTTTCTTGTATTTTTTCCATTCTATTTCCAATATTTTGGATCATCTTTACTATCATTACTCTGAATTATTTTTCAGATAGACTGCCTATTTCCTCTTCATTTGTTTGGTCTGGTGGGTTTTTACCTGCTCCTTCACCCGCTGCATTTTTCTCTGTCCTCTCATTTTGCTTAACTTACTGTATCTGGGGTCTCCTTTTCACAGGCTTCAGGTTTGTAGTTCCCATTGTTTTTGTTGTCTGCCCCCAGTGGGTAAGGTTGCTTCTGTGGGTTTTGTAGGCTTCCTATGGAGGGTGCTAGTGCCTTTGTTCTGGTGGATGAGGCTGGATCTTTTCTTTCTGGTGGGCAGGACTGCATCTGGTGGTATGTTTCGGGGTGTCTGTGAACTTATTATGATTTTTGGCAGCCTCTCTGCTAATGGGTGGGGCTGTGTTCCTGTTTTGCTAGTTGTTTGGAATGGGGTGTCCAGCACTGGAACTTGCTGGTCATTGAGTGGAGATGGGTCTTAGCTTTGAGATGGAGATCTCAGGTAGAGCTCTTACTGATTGATATTATGTGGAGCCAGGAGGTCTCTGGTGGTCCAATGTCCTGAACTCAGCTCTCCCACCTCAGAGGTCCAGGCCTGACACCCAGCCAGAGCACCAAGACCCTGTCAGCCACATGGCTGCAGCATCAGTCTGCCATTATTGTTGCTTTCTTTCTCTCTCAACAACTGAGCACAATAACATACACCCTCTTTCTTCTGAACTGGGAGAAGCTGAAGGAGAGCTGGTGAGAGCAGGAGGGCCACAGTCATAGTTGAGGCTTGACTCCAATCGTCATGTGAAATTTTATTTAAAACAATTATTTGGAATTTATATGATACATACAAGCATTTTTGATACCCTGTTCATACTAGAATAAGCATTCGAAATAAAAAGTTTTCTTCAGTTTTCAAAAAATTAATTAATTAATAAAATAGCATCTAAAGGGATGCAGGTGAGCCCTCTTCCTCTCCCCCTTAACCCTGAACAAAGCTAGTCTGGGGATACTTACCTGACTATGCTGTAATAGGTTAAAGGTAAACCCTAAGGATGATGTACAGTGGATGTAGAGCCCAGTGGTGTTGCATTTTTAAAGGCATAAAATGTTGTTTTACCCATTGATGTCTGAAAATCTGTAGGCAAGATCCTGCCTCAGTCCTGCCTACCGTGTGAAGCCAGGCTGCACGTCCATTGTTCAAGATCAGACTGCAGCTTTTTGTGCCTGAGGGCCACTGCCTTGTGGCTGAGGGACCCTCATCCCCACACACCTGCCACTCACATTTGGACAAAGCAGCTATAAACTGCAGGACCTGCTGAAGCCAAAAGCACATGAGCCCTAAAGTTTCAAAGTCCTGATGAGCTGCAGTGACTTAAATCCACAGTGAAAGGGTAAAAGCGAGTCAGGGGCCCCCACACAGACCACTGTGCACAGCCAAGAGCAAATGTCCTTGGGGTCTCACCCAGCCAAAAGCAGCAATCAGCAACTGCTTCCCTTAAATTCTACTCAGGCTTTGTATTGGTCTAACAATACAAACTGGGTAAAACAAGTTTAATAGAAAGAATTGCTAAATGCTGAGTAATAATACAAAAGTGATGATAGGATATAAGGGAACCATGTGCCTCTAGGGCTGAAGGAGAGTAGACAGGTTGGACAAATCTGGGAGAGATGACACCCACCAAACCTTATTGGGGAAGGTGGGTTGAGCCCCTGGGAGCAGGAAGTGTACAGATTCACCCAGGCTGGATCTCATCTGCAAGTCACTGAGCAGTGGAAATGCAGCCCTCAGAGTGTAGCACCTGCTCTCAGGTCACCAGCAAGTGCTGATGTGGGCCTAGAGATGCAGGCTGAACAGGAAGCTGCAGCTAGGATGCAGCAATGCAGCCGGAGGTCTTCAGGACCCCAGTTTCCTTGTAGCGAGGCTGCAGGAAGGTTATCGCCAGGCTAGGTCGAGGTTGTAAGGTTGCTGACGGGCCGCACATTCTGGGCCTGCTGGCCTCTCCCCAACCCCCAACCTTGAACAGCAGGGTGCCCTTTGCTCCCACAAGTAACATTATGCTCATCGTAAAGGAGAGATGCTTAAAGAGTTCTGTCCATGGTGGCAGGGTATATGTTGAAATGTTAAATTGATAACAGTCAGATTCTTCTTCTAAATGTTCATCCCCATGCCCCAGACCTTAAAACCACCCTGGCTTGTTAAGAAATAGAAATTGACAAACCTTGAAAACAAAACTGCCTTTCTTCCTCCAAAGCAGAAGAGGCAAAGGGGAAGAGGTAAATTCCTCCTCCCAGAGTGAAATTTGGTGTGGCGGGGTGGAGAAGGGGGAGAAAGTAAAGGGCTGTCACTCTAATGAATGTTCCTCCTGAAAAACCGGGAGTCAGGGAAAGGAGGCCCCAGTCCCAGACATTAGGGGGTGGGTGAAAGGCACTGAAATGTTTCCTTTAGTGGAAGGATTGCCTACAGGTATGTTTTCCTTAGAGTTTACAAGGACCCTAGTGTTGGGTACCACTAAACATTGAAAAGGGAAATGGGCATTTTAGTTGGTGTTCCCTCCATCATTTTCCCATTACCCCTTCTCTCAGAGGTAGCCCTTGACCTTACTTTCCTGTCTCACCCCACTTTCATTCTTTGAGATTTCTGCTGTCCATAGTCTCTGTGTCTGTATGTTCTGTGTGGGCATCTTCAGGCCTCAAGGCATTACTTTTAGACAAGCTCGGATTATCACATATAATTAGCCTTATTAGTAGTGAAAGCATTATGACTTGCTTCATGAATTTAACGTGGAAATTTGATTGCATTTATTTTATGTCTTCACTTAATTGCTGTAGCCTTCATATAGGATGTATTAGCAGGAAGCCCAATACTTTAGTCTTGACACAGGTCCTATGAATTACCCAATGATCCTAAGAATTGATTCATTCTGAAGGCTGATGAAGGTCATCAAAACCCAAAAGGTAGGACTGTGTTTTGATGATTCTAAAACTATTGCTGCTTGTAGATGCTTCTTAAAGATCGTTCCTTTGTGAATTATAATTTAGTACCACTGGGTACTCTTTCTTGTCCTGGCACCTGCCCAACCAGCACTGCTGCCCAACATTGGACCCTATGGCCTCTGCCATTCCCTCATCTCTCTACACAGATGTTCTTTGACAGTCTCTGTTCTCCTAAATTCTTCTCCAATATAAGTATCTCTCCATCACTGTTGGATCTGGAGGAGCTTCAGCATCTATATAAATCCAGACCCCCCCCCCCCCCCCCCGCCATATGTTGAACACAAGTCTGCTAGCCTTGCTGTCTTGGTAAACACTTGTTTGAAGTAGTTCTAAGTTCACAAATCTCTGGGTTCCTAGTGCTCAGCTCTCCACACTCTGCTTTCCAAGGGCAGAAGCAGCTTTGCTAATCCTGCTACATAAAATAGAGTCTTACTACACTTTAGACTGGGACAATAGAACTATCTTTGTCTTAATTTTTGCTGGAGAAAGGGCAGCTCTTCGAGGAATTCTTTTATGAAAGAGAATCTTCTCCATATTGTCCCTTTGTCTGAACTAGAAAATTATTTATATCAAAATAATAAAAAATAAACAGACCACAGAAAACTAATAAAGACAACAGCAAGAAACCACTAAGAGAGGACTAGAACCCTGCTCAGAATTCAACATCCATCCAGCTGAGGAGGTACACCTTGCTTTTGTTGTCGATTTCTTTCTTCTTTCTAGTGTGCATTATCCTCGTGACTGCACTCTTTACTCTTAAGGACTTTATTTATCTGTTCTTTCTACTTCTTTTACTCCCTTCTGTCCTCACTGAAGACGGAATTTATTTTTATTCTTGGTATATTCATGGTTATGTCCATCTCATGCATTTTTGGAGTGACATGTTGATCTCTAAACCATCTCTCAGCTGTTTTCTGGGTCTCTATAAGTCTCACATTTAAACTCACTTAAAACTTATTTGACCCAGAGGTTGAGCATACCAGCTGACCAGGGTTCTCATGTCAGTCTCATGTCTCACTTCATGGATACTGACCAGCCCATGGATGCTTGTGCTTGTGCTAGTTCAAGAGTTGCCCCATGGTCTGTTTAATTCTGGCTGTAACTGTGGGTTGCACTGCAGGCACTTTGTTCAGAAACAGCTGTGAGCACATGGACATGGGTGTCCAGAATATCCTCCGCCTCCCTAGTTCATTCTCTACTCCCATTCTTTCTTCTTAATTCACAAAGTTACCCGTGATATGTGTTTACTATGTCATTTAGACTATTCACTTCAACTATAAAGAACAAGTAAATCAAATGGGATGGATAAGACCCACTAAATATGGAACCTGTTGAGAGTAAGTGAGCAACTAGCTTGTGAAACATGTTAAAGGCAAATTGAGGAGTGCATGTGTGTGCTAAAAATACACAGGAAGGTGGATGAGGGGACCAATTAAGAAACACATATTCCTGAGGCACCAACTACTTATGGTAATCATTGCCTCCATAAATTGGCCACCCACAGTGATGCTCAGAATGGTCCCCAGTGCTCTCTCTACACAAAAACTTGCATGTGAAGGCCACAGCTGCTCACCAGGTTTTGATGAGTGACAGCTATGGCAATACTTTCTTGCTTCTGTACCCCTTTAACAGAGCAAGGATATATTGGGTCTGTTTGTTGGACCCCACTGTCCATGGGGAAGGCTGATACAGCAGAGATGAAAACAGGATATACACCATCGATGATTATACACACACAAAATGTTATCAGGTTACAGAAGGCATCTCTAAAATTATAGTTACTCTCTTGTTTATGTTTTATCCTGATTCAGTAAACCTGTGTTTAGAGCCCTTTAATTTGGTCCTAGAACTTTTCTGCTGCAAGTCTCCTGAAATGGTTTGTCTGGTGTCCACCTGGAGGTACCACAGCACCCTGCCCACTTCCACTGGAGTCTGTCCAGATCACTCAGAACTTTCCATCTTTGTTCTGTCTTCCTTATTAGCTAAAATCTGTTTCCTTCCCTTCAACCTTAAACTCATGCATCTTCCCCTGAATGACAGCCCGCATTTCTTTCTCTCATATTTAGTAATGCTCTTTAGATGCTACAGACCTTTTACAACAGTTCATTCTATAAACTGTACATCAGTATTTTACACACACACACTCACACACACACACACCCCAGATTAATGGTATTGGTATAAGTCTGGAAACAATAAGAGTTGGGAATGTTTAAGCAACTGAAACATAATTTCACCAGAGCTTAACCACCTTTTTGCTTTTCCTTAGTGGTAAATGAGATTTTAGTAATTTAAACTTATTCAAGGGTAGATGCTTTAAAATGACTGCAATAATGACTGTCTTGCAAACATAAATGCTTTGAAAATAGCTTCAGTGTTCAGCAATTGTAAACTCTATGTTCTGACACCTTCTGTCTTTTGCTCAATCATTACTACAAGACTGCAAACATCCCAGGGGTGTATCTACAAAATGTAAGTGTGCCTCTATTTCAATTTCCAATGTTTATCTGCTGCAAATAGGCAATTTAAGGAGAACTGCTTTGAGCCACTGAGATTCTGGATGAACACTTACAAAGACTGATCTTCAAGTCAGTTGCATGCCAATAACTTTAAATTGCCCTAAGCCATAGTTGCAAACAATTGCTTTATTATATCCTTCTGAGATACAACTTTATAATCCATATTCAGAAAAATAGAAAATGCATTTTAGTTATTTTCAATGAGAAACAGAAAACTTAATATTATATACACATATAAAAATGACAAGAGTAAATCAATGAATTAAATAGAGAAATATTATATCAAGAGATGAACTGAGCTTAGGACTTACCTGACGGTAAAGTGGTTAAGATTTCATGCTTCCAATGCAGGGGGCAGGTTCCATCCTTGGTCAGGGAACTAAGATCCTGCATGTTGAGCAGCACGGCCAAAAAAAAAAAAAAAAAAAAAAAAGAGGGAGAGAGAGAGAGAGAGAGAGAGAGAGATGAACTGAGCTTATATTTTAATTTTATCATTTTCATTTTACCATGAGCAATGCAGTAATTATACATATTGGCAGTGAAGCTGCTACAGTTTGTGCTACATTTGCTGAAAAAACGTGAGTCAAACATCTCTTATCTTCTGGAAACTACAACCAAAATTACTCTACCTGGCAACGATCTCATTCAGATTTGGCAGAGAAATAAAAATCTTTACAGGCAAGCAAAAGCTAAGAGAATTCAGCTCCACCAAACCAGCTCTAAAACAAATGCTAAAGGAACTTCTCTAAGTGGGAAACACAAGAGAAGAAAAGAACCAACAAAAACAAACCCCTATGAGGACATATGTATATGTATAACTGATTCACTTTGCTATAAAGCAGAAACTGACACACCATTGTAAAGCAATTATACGATAATAAAGATGTTAAAAAAAAATCCATAACAAGAAAATAGTAATAGAAACAATCATATTGATAATTACCTTAAATGTAAATGGATAAAATGCTCCAACCAAAAGACACAGGCTCACTGAATGGATACAAAAACAAGACCCATATATATGTTGTCTACAAGAGACCCACTTCAGACCTAGGGACACATACAGACTGAAAGTGAGGGGCTGGAAAATGATATTCCATGCAAATGGAAATCAAAAGAAAGCTGGAGTAGCAATAGTCATATTAGATAAAATGGACTTTAAAATAAAGAATGTTACAAGAGACAAGGAAGGACACTACATAATGATCAAGGGATCAATCCAAGAAGAAGATATAACAATTATAAATATGTATGCACCCAACATAGGAGCACGTCAATACCTAGGACAACTGCTAACAGCTATAAAAGAGGAAATCAACAGTAACACATTAATAGTGGGGGACTTTAACACCTCATTTACACCAACAGACAGATCATCTAAATAGAAAGTTAATAAGGAAGCACAAGCTTTAAATGAGTCAATAAACCAGGTAGATTTAAATGATATTTATAAGACATTTCATCCAAAAACAGCAGATTGCACATTCTTCTCAAGTGCACATGGACTATTCTACAGGATAGATCACATCTTGGGTCACAAATAAAACCTCAGTAAGTTTAAGAAAATTGAAATCATATCAAGCATCTTTTCTGACCACAACACTGTGAGATTAGAAATCAATTACAGGGGAAAAAACCCCACAAACACATGGAGCTTAAACAATACGTTACTAAATAACCAAGAGATCACTGAAGAAATCAAAGAAGTCAAAAAGTACCTAGAGACAAATTACAATGAAAACACAATGATCCAAAACCTATGGGATGCAGCAAAAGCAGTTCTAAGAGGGAAGTTTATAGCTATACAAGCCTACCTCAAGAAACAAGAAAAAAATCTCAAATAAACAACCTAATCTTACACCTAAGAGAACTAGAGATAAAAGAACAAACAAAACCTAAAGTTAGTAGAAGGAAAGAAATCATAAAGGTCAGAGAAGAAATAGATGAAACAGAAACAAATAAAATAATAACAAAGAACAGAAAAACTAAAGGCTGGTTCTTTGAGAAGATAAACAAAACTGATAAACCATTAGCCAGACTTATCAAGAAAAAGAGGGAGAGGACCCAAATCAATAAAATTTGAAATGAAAAAGGAGAAGTTACAACAGACACCTCAGAAATACAAAGCATCCGAAGAGACTACTACAAGCAACTCTATGCCAATAAAATGGACAACCTGGAAGAAATGGACAAATTCTTAGAGAGGTATAACCTTCCAAGACTTAACCAGGAAGAAATAGAAAATATGAGCAGACCAATCACAAGTAATGAAATTGAAACTGGGATTAAAAATCTTCCAACAAACAAAAGATCAGGACCAAATGTCTTCACAGGTGAATCCTATCAAACATTTAGAGAACAGCAAACACCCATCCTTCTCAAATTTTTCCAAAATTTGCAGAGGAAGGTGTACTCCCAAACTCATTCTATGAAGTCACTATCACCCTGATATCAAAACCAGGAAAAGACACTGCAAAAAAAGAAAATTACAGACCATTATCACTGATGAATATGGATGTAAAAATCCTCAATAAAATGCTAGCAAACAGAATCCAACAACACATTAAAAGGATCATACACCATGATCATGTGGGATTTATCTCAGGGATGCAAGGATTCTTCAATATATGCAAATCAATCAATGTGATACACCATATTGACAAACTGAAGAAAAAAAACCATATGATCATCTCATTAGATTCAGAAAAAGCTTTTGACAAAATTCAACACCCATTTATGATAAAAGCTCTTCAGAAAGTGGGCATAGAGGGAAACTACCTCAACATAATAAAGGCCATATATGACAAACCCACAGCAAACATCATTCTTAATCATGAAAAACTGAAAGCATTTCCTGTAAGATGAGGAACAAGACAAGGATGTCCACTCTCACCACTATTATTCAACATAGTTTTGGAAGTCCTAGCCACAGCAATCAGAGAAGAAAAAGAAATAAAAGGAATACAAATTGGAACAGAAGAAGTAAAACTGTCACTGTTTGCAGATGACATGATACTATGCATAGAGAACCCTAGAGATGCCACCAGAAAACTACAAGAGCTAATCAATGAATCTGGTAAAGATGAAGGATACAAAATTAATGCACAGACATCTCTCGCACTCTTATACACTAATGATGAAAAATCTGAAAGACAAATTAAGGAAACACTCCCATTTACCACTGCAACAAAAATAATAAAATACCTAGGAATAAACCTACCTAGGGAGACAAAACACTTGTGTGTAGAAAACATAACACACTGTTGAAAGAAATTAAAGATGATACAAACAGATGGAGAGGTATACCATGTTCTTGGATTGGAAGAATCAATATTGTGAAAACGACTATACTACCCAAAGGAATCTACAGATTCAATGAAATCCCTATCAAATTACCAACGGCGTTTTTCACAGAACTAGAACAAAAAATCTTAAAATTTGTAGGGAGACACAAAAGACCCCGAATAGCCAAAGCAGTCTTGAGGTAACAAAACGGATCTGGAGGAATCAGACTCCCTGGCTTCAGACTATACTACAAAGCTACATTAATCAAGACAATACGGTACTGGAACAAAATGAGAAATATAGATCAATGGAACAGGATAGAAAGCCCAGAGATAAATCCAAGTACCTATGGTCAACTAATCTATGACAAAGGAGGCAAGGTTTACAATGGAGAAAAGACAGTCTCCTCAATAAGTGGTGCTGGGACAACTGGGCAGCTACATGTAAAAGAATGAAATTAGAACACTCCCTAACACCATACACAAAAATAAACTCAAAATTGATTAGAGACCTAAATGTAAGACCGGGCGCTATAAAACTCATAAAGGAAAACATAGGAAGAACACTCTTTGACATAAATCACAGCAAGATATTTTTTGATACACCTCATAGAGTAATGGAAATAAAAACAAAAATAAACATATAGGACCTAATGAAACTTAAAAGTTTTTGCACAGCAAAGGAAACCATAAATAAGATGAAAAGACAACCCTCAGAACGGGAGAAAATATTTGCAAATGAATCATTGGACAAAGGATTAATCTCCAAAACATATAAACAGCCCATCCAGCTCAATATTAAAAAAACAAACAACCCAATCCAAAAATGGGCAGAAGACCTAAATAGACCTTTCTCCAAAGAAGACACACAGACGGCCAAGAAGCACATGAAAAGCTGTTCAACATCACTAATTATTAGAGAAATGCAAATCAAAACTATAATGAGGTATTACCTCACACCATTTAGAATGGGCATCTTCAGAAAATCTACAAACAACAAACGCTGGAGAGGGTGTAGAGAAAAGGGAACCCTCTTGCACTGTTGGTGGGAATGTAAATTGATACAGCCACTATGAAGTACAATATGGAGATTCCTTAAAGAACTAAAAATAGAATTACCATATGACCCAGCAATCCCACTACTGGGCATATACCCAGAGAAAACCATAATTCACAAAGACACATGCACCCCAATGTTCATTGCAGCACTACTTACAATAGCCAGGTCATGGAAGCAACCTAAATGCCCATTGACAGACGAATGGATAAAGAAGAGTGGTACATATATACAGTGGAATATTACTCAGCCATAAAAAGGAACAAAATTAGGTCATTTGTAGAGATGTGGATGGACCTAGAGACTGTTATACAGAATGAAGTAAGTCAGAAAGAGAAAAACAAATATTGTATATTAATGCATATATGTGGAACCTAGAAAAATGGTACAGATGAATCAGTTTGCAGGGCAGAAATAGAGACACAGATGTAGAGAACAAACATATGGATACCAAAGGGGGAAATGGTGGGGGTGGGGGGTGGGTGTGATGAATTGGGAGATTGGGATTGATATATATACACTAATATATATTAGATGGATAACTAATAAGAACCTGCTGTATAAAAAGTAAATAAAATTCTAAAATTTAAAAAAAAAAGAAAAAACATCTCTTATCTTCTGGCTGAAATAATATATTGCAGGACATACAGGAAAGACATAATGAGTCTAGTTCATTTATTCCAGCTGCACCTCTCTGAGAGACACTCCCTTCCTAATAGAAGGATAAATAATCCTTATAACCATGGAGCCTGAAGTCTGGCAGGCAATTTCTACAAAAAAACAAATCTTTGTCATATTTTTATTTTCCTAATAGTAAGAGTAAATGCATGTTCATTGTAAAAAGTCAAAATGTGCACTACAATATAGAGGAAAAAAGTAAGAATCTCCACAAACTGATCCTCCGAAGAAAAACATTCATATGATTGGTAAATAAATCATCAGATAAATACAACTCTTGCTCATCAACCAAATATTAATTTTGTCCTTACTATGCATGTGCCAGACCCTGTGCTCCGGTTTTAATGATAAAATGATGGACAATGGCAGGTATGAGATCTTCCCCTCAAAATGTTTATAATCCAGTGAAGCTGCTGGATGCTATCATGTAATCACACACCGTTTTTTGTTTGTTTGGTTGGCTGTTTTTTTGTTTGTTTTGTTTTGTTTTGTTTCAGTTTTCTTTGAATTGAAGTATAGTTGATTTACAATGTCATGTTAGTTTCACATGTACAGCACAGTGATTCATATATATATATGTATGTTCTTTTTCAGATTCTTTTCCCTTATAGGTTATTACAAAATATTGTGACAAGAGCTATAGCATGAAACTAGTCCTCTATGAAAATGATAGGTTGGAGCTGTGATGTAATCTGAGGAATAAGGCATTTCTTTATTTACTTACTCACATGTTGAAGATGGAAACTTGCCTGTGCCCTGAAGGGTGAATGGGTAGATTCTGGACCTAACGTTAGGAGCATAGTGGGGGAGACATGGCAGGTAGAACAGAGGGATCGGGTTGTGGAAGTGCAGACAGAAAGAGGAGCTCTATTTTGAGATGAATCTAGAAGGCTGGGTGGGAGCCAGATCACACAGGGAAGGGCAGATTATGACAAGTATTATCTTCATTATCTGAAAAAGGAGAAGGCATTGCAGCATTGTAATTGGGTGCATGACAAGATCAGATATTTTTACACTTTGAGCATCTCCTGGTAAGAGTGGGGATGAAAGACATGGTGACAAGTTTCATTATTAGGTATCATCTATTTGCAAATCACTATCATAGCAAAATACCATGTACTGAAAATTGCTTTTGTACTTAATAAAATATTGTAGATACTTTTCCTTATGAGAGCATATTGTTCTACACTCTTCAAGGCATCACATTATTCATTGTATCAATGTAGCATGCTTTTAATAAATCCATATTTTTACCTTTTTCAAAGTTTCAAATACTGTTAAGAGCAATATCCTTTAAGTTATATCTTTGAAATATATGAAAATATTTACTTCTAAGAAGTGAATTTAAGGCTAAGCCCATTTTAGAAATTCACATATAATGTCAAACTACCCATTAAAACACTGTGACAATTTACTCTCACCCCCAACAGTGAGAGAGAGCATCCTGTATTCTCATCACCTTTACCAATGACATGTCATTTTCTTAGACCTACTAAGCTTCAGAATGTTGTTATCACTGGGACTACCTCTGCTTGACATTCTAAATGCCAACATTCCCTGTTCTGACTGACTCCAATTATTTTCTAATAGCCAATTAAATATCTAATATTTTCTAATATCTAATTACTTTCTAATATTCAAATATTTCTAATATTCACTTACTTTAATTACTATAATTATGTCCGTTTTACAGGCAAGGAAACTGATTCACAAAGCAATTAAGAAACTTATCCAAAGTTTTACAACTAGTAAATATGCAGGTGGTTTTAACCACTGTGCTTTATTACTTTAAAAAAAAAAGCTGTTTGATAAAATTCAAAATTGATTCATGATCAAGAAATTAAAACCTCTTCATATGCTACAAGTAAGCAATGGCTTATTAGTATAATAAATATTATATAACTCCTAACAATAATTAAAATCACAGTTTATTGAGGGATTCCACAGTTGTTCCACTAAAATAAAAAACCAGAAATGTTTTGATAAGACTATTATATAATATTCTTAATTTATTCTTTAGCCAATAAAATGAGAAGCCAAAAAAAAATGACTATCATACAGAAGAAAATAAAGCAGTGATTTGTTAATTTGTTTAACAATAGTTAAGCCACTACTAAATGTGAGTTCTGGGCTCAGCAGTGGAGATTCAGTAAAGAAAAACAGATATGTGATTTACCCCTTCCTTGCTCTTAGAATCTCTTGGCAAATGTCAATAGTTAAACAGGACTAATATTAAAGCTTCCTTTGTACCATGTAAGGGAAAGTTCAAGGTTCAGTGTAAGAGTTAATACAGAGACAGAATCTATTCCTAGAGAGATAAGGAAGACCCTCCATGACAACTGAGGGTAGCAGGTGGAAAGCCAGACCAGCCATAAGCCAGACAGGACACAGGAATTGTCTTCCCAAGAGAGGCAATGGTATGTTGAGCTCCCACAACTGGAAGAACTCAGGGTAGAACAGAACATTAGGTGGGGATAGTACATTGCCAGGTTATATTAAGTGAGTAGAGGATTCCTCCATAAGAAACTTGCAGTGAGTATGACTTTTTTTTTTTAACCTGAAGATAAGCAGAGAGAAACTGAAAGTTTTGAGGAAAGGGGTTACAATGTTAAGAGGGGTTGCATTTAAAAGAATCACTTTGACTACCTTATAGATTATCTATGGTAAGGAGAAAGACCAGAGTTTAAACTCTGGTGATGAAGGTTCTGCAATAAATAAGAGGAAGATTTTGGTAGGCCAGACTTGAGTTGTAGATAGAGATATAAAGAGAGAAAAAAAATCAGGTTTGAGAAATACTGAATTGGTAAAATGGCAGAACTTGGTGATTGTTGAGCTGTGGAAGAGGAGAGAAGGAGGCAAACAGTGGGGCGTCCATTGTAAAGGAAGTACCTGAAGGCAAGGAGGGATGAGTAGGTTAATGGACTTACTGAATTTGAAGCATGAATTATAACTGAGCATGACCCTATGGGGCCTCCCCCATATCCTCTGCTTTAGCTCCTCTCTGAAGCACCTAGATAATAGTATCTGATGCACATTCTTGAGTTGTTTTGCAGATGCAAAAACCACCACCAAATGAAAGAAGTTAACTAACTGATGACCATGAGCACTTAGGCCCCAGGCCTATTGGAGCCTGAGGGTTGATAATGTGACACTGCCCTGTTGCCTCACCATCAACCAATCAGAGACATGTGCACAAGCTTATCACAACCTTCATCCCCCTCCCTCACCTGGCCTTTAACAATGCTTCCCTGAAACCTACTAGGGAATTCAGATCTTTTGAGCACTGGCTGCCCTGGACTCCTTGCTGGGCACCTGCAATAAATGCTGCACTTTTCCTTCACCACAACGTGGTGTCAGTAGATTGGTTTACTGTGTGTAGGTAAGAGGACCTAAGTTTGGTTCAGAATGAGGTATCTCAGGAGAGATGCCCAGGATGCAATTGGACTATAGGTCTAAACTCAGGGGATTTTGTCTTGGATATAAATTCATTATTCATCAACATATTCATGAATGAATGCACATACACAGAAATGAATGAGAGACAAAGTGGGTTTTGACAAATTGAGAAAAGGACCAAGGAGAGAACCTGAGAAATATTCACCTTTAAGTTGAATGAATAGGAGCCTGAAATGCAGGCTGAAAAAAATAAAAAAAAAGAATCCAGAGAGATAGGGAAGAAAATGAGAGAGTAGAGTCACAAAAGACATGAAAAGGGTGCTTTCCAAGAAGGAGGGTGCAGTCAGGAGCCTCACCTGTTGGTAAGACATCAGTGAAGAAAGGGCTGAAAATTATGCCTTGAAATTAAATACAAGTAAGTTGTTGACCCTGGAAAGAACTATTTTAGTAGTTCAGAGGAAACAATATAAAAACTTAATTTTGATTAATTATAAAAGTATGTGAGGAGCATGAAACTTTGTATGTAGAATAGAATTACCAAAACTCAGATTGCCAAGGAGTAGACAGATGTGGAATCATTGGAAGAAGATTTAGAGGAAATTTTGTTTAGGATGGGGAAAAACTGAGAATATTTATTGGTAATATTAAGGATCCAATAGAGATGGGCTATTGAAAATGCAGTGGAGAGTAGTGCTCTAGGAAGAAGGCAGAGAACATAAGGGATGCATCAAAGCATGTTAGAGCATTATCCAGGCTTCTCCCATAAGCAGCTAAGTAGAAACTGGAAGAAATATTGCATGTGGTGATGCTAATTGTGACTTTTATTCTGGAAATACTGGATTCAAGTTGCTGGTGAGACTTTCAGAGGAAGACATTTGGGAACATTTTAAGTCCAGAGCTCAAAATGGAAATGCACATTAGGAAATTTTCAGAATGTTTATAGTAATTAAATCATAAGATTGGAGGAGGCTGCCTAATATCAAAGATACACACAACTACAAATTGGTTCAGAGCTGCCCGAAAAACTTATTTATTTTAACAGTTTTGCTGAGATATAATTGACTGTACATATTTAAAGTGTTCAATCATATATGTTTTAACATACATAACGCCCATGAAATGGTCATCACAATCAAGATGTGAACCTACCCAGCAACTACAGACCTGCTTTTTCTCACAATAGATTAGTTGACATTTTTAGTCTTATATCAATGGAATCATATAGTAGATAACTTTTCATCTTCTTCCAATGAGCACAATTATTTTGAGATTCATTCATGTTGTTGCATATATCAATAGTCCCTTTTTATTGCTGAGTAGTATTCCATTGTATGGCTATATTTTAAATTGTTTATCCATTCACCTGTGGTCTTTTTTTCTATTTTTTTTCCTGACATCACTGAGATATAATTGATATATAACATTGAGTAAGTTTAAAATGTCTGATATGATGGTTTGATGTTTGTATATATTTCAAAATGACCCCTTCACCTGCTGATGGACATTTGGGTTTTACTAGTTTGGGGACTATTACAAATAAAACTGCTATGAATATTCATGTACAAGTCATTGTAGGCACATATACTTTCTTTTTTCTCTTGGGTGAATACCCTGGAGTAGAGTGGCCAAATTACATGGGAATAGGAATTTAAAATAGCACAACCCCTTTGGATCTAGCAAAGCACTTTTAATACAGTCTTCCTAAAAGTGTACCAGAAAACAGAGACTGTGAGTTTAACAGTTGTGCCAGGCACCAGAGACTCTGCTGAGCTCTAATATGTGGGGCAGAGAGGGTTCGGTTCAAGCTGGAGAGTTAAAGTAAAATCTACTACTCAGTGAGAACTTCCTGTGTACCAGGATCTCATTCTTCTGCTGATTTACATCTTTATTCCATTCCATCCTCACAGAAAAGTGATTCTTATTATATTAAATGCAATTCTTATTATGATTTTCCATATTAGGAAATTGGTCAAGGTCACATGGCTAAGAATGTGATGAAGACAGGGTTCAAACCCAGGCAGTCTGACCGGGGAGTCTAAGATCCTCAGCACCAGGCAATATGGGAAAGGAGGAAGAGAAATAATGGTGAGTCCCCTGGGAGCCCACGTAGACTAGAGTGATGCCCTATGTACAACTTATGAACGGTCACCCTACACAGTCAAGTTTTAAGACTTGCTACAATTATCTAAAACATATTCACAACTTAGACATTCTTTCAAAGAAATCCGGGTTTCATTTTAGAAAGAGAGAGACAGTCTCACAGTCTGACAAGCCCAGACTCCTTATCTCCTTGTACACAGCATCAGGGAACACAACAGAGAAAACCGTCCCTGACAACAAAGAGCCAGCCTAGTCATTTTTAATTTTATTTTATCTTCTGCTCAGTCAGTAAATGAATTCATTGTTTAGCTTCCTAGTTTGAAAACACTCCATTTCTTTACCCTTTCTTATTTATACAGAATATGATTTATATCCCAGTCTTACACAATGTTAGAACACTGTGGTGGTTTATCCTATGTGGACTGAACTGGAACTGCCCGAAACTCCTTCCCCTCCTGTTTCTAAGGTTCAAGTTTACAGAGCACCAGACCCACTGTGCTCAGGCAGATTGTTTCAGATCTGCTGGTGAAACTGAGAAGGATCCTGCAGAGCCCTCCTGGGTACAAATCCTTTCCATGTCCCCTGTTTCTTGTTTGTAGGATAAAGGCTTCAGTCTCCTAGACCTTCCCTGAGTTCCAAAGAGCACACTTAAGCAGTTACTAATTAGGGAAGGGAGGGGATGCAGAAACAAAAGAAGAGCAGTCAAGAAACAATAGTGCAGCTTTGGGGCAGGATCCTGGTCCCTCCTCAAGGGATATGCATAACAATATCTTTGAGCTCTTCTATAGGAACTAACGCCCCCACCCAGGAGGAGGATGGTAACTTCAGGCTGAACACAAGATTCCTGACGCTCCACCTTGTTACCTCACCACTAACCAAGCAGAAGAAAGCCACACACCCTGCAGCCCTCACCCCAAATTTTGCTATAAAATCTTTTCCCCCAAAACTGTTGGGGAGTTCAGGGTTTTTGAGCATGAGCTGCCCTTTCTCCTTGCTTGGCCCTGCAATAAACCTTTCTCTGCTCCAAAGTCCGACGTTTTGGTTTGTTTGGCCTCACTGTGCGTCAGGCACAAGAACTTGGATTTGACAACATTGGTTCTCTTTGCAGACCCACAGCATGGCCTGTGTCCCCTGTTTTGGCTTTTCTGTGACCCTGAACAGCTACTCCTGCAGGCCGTGCACGTGGCTGAGACTGGCATTGATGGTGGCTGGTATGAGCTGGTTTGTCCTCAAGTTTCCAGGCTGTGCTCACACTCTGTCTCTGCACCTACCTTTTCTTCCTGACTGCTGGCCCCTGTGATTCTAGACCTGTCACCACAGACAGAAACAGCAGCTTTTCACAGCCTTCTTTGCCTGCTCCCCACTGCATAATTGTAATGGCTAAACCCTGTAACAAAACTTTCGTGACATGTCACTCATGGTGGTAGCTTCCCTGAGTGTCCCCTGACTGCTGCAGGGGCCACCAGATACAGTTCGGAGTTCCCTGTTAATTACTTAACTTTTTAAAGGGAGATGCATGTGTTTATTCGAAGTTTCTCCTTCTCTAAAAGAAGGTGTTTTAATATTATGTTTCTTCTGTGGGGAGGAAGTGTAGTAAGTGCTGAGCTCCACAGACAGCACTTCAAGATCAGGGACAGGAGGGAGGGCTCAGCAAGGAAAGAGGACTAGTAAACCCAAGATTGGGAGGGAAATCAGGAGACGCGGTATCACAGAAGACAAGGAAGAAGCATTTCAAGTAGGAAAAACATATGGCTGCTTCTTTTCAAAGACAGTGTACCTACTGGTTTTCACTTTGATTTTACAGTTAAAGCTATAGCATAACATTTCTCCAAAAATGCAAAATATCTTCCTTGAACATAATTTTAAATGGAATCAGCTGGGTTATATCAGACTTTCTTTAAATAATAGATTATTTCTTACCGATTATTTCCAATACCTTTAATTAAGAAAACTTCAATAAATAAACTTACATTCAAACTTACATTCTACATACTACTGTAATATTTTTTCTCAAAATACAATTTTAGAAGTGAATTTTTGTATTTTTGATATACATTGTAAAGTTTATCTCATAAAAATACATACAGCCCTTGTAAGTCACCAGTAACAGGGCTAGAAGAGACTTTTGGAATGGGGACCACTAGCTCCGTACACCATCCCCAGGCACTTTTGTCTAAATCAGGTGCCCAGAGTTCCAGCTTCAGGAGCCTGTGAAGGTGAGTGGGTCTGCTTCCCATGACTCCTTGGGGGCAATCAGCAGAATATAAGGTCATGGGGCCCACAGCCTGACTGTTCCCAGAGGGAGTTTTCCAGTCATGCTAAGCATAATCCTGAGCAGCCAAGGTCAAGGTTGATCCTGCCTGAGTTGGCCCATTCTCCCTTCAGAAAGAAAGTAAATGTGCCAGAAAACTTTCCCTACCTATTATGCTGGGAGAGGACAAGTTTACGGGGCCATAGGTGTGATTTTTATCTTTCACTGACTTGGGGATTCACACCATTAAGGATATTCCAACTCGTCAGTTGTGATCTCAGGGAAGCCAGATAATAGTAAAAATTATAATAACAAAAATGATCATTTGAGGCTCTTCAGAAGCCAGAATGAAGAGAATTCATGTCAACAATCAGAACACAAACCTAGTTTGTCTCCTACTCTGGAGACACATGGACACCTGAATTAATAATGATGATGGTGGTGATGACAGCACAGAAGATGCAAATGCAACAAGCAAAATAAGACTTTCTGAGGCTTAACTTGTTCAAACTAAAAAAAAAAACAAAACGTTTTTAGATATATTTTAGGTAAATTAAAGGAGAGGGCAATAATTTAAGCACCCAGCCCTTTTTCCCTTGGAAAATCAGTTGCTCAATTACATTTCCCAGGCCCCCTCACTGTGAGTACACAGATGTGACCTACATTCCACTAAACTGTTACCTGCGGGCACAATGTTTATTGGAATGTGAACCACATGATGAATATGCTCTGTGTGGAACTGGCTTTTGGTCCTGGCAACTTATACCCTGGGGTTTTCCCTGTTTCCAAGGCCAGGCTCCCAATGGAGAACCGGTACTATACGTGGCATGAGAACAATTGCAACAGATATATTTTCTGGCATTTTATACCCTGCCGCATATGTATGTGTGTATCACTTGGGTTGGGACATTGTGTCTGAAAGTTTAAACTCAGTCCTTTTAATTCACCTTCTCTATAATCCTATAATTTACCTCATATCCATTATCTGTTTAACTCTATTTAAATCCCTTATCTGTTTAACCTGAACCCATCCTATTACTAGCAACTAAGAATATATTCTAAATAGGAATAAATTTACATTGGGCACCATGTTACAAAAGAACTTTGGAGATTACTTATAAAACTGTAAATGTTCAAGATAATAGTGAGATCCTCCAAAAGTCACCATATATATCAATTTTACATACATTTGTATAAAATATATATTTCAACAAATGTAACAGACTCAAAAACAAGATAAACACATACGTATATACCTCATAGACAACAGAGCAACATAACAGCAATTATGGGACTAGAGTCAGGGGATAGAAGTCAGTAAGATGCAGTTCTATTGAGGAACAAGGAATTACAGCATCTAATGCATGGAGCTGTGGAAAGGGACCCCCTGAATGAAAGAGAGGGACATGAGGCAGCAGCCCTACCTTTGAATAAATCTGAGAGAATTTATTGGTCAGGGTGCGTTAGCTACTAGAATAAATAATTCCTAAATTACAGTGCCAGAAAACAACAAAGATTCCATTCTTTTTTATGTCACAGTGGGATGAATGTTGATGCCTACAAGAGTCTTCTTCACATAATGATCTACGGACCCTGAGTCCTTGTACCAGTGACGCGACCACCCTCTTGGCCTTAAATTACTTTGTTATTTTGAAGCCAGATGGCCAATGAGAGATGAGAAATTATGTGCAGAATCTTGTAAGAGAATTTAGAGGCCAAGCCTGCAAATGGCAACTGTTATCTCTGCTCCTGTTCCATTGGCTTGAACTCAGTCTTATAGACCCATTTAACTCTTCCATTTTTGTGTTTCTCAGTATTTGTGAAAATATTGTTCTTTTTCAATTTTACCTTGGCTATTCTTGGGTTTTGCATTGCCACATAGTTTTAATTAATTTTATATATGTTTTTATATGTTTAGATTGGGACAGTAGGGATTTACTATTTCCAACTGTAGGTGATTTTCCCTCACCAGTAAAGACTTATTTGGAGTGGTCTCCACATTGTAAGAGACAGTGTCTCTATCTAGTATTAATCAAACATTTCAACTCTATTATTCCCACCTTCAGTCTTAGGGTTAGCTTGGGGCTTACAGAACTTCTTAAAGTCAAAATCTAGGCTGTTGTTTCTACAAATATTCTGTCTTTCCTCTCCTCTTGAGACTCCAGCTCCACTTATGACAGAATTTTTCACTGTGTTCCCTTTGTCTCTTGCATTTGTTTTCTTCCATTACTTTTCCACTTTGTGTTTCAGTTAAGATATATTTTTCTGGATTCATTGAGGTATAGTTGAAAATTTTTAATTGTATATATTTAATGTGTACAAGCTGATGATTTGATATATGTGTGTATTGTTAGATATTCACTATGATCAAGGTATTCAATGTATCCAACATGGCACATGGTTTCTTTTTTTCTTTCTTCTTTCTTTTGCTCTCTCTTTGTTTTTTCTTCTTTCTTTTTTTGTAGTGAGAACACTTAAGATCTATCTTCTCAGCAAATTTTAGCTACACAGAATAATATTAACTATAATCATACTGTTGTACATTAAATCTCCAGAACTTATTTATCTTACACAACTGAAATTTTGTACCCCTTGACCAATATCTACCCATTTCCTCTACACCTCAGGCCCTGGAAATCACTGTTGTAGTCTCTGCTTCTATGAGTTTGATTTTTTTAGATCCCACATATATGTGAAGTCATGCAGTATTTGTCTTCCTATATCTGGCTTATTTCACTTATTACAATGGTCCTCTGAACATGACTCATCTATGTTGTTGCAAACGGTAAAATCTTCTTTTTCAAATTTGCAGTTTATATATGTATATAAAATATAAAAAATACATATATAAAATGCAGATTTGAAAAAGAAGATTTATACATATTATTTATCCATTCATCCACTGATGTACATTTAGATTGTTGGCTATTTTGATAATGAAATGAACATGCTTTGATATCCTCAAACTGAAATGAACATGCTTTGATATCCTCAAAGGATATCCTTATATATTCTTCTGGATATATAACCAAACGATGAATTGCTGGATAATAAGGTAGTTCTATTTTTAATTTTTTGAAGACCCTCCTCACTGCTTTCCATATGGCTGTATCAATTTATATTCCCACCCACAATGTACAAGGGCTCCCTTTTCTCCACACCCTCATCAACACTTATCTCTTGTGTGTTTGATAGTAACCATCCTAACAGGTGTGAATTATATCATTATAATGTCAATTTGCATTTCCCTGATGATGTGTGAAGTTGAGTACCTCTTCATGTACTTGTTGACCATTTGTATGTCTCATTAATTATCTTCTAATTTACTAACCTGATTGCATACTATGTCTGATTTACTTTTAGACCCACCTGATAAGTTTTCAGTATTAATTATGCATTTATTATTCTTGTATTTCAATTTGATTTTATAGATTCAAAATTATAACTGAAATTCCCTATTTCTAATTTTTCTCTATCTTCTATTTTTTGAACATATTAGTCACAGTCATGTAAAAGTCTGTACCTGATAACACATCATCTAAGTTACCTTTAGATCTATTGCTCTTATTTGCTTTACTTATTGAATTTTCTGTGGCTTGATGATACCTCTTGGTACACTTACTAATTCCTCACTGAGTTCTGAAAGTAACTTGCAGAAACACTGGATGTGCTTTCTCCAAGCACAGAATGTTTACCCTTTTCCTTTGCTAGAGTAGATAGAACAGGGCCACATCACCTTAATCTAATGGGTAACTGTGCGGACTTTATACTTAGAGCAATTTTGGCAAACCTCCATTCATCTCTAGTTTGTTCTTGCTCCTGAAATGTGATTTTCAATGAATTTCAATTGATAGCTTGTACCTTTCACTGGGATCTTGGATTCTTCTTTATTTCATGCTAATTTTGACTAATTTTCCCCAAAAATAAGTTTATTGTCTGCCTGATATCACTTTTTGAAATCTGTTATCTTTAAAACCTAGCATTATTTTGTTTTAAATGTGTCTCTAAAGGTCCACAAGTTTGATATGTGTGAACCACTATTTTCTGGAAAATAATCTGAGAATCTTCTAGATTCCCATTCCTAATTAAATAGATTGTTTCCTGGCTCTAAGCATTGATATCACCTTGTGCTTTCTTTCTTTCTTTTCTCCTGGAATGTTTTCACTGTTCCTTAAATTCTATGTTTACTCCTTTCATAGGTTTATTTCTGCTTTTGCTGGAATAAATTCTTCATATTTTCAGAAAGTATATACAGGAATTTTAGTTTCTGTCTTTGTATGAAATGTATTGCTTGAAAATGTATTGGTTTCTTCACTTGATTTCAAATTTGATTGAATAAACAAATCTATGTTCAGAATCATTTCTCTCAAGATGCAAAGTATATTGTTCCATTGTTTCATTACTGTGGTGTTGATGCTGATTAATCTGACAGCAATTTTCCTTGCAATTACTTGATATTTTTACATGCTATTCCCTGGAAGCTTTTCAGATTTCTATTTTGTTCTTGGTTTTGTGAGGTTTTACCACGTTATCTTTAGATGTGTGTGTGTGTGTGTGTGTGTGTGTGTGTGTGTGTGTTTTGTGTATCTTGATGTGAGCCCCCTGGTAATGTGTGTGTTGTTTTATTGCAAAAATACATCTTCTACTAAAGCAGCATCCTCCATTTCTGTTTCTTTTTCCCCAGCTTTTAAATTATAACTTTGTGTTCTATATTTTGAAAAAAACAAAACAGTTAGACTTTCTCTTTTTTACTTGAGTGACTTTTTAAGGTAACCATATTTTAAATTTTTATTTATTGTTTTCTTTGTTTCTTCTTCATACCAAGCTACTACCATATTTCACAGACAATATCATTGTGACATGTCCTGAGGACACAAGAACTTTTAATGTTTTCTTCTCTGACATATTCATTTTTCCTGAATCAGTTTTTTCTTCATTTTCATTTTAGTTTTCCTCAAATATCTGTTAATTTTTGATTGTCCATTCACATAGAAAAATAGAAACTATTTTGAATAAAGGTGGGTGGCATGAGTTTCCCCTGGATATGGTATGTTTTTTCCCATAAAACTAAGCTCTGAAGAGTAAGGATGCCAGTGGGTACTCTTCCCACAACCATCCATCTTCCCTTAAAGACAAGCAGGGGGAGAGATGTAGGCTTCCCCACACCTCACTAAAGCCAACGTGGTGAGTTCTTTTCTTTTCTTGGAATGAAGAGAATCCAAGAAAGAATGATCTGTGTCACAGCCTGCATTTTTTTTCTTTTCTTTTATTATTTTTAAAATTTTACTTAATTTGGAAATGTTTAGTGATCTCAGTATGCACAATATGCACAATCGTTCTGCTTCTCCCTCAATTGCCAACCAATTGCTAGCCCTTCTCTCAAAGTGTTCTTTTTATTTCTTATTTTTATTTGTTTCCTTGAGAGAAAGAGAGAAGTAGTTCTGCCAAGAGGCAGCAAGGGCGAGGGGGAGAGCCAAATAGACCAGTTGTTAAAGAGGCTTCCTCCCAATTAATCACACGATTATTATCCATCCACGTTAGTTTCCATACCTAAAGACTGGCCACCTGGGAATGACCAAGGCCTCCAAAATGAAAAAGAAATTCCTCCTTACCACTTCCAGAAATTACTGATGGGCTGAAAATATCTGTGCTCTTTATTATGTACAAATACAACCTGTGGAAAAATGGATATTACTCAAATATGAACAAACAGAGGATATTTATTTAGAGATTTTTATAGTGAGGGGGGTCAGCCACCATCGGCATTTGACAGGTACTTAAAGTCAGGTAGAGAGTGGGAAGATTTATAGTTTAAAAAAAGGGATGGGGGAAGCCTCCAGGTATGTTTTTTATACTCATCAGAAGTTGTTATATCTCAGTAAAACTGAAAAAAAAATGACTATAAATAAGAAATGACTTACAAGAAAATCTCCATGAAATTTGATAAATAACTCAGAAAACCTAAATGAAATAGGTTATTTTTTCAGAAAATTTAAATCTATAAAGTTAATGCAAGAAATAGAAAACCAGGATAGAAAAATTATCATAGAAGAATTTTTAGAAGCAATAAAATATCCATACCTGAAAAAAAATAAGGAACAAACATTAAGAACAAATACTTTTTAATAGACATATTTCACCATACTTTCAAAGATCAAGTAATCTCTGTGGTATATAAACTCTTCCATATAGAAATATGGAAAGCTTTCCAATTTATTTTTGGAGACTGACATAACCTGAAAATATAATCAATCAAACAAGGATAACATCAAAAAAGAAAACTAGCTGTTAACCAATTATAATGATGAATAAAATGTTGATTACTAAATATAATATTAGCAATCAAATCTTACTGACCAAATAAAATACTTATTCCAAGAATGCAAGTGTATCCAAAATGAGGAAATCTGCTTCTGTATATCCTTACTATAACTCGTTAAAGGAGGAAAACCATATGATTATCTTACTTGATGTTTAATAAAAGCTTTTGATAATACCTGATTAAAAATATAGTGTGCCGGGCTTCCCTGGTGGTGCAGTGGTTGAGAATATGCCTGCCAATGCAGGGGACACGGGTCTGGGAAGATCCCACATGCCGCGGAGCAACCGGGCCTGTGAGCCACAATTACTGAGCCTACGCGTCTGGAGCCTGCGCTCTGCAACAAGAGAGGCCGCAATAGTGAGAGGCCCGTGCACCGCAATGAAGAGTGGCCCCCGCTTGCCGCAACTAGAGAAAACCCTCACACAGAAACGAAGACCCAACACAGCCATAAATAAATAAATAATTATATATATGTGTGTGTGTGTGTGTGTGTGTGTGTGCCAACAATAGAAATATATTCTTTAGCAGGAAAAAAGAAGCTGGCTTATATGAACACATAAAATCAATAACCTCTGTGTTACTAAAAATACTATGACTAAAGTAAAAATAATTGGCAGATGGAAAAAGTGTATTTATGAGAAGGACAAATACAGAGAGAGCATCTCTAAATGAATGAGAAATGAGAAAACATGCCAATAGATATCTGAGAAAAAATTGTAAAAAAGCTATGAATTAAAACTCAGTAATAAGATCATAGAAAAATCATTTAACTTCACCAAGAGTCAGGAAGTTGCAGCCTTAAAAAGGACACAATTTTCACTCCTCAGATTGATAAAATTTAAAAGATTGGAAACGTCCGGTTTTGAAAGAGTGGTGGGGAAAAGCATTTTCATTAATTGTTAGTGTAATTTCAATCTTAGAACAGAATCTGGCAAAATTCATTGCTGATATGAGGAAGCTGGAAGTGAGCTAACAAGAAACAGGACACCTTTGTGATTAGTCTGGGAATACATTTGGCTTTATCTGGTTGATCCTGAGGTGGAAGCAGGGAGAAAATATGGGGCAGCTGTCAGTCACTGACCAAGTTCTGACCAGTTCCTTGTCAATCACTAGAGATTGTAGATTGACTTTCCAGGTGGTAGTTGCAATGTGTTGGTCAGAGTTCTATGTCGTATATGGTCTATACATTTCATAACCTGTCCCTCAGATTTCTTCAGCTTTTCATTTCTAGGAAATCCTCAATGTCTCTGATTTGAATATGGCACTCTCTTTTTTTCAGTGATGCTTTGGACTTATTAATGTTTGTACATTTTTATCATAACTTCAGTGACATTTTGGAATTATGATAGGAAAATATATTAGCTTATTTTATATTTTTAATTAAGGGCTAGATGAGAACATATTCTTGGTATTATGTGATCTAATTAGGAAGATATGAATATGTAGGCATTTATAAACAACATAAATTTATGTATATATATAATTTTAAAACGTTTAAGTTGATAAAACAGATCATATTTTGCATCATCATTTTCTCAGTCAATTCTAACTTTAAAATTCTCTATATTTTTTTCAAAATTTGCTTAATTTTCTTGGTATTTCTAATGTTTAATATTTATACAAATGACTCTAATTTATTCAGAATTTATTTCATTTTGCCTTTTATGTTTATTTGTATGATCTTTGTTATATAGCTAGGATTATGATTTAATATCTGTGTAATGGTGCTAAGACATTTTTACAATATGGAGTGATTTGCAATATCCACTCCCTCACCCATAATTTTAAAATTCTAACATTAGATAGCATAAAAGGCAGTACCTTTCACTTCTTTACCTCTTTCCAAATTTTTACAATTTAATATCAATGTTTAAACATTAAATTTTTTTTTCTGATAACTGTATTTTTTTTAACATCTTTATTGGAGTGTAATTGCTTTACAATGGTGTGTTAGTTTCTGCTTTATAACAAAGAGAATCAGCTATACATATACATATATCCTCATATCTCCTCCCTCTTGCATCTCCCTCCCACCCTCCCTATCCCACCCCTCTGGGTGGTCACAAAGCACCGAGCTGATTTCCCTGTGCTATGCGGCTGCTTCCCACTGAAAACTAAGTTCCTGATTTACTTTCAAAATAATGTTGGTTCTTATTTTATTTTTTTCAGATGCATTTCTGAAAGCCATTTTATCAAGAATAAACTAATATTCTCTTTAAGTTTTAGGGGACATCCTCTTTATCTTCCTCTATGGTGATTAGAAAATAACTGAAATGTTTACGGTATTCAAATCTTCTTTACCATTACCAACACTTGTGTTTTCATTTTTTGAAGTCATATTTATTTCTATCCATAATGACCTTAATATTTTATAATATACTTAGAACCACAAGTTAAGTTTTCAATTGTGTCTTTGTTGATACAAAGCCACTCACACAAAAAGGAACACTTTAGCAACCAAAAAGCTAAGACTAAAATGTTTTCAAAATGAAATACAACGTCAGTTGGCAAAGTTCATGGTGTACACAGTGAAAACGTCCCTTCAAAGTCTGTTGGATGATCCACTGACTTCCTTCTTCAGAAAAAAACAAGGTTCTTGGTTCCTTGTGGATCCTTTTAGATATATTCTAGGAAGACATTTACAAAGGCACTTATAGATATAAATACACACTCAAATTTTTTAAAGAAATAGATACAAATAAACAAAAGTACAAAAATACAATGATACAAACAATCTAATTCCCTCCATTAATCATGCCAACTCAATCCCTGAACTGTTTTCTCCATTTTACTGCCGCACTGTGTGTCAATGTATGAGCACATCATCACTTACGTAACCAGATCTCTCTTGATAACCAGTTATGGGGGTCATCCAGGGAGAGGCAGGCACTACTGGAGGACCCCCAAGGGGTAGACAGGACTTTCAGGGGAAATGCTTCCCTGTGCTCCCAGAGAGGCTCATTTATGAGGACACTTCTCTCAAATTCATCAAAGACACTTATACATGAACTTGGCTCAAAATTAGCTGAGCTTCCCTTTTTCCAATAAATAATGTGCATCCCAGGGGTAAGTGCCCCTCAGTACCTTGCCAAGTGTTTACCAGGGACAGATATAATTTGATTTAGAAAAATAAACTCATGTGACATTTCTTAAATCCAGAGTTGTAAAGTCTTTAGATAAAGTATTTGCCCGAGACATACATATGAAAGTGATGTGCTTGCTTCCAATTCTTCCAGATAAATATCTAGAAGTGGTATTGCTGGATCATGTGGTAGTTGTGTTTTTAATTTTATGAGGAACCTCAATGCTGTTTTCCATAGTGGCTGTACCATTTATTAGCACTCTCATGTTCACGGAAGCACTATTCATAACAGGCAAAATGTGGAAACAATCTAAATGTTCATTGACATATGAATAAACAGAGGTTAGCCCCAAAGAAGTGGGCTAACTCTAAACAGCACTAGTTAAAGCATTCTTAAAACTTTACCACAATATCTGAAATTAATTTCATCAAAATAAAATGAGTCAGTTGAAGAATAATATCGTTATCGTTATCACAGATCACTTGACATTTCCTTTGATCCAACTAGCCCTGCTTGAAATCTTCTTTGATGCTTGAAATGCTCTTGTTTAACAATGGATGCAACATGCAAGGGAGCCCCTTCTGTTAAGACTACACCTAAAGGACACACGCCCTCATCAGTCTGTCAGGGCCCTCATTCTGATTAGAGTGTTAACTAGCTTGTTTGTGTCTCTCATTTTACAGTTCTGACTGGCTAGTCATTTTTATGTGAAATGGAGACCATTTACCTCGGCAAGAACTACATAATGAAAATAATGATGAATAGGAAACATGGCTCAAATGAGAAATACAGATAATACCAATACTGGTGAGGGTGGGAAGAGATTGGAATCCTCAAAGCACTGCTGATGGGAGTATAAAATGTAGTAACCAGAATGGAAGTATGTTTGGCAATATCTACTGACATGGATATAAATATACTGTATGACCACAAATAAATGCATAAATGTGTTTAAAAACAAAAATAGCTATAGAGATAAACATGATAACACATTTATAACTTTACATTTGAAAGTATGCAATATATATCAATATTAAAATAAATAAGTAAATTGTGATAGATTTAACAATGGGACTCCTTTAATTCAGCAATATTTGATATGCCCACCAACATGTTAAAACTCACAAACATAAACTTGGGAAAAAGAAACTAGATGACAAAAAGCACCTTCTGTATTATTCCATGTGTACTCTCTTCTGTATCCAATAAAACTATGCTTAAACATGTTGAAATAAGCCATAGCTTCACAATTCCTAAAATAAGATTGATTCAACAATCAACTTAGAAGATAGAACTGAAGTATTTTTCTTGAAGCTGTAATTTTAAAGCAATTTACATAAACTTGAAAAATACTCAATTTTCCATTTTAAAGAAAGGGTGTTGGTGGCAAAGCCTGCAGAGTTGATCTAAGGAAATCCACCACAAGCTAAAGCTTGTCCTCCACCCACTGGCTTCACTGACTGCACCTAATGTTAACAGGCCCAGATGTACCTGGAACTGTGGGTACACCTCAGGTAGGTAAAGGATAGAGATTAAGAACAGCAAATCTTTGTTGTTCGTCTTTTATAAAAGACTGTATCCTTGCAATTTTCTGTACTGTATCCAAGTCTGATGGCTTATTAATTTTAAAATGTATATATGCATTAGTACTGAAGCATGGTTTTTTGAACAATCTGAAACTTTAACCTGCCCTACCCAAATTTCACCATTCATCAAGAGGTGTTAAAAGACCGACTTGATGTAATTATGAAAATTAAATCAAGTAATAAATGCAGTGTCAAGCATAGTACCTGCTCTTCCACGGAGGGTAAATAGGTCCCCTCTCAAATCCATTACTGTGTAGAAGATGATTTATTCCTTCTTTGTTTGGAAGAGAAGCCCAGCTCTCGATGGGGCACATGGTGGCCTAGAACACAGACCATATTTTGTGTTCTTCCCTGTCAGATGAGTGTGGCTGTGTGCTACGGTGGTAGCCAATGAGATGTAGACGAGAATTAGTAGCAGCTTCCCCCAAACCACCTGACCACGGAGCTGGCACACACCCTGTGCCCCTTTCCTCCTGCCCCGGCCTTTGAGGCTGCCAGGAATGTAGATGTGGAGAAGAAGGGCCAGGGTCATTAGGGTAACAGGGCAGAGCAATGCAAGGAGCCTGAGAGCCTGGCGAACTTAAGGACCTCATCAGGGCGATTTCATGCCTGCAGACTCCCAGAACGTTTCTGGATTGACCCTCCCAACCTCCATTACACCCTGTCTTCTGCATAGAGAATTCGAAAAGCTAAACACTATCTTTTGCAGAATCCCTCATAGACAGAGTTTGGGCATCACTTCAGTCCCGACCCTGATGGCACTTGTGTGCTATTTGGAGACAGACACAGGTCTGCAGGCCACAAGGAAACAGCAGGGCCCTGCATTCCTGCAGCAGGTCCTAGGACTCTTTCTCCAGTTTCTGGAAGACCAGAAGCAATTGCGGGCATGGCTGATTTCTTGCTCGACTTCCCAAACCTTGGGTCATAGCTTTGGGTGGCCAGTCTCCAGCCCCATGTGCTCTGAGGCTGTTGTGCATCAGGGGGGCTTCTGGGGGCATCAGAGGCAGGGCCGCCCCTGCTGGGCCACCTCCGAGTTGCACCTGGCCTGGTAACAGTGCCTTCTGCCCTTCCAGCGACACAGTAATAAGCCAAACCCCTGAATAAGACCCTTTCCTGCTTTAAAATGCTTATCCTTCCCTGCTCTGAATTCCGGCAAAGAGAGGATTTATGTTATGCCTGTGTTAAGTAAAAGGTCATTTTAATTAGGCCACTGTTATTTGGGGCTTTCTGTCACTTGAAACCAATAGAATTCTAACTCATAAGTCACCAGATCACTAACCTGGAAGCGATTTTTGCAAACCTGAAAGATGATTTTTCAAAGTAGACCCTTAATTTTCTACACATGGACTTTTTAATTAAGTATATAGGTGGAAGTTTCATTCAGTAACCTCAGTGGAGCACGTGAGGGTTGGGCACTCTGTCTGATAGGGGTGCCAGGATTAAGAATAAAGCAACATAATCTATGTTGTATATAGTTTAACTATTGAATGACTTCCTAGGCAACCTCGGAATGGCACATACAAAAGCCTTTCTTTTTTGTTGATTTGAGCAACACAATTTGTTTTTATGTTCCTACAATCTCTAAAATGCTTAAATCAGAATAAATTCAGCGTTTTCAAACTTTAAAAGCATTTAAAAATATTTTCCATTTATTTTAATTTGTATCTCAATATTGCAATATTCCATTTTCTGTATTTCTATATTTTTTCTATATTACTATATTTTTAAATACATTTACATAGTTGCTTCACTCAGGGAACTAGGAGAATTATGCAATGTAGGGCTAGTTTAACATTTTGAACTTTGGATGTGCTGGTTTACTTCACTACTGCCTATAGACTGAACTCCCAAATTCTGCTAAACATCACAGTGTGCTTGATGCAGGCAAAAGGTGAACCCAGGCAGAGCATGGAGAGAAGCACAGAGTCGTTTGCACTGCCAACAGCCCATAGGTCATGGGCTCTACCGAGAACGGTGGAGTGAAGTCAGCCTCGTTCAGATGAACAATACACAGGTTGTTACTGCTGGAATCCAGGTGGTGTTGACTACAGAGGGCAAAGGTGTCATTGGGAGAGTGTGCTTTATAAAAATATCTTTTAATTTTCTGTACGTCTGAATCTGCTGTTTAATATTCATTTCAAAAACTGGAGAAAAAATGGAATTATATTTTCATTTTTATCAAGTTTCTTCAATACCCTGTAACTTAGAGCTGGTTTCATCATGTGAAAACTCCAGATGGGTGAATGGTAGAATAAGTTTAAACCTGTTGGATATTTGTCATTTACTCATTAAAGTAAGGATTCGCAGAGGGAAAATGTATGCCATTTGGGGAATAGTTCAATAAAAGTAAATCATCAAATAAAATATGACAATAACAATTCTGCAGGGGAAATTTTAACCCATGAAACAGACTGCTCATTAGTCTCTTCAAGGGAGAATAAGCTTAAACAGTGTTTCATACAAGATAAATCACTAAATATTTGCTCAATTGAATTTGTCTATGCTACAAATTAGGGGGAAATCACTCGATAAAATGTGTGGTTATTCTTTTCAAATCAATAATTAAATGCAGAGTGAAGCCTGCAGGTTTTCTCCCGTTTTTGCTCCCCTGTGTATCTCCCTCCTTACTCGGGTTCTAGGACTAGAAGAGAATGTTGAGGCCATATTGTCAAAGCCCTCATCCAATAGCTCAGTTCCACACACAGGTTTCCGAATAGCTGGTTGAACAAACTCAAGCGTGGAGTATGCACATGGCATTTTCATGGTGGTCCATCCTTCTGTTTGTTATGCTGTTCCCTAGAGATTAGCTGTCTTTTGAATTTTATAAGTTCTTCAATTTTTTCAGATGATAAAAGTAAACATATGCAATATGAAATTATAATGAAGTGATTTGCCATTATTAAATACCTTCATCAATGATAGCTGTAATTGTAGTTAAACATGTTAAAGGACCTATTGATGCCATCGGCTAATAAATGTTTTATCATTTACCCCACTTCTACCCTGTGAGAAAGTGTCAGTTTATCCAGTTACCCAACTAAGTAGTATCAGGAATGAGATTTAAACCCAACTTTAACTGGCACCTTTATTTATATTTTTATCATTGTGAAAAGTATAGTTTCCTCTACCAATTAAATTTCCACATAAATATATTAAGGATGATATATTAATATACCTAAAGGACATTATGTAATTACACCTATAGATGAAAAACATGTTTTTAAAACATCAAAAATAATAATGTATTAAAAATAAAACAATAAAATGGGAATAAATGTCATGGAGTATTGTTATTTTAATATGCTGTTTAATTTTATTTACTGTTTTATTGAGACTTTGTACATAAATATTCATAAAGGAGATTATTATGTAGTTTTTGTTTTTGTAATATCTTTGAACTTGGTATCAAGTTTATAGTAGCACAGAAACATTTTAGAAACTCCTTTTTCTACATTCTGAGGAATTTTTATAGTGTTAGAATCTGTTCTTTCTAATCTTTGAAAATTACTTTTTGAAATTATCTGAGCATATTGTTATTTATGGAATGATTTTTAATAAATTATTTTATGTGTTCTATGACAATTCGATTGCTTAGATTTTCAGTCTCTGTAAGGTCAAACTATAATATACAATGTGGCAAATCATTCATTGTATCCATTTCAAGTTTATTAGCCTAGAATAGAGCAAAGTAGTCTGTAACACCCCTGGAACATTTGGCTGTTTCCACATTTAATTTCTTATTTTGTATGTTCACTATTCTCCTCTCCCTTTTTCTTTATTCAGTTAGCTGACAAAATAACTATTTAGTTATTTTCCTCAAATAAATTGCTCTTGAAATAAGTCTATTAGCTATACTTTTTTCCCATTTTCCTATTTATTTCTCTGTTTTCTTTATTGCTTACTTTTGTTTCCCTTGTTGTTCTGTCTGAATTGGACTATTAAATTTATTTATTTATTTTGCTCTTTCTTGCTTATTAATTTGGCTTTTTCATCTGAGAACTGAATTATCTGTGCCTTATATATTAGAATATAAATATTATGTAGTACCCCTGTATAAGAGGAAGAGGTTTATAATTGTCTATGTACTGAGCAATTTACATTTTTGTGATTCCTTTTTCTCAAACAATGTTTGAGAAAGATCAGGAAAACATCCTAGACGGTAGGATGTTGCCTAGATTTCCTTTTATATCCAATTTTACTATAATGTGATGTGTAGTGGTTTGCTCGAGAATTTTTTCACATATCTTTAGTCTATTTTTTCATTATTCCAAGGGCACATGAGTTCAGTATGAACCCCTAATGTATTTTCCAACCAGGTCAACTTGGTAAGAATGACATTTTCTCAGAAAGCTTTTTTTCTGTAGCTGTATTTGACTTTTGGGTGGATATATTTTGTACTTTGACTTTGGTAAATGTGTTTGAGATGTATTATTTGTAAACCCTATTGTTTTCATTTTTCTTCTTTAAAGGAAAAGGATATCATTTCCAGATAAAATTGCCTTTGAAAGGACACTGCTTTTTATAGCAATTATGAAAAGGAATAGCCCTCCCATGTAAAAGAGAATGAGGGAGAAGAAGTGGAACAGGAAGGGTAAAAGGTCAACAGAGGGAAGAGGGGGTGAGGGGAGGAAAAGCAGCAGTGATGTGCTGGAAGGTGGGCTGGAGACAGGAGGGAAAGGCAGCTAGGAGAGCATGTGTTTCTTCTGCATTCAAAAGAAAATGCACTATTGTGAATTTTGATGCTGTTAAAGCTTATTAAGTTTATCTTATCAACAAAACTTTCTTAATTGGCACAAAATAACAACAACAAATACAGAAATCTATAAACTCCCAGGGAAGATGTTAGGCCTGAAGCTTTCTGACAAGATAATTTCCTAGTTGATTACATTTGACAGATATTATAGGCTAAGAGAAAGTTAAAGACACATTGAATTGAAAAGTCATGTGAGTTAGCCACTTTGACAGCCTTTGACCTGATCTCATAAAATGATGAAAAAAAGGAAGAGATTGACAGTATCATTTCAGTCTTGAGAAATGTGTGTGTCCTGGAAGGTCTACTGCAGAAGGGAACAATTTGCATGTAAACAGTGTTCGTGATGAGAATTTTATTAACTTGCATTTGCAAAAGTCAAATATGTCTTTCGATCAACAGAGTGGTCACCAGGTTAGAAAGAGGTCCAGCTTACCACCACTTTCAGCTCTACTAACTTCACAAAGAATAATTAGAAGTACGTAAATTTCATGAAATACTAGATTTACATACACCACACACTTCAGTTATACCTACTTTAGTGGAAATGCCAAATGTGATCCTTAGATTCTCTTAGTGCCGCCACCTCTCAGCTGCCTGCCCGCCTTAGCCCTTCTCCTCTGCTCTGTCCCTCACCTGAAAGAGTCTACGTCACCCTGCGGGGTGGGAGGAAACCGCTGCACACGTTCAGGGTCCGCCTGTCCCACCACTTCTATATTTAGGTGAAACACCCCATCACCAGGTGGGGAGTCGAGGAGGAGGGTATGGCTTCTTGAGAAACTGCCAAGCAGGTCAAGGTCAAACGTTCCATTCTGTAAAGGCAGAAAAGTTAATTCCAGTGGGGCCAATATTGACCAGTGCAAATATGGGAGAGAGCATGTCAGGTGGATTAATCTCTTCTCCTTCCTCCTCTTGAAGGACTTTTCTCAGGCGTGGTTCCTGTGCACAGTCAACCTGCATGGTTGAGGGCGTGTCCTAGAGGAACGGTGAGCTCTGTGTCCTATTGTTGAGCAGTGGCCACCCTGCTAATATGTAACCTTGCATTGCCTTTCCCTCTGTTTCACGCACTGGGATCACCTCTAGATAAATCCATAGTTTTTTATTTGTTTTGTTTTTTGACGTCTTTATTGGAGTATAATTGCTTTATAATGGTGTGTTAGTAAAGCCATAGTTTTTTTTTGTTTTTTTGTTTTTTTTTTGCGGTATGTGGGCCTCTCACTGTTGTGGCCTCTCCTGTTGCAGAGCACAGGCTCCGGGCGCGCAGGCTCAGCGGCCATGGCTCATGGGCCCAGCCGCTCCGCGGCCTGTGGGATCTTCGCGGACCGGGGCACGAACCGGTGTCCGCTGCATCGGCAGGCAGACTCTCAACCACTGCGCCACCAGGGAGGCCCAAAGCCATAGTTTTTAATCCTTACCTTGGTCTCTGTTTTCTATGGGACCTAGGCTAAGACAACTACCAATTGAATAGGACATAATGATTTAAGAGTTAATGATTTGTATCTCTATTGCTCTGACCTTCCATGCACAATGAGAAATGCAGGGAAATGTAAACTGGAGTTAGAACAAAGAAGATTCCTGTGAGTCTTGGATTATTGTGATTAGATTATAATGATTTATAGGCTTGAGAGTATCTATAAAATAATAGAAGGGTTATATTTGGAGGGAGCAGACCAACTTACCACAAATTTGAGACTGGAAAATAAAAAATAATTTCCAAACAATATTTTCCACAATGGCCAGCTTACAATATTATATGCCCAAAAAGCCAATCAATGTAATATATAATATGTTTTATTCCCCTTAAGTCATACCGTATCTTTTTTCTTTAATTTAAAATCAGGGCCTTTATTCTCAGAGTTAGGGCTAAAGATCGGAACAGTTCCCAGTTCCTTTTATCAATTTAGCACTTTAATTTTGCCTGGTGTTCAAAGGTAGTTTCTACTATAACCTAAACAATACTTTGGATTTGAATTTACTATGTATAATTTACAGGACAACGGTCATGGAATGGTATTGCCTTGGCCAAAAAAGTTCGTTCGGGTTTTTCCATAAGATGTTACGGAAAAACCCGAATGAATTTTTGGCAATAAAAGGATAGATCTGGATTACTTTAGTTAACTCTTCTCCAGCCATATGCTTATTGCAATGAATTCAGCATTCTTTGTATAAGGCATAAAAAAATACTAAAATAAAAATACTACCAACAAAAAGTCAATGAATGCAGTTAGCAAGAAAAGGCACCAAAAACCTGTTTTTATTCACTCAACCCTGTGTCCAGTGAAAGATAGCACCAGGATCAGGGATACGTTCTGGTATAAAAGTGGCTCATGCTAAAGACCATAAATAATTCTGAACAAAGGCTCAATATATAATTATTTACCTTTCCTTTAATATCCAGAAATGGTCTGAGGAATAGTGACCCAAGCATTGAAATTACATGATAAAAATATATTTATGGACATAAAACTTTTCAGTTCAATGTTAATGAAAATACTGTTTTGTAATCTAATTTTTATAACATTTATAAAATCTTTTTTAATGAAATATCTATAAAATAAAATTTATAAAATAAAATCTGATTTGTAACATGGACATTCACATCTCTTGTAAAAATATGAAAAATGTATATCAAAAAGTTATCAGGAGTGGCAGAAATACATATCTTTATTTTATCTTTTGTTCATACCTGTAGTTTCTACGTTTTGTAGAGCAAACCTATTTCCCTCATGTTCTAAAGTATTGAATGCCGTGCTCCCTTTGCTCAACACCAGTTGTGGCATTGAGGTCCTCAGTAACAATCAGATCTTCAGTGGGGTGTGCAGAATAAACCTTAGAAGATCAGAAAAATGAAACAGTGTATTCAAACATTCCCATACAAATCAGCAGGGGAATGAAAGTGTGTAGAAAAATCATATATGGCTTGCCAAGGAGCTAGTATAAAAATTGGCTAAAAAGAAAATTGCTGTGTGAACCATACAGCTTTATATCATTCATTTCCTTTATTCCTTCCAAAGCTTTTTTCTCCCTTCTGATGGCCAGATAGATAAAAGTCCTAAAAGTATGAATATGGATAAAGAAATATAAAATCATAATTATGAGAGGAGATAAATGTTCTAAAATTCCACATATCATAAACCTTAATAACCTCAAAGACCCTAGAAAATCAATACAATAAGTGTTCTCATGGCTAGGGCTCCACCATGTTACGTCCCTGAGTAAGGCTTTTAGTAATTTTAGAATAAATTCCAAAAAGTTTAGTATGCCAAAATAATTAAAAATAATGTAAAGTAATTCATCGTCCTTAATGAGGATCTTTTCACACAATAGTGCTCTGTGTACCATAAAGCTTCATATTTCAAATATGGCAGCGAAGTCCATCAGGATCAAAGGGCCGATATGAAGAGTCAGCATAGCCTACTTTGGAGTGGGACTTTTGTAAAGCTAGGCAAAACAAAACACAAAGATTATCATTGAAAAGAGAATATGGAGTACAATGACTCTGGGTTTGGAAGAGAGGGAAGGGAAAACAGAATTGTTTAGAATAATCTCTCAGTTGGGAAAGGGTGAGGAAAATTCGACCTAGTTCCTGACTCTGAGTGTGGGTGGAAGAGATGGGATTTAGGTAAGTGGTATAAAAGAAAACTATAATAATCCTTTACTAAGACACTATGTAGAATCCAAGGGAATATTTGAGAGGAGAGACTAAGAAAAGTAAAAGTCAGGAGAGGTAAAAAAAATGCCTAGTCCTGAAGATTGGTAAATAACCTTTAAAGAGTATGCTCTCCCTAGGAGGGGTCACTATTCTTTTTGGGAGGTCAGGACAAAATTTCGAGCAATTGTTTACAATGTTAAAGTATTATTCCACCAAAGTATAAAACAAATACCAAAAAGTGCACAGATAGTAAATGTTTTTCTCTGAATTTTCACAAAGTAAATGCACCCATGAGACCAGATAAAGGAATAGAAATTAGCAGTACCCCAGAAAGCCTCCTGGTACCTGCTTCCTTCCATTTCCTCAGGTCCATGATCCTGCCTTGTTTTCATGAATCAGATTTGCCTATTTTGGTTCTATATATAAATGGAAAAACACAGTATAGGGACTCTGGCTGTGTGACTGAATTCTTTTGCTTATCATGATGTTTGTGAGATTTATTCATATTGTCTCATAGAGCAGTAGATTGGATTTCCTTGTTGATACAGAATATTAAACTGTATGCATATTCTACAGTTTATCCATTCTGCTGTCATGGCACATTTGAATTTTTATTCCCAGTTTTCAGCCAATATGAATAGAGCTACTACAAACGTTTTTGTACAGACACATTTTTGTAGCTGTTCTGTTAGGTATGTAGCTAGGATACATATTTTCAGCTTTAGTAGAAACTGTCAAGTATTTTTCCAAAACATCTGTGCGTATTTACACTCCTACCAGCAGTATGCAAGAGTTCCAATTGCTTCACCAGCCATGGTAAGGCCAGTGTGCCTCATTTAGCCATTCAAATGGGTGTGTAGTGATATCACTTTGTGGTTTTAATTAGCATCTTCCTGATGTCTAATGAGCTGAGCACCTCTCAAACGATTTGGGTTATTTGCTCACCCTCTTTTGTCAAGGGAGTGCTCAAATTGTTTTGCCCTTTGGTTTATCAGATTGTCTGTCAGTCTCTGACTTGTAGAAGTTATCATATAAAAGTGAACTGTCCTTATTTGAACTTATACTTCAATATTTAGGAACTCTATGCTTTGTCGTAATGATAGTGAACAGAAGGTCTTAATTCATGGAGCCTGATTGGCCTATTTTCCCCCTTATGTTTGTTTGTTTGTTTGTTTGTTTAGGTCTTTTTAAAAGAAATGCATTTATAACTCAATATAAGGAAAACAACTTCCTGTGTTTTCTTATTAATGCTTTATTGTTTTACTTTCCCATTTAAATCTACATCCATGGAATTGATATTTGAATATAGTATGAGATAAGATATATTCATTTTCTCCCGTGTGGATATCCAGTTGATCCAGGATTATTTAATGAAAGAACACACAGTGTCATTCTAATCATAGATTAGGTGACCACATATGTGTGGGTCTATGTCTAGACCCTCTATTCTGTCTCCTTGGTCTATTTCCCTATGCCTACATCAATACAACCTTAATGTACTTTTGTAATTTTATATCGTCTTAAGATCTAGTAATAAAATATTTTAATAATAATACTGAATCAATCAAGAATCATCAATGGATGCAAAAATCAGTAAGTGAAAATTTGAGGAGTAAGAGGGAATTTATAGCCTCAAAGTATTTTCCCCAAAAGATACTTAGTAATTACAGAAGGAAAAGCAGTGGTATCTTTACAGTTGAGACACTGGGAAGGCACCACCTTAATCAAGTAATCCAAGTTAACATTACCAGGAATTGGATGAATCAATATTACCTGACTCCCGATACGATGCGCAGAGAAAAACACGTTCTGTCAAAAATGCATAACCAGGGTTTAAATGGGAGAAAACACTGGACAAACTCAAACGGAGAGAGACTCTATGAATAAACTGTCCTCTTCAAAACTGCCCATGTCACCAAAGACAAACTAGACCGAGGAACTGTTCCTAATCAAAGGAGAGGCAACAACTAAAAGTAACACATAACCCAGGATTTCTTTTGCCATAAAGCAACAACTAAAAGTAACACATAACCCAGGATTTCTTTTGCCATAAAGCAACTCTCCCCAACATTTTTTACATCAGGGACCAGTTTTTTTTGGGGGGGCAAGGTTCAGGTGGTAATGCCAACACGATGGGGAGCAATGGGGAGAGGGAGATGAAGCTTCGTTCAGCCACCTGCCACTCACCGCCTGCTCTGGGACCCATTTCCTAACAGGCCCAAAGGGGGCCTGTTAGGCCGGTACTGGTCTGCAGCCAGGGGGTTGGGAATCCCTGCCATAAAGAACATAATAGGAAATTGGTAAAATATAAATTAAACATTCAGATTACAAAATAGTGCTGACTAAGCATTACCTTCTTGATTTTGATCCTTAAACCATTGGTATTTATGAAAATTTTTTTTTAGCAGTATTTAGCAGTAAATGAGCACATGTCTGCAATGCCTGAAAAACAAAATACCAGTATATAACATGGACAAAGGGATCAAGCAAATAAGATGTTGAAGTTTGGAGAATTCAGGTGAAGGGTATTTGGGAAGTCTTTGTACTAGTCTTGCAAATGTTCAGTAAGTCTGAATTTATATCAAAATCAAAAGTAAAAAAAAAAGTTTCTTTTTCATGACCCTTTTTCTGATTGAGGCACCCCGTGTTCCCATTATCACCAATAAATTGTTCAAGATACAATCAATATAATCCACATAAGTATAGTCTTTTAACAGTTTTATATTTTCAAGAACTAAACCTTTAATTTATTCAACATGAAGTTGGTACTACAGAGGTTTCCAGAAATTTATATTTTTATTACGGCCTCAAAGAGACGGTAGGCAAGATTTGAGATCAGAAAACTTAGCCAAAGACAGAGCCAGCCAAGCGCTCTCAGTAACCGTTCCCCACAAAAGAGCTTGACAGCCAGTAAGAAGACTAGAGTTCAGGCTCAGACACTAACAGATACTTAGGAGCAATTTATGGGCAACTAACTGACATATTTGGGTCTGGGTCACACTGGGTATAAACCAAGGACATTGGACTCATCAAATTCTAAAACATGTTCTCTTTTTCTACAACTATTTGTCAGATGAGGGGAATATATGATGAAAAATTGACAAAGTCTTTGAGCCTGGATAACACATATGCTATTTCTCAAATATTAGAAGGTTAAGAAGTAGAAAGGTTTTGGAAAGCAAGATGGCAGTTTTAAAATTTAGATGACAGTAAGAGTTCACTGTAAAAATATATTCAACATCCAGTTAAAGATATATCTAAAATACATAAAAATATAAATAAAGGGTCTGAGAGAGAGACCTAAGAGTTTTTCAGACATAAAATACTAATCATAACTAATGTTCTGATTTCTGTGTCTCCACTAACTCAACTCTATGAAACTCTATGGTCTTAACTACCCATTGCAGTTTTGTTTGCCCAGTATGTTGGGAATCTCTAAGGTGCTAAACTACAACGATTCTGTTGTTTGTTACAAGAGCCTGAAGGTGTTATTGACCATTTCAAGTCATGGTCATGGAAAATAGGTAATTATTTCAAGGAGCATATTTTTGAAAATTGTTTATTCAAATTCTGGGCTAAATATTTTTTCTACCTGTATCTAAGCTAATATTTCAAAGATGCATTACCCTAACATATCTTCCATGTTTTGTTTCCTTTGTGGTTTTCCATCATTTCAAATAAAATTGCCCTTTGATTTCAAAGATGAAAACATTTTCTGCATGATGAAATTTCAGTGTTGCTGGGAAAAGGGTTTAAATGAGAACACTATGTTTTATTAAATTATTCAGATTGAAATGCTTCTAATCTAGTAAAATTATTTTTTGATTTATGGCAGACTAAATCTCATGCAGTGATCATTGAAATCCAATGGAGAATCAGGGTTAGATAAAGGATCTGATGTGAAAAGACAGTCCTGTAAGGGTGCCAGTTTTGAGAATATTTTTTTAAGATTGGTATCATGGAAAGGAGAAATCTGAGTGTGGATCGTTTCTTAGTTTCTTTAGTAAACTCTCTTGATTACTAAAAACAAAGTGTGTCAAGAATTGTAAGCCTGAGATTTTATTCAATTTGCAAGCTATAAAGTTAGCAAGCCTCAGTTTCATGGATTCTGGCAGAAGACACGAGACCCCTTGGTTTTAGACACAGGACATTGTTACTCATGACAGTACAGGATATCAGCATTTCACATGTAGCGATCAGATCTCCAGTTCCCACAGGGTGACAGCAGAGGAGCCAGATGACATCTGTACTGGACATTCACTGCATCGCATGAGTGGAACCACGAACTTAGGGAACTCAAGTTTTTGATAAACCTGACTGACCTTTCTTCTAGAGATGACACTATCTCTACCTATCAACTCTACAAACATCATGAAAAGAGTCCAAAGTAAAGACAGTATAAATTGAGATACCTGGGGTGAAATGTCCCCCAACACAGCAATATGGGATGACCCAGAAAGAAACACCTTATTTATTGGTTACTATTTTCTTCAGAAATTCTAAGTTGAGAAAAACTCTCTTTACACAATATATTTCCCCCATGATTTCTGAATCCATTTATTTCATTGCCTATTATGAAATCAGACTCCAAGAGGCTAAGGTCATACAGAAGTAAAGATCCAAGATGGATCTCAATCCAGGCTCTGTCTCAGAGTACATTCTCTTACCCTCGAGCTACATGCCCCAACTGGAGTCCACTGCAGCCAGAATTGATCTCTTTCTTAGTAAATGGCCTCACCATCCTCTTGGTCACCGTGCCTGAATCTTGGGTGGTATCCTAGATACATAGTTTCTTTTCCTCTTATTCTATAAGTGAAAATGTCCATAAACCTCTTTCCCATGCTAATGCTACCATCTTGGTTCAGACCCACCTTCTGTGTCAAATGGACTTCTGTAAATAAATCTTATTGGGGATGCTATCTTGCTTTAAACCATTTTCAATATTCTTTTCAGAATTGTATTTCTAAGAGAAAAACAAACCAGGCTATGTCCCTACGGAAGTTGTTCCATGTTGCCATTTACCTTAGGATAACTTCAACTTATTTATGGCATAAAGGCCCTCTATGATGTCACACGTACTTCATTCACCTTCACAGTGTCTCTGCTTTCCTGCACCCACTCCTCGTTCCAGCCATTCTTGCTTTCTTGCAGTTACTCTAAGATGCCATGCTGATTTATACCCACACAGCTGGGAACATGTTGCTCCTTTTGTCAGAAATTATCTTCTATTGTCTCTCAAGGAAAATCTTAGTTCCTTTTCAATGCTCAGTTCGGTGGTTGCCTCCATTGGAAAGACTCCTCTGCTTGATTCAAACAGAGTTCATCCCCTTTTTCTCATTGATGCCATAACTGCATCTTCTACATAAATCTAGCATGAGTTATTATACTATTGTGAAGCCATACATATGTCTAAGGATCTAATAAAGGTTATAGACTCTGAATTCCACCTAAACACTTATATACAAAGATTTGTACACTAATTAGGGGATTGAAGCTCAGAGCCTCCAGATTAAGAATACCGAACATCCAATGGATCTCATGCTCTCTCTGCAGCTGAGAATTTGCATGCCAATCATGAAATTGCTTGAGAGCTCCTTAATGGCAGGAGGTGGAGACCTACTTTAGATATTTTAATAGTTGTAATGTGGCAGAATATCTAGCATGCTGTATGTGCTCAATAGACGTATTTTAAATTAAGAATGGAATGGATGGCATGAAGAACCACCCGGCCCTCAAGGACCTGGCTTTCCTTCATATAGTCAATGGCATCATCAGAGATTCTTAAGGGTAATAGTGCTCAAACATTTTTGATGATATCAGAAGTTTTAGTAACTACACAAAGACTTTTTGGATTCTCAAACAAGACCTGTTCCTTAGATCACATTCAAAGTTGTTCTATTGGTGAATATTTTTAGGAGCTAACAGTTATCAAATTTTATTATAGGCCAAACACTCTGATAAATGCTTTACATATATACATCATTCGATCAACAAGAAAATGATATTAAATAGCTATTGTTATTAATTTCATTTTTAAAAAGAGGAAACCTGGCTAACAAGTGGCAGAGTTAAGATTTGAAATTAGAAAGTATAATCAGAGAGCCTGCTCTTGAATATATTATAATTGTCTCACCCAATTTTATTATTTCTACAAAACTGAATTCCTTTGTCTTCAAATATAATAATAATAATAAATTATACTACCAAATTAAAAACAAAACCAATCCTTAAGATCCAACTTGAAGTATTTCTAAGATTATGTATGTATTAGGCTACAGAATGATCTGGAAAAAGAATTCTATACTGAAAGATATTTTTCTACAAGCTACTTTGTTTCCAAATTTTAAAATGGTACTTAAATGAGTCCCTGCTTATTCAATTATATATTGACAGATTGATACTTAAAAATGTTATTGCGTGACTGGAGTTAGAGTCACATAATTCTGACAGTGTTTTCTCTAAACCATCTGTTTTGGGGAAGCATTGCAAATATAATTTATGTAATTTGTAGAAAGTATACTTTCACAACACATCATAATTAAGTAGCTACAGGTATTCATATGTCAAAACAGAAAGGTGTGTTTTTTGTTTGGTTTTTGTTGTTGATTTATTTGTTATGGTGGCTGAAGCTGAATCTATTCACAGTAGCACATGACTCCTTGTGTATTTATTGTATCAAGAGTTACTAGCTGAGGGTGTCCCCCTTTATGTATGCAATTCAATCATTTTTCAGAAAACCATGTTATTTGTCACAGATGAGAACTTTCGGTAGCTTTTACTTGCTGTAAGTGGTATAGCAAATTAAATATTTATATGTACAACTACTTTAAAATGTTTTTAAATAGTACTTTCTGATCAAAAAAGGTAATTTTAAAAAATAAAGAAAAATATAAATAAGAAATATACTTCTGATAATTCCTACACTCAAAATTATCATTGCAAACATCTTAGTGCATTCTGTTTCTATACATGCATACACACACACACACACACACACACACACACACATACAGTCACTCACAAAATTAGAGAGGTTTTGTAGTATGTATTTTTACTTATCAGTTTAAGAACATATTTATTATCCAATTAATAATTACTTCATTAACTACTTTGTTAACCATTTAAAAATATAATTAATGTCTTCATAGTATTATATTGTGTGTTTACTTTAAAATTAATTTAAACACACTCTAAATATATGGAATTGTTTGTTTTTAAGATTTTCCTATTAGTAAAATGTTAAATTAAAAATATATTAATTATAGGGCTTTCCTGGTGGCGCAGTGGTTGAGAGTCCGCCTGCTGATGCAGGGGACGCGGGTTCATGCCCCGGTCCGAGAGGATCCCGCATGCCGTGGAGCGGCTGGGCCCATGAGCCATGGCCGCTGGGCCTGCACATCCGGAGCCTGTGTTCCACAACGGGAGAGGCCACAACAGTGAGAGGCCCATGTATCACAAAAATATATATATATACATATATATATATATATATATATATATATAATATTGAGATCAGACTGTATGCAAATGCTATCTCAGGCTTACACTAGGATGAAATTTCTATCTTATATGAACATGAACTATTTCACTTAATGTATCTGGAATCTCACTTGTTGGAGAAAAACCTATATAATTTTCTTGATAAGATTCTTGACGATAATGCCAGTAGTTAGATTCTTTTCTATAACACCAGGAGCAGCAATATAAAATCCAGACTCTCTAATAAAGAAAAACTATTCTCTGGTCTCTGAAAATGAAATTCCATAAAATTTCGAATGTATTTATAACCCTTTCTAGGGATTTATTGTATAGTTTAAAGTACTTCAGTCTGAGGTGTAGGTGGTAGACTGAATGAGTTTCTAACTTATTCACACTTATCTGAAGTTGAGCAAACACACCTTTAAAACCAAAGTATTTGTCATCCAACATTAACAAACATTCATTGACTATTATATTAGTCTTTCCACTGCCAGAGCAGGGCACACAGATTCCCATTAGACAGGGTCCCTGCCTTCAAAGGGGTTTTAGTGGTTGTAATACATGGTGGTGGTAAGAAGCTAAGGAAGAATACCCACGAGACTACACAGAATCGAATGGGAATGAATTTCACAAGTGAGAAATAAAAAATACATGATGGGAACTAAAAGGAGGAAAGATAGTATTTACCTCCAGGGATCAGAGAAGATTTTATAAAGAGTCGATAAAGGTGGTAAGCTCATGGGAAGAATTTACTCCCCAGCAAAGTTTTTCCACCAAAATGGGCAAAAACTTAGAATTCCTTTGTTAAAGTTACTTCCTTGATTTTAGAATAACTGAAGAATTATATCATGAAAACATGAAACACTCTAACACTGAAATATGCTATTCGGTCAAGTTTTCATCGTAAACCATGCTGTGGGCTGAGAATAGCACAAATAAGACTAAGAATGTAGGGTTTATAGTTGATGCTTCAAATTCCCATTCAGTGGATACATCACAGTCTTACATTTATGTTTTCGAAAACTGGACCAACAGATGCATCGAGCTAGGAGCACTTCAGGGCACAGGAGGGGTAGAGTAGCAGTGCAGTCCTCACCAGGAAACTTTTGTGACAGAAGTAATCTCCTTAGATGTCCCCTCTTTCCAAACCACAGAGCCCTGAGAGATGGGGTACACATTCCCCAGTTTTATGGACTCCTATCTGATGCTTGTCTCATGTTGACCGGCAGCATTTCACACCTCTATGGAGTGTTGCAGTTACTTAAGGAAGCTTTCTGAAATGCGTACATAAAGACCCTGAAAAGATACACAGACTGTGATAGCTTCTATCCTCAAATCACGGAGCACGGTGTGTTTTCACTCATGTTTCTTTTCTTTAACCTCGTTATGACTACAGAATCAATCACTTAAGAAGTTTATGTAATGGTTGGGCCTTAACCCACACCCTCTGAGTCTGAATATTTAAGGCTATATCGTCCAGCTTCTACTCTGAGGTGTTGTATAAGATGATCAAATTTTATATGTTACATTTCAGTGGCTCCTGTTCAGTCCTTCTTCTCCTCAGCTGATCTGGTTTAGAAAGCCAAAAATAAACCAAAAACAGTGCACTATTTTTTACTTCCCTTAACTAAACTATATAGACATATTTCTGACAGTTTATAAAACCAGCAATTGAAGATGTATAAAAAAAAAACCCTCAGTTAATGGGATTTATATATTATTTAAATCCATTTTGTTCACAACGTAGGATATCATTATTTGAAATCAACTAAAATTACCTTAAATCATCACATGATAAGAATTACAGGATATTTTGCGACAACATATTTTGGGATAGCAAGATTTAAGTAAGTTGAGGTAAGTAGTAATTTTTTAATTAATTTTTATTGGACTATAGTTGCTTTACAATGCCGTGTTAGTTTCTACTTACAGCAGAATGAATCAGCTATACATATACATATATCCTCTCTTTTTTGTTGGATTTATTTCCCATTTAGGTCACCACAGTGCATTAAGTAGAGTTCCTGGTGCTGTACAGCATGTTCTCATTAGTTATCTATTTTATACATAAGTAAGTAATAATTACTGGTCATTTTGCTTTTTAATACTTTGTTGCCATTAAAAATAAGAAATATTTCCATGAATCTACTTGAAGATAATCTTTGATAGTTGCAATTAATTCCTTAAGTGTAATTGCCCTATTAAATATATGAATAAGTCAGAGAATTTTAAGTTGATTTGTCAAATAACCTCTGCAAACGCTATAGCAATTTACACTAAAAATAATATCCTACTATGTGCCATTCTTCACATGAATTAATGATGAGTATTTTTAAATAAGCTGAGATATTATTAACTTTATATTTGATAATTAACTTAAAATCTTATTGTTTTAGTGAATTTAGTAAAATTTGCTAATAAAATTGGGTATTTTTCGTAGGATGGGTAATTTGGGGGTGAATTTGCATTTGTGTCCGTTGATTGTTTTTACGGTAGTGTTCATCTTTTCCTCACTTGATCTGTAACACACCCAGATGCAATATATACGGTAATCAACTGTCTGTCATAGATGTTCAATTATTTTTCCATATGTTCGTCCACACAGTTCTGCATATGTGCATATTTAAACAACAAAATTTCAGAAAATCGTTTTGCCTTTGAGTCAGTTTGAGTAACTTTGCTTTGAAGAGAAGTTGTGCCTTAAAGAGTTTTTACCTAGTTTTAACTTGATTCTCTTTTTCTTTAACATTTGTACAGAAAAAAGTGTCAAATTTCCACATCAGACCCTGAGGTTTCTTTTGGAGCTGTCACTGTAATGACACCACCAGATGTTTTCAGCGTGTTCATAGCCCCTTCCTTTGTGGTCTTTTATTCTCAGGCCACCACTGCCACGGAAATGCTTGTTTCTTCCATGTGCTGAATAGAAAAATAAGGTGAATATGGACATTTCACTGAAAATACTCAGGTTCTTTAGTTTTTTCACAACTGAAAAGGCACCTCTGTAAGGCAGCCCCTGCATCACATCATGGCATTTGGCCTGACATTATGGGGACTTAAACATGCCTGTGACAAACCAGCAAGCACTATGACTACCCCAAGGGGACTCTCACTTTGAATGTCACTATGCTCTGCCTTTTAGTTTACAGGCGTCTCAAGTCTTTGAACCAGTGAGAACCCAGGTGCTCTCACCTGGGTCTGCAGACATGAGAACTAGGACAGGCACACAGCAGGACACTGTTCTCATCTTCCTCCCAGCACCTGGGACTGTTCTCAAGAGATGCAAAGAGGTCATCTGTGACGACACAGAGTACATTTACAACCACTGATGCCAGAATTCCATGAATAAAGCCCTGTTTTGGAAGGAGTATGGCTTGCTGCAGTTTTAGACTTGGAATCATTCTTCTTAATGGAATTGACTCACACTGAAAAAGATGTTTTTAGAAACACCAGATTCTGATTAGAACAACACAGCACACTGACTCAACTCCCTCTGTCCTTACATGGCTTCTGCTTCATTTGTCCTGTTAATTATGTTATTTTTCCTTCTTTCTTTCTTTTTATGGAGTGAAAAAATTCATAAGTGTACCTGATGCTAGTTATTGCTTTTAAAGATGTAGAAATGTTACTCATGTTGAAATTTAGGAATTAATCAAATTTTAAAATTAATTATTTATATAAATAGTTTTTGGAAATCATTCAGTAGGTATGTAATGTGGAATATATCATCTTGTCTTGTCATCCTATAATTTGTTAGACTGATTTTCATAATGTCTAAATTAAGATTTTATTTTTCCCCAAAATATCTACAATTAAACCATACAGGTCTTACAGGATAAAAAGCAAGCATGGTCAGAGTTTTTGAGACCCAGGCAGTAGGGAAAGCCCTGGGTTGCCAAAGTGGGGTCCAGCTGGAGGTCCAGTCCTGCGCCCAAATGCCACACAACCTGAGTCCTGCACCTTAGGACCCCAGGAAACAGAACAGAAGGAATGACCTGAACGCTCTTTAACATTTCAAAAATGGAGATGATAGTTTTAGGAAAAGGGGGAGCTTTGCCAAGTTATGCAGAGAATTACCTAGTGTCATGAGGTTGTTTAATTGCTTCTCTCTATTGAGATAGCAAAGGTAACACAGAAAGGATCAATTTCATGATTCCACTAGCCGTATTTCAGCAGAAGTGCTGAAATACATAATATTCAACCTCATGATTCCATCATTTTTCTGTAATCATTTGCATACAGTCCCTTCATTCTGGACAGCCTCCCTCTGGGAAAAGAGGCTGGACATCCCACCTACACGCTTGACCTAAGGTTTTCTTGATCTGCTCCTTTTAATCAAATGTTGCCTCTTTTGTCACTTTTCAACTTCATTTTCATTTTTTAAAAAGAAACTTTAATAAGTAAATCAAGTTTTTATCCACCAGAAATAACAACATGACAGATTTTAACCAGCTTTCAAATAAAGGGTTGACAAGTGGAGTTCCCACTCTATCCACGCTATGGCAGGTCAGTGGTACATTTGGAAACAATGGGTACTTTTCAAATCTCCATTAGCCAGACCCAGCACCAAACACCCTCGGAGGACACAATCTTGGTTTATTATAAGTAGGTAGGGACAAGACTCAAAGGACAAGGTCAGTTTAACTAAATCCATATTGAGTGTCTGTGCCCAACTTTTTTGGAGTCATTTATGAAAGGAAGCAGGAGTTTTAACAGTCACGTCCTGCATCACCAATACATGGCATTGCGGGAAGATGTCTGAAGTGTACCACATGCCTTACTCCAAAATAGACATAGGACGTTCTCCCCAGGACTATGGGCTTCCAGGGGAAAGGTGGGCATCCTCCCCCATCTGCTCTTTCCCTTTTATGGGGCCATGCTCTCCAGGGGGTACTTGGCAACCCCTGGTCCTCTTGAAAAGGTGACTTCTTTTCCGAAATGTCTGTGGGAGTCACTTGGACCATTTTACACCAGATCTGGGTGAGAAATTCTGCAGTTTGCCTTGGTGGTATGCTGGCACATTTGGGTGGTAAGCCCTGAAGTTCAGTTTGATTGTGGAGGAAAGAGTCAAAACAGGCATTTGTCTACCTTCTCCAAAACCAGGATCACTTCCAAAAATGAATTTCCTTGTGGTAAGTACAGTTTACAAGGGTCTGCCCCAGAGTTTGGAAACAAAACCCCATTTAATTATAGAGTGTATATATATATGTGTGTGTATATATATATATATATATATATATATATATATATCCATTTTTAGGCATTCTTAGGTCTCTTGACAATGTTGTTCTCTCTCCATCTACCTCACTTCATCAACCTCAGCAAGAACAAAATGCTGAGGAATAGGATTTTTTTCAAGTCTTTGGCTATAATTCAGGGTTTTTAAAGCACATTTGGAAATAGTCCAAATATACATAGTAAAAATAAATAAATAAAAACTAAACATCATCATTCAGACTACCCCCCTGCCAAATCCCTGAGGTTTATTAACCAATGTTTACAGAGAAAAAAATTATATAAATAAGTGCGCCTCACAGATATCCTAGGTAAAAATTCAGAAACTAGTAAGCTGAAAATTGAGGCAACTTTATATTTAAAATTTTTGTGAGAAATCAAACTTGAAGTACTTCATTTGGTCAAGACCACAGGGAAGAGGACAAGAGTCCAACAAGCCTAGAGCAAGAATGAATGTGTTCATTCCTCTGGGGATGATGCAGGGGATGTTTATAATTCAACGACAGCAGTAATGTGAAGGTGTATGGCCCATCAGTATTAGTATTGGTATATGCCATTAGTATTAGTATATTCTCATTAGTATTTTTAAGCTTAAATTGTGCCATGAACTTAAATAATTTTGTCACTTAAATAATTTTGTCACTCAATTCCTATGAGTTGGAGGCAAACAGAATGACCTAACTTTATTTTAAATTAAGTGAGAAGTATTGCAAGAAAAATTTCCAAAGCTGAGTGATCCAGTATAAGGTTTCCAGCCAGGATCACTTAGTGTGTCTTCACTAGTCATCTTTTAGGCGGAAGAAGACCCTATTCACCCATTTTTTCACATTTGATTCTATCTTCAGACCTTGATGAGATCTAAAATTGAAGTCAAAAGGGAAAGATGTTGAGAAACGTCTCTCTTAAGATAAGCAGTACCTTCTAGCTCTTATCAGAGAATTCAGAAAAGATAGAAACAAACCCAAAACAAGGAAGATCACATAGTAAGTCTCTCACCATGTTTTTGACTGGTTTATCCACTCAAATCCTCTCTCTAAAGGGATGGGCTATAAGATACTTAATTTCGTGTGGGAGGAGGGGGTGGGTCTGTTTTTCCTAGAACCAATCAAGAGGAGACAGAGGAATCTGAATGACACTTCATCAGAATTGGGATAACAATAATCAGACATACAGATGAAGAAACTAGTCTGGACACCTGGAACTCAATGCAGAGAGAATTAAAGAAAAGCATAGGAAAATTTAAAAATATTTACAAAATTTTGACCATTTATTTGAATAATTATTTCATGTGCAATGAATAAGACATTGATTCTCCTGACTCGTGTCATTAGTAAGAAACTTGATCTCTCCCCTCAACCATTTGCCAAAACAGCCATAAGGAAAAAGGGCAGTTTGGGTCAGCACACTGGAGAGTACAGAATAAGGGGGCGAGGAGAGGAAGGTTTGTGAAGGAAGAGCAAGCAAGCAAGGCAGTATCAAAGACCTTCGCAGGGCTGGATTGTCCTGAAGAGAAATGTAAAACCAGAGGGCATTTAGATGGCATTGCACTTGAGGCTGTAGGAGAAAGGGAGGCACTTTGTCACATATCCCTGCAGTAAGTTGAAGGGACAACATCAAGCAGAGGCTCTGAGCAGTAATCTTGAGCTGCGCTTCTATTTGTTGTGTGAGAGGGAAAGAACCAAAAGTTCTTCATTTTTGCACAAAAGGGGGCTGAACACTTGGCTTGGGAGATAGCCAGGGTGGGGATTAGTGGTAGGGCCAAAGTGACCTGGACCACAAGTCATCAGAGCCAAATCTAGAAGGAAGTCATCACTGGAATCTGGGCAGCTGCCAGCCCCCTGGCAAGGCAGCAAGACGAGAGGCACTGTCCACCTCTGGGAAGGAAAGCGCCGCCCACCCTTGGAGTATGTCACATGGCAATAGAATCCATCACCTGGAAAAATGCTGAAAAAACTGAAACAACCAAGAAAAACTCTTTGTTTAACCAAAGTCATTGATATCTATGGGATGGGATGCTACAGATATTAAAAGCATGGGGTGGAGAGTACGTGTTGACAAATAAAACGACAGCTACCAGATTTCATTCACAGCTAAATATATGTGTGTGTGCAAATGAAGATAAGCAAAGGAATGCACCATGATATTTATAAATCTCACTGTTGGGAGGTGGAATTAGAGGTTTTCCTTGGGGGCTTTCTGGTCTTTTTCATGTGTTTTGCACAAAGCACGCATATTAGTCAGCCTACGTTATGCTGTGGCAAAAAACAGCCATGAATCTAAGTGGCTGAACGCGAAGATAGCTTATTCTGTCTTCCGTTCCCCTGGCAGGACAAGTGGGCAGCAGGCCTCTGGCCCTCACAGATGCTCATTTCCGTGATTTCTGAGACAGGACCGCTGAGATGACGCAATGTGAGCTTTTGCAGGATCCGTCTCCCATTTCACTAGTCAGGGTCAGCGAAAGCCCCCCTGAATCAGCAGGTCCCCTGGGACTGAGCAGAGAACTAGCTAGCAGAGACCAACACAAACCACCACTTCACCATCTATTTCTTGTTAGATAAAAGGAAAATTTTATAAATTTTTTAAATATTAGGTTTGTAAGAAGAATTTTCCTAGCTGAGTTCTCACTGATGCCAAAAAAAATGGGAAAAAATAAAATAAAATAAAATGCTAAAACACCTTCAAAGCTTCTGTAAGTAAAAACAGAAAATCAAAAGTACAATTTCGAGTATTTTAGAACCTTACTCAGGTCTTTGTTCTCCTATTCCATGAGCTACATTTAATTTCATTTTTAATTGTTTTCATTGCAATTGTACAGGTTTTGTCTTCGTAAATACATTCTTAATTTAAGTCATGTTCTCTAGTCTCAATAGTTGTATGCCACCTTTTTGTACATCATTTTAAGTTGTTTCAATTTTCCTCTGCCTTCTTAGAGGAATTTTCAGGGTTTAAGTCTTTTCCACATCAAATACCTCTATGAGGTCCCCAGTGAGGATTTTCATCTTGTTCTGATGTTTCTGCTTCCATGTAGACATCTTCACTCACTAGAAAGCTTTCAATCTTTCCTACCCTCTGATTTGCATTTGTGGGACTATACATTTTTTTATACGTGAAATTATTCTTCCTTGGATTTTTAGTCTAATTCCAAGGGACTATGCCTTCTTCTAGTCCATTAAGGGAGTAAATAGCTTGCTGAAATTATTTTATGATGCCTGGGATTAAATTATTTTCACAGGTAGTCTTTTCTTCAATAATGAGAAATCACTGTCTTTGTTTATTCTTCAGTATTTTGTTTCATGAATCTCAATATTATTTTTTATCTGGTTATACTTACCAGGAATAGATATCCAGACACCGGATTTCCTCAGAATATGTGCATTTCCCACAGCTCTGTTCACTGTCCGCTGACGCTGTGGGTAGAGCTCCTTGTAGAGGAGAACCCGGTTTATACACATGATTCTTGTCCATTGGTGGATTCAGCAGATGTTGCTGTAGCTGGTTCCATCCCCTAAACTAGAGCTGTGGTCTCCCTCACGCCGACTGAGCCATAACAATACACAGTAGGGAGTCAGGCTGTTCCATCCTGTTCCAGCTACTGGGCAAGTGTCCTTCCTTGTGGATGCTCCTCCCTTGTCACCTCCTCTGTGTCTGCAGTGATGCCCTTCCCCTACCTGTGCTCTCTGCTCCCTAAGGGCTAAGAAGAAAGCCCAGGGTCAGGGGCACTCCAAAACACCCAGAATACAGCACCCACGTCAATAGACAGCTTTGCGGGCCACCTCTAATTATGTCATCCTCCCTTCTCTCTGTTAGTGGAACTTCTCTGATAATTTTTTTAAAGGACATTTGCTCTTTTTGTGACTTTGAGTTAATTTAAACACTTAAGCTTTTCCCTAGTCTTGGGTAAAATGATCTGATTTCATCACATCAACTTTAGTTTTAATCTAAGATTTGTGCAACACATTTTTTTCCTAAAATAAGTTTATTTTTGACTGTACTATTTTTGCTTTAATAAAAATATGTAAAAGAAATGCTTATTTTTAAGTTAATTTCAAAAGTTGGCATTCTGTTTTGCTAGTGATGAATTATGAGACATTTTAATAGTTTCATATATTATATATTTTATGCATACATATATATATGTCCCATGTTATTTATCATCATTTCATTTATTACTTTATTTATCAAGGACAAAATATAGCCACATAGCCATTTTAGTATATATTTGGCACAAAATGTTCTATTTCTTTAATGAAAATTATATTATTCCCATGGGGTTGAAGTGCTTCAGGAGCTCCTTCTGACTCATGCTGAAAGAAAACCAAACACTGATGGATAAAATGATGACAAGAAGCGGGGAAAGGGCTTCCCTGGTGGCGCAGTGGTTGACAGTCCGCCTGCCGATGCAGGGGACATGGGTTCATGCCCTGGTCCGGGAAGATCCCACATGCCACGGAGCGGCTGGGCCCGTGAGCCATGGCCGCTGAGCCTGCGCGTCTGGAGCCTGTGCTCTGCAACGGGAGAGGCCACAACAGTGAGAGGCCCGCGTACAGAAAAAAAAATAAAATAAAAAAAAAAATAAAACAACAAAAAAGAAGCGGGGAAAAAATGTTGCTATTATTAAAATAGAGTTGGCAGGTGTAAATGAAATCTAAGTGATTAGGAGTCTGTATACCAGAGTTTTCATCCTTCTTTGCCATAAATATATGAGCTCAGAAACATCATTTTTTCATCATCGGTTCCATGTGGAGTCACTTTCGTCACTTCACAACTGTATCAACTGTTGTAAAGAGTCACCATGACAACCATGTTGGCTGCTACACAAGCAGAAACAGTGCCTCAACTTAGGTCACTAAGGTGGTACGTGGTGAACACCACTGACAAGGCTGACAAGGATAGGACACCACACTGTGGGGCTCACCCTGCTGCTGTCTCCAGCTCAGCTTCCACTGCTGTTTCAGGAGGCTCACTCTCCCTGAAATCCCACCCCAAACACCATGAGGAAGAGGGTTCTGAGCTGTGCACACCCAAGTGTCACTAGTCCTAATGCGAAGACCCTGTATGTGGCCCTGGTGACTGAGTAACCAGCTGCAGGGGAGGCTGGGAGACAAAGGACTTATTTCCCACCAAGATTCAGGAAGAGAAGTATGATGAGCATCAGAGAAAAGAACAAAGTTTCACATGTGAAAAGAAGCAACCAGAATTATCCCATGAGTCCATCAAAGACTGGTCCTAGTTTGTTTGTCTGGCAGCTAGAAATGGGACCACCTTTGTCCCCACTGGAAGGGGACATGCTTGAGCAGAGCCTCCTGTAGACTTCTTCCCCTGAGCCCAAGGAGCTGCAGCTTCCCACGGGCTCCAAGGATTCCACATGCTGGCAGGTAGACCTACCAGAAATTGAGACACATTGTTCAGACTGTCTGTTGCCAAGCATTCTACTTATTCAAGGTGGCTATCACATCTACACCATCAGAAAATCTGGACAGATCAAGAAACTTATTAAAAAGTATATTAAGAAAAGGTTAACACAAACAGTTCAACTCTCCATCTTTCTAGTTTCCAACCATTACCTACTTCTGAGTATTATAATGGAAAGAAAACTCAGGAGATAGGAGACTGAAGGATGTATAAGATTTATATGGACAAGAGGATTCCACTACCTCCACCAGGTCTTTATGGAAGATCATGTATAAAGAAAAAATCTGATCTGGCAGATAAGGACACATGCTCTAGTTCTACACTGTACTTCTCATGACCATGAATGCAACTTTTATTCTGGCATCTTTTTGGATCAATCCGTGTGTTCCTGCTTTGGTTCTCTAAACTCTCAGATACTACTTAAATAATTCAAGGCAATATAAAAATTCTCAAGTGGTTTAATAGGAATTGGTTGTTAAAATAATATAATAACTATAAATAACACAATGTAAATATCAGTAATATTATAGTATAATATAAATAGGATTCTTTACCATTTTTCTTCATTAAGGAATATAACATACATATAAGAAATTATATATAAATTGCCTGTAAATTTGGAAAAGAGAGTTTGATTTCCACTGTAGTTGTTTTATGTTGAAATGGGGACAGTTTCCGTTCTGACACTTAAGGATTGAACCTCCTATTGTAAGTTCTCTCTGTCCTCCATGCCTCCACTCCCACAAGGCTTATCAAATTCAGGCTCTAGGCCACCAGTAGTCTGCAAATACATTCGTGGAAAATGAATATTTTACTTTGCACTGAAAGTATTTTCAACTCATGTTGCAATATCAGTTGTCTTACAAAGATCAGTTCAAATTCAAAATATCTTTTCTTAATAAACTATAAATATAAGTATTTTCACTTACACAGATTTATTACATTTCAGAACATGGGTTTATGAAGAGAAAGATATGAAAAATACCTCCAGTAATAAATTTAAAAATCTTCAACAGACTAGATAATCTATAACCAGGCTTTTATTTCCATAATTCTAAACCTATACTGTGGAAGCTCTTTTAAATTAGTGTATATAGAAATTGATTGCATTCTGAATATCCTCTGTGCACTAAAAAAATCATTATTCTCCAACCAGGCACTTCAGTGTTTTGCTGAGTCAGAGAAAGGGATTCTGCATGACATGATGTGATTTTCTCAAGTCAACTGGGAATGCGTGACCCCTAAGGTAAAGAGTTACCTCAATATCTGGTTGCTTCCACAACAACAGAACATTTGCTTTACTGGTTTAAGATCAAGACTCTACTCAGTTTAGCAACTACCCCTTTATGTGAATTAATTTTGTACTCCCTGTATGGAATAAAATGTCATATATTCAGGACTGAATGAAGAAAAAGAGTCGACATTTCCTAACGGTATAAATTCATGAGTTCAGTATAGAGATCCAGAGTATCACCTTTCTCCCCATCAAAACTTCTGGCTTTATTATAGCTGCCTAAAAATTCTTTTAACAGGTTAAAACTTCTCATCCCGTCATGAAAATTAAATGGATAAGTCCTGGAGCAGTAAGGCATTAGCAAAGTAATTCATGTTAAGGTGCATGTGACTGACATAAATTCCCTCTTCCTACCTTCAAACTGATTCAGAGATAATAGAACATCATGAGATCACTTGACACCATCATGAAACTATGTATGAAAAGTATGAAAGTAATGTATATAGATGGGTGTGGAAGGGAGGCAGGTGTTGATTGTTTTCAGTGCTTATTTCTCAGTTTTCCTTAGAGTGAATCTGATTGTGAAGACATTGTCCAATCAAGAAGAAAGGACTTTCTACGTATATAAAAGCTTAATATATAAAATATTTTAAAAATTTGATTTTTTTAATTCAGCATAGAGAAAATTTAACTTTCGATACTTATTATTCAAATTTATGTAAGATCTACAGTTATAAGATATTTAGCAACGTGTAATAGCAGTATTTAAATTTATTAAAAATCCATAGTTATAGGGAATTAATAGATGCTGAAATTTGAACAGAATTTAAAGGAATTATGAGAAGCTAATTAGGAGAAGAACCCAAACTAGAAATCAAGGCCCCCTAATCTCAATGCAGAGGCTTTGCCTTTGTAACCTGATGCTGATCATTCTCACCAGACAGCACAGTCATGCTTCTCCACTGAAATAAACGGACTGATTCAGTGAATGAAAAGTCTGTGGAGTTAGAACAGTTTTCATGTAACCATGATACAAGAACTCGTGATCGGAGACACTGCTAAAATAAATACATACTACCCGCTGGACAGGATGCATTTCTGCCTTAGTTAAATCTGCTGGAATAACTGTTTATCCAACAAAACAAATTGATTAGTACATTGGAAAATTTGCTTCCCCAGGGTAATTGTTACCAGGAATGCCAGTTCAGACACATTCAGAAATGACAAGCATCGGTTGTTGAATGCAGTGCAGCTAGCAGCTAATAGTACATGTTTAAATGTGAGCCTGTTAAGAGCAGAATAGATTGGGCACCAAGTCACTCCCATGTATCAGTGACTTCAACTGTTATACCTGACACATTCACTTCCCAGCACACCTAAGAGGACAGGTAAAACTGTTAGGAAAAAGCAGCATCAGCACCATCTTTGGGGAAACATTCACTTGCAATGGTTGTTAGCTCACAGTTTAATGTTCCAAGAATTCCAAGCACCTCAAGAAGAACATTAATCATTAGGGAAAAGAGATAGTCATCTTTTGCTATTCCAGACATTTCTATTCATTTCATACTCTGTCATTAGATGACTTGTTCCATCTCAGTTTTGCTTAATGTACTTGCTTTGTAACCGAAAATACAATCATTCTTCGTATCTCTGTAATTTTTTCTTACTTTTTCTGTTTTTGGACTTCTCTTTCTCTTCTTTTTTTAAAAAATCTCATTTCTTAACAACTTTATCTAATAATTTTTCATTTTCTTTCAGATATTCAATCAATGCATTCTTTATGCTCTGTCTTCCAATTAAGGCAGATTTTATAAGTGCAAGATCAAATAATCAAATATAATAATAAACATGCCTCCAGAAAAGCCAGAGGTTTGAAACTTAACACGTGGAGGCTTTGGGGAACCCTAACGATGGAGAGAATTTTCCACAAGGCTCCAGTGCGTCTGTTTCTACACGGATATAATGTATTTTAAATTCCATACGTTCCCTCTCTCTGCAGTGTCTCCTCTGATGTGAATCAATACCATACACAATAGGAGGGGCTTTCTGGGCTTTTTACTTGATTCTCATTTATTTAAACTCTTCTTCCCCTGTCTCTGAGCAAAATTATAATTTCCTTTTCTTTAGTCTTATAAATTTGAAATTTTGCCAGTAGCTGTGGACCATTTTTCATTCTTTATTCTCTGCTTGCCTTGGCCTTTCACACTGAAAGCTCAGTGTGCCTCTCTCTACGGTGTCATGAGATCATTATTATTATTATTTCCATCATTCTTTTTTTCCTCCTTCTCTAGACTGCTTATGGACAAATACTTTATTTTCTAGCTTTTATGCTCAATATGTGTGTCCATATGCCCATCTCCTGATTGTTTTTCTGTGTTTCCTATTGTGGGGGGGGGAAAAATTTGCCACCCCAAAATATCTCTTTGGCCTGTGGATTATTTCAAGCAGAAAACAATCAAGCCCCAAAAGACTCAGGAAGAACCTTTGACCTTCCCTTTAACTGCCTAAAGAATGATGATAGAAGACCTAGTCCAAGAAGGGAGCTGTCATCATAGATCACCACGTGAATCGCCTTTCTCCCCCTTGAAGTCCTACTACCACTACCCCCTAACATCTTTTTTTTAATTTTTACCTGAATGTGATATTTAAGGTGAAGGCTTCAGCCATTGTGGCAAATTACTAAGTTTTTCTGGGTCTCTCCCATGTATATATGTTATTAAACTTTTGTTTGATTATCTCCTGTTAATCTATCTCATGTCAATTTAATTCTTAGACCAGCCAGAAGAACCTGGAAGGGTAGAGAAAAATTTCTTCCTTCCTGACAGTAGCATTGTTTAAATCAGTCCTCCTATTTGACCCATTTAATTTCTTTAAAAATATACTGGCATCAATATTTTTAATTTACAAGAATGTTTTTCAAGTTTTCTATTCCAATTTCATTATATCATATTCTTTTGCTAAGGAGACATAATATTTCAGAATCCATCTGAGAGTACTGAGTAGAAAATTATTTCAATTGTTTGTTTCCTGAAGTATCTATTTCTTCTGAGGTTAGTTTTTCTGTTCATTCATTTGTATTGACTCTTTCATGCTCCAAATTTTCTTGCTATCTACTAATCCTACCTTCCAAATCAGTGATTGAATCCACAGTGTGGTCAGTTCTGCATCTTTTCCTTGGCTGTTGCAGGCTACAGGATCAGTCCTCTCACTAGTCCAAGGCCTGTTTAGCATGATCCCTAGATCTGTCAAGGTCACTAGTCACACTCTGCCTTTCAGTACTGAGAACAGAAAGCATAACAGAATGAACTATATTTATCTAGTGAGGATAGGGTTAGTAAATGTTCTGTTGACTTCTCTGGGTAATTTAATGTACCTGAAATCATTACAGCTACTGTCTCCAATGGTCCAGGTTCAGACCTGACCTGAACCATATGTAATAACCTTCAGCATATCTTAAGACCAGCATATTTACAAAACGGGTCCAGTCTAGAAGGAGACAGTGGAATATCCTGAAGGTCAAACATGAACCTCATTCAAAATATCATCCATAAATGATCATCCTCTAAAGAGAATTTTGAGGTTGGAAGTTTGTACCTCCATCTGACCTGCATAGGTTGCCTTTTATCCTTCTTATATATCATTTTCAGTGACTTTATTTGGTCTCCTTTAAGTGAGAGAACTCTTGTGTCCAGTACTTTCATTAATCTGAACCTACTTAATATAGTGATGGAGCCAAGCCTCCATCCCAGGTGGGACATCTGGAACTGTAGACCCCACAGATGCCCTAAGCATCTTTGCATATATGCTATTGGAAAGATGCAGAAAGGCTTCACCCATTCATCAGTATATCTTTTTTCATGGACAATAATTCTAAAAATAGCTCAGCTATGTCTTTTTTTTTTTTTGTCTTGTTCTTGATCTTTGTAACCTCTGGATTTGCCCCAGGCTCTATTTTTTTCTAAAGACTCCAAACTCATATTAGAAGCTTGCTGCAAATAATGGCTTAATTTATTTTGAAATCAGTGTGCTCAGCTTTTTCCTGAGGCCGAATAACCATAGGCAATAAATCTTTATAAACAAGTGGAGATGTGGGGCATATAGGCTCAGATGCTTTAAAGATAATCATTTCATTAATTTCATGATGATCTTCCAAGGCCAGTCCCTGTGTCTGTAGACTGGGAATTTGTAATTTCTCTGAGTCTCATGGAGGAGATCAACACTGTACAGCAGCCCACTCATATTCAGTGTTCAGGTTTGGATTTGCTCTTTTCTGGTTTTCCTATCAATTAGATAATATCTTCCTTTCTTATTAAAATACCCCAAAATGCTTAGTTTGGTGGTTGCATCCATTCTTACCTTCCAATATTTGTATAATGATCATGAAAACTATTTTTCCTGCTTTCTAAACTCTATGTGGAAAGTAAGCAATCTGCTATCTTGAACGGTAAACAAGTTTAGAAAATGTTAAACTTTTATTCTCTCTATAGAAGTAATTCACTGTTGCTTTATCTACTTGTTAGTAGCATGATTACTACATTGAGGTAACATTTGATTTGTGGGGAGTGGATCAAGGTGCATCCTACACGCAAAGGTGCAGGGTGAAAAGGGAACTCAGTGTGCTAGGAAAAAGCTCTGAGCCACAGATAGGCAGGGTTTCCGGTAACCATGAAGGAGACCAAGAGTGAGTGGTTATAAATGGGAGACATGATAAGAGAAGACAGGGTCCCCAGAAGTGAGAAAAGGCAGAAAACCATGTTATTTAAAAAATAAAGTAGCATCTTCTTATTCAACCATCAAATCATTCTTTTACTCTCGCTGTGAATTTTGGCATTGGTTCAGTTTTATCTACAGGTCAACTCCACACAACTGTGCTGTGACCTCACCACACACAAGCACAACCCAGTCTGCACTGACCTCACATTTCCTTCACCTCCTCCACCCGGTGACATTCACTCCCACTTTAATTCAGCATCACACTTCTTGGGGCTCACCCTTGACATTGGTATAAACCACAGCAATTCCATCACTAAAGTACAAAATACTGTTCTTTGTACACAATCTTACAATATGTCACAATAAGTTGACTTTTCAGCTTAAAGGAACTTCTAAAATCATTATGAAAAATAAACAAAATGCCATATTTACTGTTTCAAGTAAAATGCCTGATATACCACAGGCTTTCAATGTTAATTCCTTTCTCTCTTTACCCAAGATAAATTCAATGATCAATTACTTTTTTCCCCAGTCCAATTTTCACTCAGCCTGGTATTGATAACTACATATCTGAAGATAACCATATAACAAATGTATTCATTTAGAAGAGATTCACTCTTCAAAAATTTTATGCAGGGGTTGAAAACATATCTAATTCTTTGCAAACATGTATTGAATATAAAACATGTACAGAAAAGTTTACAACTGTAATTGTACAGCTCAGTGATTTAGCCAAAGGAAGCTCACCCATGTAAGCAATACCCAGGTTAAGTAATAAAATGTTACCAGCACAGCAGAAGTCCCAAGGTACCTTTGTCCACTACTACCACCTTTCTTCCTCCCAGACACAACAATTCCCTTGGATTTCTAAAATTACTGATTAGTTTTATTGGTACTTGAAATTTGTATGAAAGGACTCATACAGTATACATTTGGTTGTATTCTGCACGTGACTTTTGATGTGGCTTAGATTCTCACTGGACAGCTAAGTTGCAAAAGACTGCATTGCAAATAGTGGTAAAAGGAGCTGGGATCTCTTAGAGGCTCTGCATCAGCATCAGCTGCATCTCATTGGTGAAAATAGGGCCAGGGTCAACCCAGACTCAAGGACGATGGCATCAGATTTTACCTAACAATGGGAAGCGTGGCCAAAATTTTCCCATCAATTTTATTCCACCACAGAGACCATGTAATTGGGCTGGACCTAGTATGTATTAAATGAATCCTTTTAAAATATATGTATTAATATAAAAATAAATACACATCTCAGTCTAGATACATTTTTACCCATGCTCATTTTTCAAGGTCTGGGTTATTGCCCCATTCTCTGGGAACCCACATTATTTTTATCCCACCATTAGAAATCATGACTTTCACTTCATATTAACTGCATTATAACATTTTTCATGCCCAGAATCAAACTTGAGATTTGTATTCAATTCTTTTCTTCACGACATAGTAAGCAAGTTGAGAAAAGAGTAATATTTCATTCATAATTATTTCCAAGTGACTATAACCATATCTATATTATTAGCTCTTAATAAATAATTTTTGAATACTTGATAATGCTAAATTACAACATGAACTAAATATGGGATTAAAAATTTAACAAAAGAAGCTTTGTGATGAGTAGAATTAATTTTAATATTTAACAGCATGTATTATTATATATTTTTTATTCTACTTGTTGTGGAAAATTTGGAAATTATAAACAAAAAAGAAGAAAAAAATCCATAGTCTTATCATTCAGTTAATCACAGTTAAATTCTGATGGATTTCTTGTACTTTATTTTTATCAGCACTTCCATTTTTTGAAGAACACACATGACATATCTGCATTCCAAATTTTGTTATTACTTCTCACATTTGAAAGTAACAGATACAACTCATACATTTCACCAATAACAACTGAGAAAACTAAAAGCTACAATAACTAATATTTTGTGGCCAGAGTGAACCTTTAGTTTCAACTCTGGTGCTCATTCTATTTTTAGAAAATGATTAAATTTTGATGTCTCTTTTTCCCAAAAGCAATTTAGATTGTTTCCATGTACTATGGAAAAATTTTCCATTAGAAAATTACAAAAAGGAACCTCAAATAACACAATTTTCTCAAATTATAAAATTAATTAAAATTCTCATATAATTTTCTTAAAACTAGTTTGTGTTATATAAAAATAATTTACTATTTTATATTAATGTTGTGAACAATATTGCTTAGTTAAAACTGTCTGTTCACCAAAGGTTTTTGTTTGTTTCTTTGGATAGATTTTGTGAAAAGGAATGACTGCACAGAGCCTATATTAATAGTATGTGAATTAAAAGGGAGGGTGGATGTTAATGTGTATTTACAAATAGATATTTCCCTATGGTACCATTCTACCAGTCAACTTTCAGTGACATACCTTCTAAAGTTCTTTGCTTTGTTGTGCATTTATTTCAATGTGCATATGTGGTTTTTCATAATTGTTTACAATTTGCTCCTAAATTAATAGTCAAGATTCATCTTAACATTTTGACATCAAACACAATAAGCCATAGCTTAGAAGTCAGCAGCCAGAAAAATTATTAGGTACCTAGAAATGCTAAATAATGTTGATGATCCCACAGTATCTTAGGTGAAATGACTCATAACTGATTTGATCATGAAAAAGTCAAATCACAATAAGAGAGAAGGAACAATTCTGAAGGATGTTACCTTATCCCAAAATCCCACACAGTGGCTTAATTTAGACTTTATTAATGATGAACCCTTAAGTAAAAAAGATCTATGTTTGAATGTGAGCCAATTTGTCACTCTTTCCCATTATAGTTAATGCCTTTTGTATCCTTTGAAGAAAGTGAATCACAATGCACACCTGGGAGCTAAGAGACATGTGCTTTGGATTTTTACAGGTGCTTCAGGTGTGGAGTATAAATTACAGATGCTTCTGATCTTCTTGTAAACTCCTTGAACTGAAGTCATTGCTGTCAAAACTCTCTCCACCCAATTAAAAAGTTTCTGGATCCTTTGCGGTGTTTGATTGGTCTAATATCTATTTTAATGAAAATATCACACTGTTTTATTTACTGTAGCTACATAATGAGTGTTGATTTTATATTAATGAAAGTCCTCCCAGTCATCCTTTATCATGATTGTCTTCGTTGTTCTTGTCCCTTTGTAATTCTATATAACTTTTAAAAGCAGCTTGTGAATTTCCACAGTACAACCTGTTAGGCATTTTGATTGCAATTACAGTGAATTTTAGATCAATAAGAAAACAATTCAAATATTTAAAATATGGATATTTACAATTAATAAACATCTTATATCATTCTATTTCTTTAGCCATTTAAATATTTCTAATAGTAATGTTTTATTATTTTCTCTATAAAGTGTTTTGCTGAAGTAATTCCTAGCCAGTTTATTTTTTGATGTCCTGGTATATAATTTTCTATTTGCTATCCTATTTCAGAAATGACTTATTTTTGTTAATAGTGGGCAGGTAGTTGGGGGGGAATCACCCTAATAATCCAGTGAGGGACTGATATGATTCCTCTGTGGGTTGCTCAGATTAGTCCTTTGAATAGTCCTTTGGGTCCCCAAGTGGAATCCTGAGAGGTTCATCAGGGCCTCTCATCTTTGGCAGGTCCTGAACTCCACCCCCATAAGCCTGCCAAAAGTTCTGTCTTCTTTATCACCTCAAATGCCAATTAAACTTGGGAAATCAGTAAGCACTTTAAAAGGGAAAAACAGCTGAAACAACAGATACCCCTCACTACTTCCTCTTCCATATGTTCAGATGATTGGCCCATAAATTCTCACTGATTGCTTACCAGCCAAGGCAATCATATAGTTATACTTACATTTTGCCCTGTTTTTCACCACAGGTTTGAAAAAAATTAAGTAATTTAAGAGAATCAATATTTTACTTTGCTAATTCTGTTTGAATTTCATTATATTAATTTCTTTCTTATCACCACCCTTTATCTTCTCTCTGATTATATATTTTAAGGAATTTCTTTATGTCTTCATAACAAACATCATAATCATCTTCTGTTATGACCTTCATGTAGAAAGCACAAGATATATTTCCAGAGAGAAAGTCTTACAGTTGTTATTGAATGTGAAGAATAAGGATCGTATCAGCACCAGATGAGTGTCATATTATGGGATCTGACCTACCTGGCGTCTCTTTCAGCTTCTTCAGAAGGTCCAGGTTTCCACTGCAGAGATTAATTTTTAGATTCTCAAGGAAAACATGTGATGTGAGTGTGGGTGTCATATTTGACTATTAATATGCATATTTGACTATCATGGTTTCTAACATAACTAAACAAACATACTTTAGAAAATGTTAGAATTTACTTTTTAAAATTATTTGGATGAGCTGGTTAAAAACAATACTCATATCTTACCTCCAAGAATTCATATTTAGTAATGTAACTGGGCTCATATATCCCTCATATATATGCATTGATATTTGCTATAACTGGGCTTGTATGTTGCATGTTTTGCCAGTAAATTAGATGATTCTGATATTTGCTCTAAAGATCACAATTTTAAAACATTGCTTTAAAGTGAAAATAAATCATAATACCTCTCTGGGTGTTAAAAGAAGATGCTTGCAAACTTTGCATATTCAGCAGTGATTCAGATGTGTTACAAACAATTCTAAACTTTTCCTTCATTCAATAGAACTCATCACTGTTGTCAAATTCTTTCCACCCAACTGAGCATTTTTAATAATGATAATGAAGATATCAAATAGGCCATTTCTAAAGTGAACAACCAACACATTTCTCTGGCACCAACATTCTTTTTAAGCCATAAGAGAAAAAGCAGTAGTGTTTGCATTTATTAATAATTCACAACATATTGGCACTGGGAATATTTGGAATATTTAAAATACAGAATATGTAATAGGTTTCTAAACTTAGATTCTTTAATACACTTCATTTTTGTATATTCAAGGTATTTCCTCTGGAGAGAAGCTATTTCTTTAGTTATATGTATCAAGGGACTTTGACTTCTCACAATATTTAATTGAAGAGCCTAATTTTTTTTTTTTGCAATATCACCAACCAATCATTTTAAGATAAAGAAATTAAAATATTTTGAAGTGATCATTTTCCCACAATATGATCTCACTTTCAGCTGACTAAATAAACCACACAATACTATGTAGTGTTATGGTCCAAGTCAACTATGAATTAATTGAACTAAGATGATATGGGATTATCAACGTTTGCCTAGTCTATGGTTCTTATGATAACTTTAGTGTAATTAACTTCAAATTATTTCTAATTTCTTCAACTTTCACACTTACTGCTGGCTTCTAAATTACCATGATGTTTTTGTTTCTCTTTGGAAAAAGAAGTTAAAGTGAATCTTGTTTGTTAATCAAGAAGCAAATTATAAGAAATTATGAAAAGCAACATATGCACATTGACATAAATGCACCCAAAGCAAATAACATTAGAAAATATATTACATAAAATTGACTACTAAAAAGTAACCATCAAGGAGTATCCATTTGTAAATACAAGTAAGTACTCTATTTAAAATTTTTTTCATGTACTATTAATGTAGTCTTTGTTTTTCTCAGCCATCTCACTCCCTATAATTTATCCAAAAAATACTCTTTAATGTACACCCAGTTTTACCTAAAAGTTATACAATCCAATATTAAGAATAAATAAAAAGCATTCAATTATTTTTTTGGAATTTGAGGAAATTTATATTTATAATTTAACACAATTTCAATATAATTTTATAAGTGGAAATTCTAAAATGTTACCATAATACACACTTCACAAAGAGCTCAAGACACAAAAACCTAAACATTTTCTAAGAATTTACTGAGTACTTTAGATTAAATTGAAGAATGACTCAAGCCCTCAAATATTACTTATGGTGGGAATTGGGGTTCTTCATCTGTTATCAGTGAAAAGCATTAGAGTTATATGACTCAACACAAAATCTGCAGTGCAAAAATGCCATGTGTGTTAGTTTTAGAAAAAGCTAAAAATATACGTAAAAAGAATATCCCATAAAAATTTTGTATGATTATCTCTGAATGATGAGTTATGGATGACTTTGTTTTCTTCTTTGAATTTATCTGGTTTATTTAAATTTTGTATTATATTGATAGCCTATATTTACAGTATATTTATAATAGATTACACTTCTATTATAATTTGTAAAAAACTACCTGTTGTTAAAATAAATAATAGAATTATCTTCCCAATTTTTCCTTTTTTTTTTTTTTTTTTGCAAAGCAAAACTTAATTTTACCATATGATCCAGCAATTATGCTCCTAGGAATTCATCCCATAGATCTGAAATGTATATGTCCATACAGAAATCTGCATGCAAATGTTAGTAGTAGCTTTAGTCGTGATCTCCCAAAACTGGAAGCAACAAAGATGTCCTTCAATAGGTGAATAAATGACCATGATACAAAATACAATGGATTATAGTTCATAAATAAAAAGAAATGAGCTATCAAACTCCAAAAAGTCATAGATGAAATGTACAGTGTGGGGAATATAGTCAATAATAATGTAATATCTTTGTATGGTGATTTTTTTTCTTTTATTTTGTATCTATACAATGATGAATGTTCACTAAATTTATTGTGATAACCATTTCATGATATATATGATATATATTGTGATAACCATTTCATGATATATGTGATAACCATTTCATGATATATTTCATTATGCTGTACACCTTAAACTTATATAGTGCTGGATGTCAATTATATCTCAGTAAAACTAGTGGGAGAAAGACATGGGTGAAACTTAAATTCATATTGCTAAGTTAAAGAAGTCAGTCTAAGAGGCTGCAAACTCCATGATTTCAATGATCTGTCAGATCACTTGTTGCCAAGGTTTCAGGGTGAAGGGAATTGAATAGGTAAAGAACAGGGGATTTTTAGGGTGATGAAACTATTCTGTATAACCGTGTAATGATAAATGTAGCATACTGAGTGTTTGTTAAAATCTCACAGAACTTTACAAAATAAAGATCAACCTTAATGTATGCACACTTTTTAAAAGTCATTTAGGAGGTCAGGGATCCCAGGATGGATTTCAGAATCTGTTAAAAAAATAAACTAAACATATTACAAATGTATGAAACAACCTCACTGAAGGGTGAGGGGGAGCAGGTGCTGACTTAAGTATCTTTGGAAATTAACAGAGTCTGTAAGATTACATGCAAAGGAATTATACACAACACTGTACTCTAGTTGATAAAGTTGTTTCCCACAATGTACAGGTTAACAGTTCTGAAGCCATTGCACGTGTACCCTGGAACTGAACAAGTCAATGGATGATGGAGCTGGTGATTACAGGTAATGTAGGAGAGGACACTACAGTGATTCACATGGTAGTAGACTAGAGTTAAGACATCTGTATGAACACATGTTTAGCTTAATATAGATACATATGGTTATCTCTAGAAGTATTATAGATATAGGTATATGCATGGGTCAGTATGCATACATTTTGCTCTATCAGCCAGAGGACCTAGAAGCAAAAACACTAGTAGCATCACTAGCACCCAGATTTGGTTTCTATGTTATTCTTCAATCAAAGAAACCAGGGGTCCTTGGAGAAATGGCTGATTCTAGGACTCGAGCAGAAAATATACACAATGAGCCTGTAGAATCTTACTGTGCCAGAAAGTAAGGGAGTGATTTTTTTAAAAACTCTCAAAGGTGGAGGCATGTCAAAGGGACACAGAAGCCAACTGAAAGAGCTCCCAATGCTCAAATCAGGATATATACAAGTGATTGAATATATACATAAATTGGAGACAATAGACAGACCTCATGTGTTTTTTTTTTTTCAAAAAAAAAAATTGAAAATAATTGACTGTATACACTACCCCTACCTCAATGATAGCAGGACTCTCCACTCCTGGGGTATGGGCCACATGTCATGACTTTCCTCCATGGAGCACAGTGTGGAAGGAGAGGGAAAATATTTCAATGGAGAGACCCAAGAAACAGGCCTCAGCCAGGTGATCAGAATTAACATCGACAGTGATGTCGTGTATTAGTATGTGCCCTTGAAACACAATGTGATGAAAATGATACTTTATCTCTGATCTTCACCCCAAAACACATAAACACAGTCTAACCATGAGATAAACAGTGGATAAATACCAACAGAAGGGCATTCTGTAAAATACCTAGTCAGTACCCGTAAAACTGTCGAGGATGTCAAAAACAAGGATAGTCAGAGAAACTGTCACAGCCGAGAGAAGCCAAAGGAGTATGACTACCAAATATAAGGCGGTATCTTGGTTGGGATTCTGGAACAGAAAAAAAAAGCACTTTATGTAAAAACGAGGATAATCTGAATAAAGTATGACCTTTAATTAACATTGCATCAATATTTGTTCTTAACTGTAGCACATGTACCTATTAATGTAAGACGTTAATACAGAGGGAAATGTGTGTCGGTTATATTGGAATTCTATGTATCATCTCTACAATTTTTCTGTAAATCTACAATTATATTTAAAAAAATGTTTGGAGGAGCTTCAAGATGGCGGAAGAGTAAGACGTGGAGATCACCTTCCTCCCCACAGATACACCAGAAATACATCTACACGTGGAACAACTCCTACAGAACACCTACTGAATGCTGGCAGAAGACTTCAGACCTCCCAAAACGCAAGAAACTCCCCACATACCTGGGTAGGGCAAAAGAAAAAAGAATAAACAGAGACAAAGAATAGGGATGGGATCTGCACCAGTGGGAGGGAGCTATGAAGGAGGAAAGGTTTCCACACACTAGGAAGCCCCTTCGTGGATGGAGATTGCAGTTGGCGGAGGGGGGAAGCTTCAGTACCAAGGAGGAGAGCACAGCCACAGGGTTGCGGAGGGCAAAGCAGAGAGATTCCCGCACAGAGGATCGGTGCCGACCGGCACTAACCAGCCCGAGAGGCTTGTCTGCTCACCCGCCGGGGTGGGCGGCACTGGGAGCTGAGCCTCGGGCTTTGGTTGGAGCGCAGGGAGAGGACTGGGGTTGGCAGCGTGAACACAGCCTGCCAGGGGTTAGTGCGCCACGGGTGGCAGGGAGGGGTCCGGGAAAAGTCTGGACCTGCCGAAGAGACAAGAGACTTTTTCTTGCCTCTTTGTTTCCTGGTGCGCGAGGAGAGGGGATTAAGAGCGCTGCTTAAAGGAGCTCCAGGGATGGGCGCGAGCCGCAGCTAAAAGCGCGGACCCCAGAGACGGGCATGGGACTCTAAGGCTGCTGCTGCCGCCACCAAGAAGCCTGTGTGCGAGCACAGGTCACTCTCCACACCTCCCTTCCAGAAAGCCTGTGCAGCCCGCCACTGCCAGGGTCCCGAGATCCAGGGACAACTTCCCAGGGAGAACGCACGGTGCGCCTAAGGCTGGTGCAACGTCACATTGGCCTCTGCCGCTGCAGGCTCACCCTGCACTCAGTACCCCTCCTTCCCCCCGCCTGAGTGAGCCAGAGCCCCCGAATCAGCTTCTCCTTTAACCCCGTCCTGTCTGAGCGAAGAACAGATGGCCTCCGGTGACCTACATGCAGAGGTGGGTCCAAATCCAAAGCTGAAATCTGGGAGCTGTGTTAAAAAAGAAGAGAAAGGGAAATCTCTCTTAGCAGCCTCAGGAGCAGTGGATTAAATCTCCACAATCAACGTGATGTATCCTGCATCTGTGGAATACCTGAATAGACAACGAATCATCCCAAATTGAGGAGGTGGACTTAGGGAGCAATGATATATGTATATTTTTTTTCCCTTTTTCTCTTTCTGTGAGTGTGTATGTGTATGCTTCTATGTGTGAGTTTGTCTGTAAAGCTTTGCTTTTACCATTCATCCTAGGGTTCTCTCTGTCCACTTTTGGGTTTTTTTTATTACTTAAAAGTTTTTTTTCTTCATAATTACTTTTTATTTTAATAACTTTATTTTACTTTATATTATTTTATCTTCTTTCTTTCTTTCTTTTTTTCTGCCTTTTATTCTGAGCCATGTGGAGGACAGGCTCTTGGTGCTCCAGCCAGGCGTCAAGGCTGTGCCACTGAGGTGGGAGAGCCAAGTTCAGGACACTGGTCCACCAGAGACCTCCCAGCTCCACGTAATATCAAATGGTGAAAATCTCCCAGAAATCTCCATCTCAATGCCAAGACCCAGCTCCACTCAACAACCAGCAAGATACAGTGCTAGACACTTTATGCCAAAAAACTAGCAAGACAGGAACAGAACCCCATCCATTAGCACAGAGGCGCCTAAAATCATAATAAGGCCACAGATACCCCAAAACACACCACCAGATGTGGACCTGCCCATCAGAAAGACAAGATCCAGCCTCATCCACCAGAACACAGGCACTAGTCCACTCCACCAGAAAGCCTACAGAACCCACTGAACCAACCTTAACCACTGGAGACAGACAACAAAAACAACAGAAACTACAAACCTGCAGCCTGTGAAAAGGAGACCCCAAACACAGTAAGTTAACCAAAATGAGAAGACAAAGAAACACACAGCAGTTGAAGAAGCAAGGCAAAAACCCACCAGATTTAACAAATGAAGATGAAATAGGCAGTCTACCTGAAAAAGAATTCAGAATAATGATAGTAAAGATGATCCAAAATCTTGGAAATAGAATGGAGAAAATAAAAGAAACGTTTAACAAGGACCTAGAAGAACTAAAGAGCAAACAAACAGAGATGAACAACACAATAAATGAATTTGAAAATTCTCTAGAAGGGATCAATAGCAGAATAACTGAGGCAGAAGAACAGATAAGTGACCTGGAAGACAAAATAGTGGAAATAACTACTGCAGAGCAGAATAAACAAAAAAGTATGAAAATAATTGAGGACAGTCTCAGAGACCTCTGGGACAATATTAAACCACCAACATTTGAATTATTGGGGTTCCAGAAGAAGAAGAGAAAACGAAAGGGGCTGAGAAAATATTTGAAGATATTAGAGTTGAAAACTTCCCTAATATGGGAAAGGAAATAGTTAATCAAGACCAAGAAGCACAGTGAGTCCAATACAGGATAAAACCAAGAAGAAACACACCAAGACACATATTAATCAAACTATCAAAAATTAAATACAAAGAATAAATATTAAAAGCAGCAAGGGGAAAACAACAAGTAACACATAAGGGAATCCCCATAAGGTTAATAGCTGATCTTTCAGGAAAAACTCTGCAAGCTAGAAGGGAGTGGCAGAACATATTTGAATTGATGAAAGAGAAAAACCTACAACCAAGATTACTCTACCCATCAAGGATCTCATTCAGATTTGATGGAGAAATTAAAAGCTTTACATACAAGCAAAAGCTAAAAGAAGGGCTTCCCTGGTGGCACACTGGTTGAGAGTCCGCCTGCCGATGCAAGGGACACGTGTTCGTTCCCTGGTCCAGAAAGATCCCACATGCCACAGAGCGGCTGGGCCCGTGAACCATGGCCACTGAGCCTGAGCGTCCGGAGCCTGTGCTCCACAATGGAAGAGGCCACAACAGTGAGGGGCCCGTGTACAGCAAAAAAAAAAAAAAAAAAAAAAAAAAGCCAAAAGAATTCAGCATCACCAAACCAGCTTTACAACAAATGCTAAAGGAACTTCTCTAGGCAGGAAAAACAAGAGAAGGAGAAGACCTACAATAATAAACTCCCCCAAATTAAGAAAATGGTAATAGGAACATACATATCAATAATTACTTTAAATTTAAATGGACTAAATTCTCCAACCAAAAGACATAGACTGGCTGAATGGATACATAAGCAAGACCCATATATATGCTGTCTACAATAGACCCACTTCAGACCTAGGGACACATACAGACTGAAAGTGAGGGGATGGAAAAAGATATTCCATGCAAATGGAAACCAAAAGAAAGCTGGAGTAGCAATTCTCATATCAGACAAAATAGACTTTAAAATAAAGACTGTTAGAAGAGACAAAGAAGGACACTACATAATGATCAAGGGATCAATCCAAGAAGAAGATATAACAATTGTAAATATTTATGCACCCAACATAGGAGCACCTCAATACATAAGGCAAATACTAACAGCCATAAAAGGGGAAATCGACAGTAACACTATCATAGTAAGGGACATTAACACCCCACTTTCACCAATGGACAGAGCATCCAAATGAAAATAAATAAGGAAACACAAGCTTTAAATGATACATTAAACAAGATGGACTTAATTGATATTTATAGGACATTCCATACAAAAACAACAGAATACATATTCTTCTCAAGTGCTCATGGAACATTCTCCAGGATACATTATATCTTGGGTCACAAATCAAGCCTTGGTAAATTTAAGAAAATTGAAATTGTATCAAGTATCTTTTCCAACCACAGCGCTATGAGACTAGATATCAATTACAGGAAAAAATTGAAAGAAATACAAACACATGGAAGCTAAACAGCACACTACTTAATAACCAAGAGATCACTGAAGAAATCAAAGAGGAAATCAAAAAATACCTAGAAACAAATGCCAATGAAAACATAACGACCCAAAACCTATGGGATGCAGCAAAAACAGTTATAAGAGGGAAGTTTATAGCTATACAAGCCTACCTTAAGAAACAAGAAACATCTCAAATAAACCTAACCTTACACCTAAAGCAATTAGAGAAAGAAGAACAAAAAAAACCCCAAAGTTAGCAGAAGGAACGAAATCATAAAGATAAGATCAAAAATAAATGAAAAAGAAACAAAGGCACGATAACAAAGATCAATAAAACTAAAAGCTGGTTCTTTGAGAAGATAAACAAAATTGATAAACCATTAGCCAGACTTATCAAGAAAAAAAGGGAGAAGATTCAAATCAATAGAATTAGAAATGATAAAGGAGAAATAACAACAGACACTGCAGAAATACAAAGGACCATGAGAGATTACTACAAACAACTATATGCCAATAAAATGGACAACATGGAAGAAATGGACAAATTCTTAGAAATGCACAACCTTCTGAGACTGAACCAGGAAGAAATAGAAAATATGAACAGACCAGTCACAAGCTCTGAAATTGAAACTGTGATTAAAAATCTTCCAACAGGGCTTCCCTGGTGGCACAGTGGTTGAGAGTCCGCCTGCCACTGCAGGGGACACAGGTTTGTGCCCCGATCCGGGAGGATCCCACATGCCGCAGAGTGGCTGGGCCCGTGATCTATGGCCGCAGGGCCTGCAAGTCCAGAGCCTGGGCTCCGCAGTGGGATAGACCACAACAGTGAGAGGCCACATACCGAAAAAAAAAAAAAAGTCTTCCAACAAACAAAAGCCCAGGACCAGATGGCTTCACAGGCGAATTCTATCAAACATTTAGAGAAGAGCTAACACCTATCCTTCTCAAACTCTTCCAAAGTATAGCAGAGGGAGGAACTACAGACCAATATCACTGATAAAAATAGATGCAAACATCCTCAACAAAGTACTAACAAACAGAATCCAACAGCACATTAAAAGGATCATACTCTATGATCAAGTGAGGTTTATCCCAAGAATGCAGGATTCTTCAATATAGGCAAATCAATCAATGTGATAAACCATATTAACAAATGGAAGGATAATAACTATATGATCATCTCAATAGATGCAGAGAAAGCTTTCAACAAAATTCAACACCGATTTATTATTAAAACCCTCCAGAAAGTAGGCATAGAGGGAACGTTCCTCAATACAATAAAGACAATATATGAAAAGCCCACAGGCAATATCATCCTCAGTTCTGAAAAACTGAAACCATTTCCACTAAGATCAGGAAAAAGACAAGGTTGCCCACTCTCAACACTATTATTCAACATAGTTTTGGAAGTTTTAGCCACAGCAATCAGAGAAGAAAAAGAAATAAAAGGAATCCAAATTGGAAAAGAAGAAGTAAAGCTGTCACTCTTTGCAGATGACATGATCCTATACATAGAGAATCCTAAAGATGCTACCAGAAAACTAGAGCCAATCAATGAATCTGGTAAAGTAGCAGGATACAAAATTAATGCACAGAAATCTCTTGCATTCCTATACACTAATGATGAAAAATCTGAAAGTGAAATTAAGAAAACACTCTCATTTACCATTGTAACAAAAAGAATAAAATATCTAAGAATAAACATACATAAGGAGACAAAAGACCTGTATGCAGAAAATTATAAGACACTGATGAAAGATATTAAGATGATACAAATACATGGAGAGATATACCATGTTCTTGGATTGGAAGAATCAACATTGTGAAAATGACTCTACTACCCAAAGCAATCTACAGATTCAATGCAATCCCTATCAAACTACCACTGGCATTTTTCACAGAACTAGAACAAAAAATTTCACAATTTGTGTGGAAACACAAAAGACACCAAATATCCAAAGCAATCTTGAGAAAGAAAAACGGAGCTGAAGGAATCAGGTTCCCTGACTTCAGACTATACTACAAAGCTACAGTTATCAAGATAGTATGGTACTGGCACAAAAACAGAACTATAGAACAATGGAACAGGATAGAAATCTCAGAGATAAGCCCACACACATATGGTCACCTTATCTTTCATGAAGGAGGCAAGAATATACAGTGGAGAAAAGACAGCCTCTTCAGTAAGTGTTGCTCAGAAAATTGGACAGCAACATGTAAAAGAATGAAATTAGAACACTCCCTAACACCATACACAATAATAAACTCAAAATGCATTAAAGACCTAAATGTAAGGCCAGACACTATCAAACTCTTAGAGGAAAACATAGGCAGAACACTCTATGACATAAATCACAGCAAGATCCTTTTTGACCCACCTCCTAGAGAAATGGAAATGAAAACAAAAATAAACAAATGGGACCTAATGAAACTTCAAATTTTTTGCACAGCAAAGGAAACCATAAAAAAGACAACTCTCAGAATGGGAGAAAATATTTGCAAGTGAAGCAACTGACAAAGAATTAATCTCCAAAACATACCACCAACTCATGCAGCTCAATATCAAAAAAACAAGCAACCCAATCCAAAAATGGGCAGAAGATCTAAATAGACATTTCTCCAAAGAAGATATACAGATTGCCAACAAACACATGAAGGAATGCTCAACATCATTATTCATTAGAGAAATGCAAATTAAAACTACAATGAGATCATCTCACACTGGTCAGAATGGCCATCATCAAAAAATCTACAAACAATAAATTCTGGAGAGGGTGTGAAGAAAAGGGAACCCTCTTGCACTGTTGGTGGGAATGTAAATTGATACAGCCACTATGGAGAACAGTATGCAGATTCCTTAAAAAACTAGAAATAGAACTACCATATGACCCAGCAAGGCCACTACTGGGCATATACTCTGAGAAAACCATAATTCAAAAAGAGTCATGTACCAAAATATTCATTGAAGCTCTATTTACAATAGCTAGGACATGGAAGCAACTGAAGTGTCCATCAACAGATGAATGGATAAAGAAGATGTGGCACATATATACAACAGAATGTTACTCCACCATAAAAAGGAATGAAACTGAGTTATTTGTAGTGAGGTGGATGGACCTAGAGACTGTCATACAGAGTGAAGTAAGTCAGAAAGGGAAGTGCAAATACCATAAGCTAACACATATATATGGAATCTAAAAAAAAAAAACAAAACAGCAAATGGTTAGAAGAACCTAGGGGCAAGATGAGAATAAAGATGCAGACTTACTAGAGAATGGATTTGAGGACACTGGGATGGGGAAGGGTAAGCTGGGACAAATGAGAGAGTGGCATGGACAGATATACACTACCAAATGTAAAAGCGATAGCTAGTGGGAAGCAGCTGCATAGCACAGGGAGATCAGCTTGGTGCTTTTGGCCACCTAGAGGGGTGGGATATGGAGGGTGGGAGGGAGGGAGATGCAAGAGGGAAGAGATATGGGGACATATGTATATGTATAACTGATTCACTTTGTTATAAAGCAGAAACTGACACACCATTGTAAAGCAATTATACTCTAATAAAGATGTTAAAAAGTAAAAAATAAATAAAAATAAAATAAAATGTTTATTTTAACAATATGTATTTCTAACAAAACATTGTAATTCAGCTACATTTTAATTAAAAAAAATTAATATGTATTCCTATGAATAAAATTTCTTTCATAAAATTTTGTAAGCTTATGTTTAAGTTATGGTTTAAGGTTATTAATATAGAACACCAAATATTCACAATTATTTATTAAGGACTAATATAAAAGACACAGTGCTAGGTACTTGGTGAAAACATATGAATAACCCACAAACTTACTTTCTCTGAACTTGCTTGCATTCCAGTGGAGATAGAAGTGAATATATTATTTAAGTGCTATGCTGGGCATGAAGAGCATTATAATTTAATTATAATGAAAAGAAAGCCGTTATCCAATAGATGAATTAAAAAGGCATCCCAGAGAATGGATAATTAAAATACGTCTTGAAATATTAGTGTTCTTTCAACTGACAGAGTGTGAATGAAATATGCTCTTGGCTTAGATGAGAGCATTCATTCTTCCATTCCTTCATTCTTTCAAAGCATATTTATTTAATACACACTAAGTCAAGACCCAGTTTTGTAGATTCTGTAGCAAATATATTTTACCGCTATTCTAATCAATAGGTAGAGACTACTTTCATCCCCTCCTTGAATCTGTGCCAGTCCAGTGACTTGTTTTAACTAGGAAAAGGCAGGGAGTAATGCAATGTAGCTTCCAAGTCAGAGACTTAAGGAGATCATTTCTTCGAAGGCTGCCTTTTGGAACCCAGTCATTAAATGAGAAAGAAGCCCAAGCAACATGGCTTGTTCAGGTGGATGGAAACCCAGGTGCCCTGGCCAACAGCCTTCGGGAGCCCCCAGTGGATACAAGCAGCAGCCGCCTGCAGTGTGACTCAGCACTTTCAAAATTTCAGCCTCAGGCACCAACTATAGCCTGCATCCGACAGTGGAACGAGAACCTCGGGAAGTCGGTGGCAGCTGTGTGCACTTTTACATGAAAGAATGTAAATAATCTACAGTCAGTCAACCCATAGAATTGTGAAAAATCATAAATATTTTACACCATTAACTTTGAGGGCTTTTGTTATTCATCAATATATAATTGAAACAGAAGATGGTACTTGTGAAGGTGGCTTTGGAATCAGGCAGAAGATCAATTTTAGAGCAGGCTGTGAAGGCTGGGAAGGCAGCGAGAAATTTGCCTACAAAATTACTATTTAAGTCTTCAGAAAAGAGATCCCAGCTTATACACAGTATAAATGATAGCTGAATATTCCATCAGTAAGATGGAAGCAAGAAAATGTATAAAATGAACTTGTGAATCTGAAAAAGGAGATTTCCAAGAAGAATGAATACCAACTGGCTTCCTTTAACTGACTGTGAAAAACAACAAATCCAAAAGAAAAAAAAAAGAAAGAAACTTTCAATAAAAGTGGCTGATAATTTAGAGAATTTCCAACCTAGGACTTACTGAGTTGAAAAACAAAATGGTTCCCTCAGTTTCACCAGGGATCCAAAGTTTGGCCAGTAAGAAATGGCTCCAGGGCAAAGACCAAATCTAGGGGGCTGCCAGTGTAAAGATTAAGTCAAGGGTATGTTTGTCAGACCCTCTGTTGAAACTTTAGAACTTTAGGACGTTACCCACCGTTCTTCCACTAAACAAAAGGGCTTCTAAGAAATTGAGGGCAGTGTCGCACAGTACTGTGAAGGGCTTCCCAAAGCTGAGAGGGGCCCATCTGTGAGAATTCATGGGTATTGCTTTAATATCATAGAGTGGATTATAATTTTATACTTAGAATTTAATCCACAGTATTAAAAGGAGGTATTTTACTTGTCCTGACAGTGGCAGAAACACTTCAAAGTGAAAAAGATGCCTTTGAGCCCCCAAACTTCTATGGTCAGGAAGCAGGCTTAGAAAATTACTCAGCTGCAAACACAGGCCATTTCTTATGGAACAGGAACACCAGGAACCCAGATGATGGAGCCAAAAGCCATGAGGAAGCATCTCTGTTAAACAGAACTGATTCCTAACCAAGGACCACTCTCTGTCCCAGGAACAGGGGGAATGTGCAACATGGGCTTGGCTGGATTCAGAAGACTGTAGTCCAGTGAGTGTTATGAGGCTCTTGTCCTTCCCTTGTGTATTAGTAGGTGGATTAGGTCCCACCCTGATGGCCCCAATTTACCTCAATCTTGTCTTTTTAAAAGTCTTATCTCCAAATACAGTCAACGTATGAATTGGGGGAACACAATTTAACCCTTAACACCTCCTTTTTGCACAGGAGTGTCTGTTGCAGTTACCCTGTTTCTTTTGCCACATTTCATATTGGGCATGACTGGTGGTGAGGTAGGTAGATCTCCACACCTGAAGAGACACACAAAGAACCTCATCTACAACTGAACCTGATTTAAATGATGAAATCCTGTATCTTAAGCCTGAGCATGATAAGAATTCATTCATATAGGATGAGAATTCAGGATGTTTTAAGAGGGGTACATGTACTTTGCAGGTGGGAGAAATGTAAGTAATTTTGATCAGGGAGCTGACCCTGGGGATTAGAGATGCTGCAAATGCTTTCCCACTCCTCCTATTGAAAGGTAGAGTCAATTTCCACTCCCCTTCATCCTGGCTGGCCCTGTGGCTTGTTGCAGCCCATACGGTGAGGCACAGGTGACCCCACTTAGTATCTGTGACATCTGCCTGTGGTGCTAGGGAGGCTCTGTCTGGACCCTAGTGGCTGGGCTGAGAGAAGCATAAGTCATGTGGAGAAGCCACATGCAGGAGAACCGGGGTGTCCCAGCTGACGAACCTAGCTGAGCCCTCAGCTAAAAGCTGGCATCTACTGCCAGCCATGTAACTGAGCCACCTGGAACATGTCCACCCCAGTCAAACCTCCAGGTGATGGCAACACCAGCTAACATCAAAGGGAGCAGAGGAACCACCTACCTGAGCTGCATCAACCCACACTTGAGGATAGTCAAGGTGGGCTTCAGCCTCTATGATTCTGGGTGGGTGTAATGTAACAATAAAGAACTGAAACTGTCCTCCTATATATTACCATATATCGTGGAAACTTTAAAAATCAAATAATCTAAAAAATTTTTATGAGCTATGAAATAACAAAGAGGTTTTCAGATACAGAAAAGTAGGTGTTCTGGTGAAACTACTTTAGATAAGTCCTCTGTGAATTTAGTTAGATTTTGGTTTTGGACATATTAATTTTGACATACCTTTTACATAACCAAGTGGAATTTTATATTAATTTTGACATACTTTTTACATAACCAAGTGGAATTTTTAATTAGTAGTTGGATAGGAAAGTCTAGAATTTAGTTCCAGTTGGAAATAAACATTTTGGAAACTTTGTCTAAAGAAGGTTTTTAAAGTCATATGATATTTATCACATGGAGAGAGAATTCCAAGAAAGAATGGAAGAGGAAGCTGCAAAGGGGTCAAGAAAGAAATTCCTGACACCAAGAAGACTGTCTACCTTTGCAGATAGAACGAGGTGCCTAGGGTGTGATGCGGGTGGGGCAGGGGTGACCCTTTTCAGAGCACTTAGGAACACAGTGATTCACCTCCCAGCAAGAGTGTCCCCCTGTGTGCCCACTCCACATGGCAGATTAGTGATGGATCTGGGGCAGACAGGTCCTGGGAGAACACTGCCACAGAGACAGCCCAGATTTCAGGCAGCTATGCAGCCACCTCAATTCCCGAAGCCCAGATGCCTCAACCTCTGGCCACCTCCATGCCACATCCTTGCACCAGATCTGGGACAGCATACAGCAGAGGAAGGAACACAGCCTTGGGCTGCTTCTGAGTGGAACCACGAACGCCTACACAGGCGATGCATAGATTCTCTCTGACCACAGGGGCCTCACTTGCTTCAGCAATCACCTCCTTTGGGGCAGGGCACTTACTCAAGGGTAAAGGAGAGTGATTTAATGCAAACTTCAGGGCTTGTACTCCAAAAGCTGGGGAACAGACCCCACCCCTGACAGGGTGGCAACAACCACAAGTAGAGAGGAAGCCCCACTTGACACTCTGCACAGACTTTAGATACTCCAAAGCCAACAGCATCCGCTATTCAGGGGATAATGACCAGCACACTCATAAAAAGATGCCTTTGGTGACCTGGTACCAAAATCATCCCTCGCAGCAAAGATATTGGACACACACAGTCTACACAGGGATGTTCTCACATAGAAACACCCCTTCAAGATCACAGTAGATAAATATCTGTCTATGAATTTAGGAGAAACAGTTAAGAAAAAAAAAGGAAGAAAGAAAGAAAAGAGAGAAGAAAGAAAGAAAGAAAGAAAGAAAGAAAGAAAGAAAGAAAGAAAG